>NW_026988430.1:10020000-10645000 GCF_030222135.1 Aotus nancymaae | reverse complement strand
ATCATCATCAGTGTATTCTTCCAAACCCAGCAGCATGGTTGAGACGAAAAGTCAAAGAAGACAAATTCTGTTTTGTTTTGTTTTTGTTTTTGTGATATATTGCTGTTGAGAATAGGGTTGTATTGTCCCTAAATCCTTAGAAGTCAGCACAGACACACCAAGAAAACCAGTGTATAATTAATGTCCACAGCAAAATTCAGGCCCACCCTGTGGTTATATCATCATATATCCAAGACTGACAATAACCCAAGCAGTCTTTTGAAAAGCTGTTAAACTTTTTTTGAAAGCATTTTGAAGTATTATTCAGATTTTTTTTGCTCAGAAACCCTGGGACACTTGAATCCAGCCCTAGACCAATCACTCCTCCTGGAACATAAGATCCTGATAGGAGAGAAATGGACTGAAAAAATAAAAAGAAATTAAGGAGTGTTTTCTACTCTGCAGAATGACCTCAGACACAGACTCCCAGGCCCACTAGAACTAGAACTGCTGAGGCAGGACCTGCCCTGAAGCATCTTTTTAGGCTTCTCTAGTGATTCTGATTCACATCTTTCATAGAAAACTACTGCTCTAGGTTAGAGCATGAGGACTCATTGAGGAATTTCAGCTCGGTGACTGACACCATAAGATTTAAACTTGAATGACTCTGTTAGCCATGTGGAGTGAATTGGAGGCAGGGAGAACGAGGGGCTGCAGGTATCTTTAAGTAGGGAGAGGCGATCAAGCCACCTGGGAAGCTGTTAAGTGCACACATGCCCGGGTTCCTGCTCATGGAAATTCTGCCTCCGTGTGTCTGGAGTGTGGAACTAGAACATCGGTGCTCTTGAAAAGCTTCACCGGCTGGGCATGGTGGCTCACACCTGTAATCCCAGCACTTTGGGAGGCAGAGGCAGGTGGATCACGAGGTCAAGAGATCGAGACCATCCTGGCCAACATCGTGAAACCCCATCTCTACTAAATATACAAAAATTAGCTGGATGTGGTAGTGCTGCCTGTAATCCCAACTGAGGGAGGCTGAGGCAGGAGAATTGCTTGCACCTGGGGGGCAGAGTTTGCAGTCAGCTGAGATCGTGCCATTGCACTCCAGCCTGGGCAACAAGTGTGAAACTGTCTCTCTCTCACACACACACACAAAGAGGTGGGAAAAGTGAGTCGTTTTCAAGGTCCCTTGAAGCTCTGCTATTCTCCGGGCTGGTTGGTCAGGTGACCTTTCCCTGGTGGGAGAGTCAGAAACTCCAGTGCCGGCCTTAGCATCTTTCTGGTGCAATCCTTTGAACCGCTTTGACACAGTGGTATCCCCCTTGTTGATGAGCAGCGCATGACCCAGACCTCTCTAACAGCAGCAGGGAAAGACCTCCATTTACTGTGTTCATTTATTTCTCCTGTTCTGAAACAGTAAATGCCATTATTTTAAGGTGACTTACTTAATTCTTATCGTGTTTATATAACACCAGTAAATATCCATGGAAAACATCTTTAAAAGAGATCATTAAGCACACTTAACATCTGTGCCTAAATTATGCTATTGGTATCTAAGTAGAATGTTTGTGATTCGATTGTGTTTTGCCCGTAACACCAGTTCTTGGGTTGTCCCCTCTCAGAGGTGAGCAGTGTGGTGGCGCAGCACGTGCAGACTTCACTAGAATCGGCTTTAATTCTGTGTGTGCACGTCTGTGTCAGCCCGAGCGTCACTTCATGTGCCCGCACTGCCCTCTGTGTTGCTCTGATGGCTCTAATGGGTCACAGCCGCTCAGCACATGTTCTCCAGCTGCTGCGGAGAGGGGAAGGGTGGAAGTTGGTGGTATAGATTCTTGGGTCCCGAAGGTCCCTTTTCTAGCTCTCTTGGCAGAGATGCTCTGGTACCGAGCCCCTCTCCCAGGTGGAGGGGCCCATTCCCCTTAGGATTTCTAAGCAGTTTCAGAACAGATCTCATCTTAGCACCCATGACAGACAGGGGCCTCTGGCATTTAATTTGACTCTTGTTGTAGAACCTGGTCCTCTCATATCCTCTTACTGCAGCCAGCATTATGTGTTCACTCACATAGTACTTTTTTTCATAGTTTACATTTATGGCATTAGATACACAGTCTTTAATTGTAAAGAGCTGTGTCTACCTCCCTGTTCCCTGACGCCTGTCTTTACAGATTTGAACAGTGTGGACATAAACTTCCCTTATGCCTTTGGATTTCTAGGTTGAAATTATGAAATAAAAAAGGTTTTTTGGCCTTGGCAGTAGAGGGAAGCACAGGCCTCTGTGGTGTTCATCCTGGACATCTCTGCTTTACCACACAGTTCTTTGTTGGAAGTTCTCGTGGAAGGAGCCTAGTACAAGCATTTGCAGCCTGATATTTTTTTATGTCTGAAAACCTTTGGCTTCCAAAAAATTGGAACAGTAGGAATTAAAACCCGTTGGCCTGTCCTAGATATTAGCTTGTCCCTGTGGGACAGTGTAAGCAGAGCATTTGGTGGAAGAAAGACAGCCCAGCCCTTGCCATGATTGGGAGCCATAGCCATGTCAAGATGAAAGGGGGAATGTGTAGAAGAGAAATTGCCTCTTTATAAAGAGCCCACTTGTATCCCCATGACATTCACTATTTCTTGGAGTCATTGCCATCAAGTCTCTGCTTTTTGTCCACATTTTTTAATCAGCTCACTGCATGATCAAAGATGATCCTTCACTCTTTTTTCTTTTTCTCAAAAGCTTCAGTATTTTATTTGGAGAATAAAATGAAGTTGTCCTGAAAAAACAAAGTACAAGTCTCATGAAGAAGAGTTATTTGTAGCTGGAGCGTTGAGAGGGCACAGTGCCAGAACAGAGGCCGAGCTGGGTGCAGCACAGGCCCAGGTTCTACTTTTTGGCATTCATTTCTCTGCTTCCTTTTGACTGCGATACATGATTATCTTGGAATTCACACTACTCAAGGCAAAACAGGAAGCCATTTGAGTGATTCCTTAATCCAAAGAAGCCAGAAAGTTTGGCTTCCTTTTGTGGGGTCTTGATTGAGCCTTTTCGCGCGGGTCTGACTTGCATTACCTATTCTGAAACAAGGTGTTACTAATCTTTGGGCTGATTTCCAGAATCTTGCTGGGCTCAACATAAGCAGATGTTTGGTTGATCATGAAAGATGTTGTTAAGCCAAATAGATAAGCACGGTGACAACAGCAACAGAAATCTAACGGAAAAAGATTGAATGACAGCTACACCAAAAGCCTCGTGGATGAAACTCACCCTGGAAACTTAGTGTTCAACTCAGAGTGATCCACAATTCAAAATGTTGTTTTAAGCTTCCAGAGATAACGTGTATTTGTGAAGATCCAAATCCAATTCAGCAACATCCATCAGATAAAAACCTCCTGCAATTCTCAGCATGGAACTATTAGCTACATTATCCAAAGGATAAGACAAGAGTTACTGTCTAATATAAGGAAAATCAGGAACAGGAATGTTCTTTTTTTTTTTTCCGAGCTGAGCCAGAGTCTCACACTATTGCCCAGGCTATAGTGCAGTGGTGTGATCTCAGCTCACTACAATCTCCGCCTCCTGGGTTCAAGCAATTCTCCTGCCTCAGCCCCCCAAATAGCCAGGATTACAGGCGTGCACCACCATGCCCAGCTAATTTTTTTGTACTTTTAGTAGAGATGGGGTTTTACCACGTTGACCAGGATGGTCTCAATCTCCTGACCTCATGATCTGCCTGCTTTGGCCTCCCAAAGTGCTGGGATTACAGGTGTGAGCCACCACGCCCAGCCAGGAATGCTCTTTAAACTCAGGAAGTTGTTTTGGGATGTCAAACCAGATAGCACAGAATCGGTAAAAAATTAGGTTGGTGTGAGAAAGAAGAGACATTAATGTCTTCTGTGTAAAAATAACTTAAATACTTGCAAGTGAGACTGAAATTTATGTTCTGGAATCTCTTTACCTCGGATTCAGAGTTCTTGGGATGGTTTAAAACTCATTTGCTGGATGTTTTTAAATATAAACAGTAAGAAAACTGCAATGTCAATTTAAAAGACACCGCTGCATTTGTACCCCACATTTTGTCCTGTCTTTACTCCAGGTACTGTTGAGTATTTTTATCTGTAAGCATTTATAAAATGAATGTTATTATACAGAAGCTCCTCTGCTGCTTGAGTTTTAATCACTAGCTATGTTTCTGCAGGGCCTTTATGTCATTTTGTTCTGCATTTTTTTCATGAATACTGTTTCAGAACTTCAGAGCCTCCTCAAATAACAAGAATTTGAGGGAGAAACAAGCTGGACTTTAAATATAAGTTGTAGATAGAAGGTTGACATGGGATATGAATGATTTGATTATTAGAACAAGAGGATGTGGAGCAAAAGCACTAGTTTTGCATAAATTAATTTTTAACAAAACTATAGAGTCTCAAAAAATATAGTATGGACTTTGTAGTCTAGATGTGTCTTGTTGAAATTTAAAAATGAATAGATTGGTGAATTAATGTATTGGACTTTTTCTTAATTACGAAGTAATGTTTAGGTGTACTGGTAGCAAAATGGAAATGTGTGAAGAAAAATATTAATCTATCTCCTCCTTCACTACTCACCCTGAAAGGTAATCAGTGGTAACAGTGAGTATATTTTTTGTTACTCATAAAATGTATGGGTTCATTTATATATTTTTAAGTAAAAATAGGACTATATTCTACACAGTACACTGCACCTTTGCACCTTCACTTTTTTTTTTTTTTTTTTTGAGACGGAGTTTCGCTCGTTACCCAGGCTGGAGTGCAATGGTGCGATCTTGGCTCACTGCAACCTCAGCCTCCTGGGTTCAGGCAATTCTCCTGCCTCAGCCTCCTGAGTAGCTGGGATTACAGGCACGCGCCACCATGCCCAGCTAATTTTTTGTATTAGTAGAGACGGGGTTTCACCATGTTGACCAGGATGGTCTCCATCTCTTGACCTTGTGATCCATCTTCCTCGGCCTCTCACAGTGCTGGGATTACAGGCTTGAGCCACCGCGCCCGGCCGCACCTTCACTTTTTATGTCTTTTTTTTTTTTTTTTTTTTTGAGATGAAGTCGCCCAGGCTAGAGTGCAGTGGCACAATCTTGGCTCACTGCAGCCTCCGCCTCCCATGTTCAAGCAGTTCTCTGTCTCAGCCTCCCAAGTAGCTGAGGTTACAGGTGCCCGCCACCACGCCCAGCTATTTTTTTTGTATTTTTAGTAGAGATGGAGTTTTATCATCTTGGCCAGGCTGCTTTTGAACTCCTGACCTAGTGATCCACCCACCTTGGCCTCCCAAAGCTGGGATTACAGGCAAGAGCCGCCACGCCCAGCCCACTTTTTGTTTCATGTATCATAGACATCCTTCCAGATCAATACATACAGATCTAACTCTTTTTTTTTTTTTTTGAGATGGAGTTTCATTCTTGTTGCCCAGGCTGGAGTGCAATGGCGTGATCTCAGCTCACTGAAACCTCCACCTCCCAGCTTCAAGCGATTCTCCTGCCTCAGCCTCCCTAGTAGCTGGGATTACAGGTATGTGCCACCACGCCCGGCTAAGTTTTTGTATTTTTAGTAGAGAACAAGGTTTCTCCATGTTGGTCAGGCTGGTCTCAAACTCCTGACTTCAGGTGATCCGCCTGCCTCGGCCTCCCAAAGTGCTGGGATTACAGGTATCAGCCACTGTGCATGGCCAAATCTAGCTCATGTGTAGAGCTACATGACCTTCCATAGGAGGGACATGCCCTGGAATATTAAAATATTGTCTTACTAATGCACAGCAAGGTTATAGTTTTCCTCATTATCAGTAATGCTGTAATACTAGTCCTATTCATGTAGTCTTATATAGTTGTAGTTTTATTTTTATAGGATGAATTTCTAAAACTATGACTGCTGCGCTAGAGAATATGCACATTTTAATTTTAATAGATGGCTCCAGGTTACTCACCTTAGTGTTGTGACATTTCACTCTTGATGAACGTGCCCATCTCAACGTAGTCTGAGCCACCGCAGAGAGCATTTATCTTATTTTTGGCAATAGGATAAGTGAAAAATACTATCTTATTAGACTTTAATTTGTATTTCTCTGAGCACATTTTTTTTTTTTTTTTTGAGACGGAGTTTCGCTCTTGTTACCAGGCTGGAGTGCAATGGCATGATCTCAGCTCACTGCAGCCTTCGACTCCTGGGTTCAGGCAATTCTCCTGCCTCAGCCTCCTGAGTAACTGGGATTACAGGCATGAGCCACCGCGCCCGGCCCTTCTCCGAGCACGTTTTTATGTTTACTAACCAATTGCACTTTCTCCTCTAGAATTGCTAGTTTAGCACTTTTGCCTATTTTTTCACTGAGCTGATTGTTTCTTGTCAGTATTTTATTAGGGATATATAGAGCTTTTTTGTTTTTTGGGGGATGGGGGTTGGTTTTTTAAATTTCTTATCAGTATTTTATTAGGGATATGTAGGGCTTTTTTGTTTTTTGTGGGGCGGGGGTTGGTTTTGTTGTTGTTGTTTTGAGACAGGGTATTGCTCTGTCACCCAGGCTGTGGTGCAGTGGCACGATTATGGCTCACTGCAGCCTTGACCTCCCAGGCTCAAATGATCCTCCCACTCAGCCTCCCAAGTAGCTGGGACTACAGGCGAGCACCACCATGTCTTCCTAATTATTTCTAATTTTTGTACATATGGAGTGTCATTTTATTGCCCAGGCTGGTCTTCAACTCCTGGGCTCAAGTGATCCTCTCACCTCAGTCTCCCAAATCACCGGAATTACAATCGTGAATCACCATGCCTGGCCAAAATGTGTTTTTAGCCCCAGTATACTATGGGCCTTTGGCTTTAACATCTGTATTATAGAAAAGTTTATATTTTTATATAATGTTAACTGTGTTTTCATTTATTGTTTCTTTTTGTTTGTTTGTTTTAAGATTTTCCTTCTCCAATCTTATTTGTTATAAATAAGCTATTAAGTTTTGTCAGCTATTTTATGCGCATGCACACACACACACACACACACACACATGCATTTGATCCCCCTTTCTTTATTTAATCTGATATGAGCTGTGGGTCTTTCTCTCCCAGGTAGATAGCCAGTCATACTATTATCAGAACCATCCTTTGTCGACTGAATTGAAATTCCACCTTTACATGGTTCATTTCATCTATATTCAGAAAGACCTGCCCTAAATATGCCCCCATTTGTTTTTCTTTGAGTTAGTTCTGCTTTAAAATATTCATGAGTTATTAGATTGCTTGTATTATTTTTAATTCACCTTTCATTTTAAATTGTCATCTTTAATTTATGTCTTCTTGTTTTATTGAACTTTAGTGTTAAATTGTTTCTGGTCATGAATTTACAAATGTTGGTCCTCTTGTGAGTCCAGTTTCCCCTTCACTGTGTATTATGGAATATTTGCATCAAGCAGGGCATGATTTTGTTTGTCACCTTCTCTTGCTGAATTAGATCCAGGTGTGGCATGGCCTGATGTTTGCCCCAGGTCTGTGTCTGGATTCTGCTCAGTTCCATTGCCTTTGCCTGACAATGCTTAGAATGAAACACGATGGAAGGCTCTTGAAGGTGCATATATATTACATATTGGAAGGTACAGACGCTCAGGTAGAATAGAGAAGGGTGAGTGCCTAGCTGGGAAATTCACCTTTGCCCAGTTTCTTTCTTTCTTTCTTTTTTTTTTTAAGACGGGGTTTCACCATGTTGGTCAGGCTGGTTTTGAACTCCTGACCTCAGGTGATCTGCCCGCCTTGGCCTCCAAAGTGCTTGGATTATAGGCGTGAGCTACCACGCCTGGCTGCCCAGTTTCTTCTCTGCTTGGTGAGTCTGGAATGCAGATCCAGCTTTCTGGATCTACATTTGTGTGCCCCTTGTCCATTTTAGATGCACATTGTGGCTCTTTCTGCCTTGTCACTACTGTTGTGTCTGGGGTAAACCAAGCTTAGACCTTCTCAGATGTAAATTCCTCTTGTTCCTGATCCTTTACCAGAACTCCCTGCATCTCTCTGGGCTGCTTGTGCTTGGCATATACAGTGGAGTTATACTGTATTAGTTTGTTCTCACTTTGCTATAGAGAACTACCTTGAGACTTGGCACAGTGGCTTATGCCTGTTATCCCAGTACTTTGGGAGGTCAAGACAGGAGAATCACTTGATGTCAGGAGTTCATGACTAGCCTAGCCAACATGATGAAACCCCATCTCTACTAAACATACAAAGATTAAACCAGCATGGTGGCACACACCTGTAATCCCAGCTACTTGGGAGGCTGAGGCAGGAGAATCACTGGAACTCGGAAGGTGGAGGTTGCAGTGAGTTGAGATCACGCCACCGCACTTCAGCCTGGGCGACAGAATTGGGGGACGGGGGGAGGGGAAGAGGGGGAGGGAAGGAGGAGAGAGAAAGAGAAAGAAAGAAGGGGAAGAAAGAAATAACTGTAAGTGGGTATTTTTATAAAGAAAAGAGGTTTAATTTACAGAAAGGAAGGAAGGGGAGGGGAGGAGAGAAAGAGAACTATGACTGGGTATTGTAGAAAGAAAAGAGATTTAATTTACTCACAGTTCTACAGGTCATACAGGAAGCATGGCTAGGGAGACCTCAGGAAACTTACAGTCATGGTGGAAGGTGAAGGGGTTGCAGGTGCATATTCACATGGCTGGCAGGAGAGAGAGAGTGAATGAAGCAGGAGGTGCTGCGCACTTTCAAACAACCAGATCCCTTGAGAACTCTATTGCAGGACAGCAATAGGAGGACAGTGCTAAACCATTAGAAACCACCCCCATGATCCATCACCTCCCACTGGGCCCCACCTCCAATATTGGGAATTACAGTTCAACATGAGATTTGGGTGGAGTTACAGAGCCAAACCATATTAAATATGCATATTTGTTTTGGTGAAATTTTCAACTGTTATTTATCATAGTTTTATATGCTGGGGGCAAGTAGAACACATGCTTCATTTTTGTTGTGTTAAATATGGCCCCCAAACACAAAGCAGCTATTTTATCAACGACGTAACTAAAGAAAGAGCCAACCTCAGTGGCTCATACATGTAATCCCAGAACTTTGGGAAGCCGAGGCAGACAAATGGCTTCAGTCCAGGAGTTTGAGACCACCCTGGGCAACACGGTGAAAACCTATCTCTAAAAAAATAAGAAAACTAGCCAGCTGTAGTGGTACACATCTGTAGTCCAAGCTACTCTGGAGGCTGAAGTGGAAAAAAATCACTTGAGCCTGGGAGATTGAGGCTGCAGTGAGCCGAGATGGTGCCACTACACTCCAGCCTGGGTGACCTACCTTGTCCTTCTAAAGTACTGGGATTACAGGTGTAAGGTGTGAGCCACCAGGCCTGGACACTGATAGCATTCCTTTTTTTTTTTTTTTTTTTTTTTTAAGAGACAAGGTTTCTCCATGTTGGTCAGGCTGGTCTCGAACTGCCGACTTAAGGTGATCCACCTGCCTCAGTCTCCCAAAGTGCTGGGATTACAGGCGTGAGCCACTGCACCCAGCTTTTTCTTTTTTTTTTTTTTTTTTGACTGAGTCTTGTTCTGTTACCCATGCTGGAATGGGAACGATCACTCCTGCAACCTCCGCCTTCTGGGTTCAGGTGATTCTCCTGCCTCAGCCTCCCAGGTAGCTGGGATGACAGATATGTACCACCATGCCCATCTAATTTTTGTATTTTTAGTAGAGACAGGGTTTCATTAGGGCAGGCTGGTCTTGAACTCTGAACCTCAAGTGATTTGCCTGCCCGCCTCAGCCTCTCAAAGTGCTGGGATTACAGATGTGAGCCACTGTTTCCAGCCACCAGTAGCATTCTTAATAACCATTTTCTTTGGTTATTCAATTCAGGCTTTGTTTTGTGAATCCTTTCTACACACACACACACACACACACACACACTCACACACTCTCTCTCTCTCTTTCTCTGTCTCACAGAATTGCTGTTATATAACATGGTGAGTATTTAGTGAGTATTTCTCTAATCTGCTTAAATGACACAGGGTTCTCTCATACTGACTTGTATTGTTCTAGCCAAGCAGACTGAGTATTTGAAATAACAGCTTAGGATGCCCGAAGATAGGGGTACTGGAAATTGATTCTTGTGGCCTTACTTTTTTCTTGTAAAGTCTAAATGAGTCTCTTTATCATTCAATATTTTGAATTGCAGAGAAATTTAGATAACTGAAAGGAATACCTCAGCAGAATGTAGGCGTCTCTATTTTGTTCTTATTAAATTATCAAAGAAAGAAATGAAAATGAATTATTTAAAATGATCGTCCTTGGAGGCCTTGGGCACCAGGCCATTTAAATGGACTGGTAAGAAGGTGGCCCATTTTGTTCGTTGATGACCTTCCTGAGAATGGCTGGTGCAGACAGAGGAGATTTTTTTCTCCTCGGACCTAACCTGATTTCATTCTCTTTCTGCATATTTGCCACCTGATTTTATTCTATGTAACATAAAGGGGAAAGTGTGAAAACAAGTTCCTTTCAGTAAACCTTTAAAAAATTATTTAAAAACCCAACCCCTTACAATTTCTGAAGTTCCTGATGGTTTCTTCCAATGAGGTTTTCAGTTTACTGATTTTATTTCACTCAGAAGAAGGGGCTGTAAAGTCAAGAGTGTAAGGCAGTGTGGGGTAACTGTTTTTTACGTTCTATTTCTGTGAAATTTATTCTATTCATTTTTACAGAGCAACAGAAGAAAGCTTAGAGAATTAAAGACACGTAAATTCAACCACAGAAGCCTATGAATAGCTAGATTAACTTCAAAACAATCAGTAAACAAGTATTTTAAACTTCCACTGACCTTATTAAAAACTACTTCCAGAAACATTGTTTGAACTATTCTCATAAATTAGTCATCTTGCAAAACAGCTATGGCAATATGATATAATAAAGAGAGCAGTGATTTAGCAGTCAGAAGGTTGGGAGTCCCTGTCTTGGCTCGTTCACAGGGAGATCACATGACATGCCAAGGTTCCCTAGATGAGGAAGCCAGGCGTGAGAGGCTAGTCAATGATCTGTCATAAAAGACTTTCTATGAGTCTGTGTGTAAACTTAGAAACCTCACAAAAAACACACCAGAAAATTTGGGTGAGAGCAGGAGCTTCACCTCATGCAAAATTGCAGTGTTATTTTAGATTGCTATTATGATTATGTTAGGCTTAGAAGACAGAGTGTCTGAGTCTGGATTGCACTCTCGTTGGCTTAGGCAGAAAAGTGTTAAATGGCTTGCAGAATTGTTGGGAGGGCTGAGCTTCCACGAGCAGCTCCCAAGGTCTTCACACAGAATTGGACCACCAGAAAACCTGCTCCCTCCACCGGGACAGGAGCCTTAACTTCAGAAAGCTGCCCACCCAATTGGAAAGTTGCCACCACAGTTACCAGCACCAGAAGCATCTTGTTTCTGCTACAGTCTCTGTCCACATAGTGAACACCCTGTGCTCTGCCTCTCTCCCCCTGACTCAGGTGCCGCTCCAGGTCTTGCTCAAGTTTTCTGATTGGTGCAATTTAAATCACACCCAAAATACTGGCTGTGGGAGAGCTCTGAGATTTCATCTTTCCAGCCTCTGTGTGCTGCGTGGGGTTTGGAGCATTTGCCAACAAGCCAACCCACTGTATTCACCATTGACAGTAAGTGAAATGTTTATGATCAGTAACATTTGCATTTTTCACAATTTGCAGCATACATACTTCTTAATTAGAGCTAATGTCAAGTCATTCTACATATAAAAATATTATTTCTGACCATTACTGAAGAAACAGCTTTTTTAGAAATGGAGAGCAATGCCTACATTATTTCCTAAAGATGCAAAGCTGGTAGAGAAAATAGGATGTTAAATTGAAAATTTCCCTTCCAGCTTTGTTTATTTTCTCCACATCAGCTCTGTTTTCCTCTGTGCTTTTTCTCCTGTGGGAACGTCCTCTACCTTTTCAATCTGATTTGCCCTTTGCCGTGCAGACTTGTGGATGAAGAGCCAGAGTTCCCCGAGGTTGATGCTGATGACCAGTGGCCTAGTGTCTGTGTTAACAGAACATCAATGCCCTCAGAGCCTGAGACCACTATAAGGCACTCATCAAGTCATTTGCCCAGGTATTGAATCATTTTTTCCTAAAAGCAAAGCTCCGAATTCAAACTTTGGCCTGACATATCAAACATTTCCCAACTGTACCCTGGCCCCATGTTGTTACAACCACAGGGGCACTTTCAAGCTCCTACCACATGCAGCCACTGCCTGCTAGAGCCTGGCTGAGGCTCTGGGGAGGCACTGATGGAGAACCTGACTCATGAATAACACAAATACAGCCTCTTCCTCTCTACCTCTTCCTCCCCTCCAGTTCCTGCCTTGCCACATTTCTTTTCTGTGTCTCATAACCATTAAATTCAGGTTACTATGATTTGCCATTTTCTCATCTCATGAGAATTAGCATGGTCAGCCAGAGGCTTCATCTCCTAGGAAACAAGGCATCACAACTGTGCACCTGACCCTTTTGTAGGCACCCCGGCCATCCCCATCTTGCAACCTAATAGACATTTTTCTACCTGGTCTTATACATGGGCACCTGTACTGATCTGTCACTCCTGATCTTGGTGTGCTCTCAGCTTTTCCTGGAATTTTCTGACAAACTCATAATTCCCCTTTAGTCATGCTTATCTATCTTCATATATGAGAAAGATGCATAGCTATACTTCATACACATACTGTACACAGAAACATAGCAAATAGAAGAAACAGAATATGCATCTCTCCACAGTAACAATATCTTTCTTCCCTGGACTGCAACAAACATGCCATTGTATTGGAAGACTGTAGTAAAAATTAATCCTAGAGTGTACCTGATTATTATGTTTGCTAAAATAGTTTGCAATTAAGTTAAATGAAGATTAAACTTAAACTTAAACACATAAAGACATGAAATAGTTTGCATGAAATAGTTTGCAATTAAGTTAAATGAAGATTAAACTTAAACACATATTTAAAGACATGAAAGCCCAGTGAGTTATTTTATGAACATGGGAAATGAATTAACAGTAACAATTTGTGCAAAAACTTTCCTGTTCCTTCCTCCCTTAGGCACCTCATTATTTAAACATTTTCATTTTATTCAGTTATCCTACATCTAGAACTGGCCTCTACTCAGCTAACTCCTCTTCCCCTCTCTTTTCTCCAATTCGGCTCTAGTGCAGAGGTGAAAAGGATAATAGAGTAAATATTACACTAAACATCATGGGTTACTTCTCAAGACACCAAAAAGATAACAAATCAAGAAGTATTATTTGCTATTTTGAACTGGAACAACATGTAAATGTTCCTATCTCTTTTCTTGGCAGATGGAACTGGACAGAAATTCTGTCCATAAGGCCCTTAGAAACCCCCTAAGTGGGATATCAGCAAGGACTGCACCAGCAGCTGCTTTCTCTGCAGTCAGGTAGATGAGCCTCAGAAATAACCACTGCTTATGGTTTGCCTTGTATCCCTCTAGGCGTTTTTCTGTGTGTGCGCGTGTGTGTGCACGTGTGTGTGTGTGTATGTAGAGAGGGTGTATGTTTTATAAATGGTATTGTACTACACATTAGTCCAACACTTACTCATTTCGCTTTATCATTGGAATGTGAGCTCCGTGAGGACCAAGATTTTTGTTTATTTTGCTTGCTAACACATCGTTTGTCTATAATAGAGGGTGAAACATGGTCACATCATAGTAAAAGCTCAATAAATATTTGCTGAATGAAGAAATATGTCTGAGACATCTTTACATTTCAACATTTAGAGAAATGATTCCTTTTTGTAAAGGTTACATAATATGCATCGATTTATGTAGCCGTACTTCACTGTTAGATTTTAGGTTGTTTTGGGTAAACATACAGTGAAGATCCTTGTACCATTTTTTGACCACTAAAGGAACTATTTCTGCATAAGGGTGTATCAAGATTCATTTGCAAATATGAGAGATCACTACAGTTAAGCAGAAAGGGATTTCATACAGGGTATTTGGTACTGAAAGGGCTGGAGAAGGCAGTAGGCTCCACTGAGCTTCCAGGAAGGGTTCCCAGAACATCTCAGTGCTGGCCCATTAAAGGAGCTTCTGTTCCTGCCAGAATCAGGAAATTTTTCTGTAGGTACATGCCAGGACCACCACTGCTGCCAAGATCAGCTTCACAGCCCACTCTCATTGGCTTAGGCAGAAAGGTGTTAAATGGCTTGCAAAATTGTTGGGAGGGCTGAGTGATTTATAAATTGGATTTATTTATAAATAATAGTACAGTCCATGCCAGCAAACTGTGCTTTATACCTGTCTCATACTACCCAGAAGATGATGGAACAGACCCCAGAACCTCTGCTTTCCTGCCACAGAACAGCAAATGCCTTCCCAGCCATGCTTGCCAGGGGAAGCGGCAGAAGGGCAGCCTTACACTCCCTTATACCTTTCTGATCCTCTGAGGGGGTCCTGTTTGACAGAAACTAGGCTACTTGATGAGCCAAGCTTCAAGGACTTTGGCAAATACACCCTTGGCTTTCCAGTCTCTTATAAGTCAGTAAGTCACCCTACAAAGAGACGAGGATAGAGCCAAGTGAGCCCATCCTGAGATCTTCCACACATCGATTCCTAGAAAAGGAAAATGGAGTCTTAGAAAAGGAAGTGTATTTGACCTGTCCTGGCACATTGAAAAACTTGATAGACGCATTGCCCTTCAATTTACCCTCCTACTCACAGTATGCAAGGTAGTTTTCCCAGAATTTTCACACTGTATGAATTTTAAAGCTTAAGTAAATGAACAATAATATCTTGATTTACTTTGTTCATCAGTAAGGTTGTGCACTTCCTCATATGTTTATAGACAATTTATCTGTCTTTTGTATGTGTAAATGAAAACTTACATACTTTGTCTATATTTCTTTTGAGGTATTAGTGTTTTTCCTATTTGCAAGAAATCTTGATATATTGTGCTTTTTAACTTTTTTATATATAGTACTATTATTTTCTTTATCTTTGAACTTTGAAGTTATATTTTACTGAAGAAAAACATTGCATTTTGTGTTCAGTGCTTTCCTTTATGGTTTTAAATGTTTTGTTTCCTGCCTTAAAAATGTCTTTCTAGCTATTAGATTATTAAAATATTCTTCCTTAACATCTTAAAGAAGTTTTTTATTTGTTCAGTCTGTAGAACTCAAAGAAATATGAGTTTGGATTTAAGTGATCTTTCCCTATCTTAACTGCCTTGTGGAATCAGATATAAATACTCTTTGAAGGAAGATTACGTCATCCAGAACCTCAAACTATACACATTAAAAAAAATACAGTGTCATAGTCAATTTAAAAAATACTAGGCATACAAATAGATGATACCAAATGATGAAAAAACAAGAGAAAAATATAGGCAACAGAAACAGACACAGGAGATCCAGATATTGATATTATTAGACCTGGACTTTAAAACAAGTGAGATTCATCCATTAAAGAAAATAAGTAACAAGGTGGATAATTTCAGCAGAAAACCACAATCTGTAAAAAAATAATCCATCAGACATTTTATAACTTAAAAATAAAATGCCTAAATTTAAGACTCAACAAAGTTTACCTGTAGATTAAACATTTTCAGAGAGACTTAAGGAACTGAAGACAAGTCAATAGAACTATCTAAACTGAAGCACAGAGAAAAAGAATAGAAAATAGAGTAAAGGACATAAGAGATATATGGGATGACGTGAAAAGATATGGTGTGTAATTGGAATCCCCAAAAGGGAAAGCAAGACAGATAGGGCTGGAGCAATATTGGAAGAGATAATGGCCAAGAATTTTGAAAACTGGTAACAGATATCAAGCCCCAGATTCAGAAACAATATGAACCAAAAGCAACAGAAGTGCAAAGAAAACCACCTAGACATATTAGGCTAAAACTGCTAGTAATGAAAGAGAAAGCATCCTAAAAGCACTCAGAGGGAAGAAAGAAACCTTAATGTCAAAGGAGCATTAGCAAAACTGACATCTGTCTTCTTAATGAAAATGATGGAAGCCAGAAGACAGTGCAATGGCATCTGCAAAATGCCGAAGGAACGCCTGCTTTCCTAGAATGCTCTACTTGGTGAAAATACCCTTCAAAGGTGAGCACAAAAGAGAAGATGCTTTCAGTCCAACAAAAACAGATTTCTTTTTTACTAGTGTGCTTGTAATGAAAACGTTATTTTTAAAATTTTTGCATGAAGTTTGTTCTTTTAAAAGATTATTAAAATTGACAAGCCTCTGACAAGGCTGCTATAAAGAAGAGACATAAATTAGTTATATCAGGAATTTTAAAAGGGGTGTATCACTAAAGATCCCACAATTATGAAAACAATGATAAGGAGATTACAGATTACTGCTCTGTGTATAGTACCACTCTATAAATTAGAAAATGTTGATGAAATGGTCAAAATCTTTGAAGAACATCACTTACTAAACTGACATAAGAAATAAGTAGTAGGAAATCCTGATAGCCTATAATTTAAATAATTTTCTCAAAGGAAATGCCAGGAGGCCCAGATGGTTTCATCAGGCAATCTCCCAAACATTTAAGGAAGAAATAACACCAATATTACATAAATTCATACAGAGACTAGAAAAAAGGGTAAACCTTCCTAGCTCATTTTAAGAAGGCAG
Source organism: Aotus nancymaae (assembly GCF_030222135.1). Taxonomy (NCBI): domain Eukaryota; kingdom Metazoa; phylum Chordata; class Mammalia; order Primates; family Aotidae; genus Aotus; species Aotus nancymaae. The sequence goes on along the minus strand of NW_026988430.1, from coordinate 10,628,386 downwards.
TATACCTTCAATACCTAATTCTTGCAAGGACATTAAGAGAGGAAAATTAAAGGTCAGTCTCTCTCATGAACCTCCACCTAAAAATCCTGAACAAAATCTTGGAACACCTAATTCAGAGATACATTATTATATTTTATTTTATTATTTTTTCTCTTTTTGAGATGGAGTTTCGCTTTTGTTTCCCAGGCTGGAGTGCAATATTTATTTGTTTTTCAGACAGAGTTTCGTTCTTGTTGTCCAGGCTGGAGTGCAGTGGCGCGATATTGGCTCACCGCAACATCTGCTTTTTAGGTTCAAGCAATTCTCCTGCCTCAGCCTCTCGAGTAGCTGGGATTACAGGCATGCACCACCACACTTGGCTAATTTTGTATTTTAGTAGAGTTGGGGTTTCTCCATGTTGGTCAGGCTGATCTTGAAACTCCCGACCTCAAGTGATCTGCCCGACCTAGCCTCCCAAAGTGCTGGGATTACAGGTGTGAGCCACCACGCCCAGCCTCAGAGATACATTTAAAAGATCATGTTAAGTTGAGTTTATTCCAGGAATGCAAGATCAGCTGAAACCAGTCAGGGATATTTACTACATTAACAAAGGTATAAAAAGTGTGCAATCATTCAGTAGATGACAGGAAAATATATTCAATAAAGATTAATACCTCTCTTGATGAAAAATCTTAGGAAACCAGGAATAAAACAGCAATTCTTTAATCTGATGAAGGGTCTCTATTATATATCTACATCATATGTCATTGGTGAAATTTTGGACACTTTCCCACAAGATTGTGAATAGAATGCCCAATATTGTCACTTTTGTTCAGCTAATTTCAAAAGCAAAATTTAAAACTACTTTTGAAAACTGTATACCACAACCATTGTATTTATGTGGGACGTGGATACATGGAATTGTGTTTAATGTGATGTGGAGTAGGGCCTCTAAGGGAAAGAATGCTTTGGAAAGCCTCACAATGGCCCTGCTCACTCATATGCACAGACTGATGTACCAGGGTGTTCATTTCCTAATACTCGTATCAGTATCAATGCCAGTATTAACAGAGGATTGATCAAATAAATTATGGTAATGAAAATAGCTAAAATCTACTGAATGCTTACTATGCACCAGGCCATGTTTTGATTGTTCTAACTGGTTTTAACTCTTTTTTTCTTGAGACAGACTTTCACTCTTGTTGCCCAGGCTGGGGTGCAATGGCACGATCTCAGCTCACTGCAACCTCTGCCTCCTAGGTTCAAGCAATTCTGCCTCAACCTCCCAAGTAGCTGGGATTATAGGCATGCGCCACCATGCCCAGCTAATTCTGTGTTTTTTTTAGTAGAGATGGGTTTTCACCATGTTGGCCAGGCTGGTCAGAACTCCTGACCTCAAGTGATCCACCTGCCTCAAGTGATCCCAAAGTGCTGGGATTACAGGCGTGAGCCACCACACCCAGCTGTATTTAACTCAATCCCCCCAACAACCCTCTGGGATAGGTACTATTTGTATCAGTGCCATTTTATAGATAAAGAAAATGAAGCACAGAGAATGAAGTAACCCAGAATCATGCACCTGGGTGGTAGCTGTCTGGCCCCAGAGCCCCATGCTTGGCCTCTCGTGTAGCACTTCTCATGGGAAGCCACCAAAATGGTGGGTAGAGAATGACCTCCAAAATACAGTAAGTGAAAGCAGCAAAACTGTGCAAAACAATGTAATCCTATGATAACATTTGTGTTTTCGGAATAACAGAGGGTTTTTCTCAAGGTTTTTCCTTGAATAATATCACTCTCACCTGCATTCTGAAATGCTTTTTTTAATGATGGTGAAACAAGTATGCCACGAAATCTACCCCTTAACAAATTTTTAGGTACAGTTAACTGTAAGCACAATGTACAGCAGATCTCCAGAAACTTTTCCTATAATTCTTTTATTTTTTATTTTTTAAGACTAGTCAAGTGCAGTAGTGAGAAGGGGGGAAAGAGTAGAACAAGGAGTTTGATCTGTAACTGACTGTGAACATATAATTTCAACTTCATTTCAGATTCAGGGGGAACATGTGCAGGTTTGTTACATGGGTATAGTGTAGGATGCTGAGGTTTGGGGTATGATTGATCCCATCATCCAGGTGGTGAGCATAGTACCCAATAGGTAGTTTTTCAACCCTTGTTCCCCTCCCCCCTCTAGCACTCCCCAGTGTCTATTGTTGCCATCTTTTCGTCCTCTAGAACTTTTTTGTCTTGCTTGACTGAACTCTGTACCCACTGAACAACTCCCCACTTTTCCTCCCCACAGCCTCTGGTAGCCACCGCTCTACTCTCTGCTTCTGTGAGTTTGACTACTTTAGATTCTTACTGATACAATTTTGCTCTGTGTCCCCACCCGAATCTCATCTCGAATTGTAATCTCCATAGTCCTCATTTGTCTAGGGAGGGACTTGGTGGGATGTGATTGAATCATGAGGACCGTTTTTCCCCCATGCTGTTCTTGTGATAGTGAGTTCTCATGAAATCTGATGGTTTTATAAGTGTTTGACAGTTCCCCCTTCACACGCACTCTCTCTGTCTCACCCCTCCCCCTGCCTCCCTCCTGCCACCTTGTAAAGAAGGTGCCTATTTTCTTTTCCACCATGATTATAAGTCTCCTGAAGCCTCCCAGCCATGCGAAACTGAGTCAATTAAACCTCTTTCCTCTATAAATTACCCAGTCTCAGGGAAGTTCTTTATAGCAGTGTGAAAACTGACTAATAGAGTAAATTTGTACCAGTAGAATGGGGTAGTGTTATAAAAACAACCTGAAAATGTGGAAGTGACTTTGGAACTGGGTAACAGGCAGAGGTTAGAACAGTTTGGAGGGCTCAGAAGCGGATAGGAAGATGTGGGAGTTTGGAACTTCCTGGAGACTTGTTGAATGATTTTGACCAAAATGTTGATAATGATGTGGACAGTGAAGTCCAGGCTGAGGTGGTCTCAGGTGGAGATGAGGAACTTATTGGGAACTGGAGCAAAGGTCATTCTTGCTATGCTTTAGCAAAGAGACTGGTGGTGGCATTTTTTCCTCTGCCCTAGAGATCTGTGGAACTTTGAACTTGAGAGAAATGATTTGAAATTGGAACTTGTATTTAAAAGGGAAACAGAGCATAAAAGTTTGGAAGATTTGCAGCCTGACAATAGGATAGAAAGGAAAAAACAATTTTCTGGAGAGAAATTCAAGCCAGCTGCAGAAATCTGCATAAGTAACGAGAAGCCAAATTTAATTGCCACTCTGTGGCAGTGGGAAAAATGTCTTCAGGACATGTCAGAGATCTTGCTGGCAGACTGTCCCATCACAGGCCCACAGACCTAGTAGTTAAAAATGGTTTAGTGGGCTGGACCCAGGACTGCCCTACTCTGTGCAGCCTTGGGACTTGATGCCCTGTGTCCCAGCTACTCCAACTCCAGTGGTGGCTAAAAAGGGCCAATGTACAGTTTAGGTCATTGCTTCAGAGAGTGCAAGCCCCAATCCTTGGTGGCTTCCATGTGCTGTTGGCCCTGTGGGTACACAGAAGTCAAGAACTGAAGTTTAGGAACCTCTGCCTAGATTTCAGAGGATGTACGGAAACACCTGGATGTCCAGGCAGAAGTCTGCTGCAGGGATGGACCCTTCATGGAGAACCTCTGCTAGGGCAGTGCTAAGGAGAAATGTGAAGTTGGCGCCTCCACACAGAACCCCAATGGGGCACTGCCTAGTGGAGCTGTGAGAAGAGGACACCGTCCTCCAGACCCCAGAATGGTAGATTCACTGATAGCGTGTACTGTGCACCCAGAAAAAACACAGGCATTCAATGCCAGCCCATGAAAGCAGCTAGACAGAATGTTGTAACCTGCAAAGCCATAGGGACGGAGTTGCCCAAGACCATAGGAGCCCACCCCTTGGATCAGTGATGGGAATGTGAGACATGGAGTCAAAGGAGATCATTTCAGAGCTTTAAGATTTGGACTTGCATGGGGCCTGTGGCTTCTTTATTTTGGCCAATTTCTCCCATTTGGAGCAGGAGCATTTATTCAATGCCTATACTCCTATTGTATCTTGGAAGTAACTGACTTGTTTTTGTAACAGCATGAAAACAGACTAATACACTCACATACGTGGAATCATGCAGCATTTATCCTTCTGTGTGGCTGGCTTCTTTGACTTAGCATAATGTCTTCAAGGCTCATTTATGTTGTAGCATGGGACAGGATTTCCTTATTTTTTAAGGCTGAATAATATTGCATTGTATATTATATACCATGTTTTCTTCATCTATTCATCTGGTGGTGCACACTTGGGTTGCTTCCACCTCTTGGCTGTTGTGAATAATGCTGCAACAATGATGAGAGTGTAAATATCTCTTTGAGATTCTGTTTTCAGTTCTTTTGGATAAATACCTAGAAGTGGCACTGCTGGATCATTTGGTAGTTCTATTTTTATGTTTTTGAGGAAGCTCTGTACTGTTTTCCTTAACAGCTGCACCATTGTACACTCTCATGAACACTGTGCAAGGATTTCTCCACCTTCTCACCAGCACTTGTTATTTCCTGGTTTTGGATAATGGCCTTCCTAACAGATGTGAGATGGCATGTCACTGTGATTTTGATTTGCATTTCCCTGATGATGAGTGATGTTGAGCATCTTTTCATATACTTGTTGGCCATTCAAAATAGAAAACTTTTACACACGTCCTTGAATATACAGAGAACATTCCAGGAAAGATATTCACCAAGTTGATTATTAATGATTACCCTCAGGGAGAAGAATTGAGGAACAGGAGTGAAAGGGAGACTTTCTCTTCACTATTTGCCCTTTATGTTTCCTTTGAGGATGGTGTCTATTGCATACTATTTGAATAAATGAGTTAATTAAAAACTCCCCGTTATTCCACTGTGTTTAAGAACTGTTGGGCGTGCACGCACACACACATGCACACACATACCCCTGTGTTTGTGCTGTTCTTGATGTCTCAAGCTCACTGTGCTGGTGTCCCCCTGTTTTTTTTTTTTTCCTTTTCTTTTCTCTGTAGAAATGGAATCCCCTGTTTTTTACAGAGGCATCTGGCTTAGAGCAGTGTTCAGTCTGCCAGCAAAGGGGTGACTCAATGCTTGGACCTTCCTGACCTTCCACTCTCAGGTAAATTACATAAACATAAAGGACTTTTGACTTACTACAGTTTCAACCCCTGAATAATGGACACGTCATGGACGTTAGATCCAACAGTGCAGCTGACACAAGGAAAAAGTGTCTTGTCTCCTGCCAGCTGCACTTCTCAGTGTGCTTGTGCTAGGGAGACAGGAACTTTGCTGCTGATTTTTTCAAGACATAGGGTCTCACTTTGTTGCTCAGGCTGGTCTTGACGATCCTGGCTTCAAGCAATCCTCTTGCCTAAGCCTCCCAAAGCACTGAGGTGTGAGCTCCCATGCTTGGCCAAAAAAAAAATTCCTTTTTTTTTTTTAAATTTCAACATTTTAATTTCTTTGGAATATAAGTCATTTTTTGCAAGCTAAAAAATAGAATAAAACTAAGGCAATCTAGTGCTCCAGGCATCCAGGCTGAGCCTTGCAATCATGAGCAGAATAATGACATAATACAAGGTGCTAGCAACAGGGCTATACACTCTAACTAATAAACACTTATCTATGTGTTTCATTAGGAACAGCCAAAAGTCTTGCCTTTAAAGGAATAATCTGTAGAACATCTTGATTTAGAGGGGACAAATGACCCCAATTATATGCTATCCAACCTACTGGTGAACTGGATCAGAATGGGCCAAGGACTGTTAAAACAGAGGAAGTATTTTAATTGCCAAGATGCAAACTAAAGTTGAGATCACAACAACTATTGCTGTGAAGTAAATATCTTATTGACAGTCCTCCCCGCTCAGCCCCCACCAGGCACCTTTCTGCTTGGATGATTCTATTTACTGTAATAACAAAGGACCACAGTGACAACTCCTTGCTTGCAGCAATCCCCAGAAGTTGCTTGTCAACACTGAGGTCATCAGAAGCTGCAGAAACAGGGATTAATGGGCTGTTTTTGTTGTTCTCTTTCCTGATGTAAATACTGTTTTTCTCTGTTATTTAGAACTAATTAGCCCCACTCCCAACTTTACTACCCATAATTGGTGGCTGTGAGTTGTAGAAGGATTGTTTTCTTCTGTGACTATTGTGGGTCATGGGTAGCAACTGTGGGCCTGGTCTCTGGCCTGCTGTGTGGCTCTGAACAAGACACTTAGTTCTCTGAGCTCCAGTTTCCTCTATAACTATAAACTAGACAATCTTGAAAAGTTTCTCCTATTCTATACTTTTATTGTCCTTTACGAAATATCATCTGATCAGGCATCTGGCATTCTGTAGTCCCAGATACTCAGGATTCTGCAGTGGGAGGATCACTTGAGCCCAGGAGGTTAGGTGCAAATCAAGCCTGGGCAACATAGCAAAACCGCATCTCTAAAAAAGAAAAAGAAATATCATCTGGAGGATTTAGTCTATTTCATTACCTGTTTTGATTCCGACTAATATGACAGCAGAAAAGAGCTTTGAAAGAATGATTTCTACTTTTTTTATTGAACCAGGCCCTTGGCTGGAGTGGCCTTTTCTCTTGTAAAATAGTTCTTTTTGGTTCCCAGCCTCTTGCCTGCTGCTACCTGTGAACTGATCATCACATGAGGCATTTTCCTGCCACTCTGTCTCAATCTCTCTCTCTCTCTCTCTCTCTCTCTCTCTCTCTGATGTCTGTCAATAAATGTCTTTCCCCAGGTAAGGGCAATTTTACAAGGCCCTTATAAGGGTATATGCTTGGTTTAATTCTCTGATGACATCGTCTTGAAATTAATAATAATGTTTGAACAAGGTTGATTGGTGATAGATCCTATAAAGATGTAGTGGTCCTGCCTGGAGAATCCACGTCCCTATTTCATTTTCACCACATCAGAAGCATATATATGTTTATGCTTGAGGATAAAATGAGAACTGCACTGTACTGGAGAATGAAGTTTGATGGCGATCAGAGCTTCTTCTTCAGGAATAGGTGATTATGCGATTGTTCCCACAGATCTTCTAAATGGAGGGACCTAGGAACTGAAGCCAGACCCCCACCTCTGCAAGAGTCCCTCGCTGGAGTCACTGAGCACATCCCCTTCTCTGGGATCTGGGGGCATGAGACTGCTGAGCACTTCCACCAGAGGGAAAGTGGAAGTGGCCCCAAGAAAGAGGGAGTCACAAAGTAGTCCAGGTGTTGTGTCTCAAACAGTAAGAAATCAGAAAAACATAGGGCTGATCAGCTTTCATTCTTCCTTCTGTTTTGTCCTCCTGGCCAATTGACTTTGACAAATATTTCCTGCATGAAAATAATTAAGATGCAGTGCACGCCTTCTGCGAGTTTAAAAGGAGGACGCTGGACGGACAGTAAGTAGTTTGCAAGATGAAATTAAGGGCTGTGAAAAAACAATACTGAATAGGGAAAGTACTTGAGAGTTGTTAGTTGGCTTAAGAAGTCTAGAGAGCAGTAGTAATTCAGGGAATGTGGGTAGTGGTATGTGTCTGGACTAGACTGGCCTTCCTGAGGGCAGATACCCTGCCATATATGTGCATGGTAGGCTCTCTGTCAGTATGTGTTGGTTGGTGGATAGGTGACTAGGACGTTCCAGCTGGAAGGCAGGTTGGAGCCATATTGCAAATAGTCTTCATTGCTAAGGAAAGAGGTTTATGCTTTATTTAGGTAAAGCACCGAGGAACCACCAAGTTTATGGGATTTTGTTCCTGTTTTTGAGTTGTGGTACAGTGAGATTGGACCCACATTTTAAGGAGGAGTCATCAGAAAACTGTGGCTTATAAAGCTTAGGGAGGCATTTGGAAATCAGTGTTTAAAGAGGAGTTTCCCAGTGTTTAAAGAGGAGTTTCCCAGGGATGTGAAAGAGGGGTTGGCAGAGGGAGAGGACTGTAAGGCCAGCAGGGTGGTCACTAAGAGCTGGCCTTTGCTCCCATACCTCTGTCACCTCCTCCCTTTTCAGTGCCTCTGGTCACCCAGGTTACAGCAAACCTCTTTCAACTGTTTTTCTCTGTCATGTCTTCCTGTTTCTTCATGTTAGTTAATCTTCTGAAGCACTGAGCGTATCCTGCTGCAGACCTTGCAGAAATCTGCCATGACTCTATCATCCACACTCCTCATCCTGGTCTTCTAGATGCTCTACTACTTAGCACCACCCCTGCCCACCTGAATGGCCCAGCCTCTCCCTCCAGCTGAGCCTGTTTTAGGCCGTGCCTTAGCAATATTGCACAAGGATTTTTGAGTGTAAGTCTTTGTATATAAGGTTCTAACTTAAATTGTCTTCTCCTTTCATACCCTAAATACTGTTCTCTTTATTTGAAGGTCCAAACTTCCATGAAGTTATAGCTAATGCCTGGCAGCATTGACATTTCCCTTCTCTCTCTCTCTTTTTTTTTTTTTATTTGAGATGGATCTTCACTCACTGTCACCAAGACTGGAGTGCAGTAGTGTGATCTGGGTTCACTGCAACCTTTGCCTCTTGAATTCAAGTGATTCTCATGCCTCAGCCTCCTGAGTAGCTGGGATTATAGGCACGCACCATGACACCAAGCTAATTTTTGTATATATATATATATTTTTTTTTTTAGTAGAGGTGGGATTTCAGCATTTTGGCCGGGTTGATCTCAAACTCCTGACCTCAAGTGATCTGCCCACCTCAGCCTCCCAAAACACTGGGATTGCAGGTGTGAGCCACCGTACCTGGCTGACATCTCCCTTCTCTGACTTTGGTGTCTTACACTGTTTCAGTTGTTTAGTTTCTGTACTGCTTTGTGGTGTGGATAACTGCTGCACAGTATATGCCTTGATCTCCATTTATGCTGTAATTTAGTGGACAGTAAATGTTCAGCTCACATTTGGTGTCTCTCCCAGCCCCTTGCATTGTGCAACACGTGTAACAGTTCACTCAGTAAGACGTATGAATGAGTATACTCATTCATATCCAATATGAATGTATTGAATACTTATCAGTATACAAAATTGGCCACTTTTGGAGTAATCACTTTTTTTTTTTGGAGACAGAGTCTGGCTGCAGCCTCTCTTTGGGTTCAAACACTTCTCCTGCCTCAGCCTCCCAAGTAGCTAAGTTGTAGCTTTTTAATAACTATTATAATTACAAATACAAGTACTATCAAAGGATTCATGAGTAAGTTCAGGTCTTATTGTTATACTTTGGATGTAGCCTGTATTTGGACCCAAAAAGATGAAGTCATATATTTTAGAGGTTTAATTTAAAGCCCCAGATATTACATATTGTCCTGTTTATGTGCATGAGATTTAAATAATCAAAAGAGGTTTTGAAAACCAGAATTAGTGCTTCTCTAAAATTGTTTTCAATATACCAGAAATGCATACAGGAAGGCTATTTGTATGTTAATATGCTATTGATGTCAATCTCTTTCATAGTGAAAAATTAGTAAAATTAATTTATTTCAATTTTGCATTTATCTTATTGAGATAAAGCAATGGCAGAATATCCGGTATTTTTAATATGACCTTCCAATATACCTTAATTTTTTTTTTAAGAGATGAGGGTCTTGTTCTGTTGCCCAGGCTAGAGTGCAGTGATATAATCATAACACACTACATCCTTGAACTTCTGGCCTCAAACAGTCCTCCCACCTCAGCCTCTTGAATAGCTGGGACTATAGGTGTGCATCACCAGCCCAGATTGCTTGCTTATTTATTTATTTATTTCGGAGTTGCGGTCTCACTCTGTTGCCCAGGTTGGATTCCAGCTCCTGGACTCAAGTGATCCTCCCCCCTCAGCTTTCCAGAGTGCACGGATTACAGACATGAGCCACTGTGCCATGCCAATCTCTATCTTTTACCTATTATTTAGATACTGGTATAGTCTTAACGTGTAGAATGCTTTCGTATAGGTATGTTTCTTTAATTCAAATGAGATTGAATTAAAGGTTCTACCCTGAATTATATTTACACAAATAAAAGACTAGATGGATGAGCGACAGATGGATTTTAAAACAAAATGTAGCAAAACTCTCCCCAGACTCATGACAGTCAGGAGGCACAATTTCATGTTTATTTCACACTATGAGGCATCATAAAATGTATTAATGTCACTAATTTGGTTGTTTCTGTAGAGTCTGACTGAATAAACTAGACATTTGCTTTTCTAAAGTAGGTAATTATTTCTGTGTATTTGAGGATTCTGAACATTAGCATCTTCTCCTTACCATATGCTCTTCTCTGTAACCAGTGTAGAAAGAAGAGACCCTCTCGTAGCCTTGGCCCAGGAATATGGCAGCTCCAAGCACAATGCTCTACTGAAATGGTGCCAGAAGAAGACCAAAGATTACATGGTAAGGGACAACGTCAGCCAACTTCCAGCCAGCCCTGGGCAGTAGTAGTCCTGTACTAATACATGTCTGTGTGTGCCTGTGCTTGGTGGGCCAATGTGTGTATAATTATCATCTTTGTATTCAACTAGATAGAGAGGCAAATAGAGTATGCAACCCTCAGTATTACCCCTCACTACTAAGATAACCATTGTCCTCAATTCTTCTCCTTATGGATTTTAACAAAAGTATGCAGCCCTAAATACTATGTTAGTATTGCTTGCATTTGAATTTTATTACAAATGGAACTTTAAAAACTATATAATGTTTGCATCTAGCTTTTTTTTTACACAGTGTTGAATCAGTAAGATTTATTCATGTTGTCGCCTGTACTGTAGTTTGTTCATTTTCTTCACCATTTAGTAACCCATTGTAGGGTTATACCATTATTTAGCTGTCCATTCTGTTATTGATGGACAGTTGAGTCATGTCCAGTTCGGGGCTAAGGTGAATAGTGCTGTTGTGTTCTCGTGCGTGTTTCTTGAAACACATATGTGCTCATTACCACCGGATACATACTTAGGAATGGAATTCCTGGACTGTAGGGCATGCATACGTTCTAGGATCATGCCAAATAGATGACTGAAATATTTGTATAATTTATGTCTTTTCAGCAATTTATGAGAGGTTGATTTCTGTGCATTTTCATCAACACTTGGTAGCATCAGTCTTTTTACTGGAACTCATGTGGGTAATGTGTAGTAGTGTCTCATTGTGGTTTTCTTTTGGCAGTGGGGACCGAGCACCTTTTCATATGCGAATTGGCCATGTGGATAGTCCCTTCGGGGATGCACCTGCTCAGATATTTTGCTCACTTTGTTGTTGGGGGTGGATTTATTGGCTCTGTTGGCAGGATATGAACCTTTGCTCATTTTAAGAATCAGATGTCATTCTCTTCCTTATTGCTTTTAAGAGTTATTTATATATTCTTCATATAAGTCCTTTGCGAATACCTTCTCCCAGTGTGCCTTCAATTTTCTTCTTTTGATGAACAAAGTTCTTAATTAAGTCTAATTTATCAATCTTTTCTCTAATGGTTAGTGCTTTTTGTATTTTATATAAGAAATTGCTTATTCCTGGATGATAAGCATGTTGCCGTATGTTTTCCTGTAAAAGCTTTATTGTTATATCTTTCACACTAAATAGAAATCCTCTTTAAAATCAATGATAGTTTGTTTGTTTTGGAAATGGAGTCTCAGTAATCCCCAGCACTCCTACAACATTTTGCTAAACCTTCTGAAGATTCTAGCACCACAACACTCCCTCCCCAGTCTCAAGCTTTTTGGAGAGGTGGGGAGAGAAAGAAGCTGGAAAGAAAAACCCAGTCTTAGGCAAGATGCAGGCCAGATAGTAAATTAGCAGGACTGGGAGTCTCTGTCATATCAGTAGTCAGAATCCCAGGACTTTGGGAGGCTGAGGTAGGAGGATTACTTGAACCCAGGAGTTTAAGGCTGCCATGAGCTGTGATAGATAGCTCCACTGCACTCCAGCCTGGGTGACGGAGGGAGATCCTGTCTCAAAAAAAAAAAAAGGAAGGAAGAAAAAATCTGTCATGTTAAAGGGAGATCCTATCTAAAAAAAAAGGAAGGGAAAGAGAGGGGAAGGGTTAGGCCGAGGTTGGCGGATCACCTGAGGTCAGGAGTTCAAGACCAGCCTGGCCAATATGGTGAAACCCTGTCTTGTTTTTTTTTGAAAGAAAAAAGAAAAAAAAAAGAACGGGTGAAAGTCAGATGGTTCACAGTCCTTTTGAAAACCAGTAGCCATGTTCATATATGTATATATATATTTCACCTTTTATTTTAGATTCTTGGGTACATCTACCCCCAAAACCTTACCAATGTAAGGTTTGTTACATTGGTATATTGTGTGATGCTGAGGCTTGGGGTACAGTTGATCCCATCACTCAAGTACTGAGAATAGTACCCAATGGTTAGCTTTTCAGGCCTTGTCCCCCACCCTCCCTCAGCCTTTTTGGAATCCCCAGTTTCTGCTGTTCCCAGTTGTACTTGATGTTTAGCGCCCATTTATAAGTGAGGACATGCGGTATTTGGTTTTCTGTTCCTGCATTAGTCTGCTCAAGATAATGGCCTCCAGCTGCATCTATCTTGCTGCAAAGGACATGGTTTCCTTCTTTTTTATGGCTGTGTTGTATTGCACGGTGTATATGTACATATTTTTTTTTATCCAGTCTGTCATTGATGGGTATTTAGATTCATTCCATATCTTTGCTATTGTGACTTGTGTTGGAATGAACATACAAGTGCACGTATCTTTTTGGTACAATGATGTGTTTTCCTTTGGGTACATACCCAGTAATGAGATTGCTGGGTTTAATGGTAGCACTGTTTGAAGATCTTTGAGAGATCTCCAAACTGCTTTCCACACTGGCTGAACTAATTTACATTCCCATCAACAGTGTATAAGTGTTGCCTTTTCTCCACAGCCTCACCAGCATCTCTTACTTTTCAACTTTTACTTTTCAACTTCTCACATCTGACTGATGTGAGAAAGCATCTCATTGTGGTTTTGATTTGTATTTCTCTGATGGATGAGTGATGATCAGCATTTTTTCATATGTTTATTGGACACTTGTCTGTCTCCTTTTGAGAAGTGTTTATTCATGTCCTTTGCTCATTTTTTAATGGGGTTATTTGTTTTTTGCTTGTTGGTCTGTTTAAGTTCCTTATAGATTCTGAATATTAGATGCATAGTTCCTGAATATCTTCTCCCATTCTATAAGTTGTCTATTTACTCTGTTCATAGTGTCTTTTGCTGTGTAGAAGCTCTTTAATTAGGCCCCAATTGTCAATTTTTGTTTTTGCTGCAGTTGTTTTGGGGACTTAGCCAAAATTTTTTTGCCAAGACTGATGTCAAGAAGGGTATTTTCTAGGTTTTTCTTTTAGGATTTTTAATAGTTTGAGGTCTTACATTTAAATCTTTAATTCATCTTAATTAATTTTTGTATGTGGTAAAAGGTAGGTATATAGTTTGAATTTTTGTTGAGAGACCTGTTCAGCTCTAGGTAATTGCAGGTGCTGGGGATTACACAGCAAAAGTTCCTGCTCTCATGGAACATACATTCTCATGGGGACTGGCAGTTAACTGAAAGAAAAAGGTAACATGTGCCATATTTGAAGGGAGTATTGCTGTGGAGAGAAATAAATCAGGGAAGGAGGTTTGGGAATGTTGGGTGAATGGTACAATTTATATTCAGTGATCGGGGAGGTGACATTCTAGCACTTGTTCCACTCCCCTGAAGGGCTTTGGTGTCTGCACGAAGGTTTATTTCCCATCAAGGACTAGGCTTGGAGGGTCAGAGTAAGGAAGTCCTTACTGCAGTGACTGTGCCAATAGGAGCTGAAGTGATGCACGGTCGCCGCCCCAGGTCAGCAGCACTGGGAAGTGAGCATCGCAGCCAGACCCACCTGCAGAGCCCTGGGCCAAGCTGCCTAACTTTCTTGAGTGCCTCAGGATTAAGACCCAGTGAAGAATGTGAGTCTGCCCTCACCGTGAAGTGAGGCCCTCACTGAGCTCAAAATGATGCACCTAGGAGACCCTTTCACACATTCTGCTCAACTTAGACATCCTGAGGTCTTTTTGGAATAAGTCACTCCCAGAAAGGCCCTGCAAACTACTCCCAGTCCTCAGATTTCATGCTCCTAATGCCTGTTAGCTATTTTCCAAGCCAAGGACTTCCCTGACCCAGCGAACCCCTACACCTCCCTTCTTTGATCTAAAAATCTACTTAGAGCTTCTAGTTTTGTGTTATGATAAGAAAATCTCTATCTCTAATGTAATTACCAGTGAGAATTCTGAAAGGACAAAAAGCCAAGAGGGTGAATGTGACAGGCAGAATTCTAAGGAGGACCCCATGACTCTCCCTTGTCTAATGTCCTCCCCTTTTTATGACACACGGAGATGGTCTGGATGTGCCCCACCTGATCACAGAGTCCCGTAAAAGCCAAGCGATGTCTCTGGCTTGTGGCAGAAGTGGGGAAATTCAAAGCATGAGAAGGACTCTGCATGTTCTTGGTGGCTTCAAGAGGGAGAAGCACGTGAGAAGGAGCCAAGAAGGGCCCCTAGCTGATGGCCAGCAGGAAACAGGGACTTTCTAGCACTAAAGTATTAGTCCTCGCTGAGGTCCTAGCCATGGCCAGAAATTGCCACATGGGCTGCTCTGCAGTTATGAGGTTGACAACTGCAATTGTGGTGCCACCGAATCCTTTGTCCTCTCTCCCTGTCTTGATGCCCTCAGACCTCAGCTAGGCCAAGGATGCTCAGTTTGCTCTCCCTTCTGCCTTCCCTCAGCTGGGGGATCTTAGGCTAAAAGTCATTCTGATGAATGTATGTAATTCAGCTTTAAGTTTCTCCTACGTCTTCTGTCACCTCCCAAGAAGCATCAAGAGGTACAGCTGCCTCACCCCTTCATGGGTGGCACCTTGGCTATGCTCCCTGGGCTTTTGGCCAATACTGGTGAATCAGTCAAGGGCATGGGTAGGGAGTCTGTACATCTCACCTGCATCTCCAAAGCTGGAATCCATAATTCTTAGGAAGTTATAATAGGCCAAGTTTAAGAATTTTAAAGTCCTCTGGTTTCATGTCAATTTAGAATGTTACAGCAGTATTGTAGCAGAAAGGAAAAGATGTAAAGTGACAGCAAAGTTCACTCTTATAGAAAATATAACTTTGAAAACAGTTTGGCCAGAAATGGCCACGTACTTTTATTGCTTTCATCTAAATCATTGCATTAGTTTTCTTTCACTGTATAACAAATTATCACAGACTTAGCGACGTAAACATCACATGTTCATTAGCTCATAGCAGGTCAGAAGTGTGGCTCAGGAGGCTGTCCACCAAGGATCCCCTGAGGCTGCAGTCAGGGCATCAGCTGAGCAGTGCCCTTACCCAGAGGCTCTGGGGAGAGCCTGCATCCACGCTCATTCAGGGGCTGATAAGGTTTTTACCGTTGTAAGACCACAGTTCCCCTTTACCCTCTGGCTGTTGGCCAGGGTCGCGCTCACCTCCTAGATCGAGGTTTATTCCGCATGGCAGTACCTTTGTGCTCGTGCTTCCAATCTCAGACTTCCTCTTCCACCAGCTACAGAGAACTTTTCTCCCTTTAAACACCCAGTGTGATTAGGTCAGGCCCACCCGATCTTCTCCCTATCTTTGGGTCAGTTTATTCATCAGCTAATCACATGTAAAATCCCTTTGCCATAGGTCATCATGGGAATAATGCCAGGTTGACACCAGGGAGTAGAAGTCATAGGGGCATCTTAGAATTCTGCACCCCAGGCATGGTTCTCAATATGGACTATGCATTGGAACCACCTAGAGAGCTTTTAAAAATATTTGTGTCTGGGCCTAACCCTGGATCTAAAGAATCAAATTCTAATGTGGAGGGCCCCAGGCACCAGGGTTTCTAAAAAGCTGCTGCTGTGTTCTAAGTGTTTTATGTTCCTCTTTTCCCAACCCCAGATTGGTATGTTGAAACCTAATCACCAGTATGAGGGTGTTAGGCAGTGAGGTCTTAGGGAGGTGATTTGGTCCCCTCCTGGGGTGAGAGCGCTTATCCAAGAAACCTCACAGCTGCTTTGCCCCTCCCACCATGTGAGAACACAGTGAGAAGGTATCACCTATGAACCAGGAAATGGGCCCTCACCAGACACCAAACCTGCCTTGACCTCGGACTGTCCAGCCTCCAGAACTGTGAACTAGAACTTTGTGTTGTTTATAAGCCACTGTGCCTGTAGTTCTTTGTTATAGCCACAGAATCACCTAGGACAGCCACTCAGGTGATTCTAACATGCAGGCAGCATTGAGAACCTCTGATCTAACACTCAGGCCTAAGCCTGAGAGAACCCTTTCCAGTTCTGTGACTCCAGTTGCCAACTGTCTGCATGCTGTAAAAGGTGAGAAACGCAGTGGACATGAATGATGGAGACACTGATGGCCTGAAGAAGAGACCACCACTCTTTCATCATCTGGCCAAGAAAATAATCTGAGCCTAAGAAAGGAGCTGTGGAATTCTGTGTTACCTCTTCATCCTGGTAATTCCACTCTATCGGGTTTCCATTGCTGCAAAAGACTACAAAGATAGCCGTTTAAACTATGCGCATTTAGCAGCTCACGGTTTAGTACATCAGAAGCCCTTATGAGCTCAGGTGCATTTTCTGCTCCCTGTGTCCAGGTGTTGACCAGGCTCTTACCTGGAGGCTCTGGGAAGGAATCTGATTCCAAGTTCACTCCAGTGTTGGCAGACTTTACCCTTTTAAAATTGCCCTATAACCCTGACCACATCACCAGTGTCAGCCGCAGAGTCTAGGACATGGCAGAGCCCTAGGAACGTAGTCAAGGTGCGAGCTGTGGAGATGTGCAGTAGGTAGTTGTGCCTCCTCATGCTTCTTGGGAAGTGACAGAGGTCTTAGGAGAGACCTAAGGCTGAATTTCTTTCTTTTTTTTTTTTAAAGACAGAGTTTCACCATGTTGGCCAGCCTGGTCTTGAACTCCTGACCTCAGGTGATCCACCCTCCTCGGCCTCCCAAAGTGCTGAGATTACAGGCCTGAGCCACCATGCCCGGCCAGGCTGAATTTCACACATTAATCAGAGTGACTTACAGGCCAAGGTCCTCAGCAAGGGGAAGGCAGAGGGCAAAGCAAACTGACCGTCCCCTATGAGGAGATGCCTATCAGGACAGGGAGAGAGAGGACAAAGGACCCAATGGCACCACACTTGCAGCTGTGAACCTCAGCACCCTAATGCTTTAGTGTTGGCCTGTCCCAGTCAGCCCACAGGCACCAAGAAAAATGAGGTTCTGTAGTTGGATCTGGATTCACTAGAGGCACCTTTTATGTCAAGTGTCCTCCTGTAAGGCCTGACGTAAAAATTCTGAAGCCTCCTGACAGGAAAAGCCCTACACTGCCCATGGAGTGGATCATTCACCCCATGGCTCTTGAGTTGATTTACCTCTTAACAGAAATTCATTTTCCTATATTCTGTATGATAAAAAGCAACTGCTATTTTCTATAACAAGCCTGTTTTACAAGCTTTGCTACCATAGTATACTTCATAGTTAAGGGCTTCATTTATGAGAAACTAAATCAAAAATTGTGGCAAATAGTTGAATAGCTCAGGGAGCTACTTTCCCTTTCTCAGGAAATTTTGAACAGAATGACTGTGATTTCTGATGAATAAGAGAAGCACCACAAGTTTAAACTGAAATAAGACCTTTGCCCTCTTCTGATCATGTTTCTCCTCCCAGTGTGTTCATAGATACTGGAGTATGAATACCCTCTAACTGCCTCTTCCTTTGTGTCCCTTCAGTGAGGCCACTGACCTAAGATCATTGAGGAGAGATAATTTAGTAAGAGAATTTCATTGTCAGCAGAATTGTTTCTTCACCAAGCACCCCTTATACATCAATATGATTCACATTTTATCTTTTCATTGTAACCCAGGAGAAATCAAAGTTTAAGGGACTTATAATTTTATTTTACAAGAACTGGGCCCAGAGGAGTGAGAGTCAGAGGATGAATGGAACCTGGCTGGGGCTGCAGGAAGAGCCGGTGTTGGAGACTGGGCACTGCTGTTGACGGGAGCAGTGCTGCATCCAGCAGTTTCGGTTCAGGCAGCTTCAGGATGAGGGAGTACATCATGGGGATCCTTCAGCCCCAACCTGAGACAGTCAATTAGGTGAGTAGTGACTGTGGGATGACCGAATGAGTTCCAGTCCGAGGAATTGGGCAGAGGGGGCTCTCCAGGCTAACGCTGTGAGCATGTGTGTGCACTCGGTGAATATATTCTAAATATTTGCTGGACACTGTGCTCTGCAACCAGGCCTAGACCCCCAGGAAGAAGGTGGGTCGAGGGGAGTGGGACAGACAATGAAGAAAATAAATGGAAGGGGAACAGGCCCAGGGGCTGTGCAGAGAATTGCGCAGGATGGACAGGAGTGCCTGGGGTGCTCCGGGTTGGGAAGTCCTGATGAGGAGGTGACGTGTACACCTGGACGAGAATGGGAGGAAGAGCCAGCCCTGTGGCGATGCGGTGAAGGGATCCCAGGTACAGGGGGCAGTTAGAACCAAGTGCCCGGGGCAGGAAGGAGGTTGCCATGTTGAGGAAGGCTCTGTGGCCAAGGTGCTGGGCAGCAGGCACAGAGTGGGTGTGATGAGATTGGAGAGTTGAACCAGTATTGCATCATAGGTTGATTATTTTCAGTGGAAATGGTGCTTCTGGGTGAGGGTTTAAAGCCCCAAAAAGGGCCGGGCACGGTGGCTCACGCCTGTAATCCCAGCACTTTGGGAGGCCGAGACGGGTGGATCACGAGGTCAAGAGATCGAGACCATGCTGGTCAACATGGTGAAACCCTGTCTCTACTAAAAATACAAAAATTAGCTGGGCATGGTGGTGCACGCCTGTAGTCCCAGCTACTCGGGAGGCTGAGGCAGGAGAATTGCTTGAACCCAGGAGGCGGAGGTTGCGGTGAGCCGAGATCGCGCCATTGCACTCCAGCCTGGGTAACAAGAGCGAAACTCTGTCTCAAAAAAAAAAAAAAGCCCCAAAAAGGTGATAGTTGCTTGACCTATGTTCCATCCCAGCTGGAAAGCGGCTACCCTTGAAGTCATGGACACCTTAGTGCCTGCATTCCGTCGCACTCCCCATGTATTGTCAAGGGATCTAATGTGGCAACCCTGCCTTCCCAAAGCATTGAACATCTCTGCAGCACAAGCTCAGACAACTACCTCTGACTGTAGATCCTGGAGTTCAATATAGTGAACTCCGCATAAGTTAAAGTGATTGGTTTCAATCATTAACAGGCATTCTAAATAGTTATAAATAGCCAGAAATATTGAAATTGTTTTTTAAAACAAATGTTAAATTGCTCAATCCCATTGGTCACCAAAGACATGCAAATGAAAGAATGAAATGCTGTTTCTTTTCTTTTTTATTTTGAGATGGAGTCTTGCCCTGTCACCCAGACTGAAGTGCAGTAGTGCGATCTCAGCTCACCACAACCTTCACCTCCTGGGTTTAAGCAATTCTCCTGCCTCAGCCTCCTGAATAGCTGGGCCTACAGGCATGCGCCACGACGCCTGGCTAATTTTGTATTTTTAATAGAGACAAGGTTTCTCCATGTTGGTCAGGCTGGTTTCAAACTCCTGACCTCAGGTGATCCACCTACCTCGGCCTCCCAAAGTACTGGGATTACAGGCATGAGCCACTGTGTCCTGCTGAATGTGTTATATTTTTAATGAAAGAAAAATGTTTTTAAAACTGCCTCTTCTTTACATAAAGAAGTCAGGTGCAAAATGTCACATCCTGTATGATTCTATTTATATGAAATGTCCAGAATAGGCAAATCCATAGAGACAGAGAGGAGATGAGTGGTTGCCGGGAGCTGGGGAAAGGGGATGGAGACTGACTGATAATGAGACAGAGCTTCTTTGGGGGTTGAAAATGTTCCAGAAGTGGACAGTGGGGGTTGCATAACCTTGTATATGGTCAAAACCACTGAATAGCACATTTTTAAAGGATATATTTTGTGGTATGTGATTTATATATCAATAAGTTATTTATTTAAAAAGAATAAGTGCAGTTTGAAGGGCTTAAGTAAAGGGATCAGGAAGGTGTTGGAACAGAGTACATTGAATGGGGTCGGAGCTGCCATTTAAGTTATAAATATTATCAAACTGTAATTTTAAAAATATACAGGTATTGCTTTATATATTAAAAAATAATTGAAGGCCAGGCACAGTGCCTCGTGCCTGTAATCCCAGCACTTTGGGAGGTGGGTGGATCATCTGAGGTCAGAAGTTTGAGACCAGCCTGACCAATATTGTGAAACCCCATCTCTACTAAAAATACCAAAATTATCCAGGCGTGCTGGTGCCCGCCTGTAATCCCAGCTACTCAGGAGGCTGAGGCACTAGAATTGCTTGAACCCAGGAGGTGGCAGTTGCACTGAGCCAAAATTGCGCCACTGCACTTCAGCCTAGGTGACAGAATGAGCCTCCATCTCAAAAAATAATGATAATAATAATTGAAGCAAAACAATAAAAGAGGTAGATGCAAGGTATTAGTAATTTAGTTTTTACTTGGGAGGCAGGATTCTCAAGTATTTCTTTTATTATTGTCATTCGTAATCCAAGCGTATTCTTTGTATCAAAGGTTATATTATGACCTACAATTTGGGAGGTGGAAAATCTGAAGGAAAGGCCAGAAAGAAGTATTGTACTCAATAATTATACCAGTTGCTTTTGAGAAAAGATTTAAAATGGAGAAACAAAACCCACGAGGAGGGTGCTCTCCTGGAATGACAGTGTCGGGAATGGACCTGAGGGGCCTCCTGGGCTGGGCAGCATCTGCTGTGCTGCTATCCCACTTCACAGCCCTGTGACAATTAACAAGTCAGTGATTTCTCCCTAAACTGCATCTTTTTAAGTTAAAATATAAACATAAAAGATTGATAAAACATTTTTCAGTAAAACAGCATTTTTCCAAGTGGCTTACCTAAAAATACCCTTAGCCTGGATCGCATATACTGTGTTATAACTCAGAATTTTCTCATTTTGACGTGGTCCATTCTTATTTTATAAAGGTAATAAAAGTGAGCATTTTGTATCATCAAAGCTTTTGCAATTTGATATAGTAATGATATGACTCTGACACTGTTAAACTAGATTTAAGTCTTAACTCAGATGAATGGCAAATCCAGCTCACCACGTTTTTGTAAATAAGTTTTGTCAGCACACAGCCTCACACACTCATTTACATATTCTCTAGAACTGTTTTTTTCTGCAACTGCAGAGCTGAGTAGTTGGAACAGAAATTTTTCAGTTAGATGACCTACCAAACTGAAATTATTTACAATTTGACCCTTTATAGAAAAAGTTTACTTAGATGAAGAGATATATTAGTTTGGTGCAAAAGTGATTGCTGTTTTTGCCATTACCGCAATTACTTTCACACTGACCTAATGCAAGTATTCCTTAGATGAAGATACATACAGGTATCTCTTATAGTTCAAATCCTATTGGGGCCTGACATAGTGGCTCACACCTGTAATCTCAGCACTTTGGGAGGCCAAGGCAGAGAGATCCCTTGAGCCCAGGAGTTCGAGACCAAGCTGGACATACCAAAAAAATTAGCTGGTTGTGGTGGTACATGCCTATAGTGCCAGCTACTTGGGACGCTGAGGTGGGAGGATAGCTTGAGCACAGGAGGCCAAGCCAAGATCACGCTACTGCACCCCATCCTGGATGAGACTGTTGTCCAAACTGAATCTTGTTTTAAATCTGGAAAGAACACCCACGTAGCAGGCAAATTCTGTTTTTCTGTCTCTGAATTCTCACAGATAAGCACTTAAGTCTGCTTAGCCAATAGTAAGCAGTCTCTGAAATATCAGGCCACTTGGGGTTCTGTTGGTTGTTTTCTTTTTTGAGACAGGTCTCTTGAGGGCTACTACATGCATAATTCAAAGAACCTAAAGCTTTTGACGTGTTTATTGCCCTCAGAGTGGTCCTTTCCCTGACTTCCTTGTGAAGATAAGAGTCTCAATAGCAGATGTGCGGCACTGTGGGCTTCCACTCTGTTGAGACCTTTTCCACCCATTCTGTGCTTCTGCGCCGTTCCTGATGCAGTGGTTTATGAAGACATTTTCAGTGGCATAGGCATTGTTCTACAACCTGAGACAACAGTGGAATTTGTTTGGAAAATAAAGACAAAGAGCTTTCCCATGTTGTGGGAGACATAGTCCTCTCCCGGTGGCCGTGTTTCTGGTTGGTTTTCTCTCATGAGTTAGTGTGCTCTGAGTCACCCGCTCCCACTCTCAGTGGTGCGTGCACTCCCAGAGGTATGAAACTTCAAGGAATAAAAATGACTTTCTCAACAAAAATATCAAACAGTGTAGAGACCTGTCAGAATCTTGGCACAGCAGATGGGGAGGGAGGCATTCTCCCACCTTCATCTGCACAAACACCAAAGAAGCAGCCCAGACGAGTCTAAGCTGGGCCCATCAGCCTCTTCCTTGGAAATTTTGAAAATAAAACTGAGAAAGATCACCTTAAAATATAAAGCCCAGATGCTGCTGGCAGCCATGTTTTTGCCTCTGTGCAGAAAAGAGTTAACTCAGCAGGCCTGGGACAGCTCTCCTTAGCAAGGCTGCTTGCAAGACTGGCCCTTGGCTGGCATCTGGGAACTGGGATTATAGGAGAGTTCCCACCATTCCCAGAACTGATGAGAGGGCCTGACGGTGCTCAAACTGTTGGTGCAAACACGTGGTTTGTGCTTAATAGCAGCTTTCCTATGAGGAGTCTGGAATGTGGTATATGCTGGGAAAAAGGGGCCCATGTGACTAGCCCCTCATAAAAACACTGGGCACTGAGTCCCTAGTAAGCTTCTCTGGTTTGCAGCATTTCACAGGAGTTGTCATGGCTCCTTGCTTGGGGAATTAAATGTGCCCATGACTGCTGGAGAGGACTCTTGTAAGCTCATGCCTGGTTTCCTCTGGACTTCACGCCCTGCACCTCCCTTTGCTGATCTGGCTTTGTGTCCTTTCACTGTAATAAATCTGCGAATAGCTGTGGCCATGACTCCATGCCGTGTCCTGTGGGTCCTCCTCCTGATCATTGAACATGGGCTTTTTATTGAGCCTTAAAAAGGAGTAAGGCACTGACACCGGCTGCAGTATGAATGTTCCCTGAAGACGTGATGCCGGTTCAAAGAGCTGGGTGCACAGGCTACATCTGGTACAAGCCCATTTATAAGAAAAATCCAGAATAGGCAAATTCACAGAAACAGAAAGAAGTTGAGTAGTTGCCAGGAGCTGAGGAGAGAGGGGAATAGGGAGTGGAGTGGCTGCTTAGTGGGTACAGTTTTCTATTGCATGATGAAAATGTTCTGGACTGGTGATGGTTGCACATTGGGAATGTACTCAGAAGCCACTAACTATACACTTTATTATACTGGTTTAAAATATACAAATTTGGTTCCATTGGTCTATGTGCTTACTTTTATACCAGTACCATGCTGTTTTGGTAACTAGTATAATTTGAAGTCCAGTAATGTGATGCCTCCAGATTTGTTCTTTTTACTTAGGATCACTTTGGCTATTCAGGCTCTTTTTTGGTTCCATATGAATTTTAGGATTGTTTTTCTAATTCTGTAAAAAATGTTGTTGGTATTTGGATGGGAGTTTCATTCAGCAGATTGTAGATTGCTTTGGACTGAATGATCATTTCCACAATATTGATTGTATGAGCATGGGATGTGTTTTCATTTGTTTGGGTCATCTCTAATTTCTTTCAGCAGTGTTTTGGGGTTCTCCTTGTGGAAATATTTCACCTTCTTGGTTAAGTATAATCCTAGGTTTTTGTTTTTGTTTTGCAGCTGTTGTAAAAGGGATTGAGTTCCTGACTTGATTCTCAGCTTGGTGGTTGTTGGTGTCTTCATGGGGAATGTGTTTGACTTTTCCCCATTAAGTGTTATGCTGGTTGTGGGTTTGTCATATACCCATATATATATTATTCTGAGGCAAGTCCCTTCTATGCCTAGTTTGTTGAGAGCTTTTATCATTAAGAGATGCTGAATTTTGTCGAATGCTATTTCTGCATCTATTGAGATGATCGTATGGTTTTTGTTTATGTGATGTATCACATTTATTGACTTGCGCCTCTATCACCTTATAACAAAAAATCAACTCAAGATGTATCAAAGACTTAAATATAAAACTTGACACCATAAAGATTTTAGAAGACAATTTGGAAAAGCTTTTCTAGACTTCAGCCTAAGTGAAGAATTAATGACTTAGTAAAGCAAATGCAACAAAAACAAAAATAAATAAGTGGGACCTAATTAAACTAAAAAGCTCTTCAGAGAAAAAGAAATAATAATCAGAGTAAACAGACGACCCACAGAATGGGAGAAAATATTTGCAAACTACAGTCCAACAAAGGGCTAGTATCCGGAATCTACAAGGAACTCAAATCATTAAGAGAAAAACAAATAGTCCTATCAGAAAGTGAGCAAAGGACATGAATAGACATTTCTATAAAGATGATTCAAATAGCCAAGAAACATATGAAAAAATGCTCAACATCACTAATCATCAGGGAAATGCAAAATAAAACCACAATGAGAGACCACCTTACTCCTGTAAGAATGGCCATTATTAAAAAGTCAAAAAACGATAGATGTTGGTGTGGATGTGGGGAAAAGGAACGCTTGTACACTACTGGTGGGAATGTAAATTAATACAACCTCTTTGGAAAACATAATGGAGATTCCGTATGTTTTTCCAACTAAAAATAGATCTATCATTTAATTCAACAATCCCACTACTGGGTATCTACCCAAAGGAAAATAAGTCAATATATAGAAAAGATACATACACATGCATATTTATAGCAGCACATTCACAATTGCAAAGATGTGTAATCAACCTAAGTGCCCATTGACTAATGAGTAGAGAAGTAAAATGTGATATATGTACACACACACACACACACACCATGGAATACTACTCAACCATAAAAAGGAATGAAATAAGGTCTTTTGCAACAACTTGGGTGGAGCTGGATGCCATTATTCTAATTGAAGTAACACAGGAATGGAAAACCAAAAATCGTATGTTCTCACTTACAAGTGGGAGCTAAGCTATTGGTACACAAAGGCATACAGAGTGGTATGACAGACTTTAGAGACTCAGAAGGGAAAGGGAGGGAGGGGAACTAATTTTAAAAAATAAAATTAAAATATATGAATTTTGCCTCATTTTTTAAAACGACTAAATTTTTTGACTTTTTAATAATGGCCGTTCTTGTAGGAGTAAGGTGGTCTCATTGTGGTTTTATTTTGCATTTCCCTGATGATTAGTGATGTCGAGCATTTTTTTCATACGTTTCTTGGCTATTTGTATATCTTCTTTTGAGAAATGTCTATTCATGTCCTTTGCCCACTTTTTGTTGTGTCTGGGCACAGTGGCTCACAGCACATTGGGAGGCCAAGGCGGGAGGATCACTTGAGGCCAGGAGTTTGAAACCAGCCTGGGTAACATAGTGAGACCCTGTGTCTACCAAAAAATAATAATAACCAATGTGGTGGCGTGAACCTGTAGTACCAGCTACTTAAGAGGCTGAAGATGGGGAATGGCTTGAGCCCAAGAGTTGAAGGCTGCAGTGAACTATGATTGTGCCACCCTACTGCAGTGTGAGCAACAGAGAGCCATCGTCTCTGGGGAGAAAAAATGGCCATGATGATGCATATCACTTATCATGCCTTTTTATGCTTTTGCTAAATAGTTGTGAAATGGTGCTAAATTTTTGTAAAATAAGTTTCTGGAAGTGAATTTGCTTTGAAAAGGGTGTGTTATACTTTCCATTTTAATATATATTCTCAAATTGCTCTACTGTAAGGTTATTTAGTTTACACTTCTCTATGCAATGTACAAGATTTACAATATACAAGATGTACAATGTAAATTCCCAATACTGAATACATGTACCCTTTTGATCTTCTGCAGTCTGAGGAGAAAATGACATTTCTTTTCATTCTTCATTGTAGATGAAAGTGAAGCACCTTTTATCAGTTTGTTAGTCGTTTACATTTTTCTTCTGTGAACTACTAGTACATTTGCTTTGCTTGCTTTTCTATTTGCATGTTCTTTTTTCCTCAAAATTTCCAACATTTCTTTTTGGTTTTGTTTTGGTTTTTATTTCTGTCAGAGCTCTGCGTGCACATAATCAAGTCTGCAGAGATCCTGATGAGCAAAGCAGTCAGCCTGGCCTGAGAGCTCTGCTTCCTGCTCCCCAGAGACGTTGTCAAGTTGCCTTGCTGATTTTTTTGGCATTTACCCCTACGTTGCTAAATAGCATGCTTATCACTGCTATTTCTGGTTTTTCATTTTAGATGTTGTGTTTTGATCTCCTGTGAAAGATAAGGATTTATTTCTTTTTCACCGCCCCCTACCCTCCATGCTGCCTGTCTTTGCATTCTCTCGTTGTGGTTGTGTGTACCTGGAGTTCACATTAAAATGCTTTGTCAGCCGGGCACAGTGGCTCATGCCTGTAATCCCAGCACTTTGGGAGGCCGAGGTGGGCAGATCACGAGGTCAAGAGATCGAGACCAGCCTGGCCAACATGTTGAAACCTCGTCTCTACTAAAAAATATGAAAATTAGCTGGGTATAGTGGCGTGCACCTGTAATCCTAGCTACTCGGAAGGCCGAGACAGGAGAACCCAGGAGGCAGAGGTTGCAGTGAGCCGAGATCATGCCACTGCACTCCAGCCTGGTACCTGGTGACAAAGTGAGACTCTGTCTCAAAAAAAAAAAAAAAAAAGAGATGCTTTGTCATTCATAGATTAGCCTTGTAGTAGTATACACTGTTGCTGCTTTTTCTTTTACACAACGTTTTATTCACCCTCCACTTAAAATCATCTTGTTTTTGTCTGTTTGCTTAGTTTTCTATGTGTCACTAATTCAACCCCAACTCTTTGTGAGATGTCCCCACACATCACAGGGGTCAGGGATCGCAGCAATGTCATCTTGAGATCTATCTGGAGCTCTGACCTCCTCCATCATGACCGCCCTCTATGCCTGGTGCACAGATTCCCTGTTATTTCTTTGCCCCTCTCTTTTTTGGTCTTCTGTATCCTACATCCTATTCTTTTTTTCCTTTTTTTTATCTGCAGTATCGCTCTGAGAATGGGTTCATAGAAGGTAATGACTTTACCATTTGACTTTGCATATTTGTTTTACCCTGATGCTTGATGGTTTCCTTGAATATAAAATTTTAGGTCAGAAACTATTTCCCTTTATAATTATGTGGGCATTGCTCCATTGTCTTCTATTTGCCAGTGTTGCGGTAAGAAGAAAATGATTCCAGTCCTTTGTGACTTTTTTCTCTCCAAAAACTCATAGGAGGCTCTAGTTGTTCCCAGGATTTTAAACTTTCAGTGTGATTTGCCTTGCTGTATAGCTTAAGTTTTGTTTTTTTCTGTCATGCTAGTCACTCACTGCACCCTTTCAATACACTAATTCATGTCTTTATTTTCTGGAATTACTTCATTGGTAATTTCTTCTGCTCTGTTTTCTTTTTCTGGAACTCACTTTACCCTGGTCCCCTAATTATCATATTCTTTTTCTCTTATTTTCCATCTCTTTGCCTCATAGTTTTGTTTTCTGGGAGGCTTCCCTAAGTTTAGTCTTCCAAATTCTATTAAATGCATCATTTCTGCTTATTTTGTTTTTCCATCACTTCAATTTTATTAGTTTTTAATTGTGGTAAAATACACATAAAATTTGCCATCTGAACCATTTTTGAGTGTACAATTCAGTATTGATGAGTATATTCACATGGTTGTGTAACCAATCTCCAGAACTTTTTCATTTTGCAAAACTGAAACTCTATACCCATTAAATACTGACCTGCCATTCCCCTCTTCCCCCAGCCGTCATTCTACTTTGTATCACTATGAATTTGACTACTCTAGGTACTTCATGTAAGTGAAATCATACAGTACTTGTCCTTTTGGTCTGGCTTATTTCACTTAGCATAATGTCCTCAAGGTTCATCCATATTATAGCATGTCAGAATTTCATTCCTTTTTAAAGCTAAATAAAATTCCATCGTATATGATTGCTATCATATTTTTAACTTCTAGGATTTTGTGTTCCCTAAATATTTTATAGCATTCTGTTCTTGTTTCCTAGATGTAATGTCACATATGAATTACGCTGAGGATTGTAGGTTGACTTTTATCACCAAATCTCCCTACCTGGATTGCTTCCTACAGTCCCTTTGTTCCATTGGTATCTTTAGGTCTCCATTTTTATGCTTGAGGTTTGATTGCTCATGTTTAGATGAGGGGCTCTGCAAAACTGACCCCTGTCCTGCCCTGCATATGACACCTGTAGCTATGGTCTTCATAGTAGAGAGCTGTTCCCATGGCATGTCCATGACAAACTCCTGATGTCAGTGTCTTTAGGTACTTCCTCTTGGACTCATCCATTCCCCAGAGAAGGGCCTTCCAGTCTCCCGCATAAGGGCTTTGACTTGGCACCCAGGATTAGGGGATCAGTCAAAGAAGAGGTCTGGGGGTGGAGAGTGACTATCTCAGCCCTCACCATGTAAATTCACTTAATTCCCTTATTTTCGGTGCTTCACTTGTGCCTCAAATACTCAATATCCACCCAGTCCAGCAGCCTCACTTTATCCTCTGGATGTGTAGAGAAGAGAAGGCGTCTGGAGCTCTGGCTGCTCTGTAAACAGATCTCCAACCCAGTCCTGTTTTTAACCACCTTAATTCCCCCACCTGAAGCACCTCTTGCCACCAATTTCCTGAGCCTTTGGGGGATTTTGTACCATAAATCAGGTTGGGTCCTTGACCCTCCCTACTGCTGGCTTGGGATTTAGTTTCCTTAAGTCTGTTATGTTATTTTTTGTCCATCAACTTTGCAGCTGCCATCATTTTGTTTTCTTTCCTGTTCTCTTTTTCCTTGTCAGTTAATGCCTTTGGGGGAAACAAAGAAATTCCTTTCTGTGGTTTCGAGGGGCTTCACCATGGAATGAGATTGTGAGTCCACGCTTCATTGCCATTTGCCTGGAGGCCTCAGAGAGCTTTATTCGTTTTTCCTTGAGGATATTAACCATTATCTGTCACAGAGGTTCCAGATATCCTTTATATATATGTTATATAGATATACACATCCCTTTGTTCCTTCTGGAGTGCATTTGTGTTGATTAGATTGAGTTTTATTTTTCCCCTAGATGGATGGCTGTTTATTTCAGCATCATGTATTTAATCACCTCTCTTGAGCTACCTGATAGGCCCAGGTATGAATGGGAACTGAGTGGTGTCTGGACTTGCTTTGCCCTTCTGCAGCTCTGTGAGTCTGGTCTTCTGCCACAGGTTGCTGCTGAGCAGAGAAATGAGAGTGTGACCCAAGTGCAGCATAGCACCCTGGGCCCCAGCTAGGGCCCCGTGAGTGTCAACCAGTGCTGTGATGCGTATTGTTGTGATAACTTTTATGCCCTGGCATTTTTCATTATTTGAATATACTTGTTGGTTTTCTAGATAAACTATTACAGATAATGATAATTTTATTTCTTCTTTCCAATATTTATACCTCTTATACTTTTTTTGGTTTATTGCATTCATGAAAGTCCAGAACAACTAATACTACTGATGGTGGACATTCTTGTTTTATTTTCCATTAATAGTAATATCTTACCTTTAAATAAGATTTTTGTATTGTTTTCTAGTAAATAGCGTATCAATTAAGGGAAGCTTGCATCTGTTTTGAGTTAACTGAGAATTTTTTTAAAATCTAGAAATAGATAATAATTATAGCAAATTCCTTTTTGGCAGTTAATGAGCTACCTGTATGGTTTTTTTTTTTAACTTATTTTTGTAATTAGTAACAAATAGGTTTTATAGTAGGAAAAAATTCTTACATATCTGGGAACAAAAGTCCAACTTAGTTATGGTATATTATTGCTGTGGGAAATCTCTATTATGGTTAATATTTAATATAAGCATATTATTTTTAATACTCATTGATTAAGAGACATTTGGTTTGTGGTTGCTTGCTTTAAGTATAAATGAGGTTTTGTGTTAAGACCTGATTTTTTTTTAGTAATGGTATTAGTGAGCTCTAAAACCCTGTATCATCTTTATATAGTCAAAAATGCAATAAGGGCCAAGTACAGTGTCTCACACCTATAATCTCAGGGCTTTAGGAAGCCAAGGTGGGAGGATCGCTTGAGGCCAGGAATTTGAGACCAGTCAGGTCAACATAGCAAGACCACCTCTTAAAGTTTTTAGAAAAACAGCTGGGCATAGTGGCACATGCCTGTAGTCTCAGGTACTTATGAGGCTGAGGTGGGAAGATTGCTTGAGCCCAGGAGTTCAAGATTGCAGTGAGCTATGATCATGCCACTGCACTTCAGCGTAGGCAAGAGAGTGACTCTCTAACTCTTTAAAAAAAAGTAATAGGTATTTATTTTACTGCCTCCTGTAGTAGAATTGGTGACAGAATTAATTCTTAGCCAAAGAAATGTTTTGTACTCTGTTTATAAGACTCTGACTCTCCAGTCTGACAAACAAAAACCTGAAGCTTTAAAAAAAAATTTTTGGTGGCGGTCGAGATCTCATTTAAAAGTTCCAGACAATTTTTGTATTCTCTAACAGTGAAGACTTAAGTTTTCCCTGGGACCAATACTCTTGTTTTGGCGAAAGTCCTCTGAAAGGACTATTAGTTGTACAGAGGTAAGGCAAAGCCCCTGACTGTTCTCAGGGCTCAAGGTGTGAGTAGTTCCGAGGCCCATTAGTGACCCCCGAGCCTCAGTGGGAGATCAAATGTCTCCCATCCCATGTGGCCACTTGTTCTGCTGAATCCTGAGTCAAGTGTATTGAAGTCACTTACTCTGACTGTGGTTTGTGTTAAAAGCTTTGATTTCCAAGAGATTATGTTGAACCATACATAAAGGTTTCTAGCTCTATCTTCTTGGTAGTTTTTACCTTTAATTTTAGTTAATCCTTTTCCTCTTGAAGTATGCATTTTACAATACTAATACTATTGTTTCCATCTATGTTTTGTTTGATTTATGATTTTGTGTTTATGTTATTTGCATGATATCTCTTTGTACTTCATTTTTTTTCTTTTTCTTTTTTTTAGATGGAGTCTTGCTCTGATCACCCAGGCTAGAGTGCAGTGGCACAATTTAGGCTCATTGCAACCACCACCTCCTGGGTTCAGGTGATTCTCCTGCCTCAGCCTCCCCAGTAGCTGGGATTACAGGTGCCCCCCTCACCACACCTAGCTAATTTTTGTATTTTTAGTAGAGTCAGGGTTTTGCCATGTTGGCCAGCTGGTCTTGAACTCTTGACCTCAGGTAATACACCCACCTTAGACTCCCAACTCTTTCTCTATTATTATCATTATTATTATTATTATTATTATTATTATTATTTTTGAGATGGAGTTTCGCTTGTTACCCAGGCTGGAGTGCAATGGCGCGATCTCGGCTCACCACAACCTCCGCCTCCTGGGTTCAGGCAATTCTCCTGCCTCATCCTCCTGGGTAGCTGGGATTACAGGCACATGCCGCCATACCCAGCTAATTTTTTGTATTAGTAGAGACGGGGTTTCACCATGTTGACCAGGATGGTCTCGATCTCTTGACCTCGTGATCCACCCGCCTCAGCCTCCCAAAGTGCTGGGATTACAGGCTTGAGCCACCGCGCCCGGCCTATTATTATTATTTTTAAGGAAACAGGGTCACCGGTGGTGGTGGCACATGCCTATAGTCCCAGCTACTCGGGAGGCTGAGGTGGAAGGATCGCTTGAGCCCGGAAGTTCTGGGCTGTAGTGTGCTATACCAGTCGGGTGTCCTCACTAAGTTTGGCATCAATATGGTGACCTCCCGGGAGCGGAGGACCACCAGGTTGCCTAAGGAGGGGTGAACCAGCCTGGGTTGGAAACAGAGCAGGTCAAAACTCCTGTGCTGATCAGTAGTGGGATCACGCCTGTGATTAGCCACTGCACTCCAGCCTGGGCAACATAGCAAGACCCTGTCTCTAAAAAAATAAAATTAAAGAGGGTCTTGCTTGGTCACCCAAACTGTAGTATAATGGCGTGATCATAGCTCACTGTAGCCTCAAACTCCGGGGCTCAACTGATCCTCCCACCTTAGCCTCCCAATTTGCTGGACTACAAGTGTGTGCCACCACACCCAGCTACTTTCTTTTAAAATTAATTTTTCTACATATAGAGTCTTGCTGTTGCCCAGGCCAGTCTCAAACTCCTGGGCTCAAGTTATCTCTTACATTAGGCTCCCAAGTAGCTGGGATTACAGATGTGCCACCATGCCAGGCTCCTTCTTTATTTTTAGCCTTTCTTAGTTGCCTGTATTAGGGTTATATCTTATAAATAGTTTTGCTTTATGTAATCTGAAAATTCCTTTAACAGGGCAGTTTAGCCTGTTCACATTTTCTTGTGACTATATGTGTTGTATCTCTTTCCTCTGTCTCATTTTCTATTTTTTGTAGACTTCTCTTGCTGGCTTCCTTCTTACTGATTCCCAGGTACCTAGCAGCATGGTAAGGTGTATGGGTAGAAGAGGTGGAAAAGCCCAGACCTAAGACTCTGAGGGGTCACCACAGTGGCATAATCATAAAGTTAAAGTTAGAGTTCACTTTTGTTAAACTGGAGCAGAATCATAGGTCTTTTCCAGTCAAACACATTTTTTTTAATGCAGAGCTCCAGAGCCAGCTGCATTAATGAGAAATGGCTCCTCTGGCCCCTTTGGGGTTAAAAATCAGAGTTGGAGGCAGGGCCTGGGCCGAGGTGCTCTTGCCACGGGTGCTTTCTGGGGTGAAATGGAGGAAGAGCCATGGGCAAGGGCCAAGTCCACTGGTCACTGTCACCAGGGGAGCAGCCCAAAGCCAGTGCTGTGCTTGGGAGCAAGAAGGACTCCAAAGACCCAGAGCAGATCTGGAGCACTGTGAGCTGGAGGAGATGGGGTCAGACAGTAGCGTGCAAGGGTGAGAGTGGTGAGAAAGCAGGTAGGCAGAGAGGCACAGATGTGGCCCGCTCAGGAGTCTGCACCAGTGTCTTGTGGCATCTGATGCCTAGTCACCAACACGCACAGGGACTCGTCTGTACTCGTGGGCTGGTGCTTCTGCAAAACTGAGCCTTGTAGCACCAGGGGCACTGGAAACTCTCCATCCTAATTAGGCAAGATTGCTTATAATTTGCAAAATAGGGCATATGCTTAAAGTACTTTTTAAACTTTTTTTTTTTTTTAAATGATACTGATAAATGAAAGTACTTTTAATTTCACAGGAGGATCCATTTTTGCCAAATGAAGTTCACTTGGCTCCTTTTATTGGTGCTTTGGGGAAGAGAGGGCGTGGTCTGTCCCTTTAGCCTTGTTGGTCTTATCTGGTTTTTCTTTTTTTCTTTTTTATTTTAAAATACACATAACATAAAATCATTTTTACTATTTTAAGTATACAGTTCAGGGGACTGAAGCACATTCACATGGTTGTGCGGCCAGCAATACTTCCTATTTCCAAAACTTTTTCATCATCCCAAACTGAGCTCTGTATACTTTAAACATGGGGGAGAGGACTTCCTATTTCCCACCCTCAGCCCTTAACCACCGTTCTGCTTTGTCTCTGAATTTGCCCATTCCAGGAACCTTGTAGGCGTGGACTCACACAGTACGTGCCCTTTAGTGATGGGCTGATTTCACTCAGCACAGCATCCTCAGGCCTATGCATGTTGCGGCCTGTCAGCCACACTGCCTCTGCATTCATCCGTTCACCTTCTTTTCTCGGTAGCCCTCACCCCATCTTGGGTCAGGGATTGTGGTTTTCCTTGTGTCTTCCAGAACTACAGCTGGGAGACCACCTGCCACCATGGCTTGAAAACCCTTACCGACTCTGTAGCCAGTGGACTGAGACCCATATTCCCGGCCTGTGTGGAAAGACTAGCTTTTTCTAATAGGAATACTTAGTTGTTTTATTTATCCTCTCATTCTCAGAGGTATGGAACCCAACTCCCCTCCCCGCCCTCACCGCCACCTACCTGAAAGATGGGAAGATTAGGTTCTCCGTTTCCTTAAGGAAAAGGAGAGAATGTTTTGGTTGCCAGCAATTTGGGCACTAGGTCATCATCAAAGCAACTCACTGGGGTCCATGTTCGAGAATTAGAGGCAAGAGGATAACAGAGGCAGAGGGTAAGAGCAGAGGCTCCAGGGGGCTTGGAGGGAGAGCAGAGGCCGGCATGCCCCCTGGAGGTGGTGACTGGTGACTGAGAGGAGCATCTGGGAAGACCAGACACCCTGCAGGCTAAGGGCCCATATCCTGCCTCTTCCCACTTGCCAGATTCCTATGAAATGCAGGAGAAAGTGAGGGGACTCACAAGATGGGCTTTTAGAGACAGCATTTAAAAGACTGGACTCCAGTCTTTTACATTTTAGAGACTGGACTCCAATTAAAGGTTCTTGGCCAGACACAGTGGCTCATGCCTGTAATCCCAACACTTTGGGAGGTTGAGGCAGGAGGATCACTTGAACCCAGGAGTTCGAGGCTGCAGTAAGTCATGATCATGCCACTGCACTCCTGCCTCAGTGACAGAGTGAGACCCTGCCTCTAAAAAAAAGGAAAGGTTCTTACTATGAGCCTCATTTTCTGGCTTTCCAGGGTCATTTGATGGAAGCATCTGTATTAGAACTGCCCATTTACACTTTTTCTCATAGAAATAGTAGATGTCATGCTGCCTTTAGAAAGGAAAAACAGGATTTTCAAAATAAAATGTTGTAAGAATGTGTCCTCCTCCTGGGGACTGAGGGTGATTTAAGTCCCTTTGTCCTCTTTCCTCCCTTGAGCTGTTTGTCCCAGGCTGAGGGCCTCAGTAGGTTAAATATGCCAGCAGCTGGTGCCGCAGCATGACACCATCCAACACCAAAGCCATCATGTCACCATTCAGAAAAAAGAGGCCTTGATATTTGCTGCTGTTCCCTTTCCATCCCCCAGGACAGCATGTGAGTGTATTTAGATCATTACAGTCCCAAGTGAATCTGCACTGAACATTTTTCCACTCCCTTACCCATGAAATGTTGTTCATTTGGGAAAAAGAAGTAATTTCACCAGAAGCCTGAATTCAGTCTTTCTAAGGATAAGAGGTTAATAGGGGTTGCCGGTTACTTTTCTAGTATAAACTAAACTTAATCTTGGAACAAATTCCTTAGAATTAATTCTTTAGTTATTACATATTATTTTCTTAGCACATCAAAAAATGTAGAAGTGCTGTTTCCTTTAAAAAAATTTCTCTTACTAAGAATGTTCTCTTTGGAGTGCTAGAGCATTGCAATGTGAACAAAATCGTGCTGTTTTCTAAAACTTCGTGGATTAACTTATGACTTAATGTCTTTTCACACCGGCCAGGAATATGGGTCTAACTTCACTCGCCACAGAGTTGGAAAGGGTTTTCAAGCCTTGATGGCAGGTTGTCTCTCAGCCAGAACTGTGGTTCTGGAAGACACGAAGAAACCCACAACTCCTGAACCAGAATGGGGATTAGGCTATGGAGAGGAGACGGGGATGCAGAAGCAGCGTGGCTGACACATACCACAACACAAATGGTCCTGTGCTGAGTAAAATCAGCCCATCACCAAAGGGTGCATGCTGTATGGTGGAGGGGCACAGTCAAGTGTGTGTTGTTGGGAGGCAGAGTATAAGGTGGAAGAACCTCTTTGAGGGCAATTTGGCAGAATCTGTCAAAATGGATTCCACCTGTGTGTAGAGTTGTGCATGGGAGGATAATTATTGCAGTAGAGTTTGTGATAACAAAAGACCAGAAACATCCTAAACGAGCTGCTGTATCCATCCAGGTGATGGATCTGCATGTGTCATCAGAGAATGAAGTAGGCAATGGTGATGGAAGTAAAGCTAGTAGTGATGAAATATTTACCACATGACCAACATTGTTCAAGTGCATTTAGTCTTGACCACAATCCCATGAGCTAGGCATTTTATATCCAATTTTTGAATATGAAACTAAAGCAGCAAGATGCTCCATGACTGCTCAGAGCCGAGACCGAACTACTATTTGGGCCTAGCATCCAGTCCCTTGGTCTCTACACTGAAACTGTTCCTCAAGATGTAGTGGGCCAGGCGCAGTGGCTGACACCTGTAATCTCGGCACCTTGGGAGACCAAGGCAGGTGGTTCACAAGGTCAAGAAATCGAGACCATCCTGGCCAACATGGTGAAACCCTGTCTCTATTAGTAAAAAAATACAAAAATTAGCTGGACATGGTTGCACGCACCTCTAGTCCCCGCTACTCAGGAGGCTAAAGCAGGAGAATTGCTTGAACCCAGGAGGCGGAGGTTGCAGTGAGCTGAGATCGCGCCAGTGCACTCCAGCCTGGTGACAGAGTGAGACGCCTTCTCAAAAAAAAAAAAAATGTTGTAAAGGACCTATCTCTGTATATCTTGGTAAAGGTGTAGAACATGCCACCATCTGCATAAAAGAGAGGAACTATGCATGCATGTTTGCATAAGTACAGGGCAGTGCTGTCCTGTAGAACAGATCTAGAGCATTATGGGAATGTTCTAGATCTGTGCTGGATGACCCTTAGCCACAGGGGGCTGCTGAGAACTTAAAAGGTGGCTAATATGACTAATAAATTGAATTTTAATTTTATTTAATTTTAATTAAAAAAAAATTTTATTAAAGTTTTTTTTCCCTCAACTTTTAAGTTCTGGGGTACACATGCAGGATGTGTAGGTTTGTTACATAGGGAAACATGTGCAATGGTGGCTTGCTGCACAGATCAACTCATCACCCAGGTATTAAGCCCAGCATCTATTAGCTATTCTTCCTGGTATTCTCCCTCCCTCCATGCCCCCAGACAGGCCCCAGTGTGTGTTATTCCCCCCAATATGTCCATGTGTTCTCATCATTTAGCTCCCACTTATAAGTGAGAACATGCAGTGTTTGGTTTTCTGTTCCTGCATTAGTTTGCTGAGGATAATAGCGTCTAGCTTCATCCATGTCCCTGCAAAGGATATGATCTCATTCCTTTTTACAGCTGCATATAATTCCATGGTATATATGTACCAAATTATCTTTATTCAGTCTATCATTGATGGACATTTGGGCTGAATCTTCTTTTGAGTGTATCACTGATGGACATTTGGGCTGAATCTTCTTTTGAGTCTATCATTGATGGACATTTGGGTTGATTCTTTTGAGAAGTGTCTGTTCATGTACTTTGCTCACTTTTTAAAGGGGTTGTTTTTTTCTTATAAATTTGTTTAAGATTTTAACTAATTTAAGGAGCCACATGTGGCTACTGGCTGTTCTGTGGGGCAATGCAAGGTAAAACATTGAAGGATGTAAAAGAAAAGATCACTAGATTTTGTGATTTGCAAACCCTACCTTTAAAAATCTTCTGTAGCCAAGCATGGTGGCTCATGCCTGTAATCCTAGCACTTTGGGAGGCCGAGGCGGGTGGATCATGAGGTCAGGAGTTCAAGACCAGCCTGGCCAAAATAGTGAAACCCCGTCTCTACTAAAAGTACAAAAAATTAGCTGGGCTTGGTGGTGGGCGCCTGTAATCCCAGCTACTCAGGAGGCTGAGGCAGGAGAACCACTTGAACCCAAGAGGCAGAGTTTGGAGTAAGCTGAGATTGCTCCATTGCACTCTAGCCCAAGCAATGGTGCAAGACTCAGTCTCAAAAAAAAAATCTTCCACAGGCCAGGCGTGGTGGCTCGCCACCTGTAACCTCAGCATTTTGGGAGGCCGAGCAAGCAGATCACTTAAGGTCAAGAATTTGAGACCAGCGTGATGAACATGGCGAAACCCCGACACTACTGAAAATAAAAAAAATTAGCCATGCATAGTGGCATACACCTGTAGCCCCAGCTACTCAGGAGGCAGAGGTTGCAGTGAGCCGAGATTGTGCCACTGCACTCCAGCCTGGACAACAGAGTGAGACTCTGTATTAAAACAAACAAACAAAACTGTGCAGAAATGTCAAGTTGGAAGAACAGGTTTCATAACTGTTTATTTCAGAACCACTAATTTAATCTAGCCATTTCACCTGAGAGATGAGAAAACTAAAGGCAGAAAAGTTGAGTCATTTTCCTGAAGTCACACTGAGCTGCTTTAGTCGAGAAGGGAGGAGCTGGTCACAGTTTGGGTTGGTTTGTTCCTCTTTTGAGCAATGGACATTCTGGTTTGCCAGGGGCTTCATTCAATTTGGTATCAGCTCAGTTCTTAGTGTGACCAGTTGGTTCCTGGAAACAGTGGCTTTGGGTGAAACCACATGCTAC
Source organism: Aotus nancymaae (assembly GCF_030222135.1). NCBI lineage: Eukaryota > Metazoa > Chordata > Mammalia > Primates > Aotidae > Aotus > Aotus nancymaae. Next base: position 10,590,136 of record NW_026988430.1, on the reverse strand, counting down.
AAGCCATGGGCACTCAACTCTGGCTCCTATCAGTTAGCTTGGGGTGATCCTGGTTTTGTCATACAGCACGTCACCATTTCACTTAACATCACAGTGTCCAAGAACCTCTCAACGACAATGAGAACTTACTATTAAAGAAGGAACCAGACTTTTGTCTCCCGAGTTCCCACAACTCCATGTAATCCTGCAGCGGCTTGTCCTTTCCTGAAGCCCCAGAGTGTATCCTCTGCACACTGGGGATCCAGTGATCCCCAGATCCACAGAGTGCATCTGCCTCCTGCATACCTCAGGCTCAGGCTGTCCTGCTTGCCTACACCACAGCATGGGTGAACTACGTGCAGCAGGACCATGCTTCCCTGCGGTATAATCCCCAGCACCTCATGCGTGGAGGGCTCTGGAAATGTTTGTGTGGATTCTACTCCCAGCCTCGAGGACTGAACCACTATGAGTCGTGCAGATGTCACAAGAAGGTTTCTCCAGCATTTCCTTGGGGGAGCTGCTGGACACAGGTAAACACTCAGCAAGAAGCAGGATGGGACCTTGGGGGGCTGCCAATCCACTCAGCCTAGGTAACTCCAGGAGGAGAGGAGCCAGCAGAGCTGTGCATAATAACCATGACCTTTTTTTAGAAGCAGCAAGCAAGGAAGAAGAGTGGAATTAATGGAAATGAGGTAGCCAACTTAACAGAAAGAAGAAGAAAGGAGAGGAAAAAAATTCCAGAAAAGTATTTCTCCAGAGGCCTGGAGCATGGTCCTGGGAACAGAAGATAGCAGGAAATCATCTGGGACCTGAACTGAGGGCACAGAGAAGACCTGTTCTCAGGATGCCACAGAAGAACCAGAGGCCTCTGCTAGTTTTTACTATAAAAGAAAGAACCAGACTTTTGTCCCCCAGGTTCCCAGAACTCTACGGGGCAATGCCTGCCTTCAGGCACTGTGCAAGGCCAGTGCTGCCTGAGCTGCTGGTGGGCCAGAGGAAGGGGACCCAGCCAGGGGACAGGAGGTGTTGGCCACAGGCCTGCACTTGCAAGGCAGCCAGATCCTGTGTCTCGATGCCAAAGCCAGGGAACCTCAGGGAGGAGATGCTTCGGGTAGAGACTCTTGAGTGTTTATCAAATGAAAACAGGAAATAAGAAAGACGGGACCCTAGCCACTCCTGAGACGTGAATCTCCTGTGATTCTGTCTCCAGGGAGTACAGCCTGAACATCTCTGGGACACAGCCGTCCTCTTGCCATGGGAAGGCTCTCGCCCACAGAGGAGTAAAGGGAAGGGCGCTGCTTCCTGGACCAGCTCACTGAGGCTGCTGTCTTCTGTTTCCAGGTCTCAAACCCTCAGTGCCTTCAGTACAGATAGTGAGAGGAACCCTTTAAAAAGCAAATTATTCCAAATCAATCTCCAATCTTGAATTTAAGAAAATAATTAAAAATTCACTTGGAAGAATAAAGAAGAAAGTTTAGAGAAAGAGTGTTGATGAAGGCAGCTTGCCCTGCCTGATTGGAGAGGTGCTATGAAGCCATGCAGAGGAGGCCCCCTTCACATGCCATTCCCCCCTGTACAGTTGCAGAAGGGAAGACAGTGGAAACAGCCATGAGCGTGGCCCCTGCAGCTCATGTTTCAGAGTAGTAATGACATTGAATTGAGTGGGTTGAGGAGGTCTGCATTTTTTTAATGTTAAAAGATAAGCAGAAGTTGCTAAACTTGATTTGGGAGATAATGAGCCTTATAAAATTAAGTGATTAAAACAATAATATGAACAGGATCAGAATTGGAAAAGAATTCCAAAGAACCCTGGAGTTATTTGCTTGAGGGACAATAGGTTGCTTTCCACCGCCACAGAAATGTGATTTACTCATTTGCAGCAGATATAAAAGAAGTCAAGTGAGGTGTTCTGGTTGTCTGTATCTGTAGAGCAAACCACCCCAAAACACAGTGGATTAGAATAACAGTGTTCACTTTGGGCATGATTGCTGTCTGCTCCATGGTGGCCGGCCCTCATGGCTGCAGCTAAGACCGTGGGACTGCCATCTCTCTCCATGCAGCTTCTGTACTTGGCCAGTGTGAATCTCCACACACCTCAAGGGTCCAAGAGAGCATTCCAAGAAACCTGAGTAGGAACTTCAAAATTCTTATGAACTGGCCTTCTGAGTCCCAAGTCACTTACTCCACATTCAAGCAAATTGTTAAGGCCAGCCCAGATTCAAGGGGAGAAGAATTTGACTCCATTTCTCAAGTGGAGGATTGCCCAGACTCTGTAGCCATCTTTAATCTATCACATAAAGAAAAAACATTAAGGCCTGCCTTCCTAGCAAGGATTTAACTGCATCTTGCTTCCCTCATTTATAGCCAAGTCATATTCAAAATTTTTGGAATAAAAAAGAAAAAACATTCCCTCACAATCTGTTTGACACAGAATCATATAATTACTAGAATTCTCATTCATTCATGACTTTGGAATCCACATTGGCCTTCCCCAGGCTGGAGTGCAGTGGCATGATCTTGGCTCACTACAACCTCCGCCTCCAGGTTCAAGTGATTCTCCTGCCTCAGCCTCTCAAATAGCTGGGATTACAGGGCCTCACCACAATGCCCAGCTAATTTTTGTATTTTTAGTAGAGACAGGGTTTCACCATGCTGGCTAGGCTGGTCTCAAACTCCTGACCTCAGGTGATCTGCTCCGCTCAGCCTCCCAAAGTGTTGGAACTACAGACATGTGCAACCACACCCAACCCACTACTAATATTTTTAATAATGTGTATTATTTTTACAAATGTGTAATCTGTAAAAGTAATAGCTTGTCATCGTGAAAAAATTTAAACACACATAAAAATGAATAATTAAGTTTAATGTCAGCTCACTTAATTTGGTTCCTATTTCTGGCCTATCAGAATCTTTTTGGATATTAAATCTATTAATTTGCTATTCTCTATCTTTCCCAGATTTCTTTGATCGCATTAGAAAATGTAGAAATGCACAGATCCATCCTTTTAGGATGACATGTATCAAATAATTAGTGAAAAACATCAAGTACCTAGAAGGTACTGCATATAGCAAACCCATCAAAAATCAGAACATCAGATTTTTCCTATGAGCTTTACAGGAATGTCTAAAGATTAGTCAACAAAGTAATAAGTTGTTTTTTATAGTTTTTTTTTTTTAAGTTTACTCAGCCCAGACTGAACGTGGTGGCTCACGCCTATAATCCCAATACTTTAGGAGGCCGAGGCAGGTGGATCACCTGAGCTCAGGAGTTCCAGACCAGCCTGGCCAACATGGCAAAAACCCATCTCTACTAAAAATACAAAAATTAGCTGAGCATGGTGGTGTGCACCTGTAATCTCAGATACTCAGGAGACTGAGGCACGAGAATTGCTTGAACCCAGGAGGAAGAGGTTGCAGTGAGCTGAGATCATGCCATTGTACTCCAGCCTGGGCTACAGAGCAAGACTCTGTCTCAAAAGAAGTTTACTTAGCCTAATTGATAGATAATTCAGATATTTCTAGTTCCCCATTCTGAACAGTAATGCTGCAGTAAATGTCCTTGTGGGTGTGTCAGGACCATTTCCTCTAGACTAGACACCAAGATGTGATATTACTGGGTCAAATCATATTTTCATTTTCTAAAAAAATGCTTCCAGCTTCCATCTTAAAAGCTTGTGCCATTTTATGTTCCATCAACCAATATAATAAGAATACCCATTCCCCCACATCTTCATCAGCCCTGTGAATTGAGTCATTTTAATTTTTGCCAGTTTAATGAGTGAAAATGATACTTTACCATATTTATTTTCTGTGAAACTGAGCATTTTTTCATACATTTCAGACTGTCTGTGTTTCCTCTTCAGTACGTTACTGGTTCATTTCCCTGCCAAATTTTACTTGAGTTATCTCCTTCTTAGTGATTACAGGAATAAATTCCAGATATTAGTAATTTGCTATATATACACTGGTTTTAATTTCATTTTACAGAAACTTAATTTTTTGTAGTCAGATTTCTTAGCCCTTTCTTTTATGTTTTTTGTACTTAGTGCCTTATATGGCTTTCTCCAGGATTATAATCTGAATTCTTCTGTATTTTATTTTTACAACGTTACAATTTTGGTTTTTAAACTTATCCATCTGGATCTCATCTCTAGGAAACAAGCAGCATGGGACTAATCCCTGAGAGAAGGGAAGCTCCTGCAGTGATGGCCAGCTCACCAGCTGTCTGCCTGGGAACTATACCCACCTTGCAGTTCAGGGAACTGGCCTCTGAGCAGAGCACCGCAGCCCCACTGGCTGAGGTGGCAGTGATCAGAGAGGGCAGCCTAAGTAGCCCATTTTATGGAATGGAGCATCAGAAGGGAGGACACTATGTAGAGAGGGGGCCCAGGAGTCTATGTACAGGTCTCCACAAGTCCATGGCCAAGAATTGTGCTTTTGGTGTGCAGGACGAGACCACTCAAGGTTTACCAGATAGCCTGAGATAGAAACAGAGGTACTAAAATTGGATGTATGTGGCTAGGCGCAGTGGCTCACGCCTGTAATTCCAGCACTTTGGGAGGCCAAGACGGGCAGATCACCTGAGGTCAGGAGTCCCAGACCAGCCTGGCCAACATGGTGAAACCCGGTCTCTACTAAAAATACAAAATTAGCCAGGTGTGATGGCGCATGCCTGTAAACCCAGCTACTCAGGAGGCTGAGGCAGGAGAATCACTTGAACCCGGGAGGCGGAGGTTGTAGTGAGCCGAGATCACACCACTGCACTCCAGCCTGGGCGACAGAGTGAGACTCTGTCTCAAAATAAATAAATAGGCCAGGCGTGGTGGCTCACGTCTGTAATCTCAGCACTTTGGGAGGCCAAGGCAGGTAGATCACCTGAGGTCAGGAGTTCGAGACCAGCCTGATCAACATGGTGAAACCCTGTCTCTTCTAAAAATACCAAAAAAATTATCTGGGCATGGTGGCGTGCACCTGTAATCCCGGCTACTTGGGAGGCTGAGGCAGGAGAATTGCTTGAACCCAGGAGGCGGAGGTTGCAGTGAGTCGAGATCACGCCACTGTACTCCAGCCTGGGTGACAGTTCAAGACTGTCTCAATCAATCAGTCAATCAACTTGGATGTGTGTGTACATCTGTCCCAGGCAAGGACTAAACACTGAATACACAGCAAGGAAGGAGCACAGACTGCATTTGCTGAGACTTCACATGAACCTGATTATGTGTGCGTTTGCTCTGTATTCTCTCTCACCAGACCTTCAAAGTAAGTGTGGTCCTCCCTGGGCTCTTACTGCACATGCTGAGCTCTTACTGCACTTGCTGAGCTCCAGTGAGGAATGAGCTGCTTTTATCCTCTGTGATCTGTAAACTGTTACATTTTCCCAAAAGTAAAAACTCAATCTGATTCCACAGCTGTAATAATAAAGACCTATTGGGAAAACCCCGAGAGATTCTGGGAGTGAGACTTTAGATCATCATGAGCCTGAGACAGCTGGTTCCTACAAGAATGAACATGCAGCACTTTCTCTTTCTTTTTTTTTTTTTTAAGATGGAGTCTCTGTCACCTAGATTGGAGTGCAGTGACATGATCTCGGCTCACTGCAACCTCCGTCTCCTGGGTTCAAGCAATTATCTTGCCTCAGCCTCCATAGTAGCTGGGATTACAGGCATGCACCACAAGAGCCGGCTACTTTTTTTTTTTTTTTTTTGGGTGTATACCACCCAAACTGGTATACAGTGGTACGATCTTGGCTCACTGCAACCTCTGCCTCCTGGGTTCAAGCAATTATCCTGCCTCAGCCTCCCAAGTAGCTGGGCTTACAGGTGCCCGCCACGACGCCCATAATTTTTTTGTATTTTTAGTAGAGATGAGGTTTTACCATGTTGGCCAAACTGGTCTCCAACTCTTAACCTCAGGTGATCCACCTGCCTCAGCCTCCCAAAGTGCTGGGATTACAGGCATGAGCCACTGTGCCCAGCCTAATTTCTTTTCTTTTTTCTTTTTTTTGGGGACAGAATTTGCAAAAAAGTTCCACTCTTGTTGCCCAGGCTGGAGTGCAATGGCATGATCTCGGCTCACTGCAACCTCTGCCTCCCAGATTCAAGCGATTCTCCTGCCTCAGCCTCCCAAGTGGCTAGGATTACAGGCATGTGCTACCACACCTGACTAATTTTTGTATGTTTAGTAGAGACAGGGTTTTACCATGTTGGTCAAACTGGTCTTGAACTCTTGACCTCAGGTGATCTGCCCCTGTTGGCCTCCCAAAGTGCTGGGATTATAGGCATCAGCCACTGTGCCCAGCCGAAATTTTTTTTTTTTTTTTTTTTTTTTTTTAGTAGAGACGGGATTTTGCCCTGTTGGCCTGGCTGATCTCAAACTGCTGACCTCAAGTGATCCAACCGAGTCAGCTTCCCAAAGTGCTGGGATTACAGGCATGAGCCACGATGCCTGGCTCATGTCTCCCGCCTTCTTCCCAAGAAGCTTTGCTTTTCTCTTTCCTTTTTTTTTTTTTAACTTTTGCAATTAGTGTACAGAGTCAGTTCATTTATAGACACCTCATGGTGGCACCTAGAGGACTTTGACAAAGGTGAAGAAATACTGGGGATGCAGCCGCGGAATCCAGCTGTGTCCTTGGTGGAATTTAGCACAGTGTGTACCTGCAGCTTCTCCCCGTGATTGATGTCTTTACCAGATGTTAGTTTTTCCAGACAACCAAGGCAAACGAAAGCATCTTCTAGAAACAAATGCTGTGGGCTGTACGGTTTTGTTTTCCCCTGTCCTGCTGCGTTTTTCACGAGTGCTGCCTCTGCATTCCCCGGTCTGGAACTTTAGTACAACCTCAACACTCAAGGAAGATATTCTTGGATATACACTAAAATTAGGATTTTACCTTCCCATGTGCAATTCAGTGTCTTCAGTTTTCTTAAATGACTTTTGCTGTACCGAGGGGAATAAAATCTGTGTATTACACAATATTTATCTAAGCTCTCCTAGAGACCTAACCAATTTTGGAGAGCTTGGAATGTTACCTCTTTTTATATCTGAGACTTCCTTCCATCAAAAGTTCCATATTCCACTCAGGAATATCTCTAAGGTATTTATATCCTGGGGAAAGTTAGAGATAATTCGCAATGAGTAACTACCATTTCCCTGAGGAAAAATAATCAGTTAAGTTTCTTTCAGTTTTTGCTCTGCTTTTTCCTCCCAATAAATCTTGTACATAAATTCTGTGTCATCATTCAGAGTAGACACCACACTCCAGCCCTTTAAGATAATCAGAGTCCCTCCCTTCCTCCCTTCCTACTTCCTTCCTTCTTTCCTTCCTGTCTTCCTCCCTGCCTCTTCCTTTCCCTTCCTCTCTCTTACCTTCTTTCCTGTCTCCCTCTCTCCTGAACATGGGGATGTTCAGGAAGTGACCCAAGTCTAAAAGGCATTCAGCTCCCCCAGAATCCTCTTCATGTTCCCCTTGTTACCAGCTGCCACTCCAGGACAACGATGATCCTAGTCCTTTTAATTCAGGCATGAATATCAAGAAAAATACCTGAAGATGTAGCCTGTAGAACGCCTGGTTGGCTGCACAAGCTCCTTGGGGCAGTAGCATTCTCCAGTGCAGAGAGCGATGCTGTCTACCTCAGAGCCTGTTCCTGGTGGGCCTGGCCTGGCCTCAGAAAATGATGTTCCAGTTTCTTTAACTGATGAGAAGGAACAAAAATTTCACTGTTCACTCCTCTAGAATCTGCCCTTTCCCACCCTCAGCTTGTCCTTCCACTGAGACCTGAATCAAGGGAGCTGCAGAGCCTCTTTCAGCAGGGTCTGCTCTCAGCACTGCCAACAGTGCTGACATCCATGCCCCGGCCATCCTGCCTGGTGCCGTCTCCTGTCCTCACCATTCCCTGATGGCAGTGTCCACAGCAAACAGGAGGTGTGCTTCAGAGGCAAACAGAGCTGGCCTTCTGGCCCTGACTCTGGCACTAGAAATATCATTTCTGCTTCCGCTTTCTTGTATGTAAAAATGGGTCACCATTACACCAGTCACTGTGCATGGCTGTCCTGAGAATTAAATGGGGAAATGTGCAGTGACAGGCTCATTGCAGGCACTCAGCAAATGCCACTGCTCTTCCTACCCTTCCCAGCCCATTTTGGGATCTTCATACTTAAAAAGGGCTTTGGTCTTGATCATCATGCATTTGGTTTTCTATTTAAAACGTGGCCTTTCGCTTGGAAATTATCTCGTATCTATCCGCATTGCCTTTGAGAAAGAACACTTCCAGGCAGCACAAATGTGTGCTCCATGTACACAGATGCCTTGAGGTTAGCATAATGTAAACATCAACACAGGGTCTCTGGGGTTGGAGATGGGGTCTTGGGCAGCCTGTGTGTAGCAGAGGAAGGAAGTGGGAGCTCAGTACTGTCAGGGGCCACAGTGCTCTCTGCCTTGCCCAAGACTGGCCTGGCCCCCCTTGTTTTTGGCTTCCTAGGGTTTGATGTCCACAACATCTGGTTTGAATGCTTTGAGTGAACTGGATGGGGTGCAGCCTCCTGCCTGTTTCTTTCTTTTGCTTTTTTAACTACAAACCTCTTCAGAAAGTGTCAAATCAAAGCACTTTCCATTTCTAAAGCAGTGTCCAGGTCTCATTGAACTCAGATAGCCATTGAACTCAAAGACACCGTGAAGCCAAAACTCCTCAGGATCAGCTTCCCAGTGGCCCTGGGAATTACAGTCACCTGAAAACCGAGTTGGGGCCCTCCCAACAAGGGCATCCTCAGGCTTTTATGTAATGCCGATGCTTAGCGACTGCTGAAAGTTGGTTGTGCTTGAGTTGTGAAAGCCAAGATGAAGAGGGGTTAATATGGTTGTGTGTTGCTTTCAGCCAGATACTTCTCCCTGGGGAAATATAATTGCAAAGCAGACTCAAGAGCGCAGCATCTTCCTGAAAGCCGGTGCTTTTGTGGGGCGTCCTGGGGTCCACAGGAATTTTCCTGGACCCTGACTAGAACAGAGAAGAGGTTTGCTAGAAAGACAGGGACTAGCATTCCTGGTATCTACATCATTCAGGTAAACCCTGCGTGTGACATGTGACACCATCTCTTCTGACCTCAGTTTATTTACCCATAAAATGAAGTATTTGACCAACCTCACTGCTAAGGACCAGGATAGCTTGAACTAACTTAGTCTAGATAAAAAGCTAAATGAGATTATAGGCCAATGGCTCCCAGAACCCTAAGGAAACTTCACAGGAAACATGGTACCATATTTTGGTGCACACTTCTACCTATGTATATTTTCCAGAACCTCTTTACACACACTTTGAGGAGAGTTCCATAAAACCTCCCTCTCCTATTCCATCTTAATGTGATGCCTTGTTCCTCTTCACCCTTCCTCTCCTTTTAAGCTGCAAATTGCTCCTGATAAAAGCACCCTTAATGACCTTCCCAGGGCAGTCAGAGAGTTAATTTGTCATGGGGTTGCATTTGGCCTTCTGGGCAGATGGAGGGAGCATCTCCATCCCCACCACCCCTCCCATGGTGGTCTGTGTCCACCCCATGGGAGGGAGCCAGCACCCACCACACCCCTCTGACTTTGCTGGCTTTGCATTTCCCAGAACAGGGTGTTCTGAGGAGGAGCAAGAGGAAGAAGAAGAGGAGGAGGAGGAGCTTGCAGGGAGATTGCAGGAAGGAGTCCTAACCTTGCCCAACTCTTCTTACTGTCCGCAAACCCAATACAGACCCAAAACTCAGCCAAGCCCAAGCTGTGCCCCACTTATACAATCCCTTGCAACAATCCCTAAAACAACCTGAGCAATAAAGTGTTAGCAGGCTTAGGAACCTGACATTTCATTTGGAACAAGTCTCGTGGATCCAAGGAAGAAAACATTGTTGAGGTGAGCAGGTGGGTGACAGGACTGAGAATCTAAGAGGTGGGGATGCACTGGAGCCCCCAGGTCACTAGGGGACCTGCATAGGAGTCTTTAGAACCCACCATCTCCATGGGCAGGGACTTGGATTTCAGTTTCCTTATCACTGTGTACCAAGCAGCTGCTGGGGGCTGCATCCATCCCGAAGGAGGAACTCCTTTCTACCCATGTAGCCTCACGATCCCTGCTTATTTGGTGTTCTCACGGGGCTGCTGAGCAGGAAGGGTTTCCCTTTTTTCTTTTCCTTTTTTATTTTTTTGTTTTGAGACGGGGTCTCCACTCTGTCACCCAGGCTGGAGTGTAGTGGTGTGACGGTAGCTTACTGTAGTATTGACCTCCTAGGCTTAAGGGATCCTCCTGCCTCAGCCTCCCAAGTAACCGGGACTACAGGTGTGCAACACCATGCTTGGCTAATTGTTGTTTTTGTTTTTGTAGGTAGAGATGGAGTTTTGCCATGTTGCCCACTCTGGTCTTAAACTTCTGGGCTCAAGCAATCCTTCTGCCTCTGCCTCCCAAAATCCTGGGCTCAAGCAGTCCTTCTGCCTCAGCCTCCCAAAATCCTGGATTACTCCCAAAATCCTGGATTACCATGCTCTGCCAGAAAGCGTTTTCTTTTCCCCCTGAGAAGCCTCCCAAGTTGTGGGGAGAAGAGTGTAGTAGCAGGAGCATGCCAGAGACAGCCATGTAGTTCTTTAAGATCTTATATCTTGTTCTGCTTGTTGTGAGTTGGGATTATACGGAAATGATGATGATGATGATGTTACTGATGGTGATGATGACAGTGGTGGTAGTGGTGGTGGTGATGGTGGCAATGAGGGTGATGATTATGGCGATGATTTTTTTTTTGACAATACAACCTCCGCCTCCTGTGTTCAAGCAGTTCTCCTGCCTCAGCCTCCCGAATAGCTGGGATTACAGGCATGTGCCACCACACCCAGCTAATTTTTGTATTTTTAGTAGAGAGGGGGTTTTGCTATACTGGCCAGGATAGTCTTGATCTTCTGAGCTCATGATCCGCCTGCTGCAGCCTCCCAAAGTGCTGGGATGACAGGCATGAGCCACTGCGCCTGACTATTTTTAGCTTTTTTTCCCCAGTATAGCTTAGGCCACCTTGAACGCCTATGGTGATGATTCTTCCTTGAGCAGATAAGTCTGGGAAATGCTGGTGTATACAAAGTTAATCAGGTAGGTTAATTTGAGAATAAGATATCTTTGAGCCTTTAATGAGTCTCCCAATGGTTGGACGAATCCCCTACTGTTTTGAGCACTAAAGACTTTTTCTTATGCTATTCTGTGAATGGATTTGGACAATATCAGGCTGTTCCTGGTACCAAAATAAAATTTAGCACCACCAAATTTGAGAATTTTATTCTTATGTTGCCTTACTGAAAACCCAAAGGTGGATTTCCGTCTTACCACAGTGTCTCTCATCTATGACACTGCACAGTTGCAATAGTATTTGATTAATACTGCTTTTCTCTCCTGCAAAACATTGACATCACCCATTTTGGCAGCAGCTGGAGCAATGGCCTTGTCTTCTGTGCTCTGCTGCACAACTGCCTGGCTGCCCATATCCCCTACCAAGAGCTGAACAATCAGGAGAAAGTAAGTCATGGCCCTGTCACCTTGGTTACCCTCTAGGAAATACAGGGGAATTCCTAATTGATAAACTCCAGTGTGGGAGGGGCTTACAGGCCTGAAGCAGAAATTGGGATGTTGATACTAGCTACAGATAACTCCTGAATGTGTGACTATACCATGGAATCCCATCCTCAGCAAATATTCCTCAGCTTCCCTTCTCAGTATATACCACTTGTTACCTAGAAAGAAGCAGTGAAGAACAGTTTGATATGGCCACTAATAAATTCCTATCTCTGCTTTCCAGAGAAAGCCCTGCTGGAATCTCACCTTCATGGTTTCAAGACCTTGGCCAGCATTTTTCAAAGCCTATTCTAAAGAACCAGCAAGCACCAACAAAATGAATTCCCTGCTCAAATAAGTCTGGAACACTGCATATTATATCACATTTTTGGAGGGCACAGTGCCCATTAACACATTAAAAACTTCAAGGAGTCCTACATTAAGAAATCTATGTGACTGTTTAACCCATCTTAGATCAGATACACATAAGTAACTTCTTTACCTGTATTTGTTTATTTTACTAAAATTACCATAACAAGGGTTGGCAAATTTTCTCTATTAAGGGCCACGTAATAGGCTTAGTGGGTCAGTTGGTCTCAGTCATAACTACTCAACTTTACCATCGGGCTAAAGAGGCCATCGATGCTTTGTAAACAAATGGGCATGGCTTTCTCCCAACAAAAACTTTATTTACAAAAACAGGCCGTGAGCCAGATTTGGCCCATGGGCAGCAGTTGGCCAACCCCTGACCTAGAACATCCTACAATATGTCCCATAGAGTGTACTTTGGAAAATGTTGTGTTGGCCCCTACACTCAGTCACTCGGAGTTTCTTGCCAAGGACCGGGCATCATAAGAAGAAAGCAACAGAGAAATGTTCCGTGCCCTCATTAAGTAAAATTATAAATGAACAAGGATAAGTCATCAACGAGCCCAAGGAAAAACTCAGCGCTGTGAGAGTGAGTGATGGGGATCGCATTTAGACCAGGGAGACTGGCAGTGATGTCAAAACTGGTGTCAGAAGGTGGAGGAGGCAGCAGTGTGGAGCCAGAGCAAAGAAGCTGCAGTGAGGGAACACCTTGGTGTGGTCCAAGAATGGAAGAAAGCCAGGTGGCTGGATGCAGTTAATGGGGCAAGAGAGGCTGTGCTGATCAGGGATTCCAAGGGGGAAGAGCCTGCAGAGCTTCCCCATGGCTCAGGTTTGGCCTCACCCACTAACCACGAGAGTGGTAGCAATGCAGATGGAAAGACATAGAAAGATTCATAAATATGTCTTAGAATCAACTGGACTTCGTGACAGATTGGTTGTAGGGGAGGAGGAGAAGAAGGAGTCAAAGACAACACCCTGGCATCTAATTAGACAGCGATTTCCTGAGATGGGGAAGACATAGATATGTTTAAAAGCTCTGTTTTGATTACTCCACATCAAGATTTAAATAAAGTCCAAAGAATGGTCATGGTAATGACAAAAACTCAGCAAAGTAATTTAATTTTTTAATGTGTTAGAGTTCTCTAGAGAAGCAGGATCAATAGGATATTGGGGGTAGTGGGGAGGGGAGTGAAATTTATTCTGGGAAATTAGCTCAAGAGTATAGAAGATAGCAACTCCAAAATCTGCAGGGTAAGCCAGCAGGTTGGAGACTCGGGAAAGAGCTGATGTTTGAGTGTGAAGGCCATCTGCTGACAAAATTCCTCTTCTTGGGCGAGGTCAGTATTTTTCTATTAAGGCCTTCAACTGATTAGATGAGGACCATCCACATTAAGGAGGGGCATCTGCTTTACCTAAAGTCTATTAACTTAAATTAAATGTTAACATATAAATGTAAAGCTCTTTTTAAAAAACACCTTCACAGAAACATCTAGAATAATATTTGGCCAAATATCTGGGTGCCGTGCCTATCCAAATTGGCGCATAAAATTAACCATCACAGAATGTATTAAAATCTTTAAATTACTTTTCTATGGGGTACTCTGTGAAGCAGTCTAGACAGGATTATTAAACATTCTGGGGGAAAGGTTGTGTTTACATCATGTGAAGTCTGAGGTGCTGTGAAATATGCAGGTGGCGATGGCAGGCAGATGATTGCACAGCAAATCCAGACCTGGGATGGGAGAGCAGAACTGAAAACACAGATCTGGAGATCGTCCATGATCCGTGCCATCTCATGGAGGTTCCTGAGATGATGCAAATGTTCTGTATCTGCACTGCCTTCATGGCAGCCACCAACCACATGGGCTCTTGAGTCCCTGAAATGCGACTAGTGTGACTGAAGACTGAATTTTTTATTTCAATTTTAATTTTAATTAATTTTAATTTAAATAGCCACGTCATGTGTGGTTGCTGTGTTGGAGAGGGCAAGAACAGCAATGTTATTTAAAGCTGTCAGAGTGGAGGACAGCATCTAGGCCTTCAGTCTTAGGGAAGCATAGAGAGGGAAGACTGAGGAACACACCTGGGGACCCCAGTGTTTGCCCACACAGGAACAAGAGACAAGGCCCTGCACTTTCATAAACAGCATTAGTACCACGAACCCTGTGTAAAGCCAAGGCTCACAACATGCTGCTCTTTTTAGTAAAAGCAGAAATCGATGCGACTCCACCTACTAGTCCAGGGAGGTGATAAGGAAGCTGGTCTCCACCTGTAGTCCAGGGAGGTGATAAGGAAGCTGGTCTCCACCTGGTATTTTTTGTGTATGAGTAGAGAGAGGAAAATGAGAGAGAGAAAGAAAGTCCCTTGTAAGGAAAGAAAACCAGGCCAGATGAGGTTTGGAATCCAGATTTATAATATCTATGCTGCATAAAGACCTTAGATTATACTCTCAGATACAGGAAGCCCCTGGGCTTATAGTAAACAATAACTGCTTTAACCATGACAGAACACTTGAGAAAATTATCTACTTGAGCTAGTCAGCAAATACAGCAAATGAAAGGATTATCTACCAGAACTTGAGATGATAAATAATGAGAGACTACAAAAAGACTATGTTTAAACATATTAAAGAGATAAAAGGAGCAATAGAAACCACAAGGAATGAATGAATCTATTTAAAAAAGAGATTTGGAAAAAGAAATAACAATTCTAGAAATGAAAATTTGGAATTAAAGCCACAATGAAATGTGTCGCCAAACTGATTAGATGCAGCAAAAGAGAGAACTAATGAACTAGAACATAAATATAGGGAAATTACCCGGACTATAAAAGAGATGTTAAAAAATAAAAAATATAATAGAGGGGTTGAATTAGTATGTGTTCACCCTCAAGAAACCAGCAGTTGCTTAAACCATTAAAAATGTTAATATTCTTTTTTAACAAAAGTAGTTTCAGGATTGGTTCACCACTCAAGGCCCCAGAGTGTCTCCTCTCCATGCTCACCATCTTAATCTTTTGGCCTTTGTCCCCATACTTGTTCCTTTGTGGTTGATTCCTTTTAGCTGCCAAACTTTAGACATCACTTCCACCTGTAGGGCGGGAAGAAGAGGAAGAGATAGAACAAGTGTCTCCTATCTTTTCCCTTCAGAGAATGAAAGTAAGAGCCTCCCTGGGTTTCTCCAGCTCATTGGCAGTACTCTGTTACATGGTCCCCAGCTGCAAGGGCATTTGAGGAAGTGAGCATATAACATTTTTCAGCTTCTTTAGTGGGAAGCCTGCAAGGGAGAGAGAGCTTAGGAATGACTGTTGGGCTATTGAATAGTGTCTGTCTCAGAGCTTAAGAGACATAGATGAAAAAAATCGGACGATAGCCATGCCTCATGCCCAGAGGGACTTCCAGATGAAAAAGATAGAAAGAATGGAGTGGAAACAATATTTGAAGATAAGATACCTGAATTTTTTCTAGAATGATGAAAGACAAGAGTTCATAGATTCTTCATTTATCTCAAGCAGGGTGAATTAAAAAAATACTCCTTCAGATACGTTATAATGAAACTGCAGAAAGAGCAAAGACAAGGTAGATAATCTATCAAAAATTTCTAGCCAGGCATGGTGGCCCACACCTGTAATCCCAATACTAAGGAAGGCTGAGGCAAGAGAATCACTTGAGCCCAGGACTTTGAGTCCAGTCTGGGCAATATAACAAGACCTCGTCTCTGTGAAACATTTAATGATTAGCCAAGCATGATGTTGCATGTCTGTGATCTTAGCCTCTTGGGACACTGAGGCAGGAGGATTAGTTGAGCCCAGGAGGTCGAGGCTGTAGTGAGCCTAGATCACCCCACTGCACTCCAGCCTGGGTGACAGAGTGAGATCCTGTCTCAAAAACAAAACAAAAACAAAAAACCCTTACAACTGTCTGCTAACCAGTAAGAAAAAGACAACCTAGCAGGAAATTATCAAAGGCTATAATAGACAAGTCACAGAAGAGGATCACAGATGCCCAATAGACATTTTTAAAGACATTCAATCTCATTAGTGATCAAGAAAATATAAGTTGAAATAACAGTGAGATATAATTTGATAACCCTCAGAGAATGTGTTGAATCTAAGAAATGAGACGGTGACAGTACAGCCATTGTAGAAAGCTCAGCACTATGAACAGTGCTATGCCAGTATATTTCTGAAATAGAATAGACAGTTTTCTAGAAAAATATAAATATATTTCTTCAAATATTAAATGTAAATATTTCTCCAAAACTTACTCAAAAATAAGTAAAACTTTAACTGTTAAATTGAATTCATACTTTAAAATGTAGTCACACAAGCAAAAAATGTCCAAACAAGCCCAAATTCTACTAAACCTTTAAGAAACAGATATCCCTATTGTGTATTTACAGGTCCAGGGAATTTAAAAAGGAGTGAGGAAACTTACACATATGAACAGGGTGGAGTATAGCAGGGATCTCCCTTCAGAAACAACAAAATTAACAAGTACCAACAAGAGATCAGGTAAGGATAAAGATACAATGAGACCTTGTTGGAAGATTATATGCTACGCAGGAGACATTTTTCTTTGGAGTGTTGTAATTAATATTTGCTTTTTATTTTTTACTTTATTTTATTTTTTTAAGACAGAGTTTTGCTCTTTCGCCCAGCCTGAAGTACAGTAGTGCAATCTCCACTTACTGCAACCTCTGCCTTCCGGTTTCAAGTGATTCTCCTGCCTCAGCCTCCCAAGTAGCTGGGATTACAGGCACCCACCACCACGCCTGGGTAATTTTTGTATTTTTAGTAGAGCTGGGGTTGCACCATGTTGGCCAGGCTGGTCTCAAACTCTTGACCTCATGATCCACCTGCCCTGGCTTCCCAAAGTGCTGGGATTACAGGTATGAGCCACTGCACCCAGCCTTGCCTTTTAAATTTAGCATCTTTTTCTTAGTTTTCATCTAATGCACTGTAGAAGTTAGCTGGGAAGAGAATGAGATCATGTGATGTCCTAATTGTCAGAGCCAGGGATTTTATTTGTACGGATGGTCTGTGAGGATCTGCTGACACACATAATTAATCTCTAAGGCACTTAAGAGTGTTTGTGAACATTTTAACCAGCTTATTCCACCAACAAAATAGAAATTTCCTACATTCTTAAATTTACTTTTCAATACCTTGATGTGGCCTGGTAGCTCATGCTCATAATCCCAGCACTTTGGGAGGCTGAGGCAGGCAGATCATGTGAGGCCAGGAATTTGAGATCAGCCTGGCCAACATGGTGAAACCCCATCTCTACTAAAAATACAAAAATTAGCTGGGCATGGTGGCACACACCTGTAATCCCAGCTATTTGGGAGGCTGAGGCAGGAGAATCATGTGAACCTGGGAGGTGGAGTTTGCAGTATGCCAAGATAGCACTTCTGCACTCTAGCCTGGGTGACAGAGCAAGACTCTGTCTCTCTGTCTCAAAAAAAAAAAAAGAAAGAAAAGAAAAGAAAAATAATATATTGAATTATACATGACACTTTTAAACTACACCCAGTCAGAAGTGACAGCAGTAATCTGTAAATCTTAAGGTCTGTAGTTAGATTATACAGGGAAAATTTTCTTATGTATTTATTGAAATAAATAGAAGTTTCTCGGTGTAACATATTAGCAAGGATGATATCTTTATTTATTTTTATAATTTAACCTTTTACTTCAGATTCCGGGAGTACATGTGCAGGTTTGTTACATGGGTATATGGTGTGCTGTTGAGGTTTGGGGTATGATTGATCCTGTCACCGGGTAATGAGTATAGTACCCAGCTGTTTTCAACCCTTGCCTCCCTTCTTCCATTCCCTCTCTTGTAGTCTCCGGTGTCAATCGTCCCCATCTTTATGTCCATGACTACCCAATGTTTAGCTTCCTCTTATAAGTCAAAACGTGCAATATTTGATTTTCTGTTTCTGTATGAGTTAGCTTAGGATTATGGCCTCCAGCTGCATCCATGTTGCTGCAAAGGACATGATTTCATTCTTTTTTACAGCTGTGTAGCATTCTGTGGTGTATATGTACCACATTTTCTTTATCCAATCCACCATTGATGGACACCTAGGTTGAGTCCATGTCTTTGCTATTGTGAGTAGTGCTGCAATGAACATACATGTGCATATGTCTTTTTGGTAGAATGATTTATTTTCTGTTGGATATATACCCAGTAATGGCATTGCTGGGTTGAATGGTAGTTCTGTTTTAAGTCATTTGAGAAGTCTCCAAATTGTTTTCCCCAGTGGCTGTACTAATTTACATTCCCATCAGCAGTATATAATAATTCCCTTTTCAACCTCACCAGCATCTGTTATATTTTGACTTTTATTATTTTTTATTTTTTGACACAGAGTCATGCTCTGTCACCCAGGCTGGAGTGCACTGATGTGATAATAGCTCATGCAGCTTTGACCTCCAAGGCCAAAGTGATCCTCCCACCTCAGCCTCCCAAGTAGCTAGGAGTACAGGTGCATGCCACCATGCCCAGCTAATTAAAAAAATTTTTTTGTGGAGATGCATTCTCACCATGTTGTCTAGGCTGATCTCGAGCTCCTGGGATCAAGCAATCCTCCTACCTTTTCCCCTTAAAGTACTGAGATTACAGGTATGAGCCACAGTGCCCAGCCTGACTTTTTATCAGTAGCCATTCTGACTGGTGTGAGAGGATGCAGTCTTTAAAAGTGAAGTTCTACAGTGTTCTCCAGATCTTAGAAAGTGTTCCTTCTCAGCCCCCATGTAAGGAAAACATCTTAGCCAGCCCAATTGCAAATGTGAGCGACTCCCCACAGGAGGATATGCGACCTCACTGTTATGAAACAGTCAGAATGTGTGTCCCCAGGGCTGCCATGTCTGTACCAGGCCATTTAGTCCGGTTTGCTCACTGAGTGCCAGCATGCTCACCAGGACAGCCACTGCATGCACAGACTGGGTGCTGCAGGCCACCTGAAGGGAGGTCACCACAAAGCGATTCCTGAGGTGTGACCAGACCTACTCTGCGGTCTAAACTTGATGAGCTGTACTTAAATAGCTAATTTGAGCTTGATTACATGAAAAACATTTTTTTCATATTTGCTGTGTCTATTTACTATTTACCCATTCAAAGTATTTTCTTTGCATGGATTTATTGAACCCTCACGGAGGTTCTGCAAAATGAATATGCTCTATGGGGGTAAACTGAGGCACACAGCTCATAAGGAGCATAGGCAAGAGGCAAGTCCAGGCAGGTGGCTCCAGAGTCCATGCCCTCAACCTCGGTGACAGATGTGTTCACCCTCTGGCTCCTAAAGCACAATTTATTCATGGTATAATCGAGCACATGCCCTATTATATTGTAATTTATCTGATCATATGGCAAATATCTTCCCCCAGCACCTCCGCAGGACCATGAGCTCCCAAGAACAAGAAGTTATATCTTGTTTGTTTTTTATTGTGGTAAAATACACGTAAGAGTCACCATCTTAATTTTTAGTTTACAGTTCAGTGGTTTTGAGTCCATTCATGTTATGGGTGCAGCCATCACCACCCCCCATCTCCAGAACTCTTCATCTGTTCAAACCAGCACTCTGTACCGATTAAACATTAACTCCCCATTCTCCCTCCCCTCAGCTCCTGGCAACCACCATTCCACTTTCTGTCTCTGTGAATCTGACTACTATAGCTACCTCATTTGAGTGGAATCATACAGGATTTGTCTTTTTGTGACTGGGTTGTTTCACTCAGGATAATGTTTTCAAGGTTCATCCACGTTTAGCACATGCCAGGATTCTCTTCCCCCCTTTTTTTTTGAGACTGAGTCTCACTCTGTCACCCAGGCTGGAGAACAGTGGCGCAATCTCACTCACTGCAACCTCCACCTCCCAGGTTCGAGAGATTCTCCTGCCTTAGTCTCCCGAGTAGCTGGGATTACAGGCCTGTGCCACCATGTCTGGCTAATTTTTGTATTTTTAGTAGAGGTGGGGCTTCCTCATGTTGGCCAGGCTGACCTCAAACTCCTGACCTCAGGTGATCTGCCTGCCTCAGCCTCCCAAAGTGCTGGGATTATAGGCATGAGCCACTGTGCCCGGCCGCTTCCTTTTAAGACTGAATAATATACCATTGTACGGATAAACAACAATTTGCTTATCCATGCCTCATCAGCCAATATTTTCCAAACCAAGTTCATTTTCACCCTGGCTGGAGCCTTTTTCTCTTCCTTCTTATTTGTTCTGTCTTCAGCATCCCACAGATTGGATACTTACTCCATACTAATCCATCCCATGGCTGTCCACGCCAAACCACTTCAGAGGATGATTTCCCTATATCAGAATTGATGTACAATTAACAAAGGTTTCTGGATCTACAACTCCTCAGTAGCTTGAAGTTCAGAATCAGCTTCCAATGCACAGTAGAAGCATTCTCCTTGCCACATAATAGTGCAAAAGATTCCAAAGGGTGTACTGGCAACCTGTCATGCAGGTTGTGAATGGGAAGGGGCCCACAGGGGCATCTGGGATGCAGATAATGTGCTACTTCGTGATCTGGGTGGTGATTATATATAATATTTGCTTTATAATAACTCATTAAATTATGAATTTCCATTTTATATTGTTTTCAAATATATGTTATGTTTCACAATGAGGAGTTATTAAAAGATTGGAAGCAATTATAAACATCTAGATGGATTCTGCAGTTTGTTTCATAAGTGTCTTAAATTTTTGCTCCACTTGAAAAATTTAAAAAAGCAAATTAAGATCTTCTGGACTGCCTATCTTGGGTCTGGCTCTTGCAAGAAAGATGGCATCAAGCCCTCGACTTTGGACCATGCTCAAATAAAAGGCCTAGAACTAGGTTCAAATCATTAGATGGGCAAATGAGTATGTACAGTATATTTCAAGTTAAAATGAAAAATATAAAATTGAAATGAAAAAGATATATTATTTTTTTGTGGTTACCCACTTTAGGCTGTACTTTTATCTAGATACAGTTGCGGGAACTTTGCTAAATGCACCTCTTATGTAAATTGGAACTTTTACTGAGAAAAGCCTACTTTAGCACTATGTAGGGGGAAGAAAGCACCTTCTAGGCGGAATGGTACCTGGAGACCCTCTCCATTAGCTATGCTCCAAAAGCACCTCCAGCACCCACTGTTAAGCCCCCCAGCCTGTCGCCACCCTGGCATCTCACTTGCTGCCTCCTGTGGGTTTTCTGTTTCTTGTCTGGAAAATTATTGGGTGAATTACTATCTTCTGTAAGAATTTGTGTCTAGATTACGGAAGTTATTCCATAAATGATTTGATTTTTTGGTGGTGGCTTTAGTTGTGAAAAGTAAGAGTTCAAAAGTAAGAGAGTCCCTGTTGCCCCCGCCTCCACATCAGCATTTGGTATTGTCATTTTTTAGATTTTAGCCACTCTAATATGTGTAGCATAGTATCTCATGGCTTTAATTGGTGTTCCCTCCTTCAGATTACACAGAGCTTCTTTTCATAGGTTTGTTTTCCAGCCCATCATCTTTGTCAAATCTCTATTCAGACCTTTTGCTCATTTTTTGATCTGATTATTTTCTTGTTGAATTTTAAGAATTTTTTTTGTATGTTCTGGATACAAGTCCTTATCATATATATAATTTTCAGCTGTTTTCCTTCTAGTCTGTGGTTGGTCTTTTCATTCTCTTAGCAGAAACTCTCTTAGAGAAAAGTTTTAACTTTTCCAAAAATTATTTAAGTTAAAAATAGAGACAGGATCTTGCTATGTGGCCTAGACTGGTCTTGAACTCCTGGGCTCAAGTGATCCTCCCACCTCAACCTCCCAAAGTGTGAGTATCACAGGCATAAGCCACTGCACCCAGCCAGTTCTTTGATTTCTTGATCATATTTTACTGTTGTCTCTAAAAACTCATCACCAAACCCAAGATCACATAGATTTTGACCTATATTTTTCCTAGAACTTTTGTACTTTTGCTTTGTATGTTGAGGTCTATGATCCATTTTGCATTAATTTATTTTTGTGTAAACCATAAAGTATTGGTTTGGAGTTTGTTTTTTTTTCTTTTTTTCTTTTTGCATATGGACATCCAGTAATTTCAGCACCATTTGTTAGAGTATCCTTTAGCTATTGACCTTCTGTGAACCTTTGTTAAAAATCAGTTGACTATATTTGTATGGTTTTATTTCTGAGCTCTCTTTTGTTCCATTGATTTAAGAATCTGTTCCTTTCCAGTACCACGTTGTCTTGATTAATATAGCATTATTAAAAATCTTGAAATCTAGTCTTTGTTCTTTTCAGAATTGCTTTGGCTATTCTTGTACCTTTGCATTTTTAATTTTAGACTCAGTTTGTCATTATCTAACAAAAAAAAAGTTTGTTAGGATTTTGGTTAGGATTGCATTTTATCTGTAAATCAAACTGGGAATAACTGACATCTTAACAATGTTCAGCTTTCCAATCCAGGAACACACAATATATCTTCTTTTATTTAAATATTTGATTTCTTTTGTCTGTGTCTTGTAGTGTTCTGCATATAGATCTTGCACATATTTTGTTAGATTTAGACCTTAATCCTTTTTTGGGGGGGGCGTGGGGGTGCTATTGTAAATGGAATTTTTTTTTCCTATTACAAAATCCGATTGTTCATTTCTGGTATATAGGACAGCAATTGACTTTTGTTTTTTGTTTTTTGTTTTTTCTTTTTGAGACAGTTTCACTTTGTTGTCCAGGCCAGAGTGCAGTGGCATGATCTCGACTCACCACAACCTCCGCCTCCTGGGTTCAAGCAATTCTCCTGCCTCAGCCTCCCAAGTAGCTGGGACTACAGGTGTGTGCCACCATCCTGGCTAATTTTTGTATTTTTAGTAGAGACGGGGTTTTACCATGTTGACCAGGCTGGTCTCTAACTCCTGACCTTGTAATCCACCTGCCTTGCCCTCCCAAAGTGCTGGGATTATAGGCATGAGCCACCACGCCCCGCCACAATTGACTTTTGTATACTGACTATATTCTGAGACCTTGCTAAACCTGCACGTAAACCCTTTGGGGTTTTCTACATAGACAATCATGTCATCTGCAAATAAAGGCAGTTTTTTTTCTATGTTTCTAATCTGTATTCCATTTCTTTCTGTCTTTTTTTTTTTTTTTTTTTGAGGCGAAGTCTCGCTCTGTCGCTAGGCTGAAGCGCGGTGGTGAGATGTTGGCTCACTGCAACCTCCACCTCCCCGGTTCAAGTGGTTCCCCTGCCTCAGCCTCCCGAGTAGCTGGGACTACAGGTACGTGCCACCACGCCCAACTAATTTTGTATTTTTAGTAGAGACGGGGTTTCACCATGTTGGCCAGGATGGTTTTGATCTCTTGACCTCACGATCTGCCCACCTCAGCCTCCCAAAGTGCTGGGATTACAGGCGTGAGCCACAGCACCTGGCCCCATTTATTTCTTGTTCATGCCTTTTTGCACTAGCCAGAACTTCCAGTACAGCATTGAATAGGACAGATGAGAAAGGACATCCTTGCCTTGTTCTTGATTTTATGGGGGAAGTGTTCAGGTCTTTCACTGTTAAGTATGATGTTAGTGGTTGGTTTTTTGTACATATCTTTATTGGGCAAAAGAAGTTCCCTTCTACTCATAGTTTGCTGAGAGTTAGCACAAATAAAAACTGTCATGGTTGTTGAATTTTATGTAATGCTTTTTTTTATCTGTTGGCATGATCATATGGTTTTTCTCATTTAATTGGTTAATATGATGAATTACATTGATTTACAAATGTTGAACTGCCCTTGCATTCCTGGAAGGAACCCTACTTGATCATGATATATTATACTTTTATAGATTAGTGGATTCAATTTGCTAATATTTGTTAAGGGTCTTTGTGTCTGTATTTATGTGAGAAGTTGGCCTGTAGTTTTCTTGTAATGTCTCTGTCTAGTTTTGGTATTAGAGTAATGCTGGCATCATAGAATGAGTTGGCAAGTATTCCCTCCTCTTATATTTTTTGAAGAGATTTTGTAGAATTGGTATTATTTCTTCCTTAAGTATTAGATAGAATTCACAAGTGCAGTCATATGGGTCTGGTAGTTTCTTGGAAGGTTTTAATTACTAATTCAAACAAATGTCATGCATTATTAGATTATTCCTAATGCAATATACTCTCTTCTGATATGTGCATAATATTTCTTCAGAAATTTTCAAATGTGATGTTAACAATGTATCAAATATTTTTAGTTCAATTATTATGAAGTTCAAGCATGTAAGACTGTCTGTGTAAAACTGTGAATATTGATTGGACTTCTGAGTCCTCTCTGAGTTTAAAGACACACACTTCCCATCATACAGAGGATAGCTTGCCATCTCTCTTGGGTCTGTAGGCATCCCTTCTTTTCCCAGAGCTCATCTATCTACCAAATAGTATGCCCAGTTCTTCATCACTTGCTTTCTGTAAGTCATATTAGCAAACCTTTGTGGTAAGGACTTTAGCTTGCCAGACCTCAGTCTGTGTGTAGCCATCACTGGAGCAGTGTAGGTAGAAGGAGATTTGCTATCCTTGTATTCTGTGAAAGTTTTGCTGGGTTTTTTTTTAATTGTTCTAGGTGTATCTGTGTGGAATGTTTTACTCACTACTGTTCCACACCTTTCCCATGACTAATGATTTGCTGATAATTTTTTAGCATCACCAAGAAGCAGAATAGGTGAAGTCTGTTCAGATGTTGAATCAGGGGATGAATGTGCTAAGTTCAGCCTTACTTTTCCATGGCATCTCTGCTTCTGGCTTTACATCAGGATCCTTTCCTACTATTCTCTTGTAACCACACAGGAATCCAAATTCAGTCCCAAAGTTAATTATTAAATATGTCCAGTGACACAAATTTCAGAAGAGCTTGACTGAGTGCCTGACAGGATGCTCTTGCCCCTCACTTTCTAGGCTAGACCTTCTAACACTTAATGCTGGTAAAATAACTGCATTTGAAATTGATTCAAGGCTTTCATGATAATCCCACTCTTAGGAATTTATCTTGAGGACTAGTTTGACAGAAGAAAACAATACTGCACAAAGATGCTTATTGCAAAGTCTGTGGTGGTGACAAAGTGAGCATATACTGCTGCCATTGTAGTGGATGTGCACTGTCCAGGGAAACAAGTGCCATGTCCCAGTGCACATCCACTAGAATGGCAGCCTGCATAATGGCACAGCAGCATGGGGACCCGGGAGTGAAATGCTCAGCCCACGTAATAGCATAGCCCACATGACAGCACATGCACTGTGCTAGGAGCCTGGGGAATTAGAAATGTTGATTCAAATCTGATTTAGAAACTTGGAAATTATCTTAATAGTGAAATTATGGGTGACTTTTTCTTTTTTTTTTTTTTAAGACTTGCTGTGTCACCCAGGGCACCCAAGCTAGAGTGCAGTAACAGGATCATGGCTCACTGCAGCCTCAACCTCCCAGGCTCAAGTGATCCTCCCACCTCAGTCTCACAAGTAGCTGGAACTACAGGTGTTTGCCACCATGCCTGACTTTTTCTTTTTAAAGCTTTTTAAAATGCTGTCATATGGTTAAAAGATGAAAGCAGTGGAAGATCATGTCTTCTGTTTTTGGAAAGGGATAGTATCTCCTGAATAAGTGGGAGAAAAGTATTAACTCATCACATTCAGCTCCACCTGTGTTAGCCATCACATTCCATCTGTGTGGGTGGAGGGGTTCCAGGCAGTGTAAGCCCTAACCTGGATTGAAGTCCCAGAGGGGAAGGGGTCTGTGATGTCCTGCCTTGTGATCGGTCCCCCATCCCCTTCCCCTGCAGGAGCTCACAGCAAGATGCTGAACACAGACTGGCCTGACCAGCAGAGCATGATGCAGTATGTGGCCCAAATCTACAAGTACTACAAGTACTTTGGGACGTAACCCTAGAGGGCCCAGAGCAGTCACCACTGCCACCCAAATGTCCTTGAAGCTCTTGATCACTGTTCACTGATCCTGCTCTGCCCACCACCCAGCTGACTGGACTTCGATGGCAGGCTCAATCCTAGTGGACCAACACCCAAATAAGAAACAGGGGTCCCACTGTGTACACATCTCAAATGCAAACGCAGACGGATTGTAAATTAGGGCCACTTTGCTCTCCCATGGGATAATTCTGAAGAGGGCAGCCTCCCTCCTTCCAGACCAAGACCCCACCCCGAAGCTTGTTCTGCTAATTACACTGGGTAACCAAACATCATCTGCATAGAGATTCAAACAAACAGCACCTCCAAATCAGTCTCTCTTGTCTTTTTTTTTTTTTTTTTGCTAAAAATGCCCTCGCTTTTGCCTTTATAAAAACTTTGCCCTTGGCTGGGTGTGGTAGCTCACACCTATAGTCTCAGCACTTTAGGAAGCCAAGGCAGGAGGACTGCTTGTGTTCAGGAGCTGGAGGCACAGTGAGCTATGACCAAGCCCCACTGCACTCCAGCCTGGGCAACAGAGCAATAGAGTCAGACTGTGTCTCTAAAACAACAACAAAACATAACTTTGCTCTTGGGAACCCTGTCCTTTCTCTCCTCCAAAAAACACTGAAAAAAAAAAAAACAAAAAACAAACATTCGCTCCAGGACAACCTGGAAACACGTGGGACCCCGCCTTTTGGGGAAGGATGAGAATTCTAGTTAACAGTGTTAACACCTAGAACTTGATTACATTTTTAGCTCTCGTAGTCCCTTATTTGATTGATCGTAACAAAAGGAAAGCCTGTGAGAATGCAAGAGAGCCCCTGACTGCTTTGCTGGAGGGTCCCTGGTAGGCGCCTCACACCTCTGCCACCCTAGTCTGTGTGCTCCCAAGCAGCCAGCAGCGGCTTTCACACTAGGAAATCCATAGTCCTTGTAGCCCGCACCTGTGACCTCCAGTTCTTTCACACTCCCACTCACACCAACACAGGCTTGTCCCCCGCAGAACTTGACAGGTCATGTTTGTGGGAATGGCCTATGTCTGCTTTGCAAGGTTGAGCAGGCTGAAGGTGGGTGCTTCTGGGGATGCTGGGCTGACGGCAAATCGGGACAATATTTCGGCTCTGGACTGATGTGAACTTTAGTGCTTCCCCAGGCTTCTTACATCAGCATGGGAAAAAGAAGCCCTTAGGGGTGGGCGGTGAAGGTCCTTTTTTAATTAACAAAAAGGAATGCAGCTGCCCCTGACACCCCACTGGTCACCCCGAGTGGCAGTAGAGCCCTCCCCAGAGCTACCCCAGTCCCTCAGAAGAGCCCAGTCCAGCCCGGGTGCCCATCTAGTGGCTCTGCAGTGTTCTGGGCAGATCTGTGTGCACTACACAGCGAGTAAGGGTGTGGCTCATACAGGTGGTTGAGGGAAATGGGTAATGCCCATCTCTTGCTGTTTTAAATGCCACATAGCCTGTTAGTGCCCCTCTGACAAAGGATCATCCTTCCAGTGAGTCACTGAGAATGACAGTGACTGCCATTACTACTCAGAGTACATCTCTGATTGCTGATCTGATTGGTTCAGAGCCAAGTTCTAGAGTAAGCTTGTGCTTGTCCAACCCATGGTTCGCAGGCCACATGCAGCCCAAGTGGCTTTGAATATGGCCCAATATAAATTTGTTAACTTTTTTTGAGATTTTTTTTGCAATTCCTTTTAGCTCATCAGCTGTCACTACTGTTCATGTATTTTATGTGTGGCCCAAGGCAATTTTTCTTCCAGTGTGGCCCAGGAAAGCCAAAAGATTAGACACCCCTGGGACTGCAGGTACCTGGAAAGGCAGGAGCTCAGTCCCCTCCTCCAAGCCAAACCTTTGCAGAGATGGCAGCTGGTCTCTGCAGGTCAGTGGATCCCTGATTCTCAAGCTAACACTGACCTGGGGACAAAAGACTCTGTCCCAGCCCTGTTAGTGGGTCACAGCTGCAGCTCTGTATCAGAATCTCCAGGGGACCGTTTTGAAAACATTCCTGGCTGCCCCAGTTGGTTGACTCAGAATGTCTGGAATGGGATCAGAGATGCAATCTACGTGTTTGAAAGTTCTCTAGATGACCCCAATGCACAGCTGCATGGAGAACCACTAAGGGAGGTGGGCATCTCCCTGGTGGCCCCAGGGCAGGCAGCCTGTGGGAGCTCCTGAGCAACTGCTTGGCAATGGTCATTATATTACCCGTGCTTTGTTTTTAAGTGAAACTTGAGGCACAGTCAGAACCAATTCAACCCAAGAGTTATTAGTTGTGCTGCTTCACACACCTGTCTTTTGTTGACATAACTGATGCATTTTTCTTTATCCCTGTGCATCTACTTTGTCTGCTATTAAAGTGGGGGAAAGTAATATCCCAAGTAGTTGAGTTGAGCTGTTTGTTGTTGGGTTTAAGCTGAAATCACTCCAGGGTTTTGTGTGGGGAGGCAGCTGTGGTCTTGGGATATCCGAAGTCAGTGTCTCCTGTGATTGGCTCTGTTCTGAGTGATTACAAGTAAACGATCTAGAACCAGCTCTGTGCAAAGCAGTTTCTATGCCGGATGGTGTTGTGGTTTCCCTTCTTCCACGCTGGGGCCATACCAGCCCCTCTCCAATGGGAGCCCAAGTTGCCGATTACTTTAGCCAAATTCAGCCATTCTTGTCTGTATCCTGATCCCTTCAGGCTAAAATAAAGGAAAGAAACATCATATGAAAGAAAGACCATGTGCAATTTATCATTATTATATTTTTTTGAGAAGGACTTTCACTCTTGTTGCCCTGGCTGGAATGCAATGGCACAATCTTGGCTCACTGCAACCTCTACCTTCCAGATTTAAGCGATTCTCCTGCCTCAGTCTCTCAAGTAGCTGGGATTACAGGCATGCGCCACCACACCTTGCTAATTTTTTGTATTCAGTAGAGACAGGGTTTCTGCTTGTTGGTCAGCCTGGTCTTGAACACATGACCTCAGGTGATCCACCCGCCTCAGCCTCTCTAAGTGCTGGGATTACAGGCATGTGCCACCGTGCCTGGCCAGGTGCAATTTATTTTTATTACTCAAGGAGGTTCCCTGACTACCATTTTACTTGCCAATAGACATTCATGTAGAAGAGAAATGGCATGTCCTGTCCATAGAAATACACTTGGTAGCTGGGCATGGTGGCTCATGCCTGTAATCCCAGCACTTTGGGAGGCCGAGGCAGGAGGACTGCTTCAGCCCAGGAGTTCAAGATCAGCCTGAGCAACAAGGCGAGACCCTGTCTCTACAAGAGAAAAATGTTTTTAATTAGGCTGGCTGAATGTGGTGGCTCACGCCTGTAATCCCAGCATTTTGGGAGACTGAGGCAGGATCACCTGAGGTAAGGAGTTTGAGACCAGCCTGGCCAACATGGCAAAACCCCGCCTCTACTAAAAATAGAAAAATTAGCCAGGTGTAGTGGCAGGGGCCTGCAATCCCAGTTACATGGGAGACTGAGGCAGGGAGAATCTCTTGAACATGGAAGGTGGAGGTTGCAGTAAACCAAGATTACGCCATTGCACTCCAGTCTGAGCAACAGAATGAGACTCTGTCTCAGAAAAAAAAAAAAAAAAAATTAGCCAGACCTGATGGCACATGCCTGTAGTCCCAGCTACTTGGGAGGCTGAGGTGGGAGGATTGCTTGAGCCCAGGAGGTTGAGGCTGCAATGAGCTATGATTGCACCACTGCACTCCCACTTGGGTGACAGAGTAAGAACCTGTATCAAAAAAACCACACAGATGGTGTTTCAGGGCAGTGAGGCTGCCTGTCCTGAAATGTTCATGTCTTCCTCCCAAGGAAGCCACACTGTCCCAGCCTTTTTCTCCCTATGGCCTCTGCATCTTCTCAGACAGCATAGGCTAGGATAAGGGATCATCACTTATCCTCACCACCTAGCCAGGATAGCAGCCACAGTTCACTTCCCTCTCGGGCTGTCAGGTGACAGCAGAAGCTGCGTCCAGGAGATACCATGTCTCACTTGCCCATCATCTGATCACCTGAAGCTATCTTCAGCTGCTCAGTGGTTCACACACGCACATGCAGGTGTGTGCACGTGAGCATGCACACACAGACGCACACATGAGCATTTTATGGAAGGCCAGTGTCTCAGCACTTAGGATGATCTCTTCTGTATTTGCCACTGTTTGGGGCCCATTAGGGAGGTTCCCATCCTGTGGCCTGGCTCCCTACAAGAATGAAGCATCATCCGTGGATGTTCCAAGCCTGGGCTGTCTTAGCACACATACTTTGCAGGTACCTGGCTTCAGGCCAGTTAGTTGCATTGAAGCCCCAGGGCCTCTTCTTCAGCCTCTCCAGCCTAGATTCCTCATATGGTGATGGAGAGGAAACACCCACCCCAGAAAGTGGTCATATTAAATGAGGTGTCAGGTGAGAGGCTCCCAACTGAGGCGTCTGTTGTTGCACTGTCTGTGGTAGTGGTCTCTGCTGCCCAGAAGCCCACGGGGACTTGCCACCCTGTGTCCCTTTGGCCCACAGCTGGCTCTTCCTTCCCTGAGCCAGAAGGCCTTGGATTCTTAGGCTGCAGATTTACATCCTGCACTCTGAGCTTCTTGGAGGCAGAGCTGTGTATTTGTTGGCTCAAAATGCCACAGCCTAATGTGTAACAGTTGCTAAGTAGATAATTTTTTATTAGTTGGTGGAAACATCCAGCTCCCACTCACCCTCATTCTGACTTGGAATTCTTTATTGAACTCAGGGAATAAATGCTTCTGCATCCAGCCTGGTTTCAGAGCAGCAGTCAATCTTGTCAATAATTGTTCCAGCCTTTTCCAGCTTTATGGTGAAAATCCTAGAAATGCAAACAAGAAATACCCCTGGGGCAGGGGGGAACTGAAATCCTGACCATTCTAAGACCTTTGTCATTTTTCACTTACGGTATCATGAATGGATGCAATACATTTCCAAGTAGAATCTCTGAGCCTTCCAAACTCATTAAATTGATACATTATAACTTGACTCACCTGCCTTACTAAAACCTCACCAAGATTTTTCTAGATTATGAAAAATAATGCTATAAAAAGATTCGGCCTGGACATCTTGCAGTGTTGGCCAAAGGGCTGGCCCCATCACCCCTCCCATATGTCCATCTGGGCTACTATTTATATCAAGCCTTAAACCAGATCATTACCCTCATATCAGAAAAATAGCAAAACATAAAATGGAACATGGGAAAAGTTATCCACAGCTTGCTTTTACTGCTGCATGTGACCTCAGAAGGCTTGGCCACCATTTGAAAAGTATAATCCTAGAAAACACATCTGGCTGGAGAAGGAACCTTGACCACAGCAGAGTCTTGGATCTTCTCAAGGGGAGGAGGACTTCATCCAGCTCTTCTGATAGCCAGGAACAGACACTGGCTGCCCCTTGTCATGGGGACATGCAGCTCATGGCAAGGAGGAAAATGAGCCATACTGAGTCCTAGGAAGGCATTTCAAACTCACATTTAACTCCCACACATTTGACCACCTATGGTTGGAAGAAAAAATAAGGTTAACTTAAAAAAAAATTTTAGAGACAGTCTCACTCTGTCACCCAGGCTGGAGTGTGGTGGCATGATCCTAGCACACTATAACCTTGAACTCCAGGGATCGAGGGATCCTTCCACCTCAGCCTCCCAAGTAGCCAGGACTACAGATACATGCCATCACACCCAGCTAGCTTTTTTTTCTTCACTTTTTGTAGAGAGAGGGCTCTTGCTTTCTTGCCCAGGCTGGCCTCAAACTTCTGGCCCCAGGTGATCCTCCCACCTTGGGCCTCCCAAAATGCTGAGATTACAAGTGTGAGCCACTGTGCCCAGCTGTTAAAAAACAGGATGTGTCTACTGCCACCTGCCATTGCAGCCAATAATCATGTGCCCCAGAGCAAGCATGCACCATGTGCTGGTCTACAGTCTTAGCTGCTGTGGGTCACCCATTGTGTGAGTGTCCTGTGACACTGAGTGGAGTTCAGTATTTAAAGCTTTCTTTGCTTGTTTGTTTTGATACAGTATGCAAGCCAACTACTTCATTTAATGCTCAGCCCATCCCTAGAGGAAAACTTGGCTGTGTCGGGCCCATTTGAGTGGATTTTTAGATGTACCAGATGGTATCTTGATGGTAACTGACACAGGAGAATTTCCAACTTGTGCACTAACTTCAGATCCTAACTTCTTACGGAACTCTTCTCAAAATTCAGGTCTTTGGGGGCAACCCTCATTTTGTGGCTCCCTCCTTTGGGGTCATGAGTACTCGCTCTTTGTCATTGTATTTGCTTTCTGTCGCTGATGTAACAAATTACCACAAACTCAGTGGCTTAATACAACAGGAACTTGGTATCTCAGTCATGGGGGGCGGTCAGAAGTGAAGCACAGCCTCACTGGGTTAAAATCAAGGTGTCACAGCACTGCTTCCTTTCTTGAGACTCTAGAAAAGAATGTGCCTCCTCGCTATTCCCTCCACCTGCATTCCTTAGCTCCTGGCCCCTTCCTGCATCTTCAAAGCCAGCAGCATTTCCTCTGTGACTGTGTCCAGTCACATCTCCCCTGGTTCTCTGCAGCTGGGAGAAGTGCTCTGATTTTAAGGACTCAGGTAAGTAGATTGGGCCTATCTGGGGAATCCAGGCTATTCTCTCTATCACAAGATCTCTAACCTTAATCACATCTGCAAAGTCCCTTCTGCCATGTAAGGTAACACATTTACAGATTCCAGGGACTCGGGAGTGGACATTTCTGGGGACCATTATTCTGCCTGCCACAGTCATCTCTTCTTTCTTTCTCCTCCCGTTAACAATCAGTAGAATCTTTTTGTATTTTCTAGCTATAGTTACCAAGCTGTGTTAGTCCAGGTTCTCCCGAGAAACAGACCCAACTGGAGATAGGTAGATGATAGATAGATAGATCTGTAGATAGACAGGTGGACAGATAGGGAATGAGGTTTATTATACAGAACTGCTTCATGTGATTATGGAGGCTGAGAAGTCCCACAGTCTGCCATGTGCAAGCTGGAGACCCAGGAAGGCCAGTGGTGGTGTTCAAAGGCCTGAGAGCCAGGGTTGTGGATTCCAGCCTGGGTCTGAAGGCCTGAGGACCAGGAGTGGCAAGGGAAGTTCAGTGTCACAGCTGAGGCAGTCAGTCAGAATTCAATCTTCTTCCATCTTTTGGTTCTATTCAAGCCCTCAGTGGATTGGGTGATGCCCTCCACCGACATCAGGGAGGGCATTGGCTTGATTCAGTTCACTAACTTAGATACTAATCTCTTCCAGAAACACCCTCACAGCCACCCCAGAAACAGTGTTCAACCAGCTATGTGGGCATCCATTGGCCCAGTAAAGTTGACACATAAAGTTAACCATCACGCAAGCTGAACAATCAGATTGGCCTGCCTTAGGTCTCCCCTTCCTGCCTAAGCAGACACTCGACTCCCCTCACGGGTCACTAACCAGCCGGCGGTCGGCTGCCCTGGCTGTCAGCTGGAGTGGGGAGGGTCACATGGCACTGACTTAAGAACAGGCCAAGACTCTTGCAGCCCAGAGTTGTCTCCTTCCAAAGGCAGTGGTAACTGGGATGGGCTGTAGGCTGACGTCTGTCCTGGGTTGGGAATCGGGCTTCTCTCAACTCAACCTTCCTGAGGACTACAGCTTTGTGCCACTGCAGCTGGAAGCCCGAGTCGAAGGGGTTGGGGCACCAGTGAATTAGGTCAATGCTAGATGATTTTATAGGCCAGGAAACTGAAGCACAGAAAGGCTCAGTAATTTGCCTAAAGCAGCTCAGCTTGGAGAAGGCAAAGCAAGGATTTAAACCCAAGCGATCTGGCATCAAGGCCTGCACTCCTAGCCACTGCTCAATGCTCCACCATCAGCCACCTGTCATGGAGAAGGAAGAGCAATTGCTGTGATCTCTTATTTGAAAAACAAGACTGGGCGCGGCGGCTCACGCCTGTAATCCCAGTGCTTTGGGAGGCCAATGTGGGAGGATGGCTTGAGCAGGAATTCAAGACCAGCCTGGGCAACACAGTGATACTGCATCTCCACAAAAAACTAAAACTGAGCCGGGCGTGGTGGCGCTCCCCTGTGGTCTTAGCTACTCGGGAGGCTGCGGCGGGAGAATCGCTTGAACCCGTGAGGTCGAGGCTGCAGTGAGCTATGATTGGCCACTGCACTCCTGCCTGGGCAACAGAACCAGACCCTGTCTCAAAGAAAAACAAGCAAATTATTCCCATATGCTAAAGATCAGAAACGAGTTGGCGCCCCAGGCCTCAGAGCGCGGTCAGCCTGCCCCAGAGCGCGTCCATGTGTTTATTTCCCTAAGGGCAGCGGACCCCAGGGCCGGCGCGTCAGAACCCTCGCGCGCCGCTCACAGGCCTCTCCCAGCGCCCGCCTCCAACCCCATCCCATTGGACAAAATGAAGTCACGTGCTCCAGCCCAGTCAATCTGGGTGAAGGCAGTGCCCTCCCACTCCCCAACCCCTTGGAGCTGCGCGGGCTCCCGCTCGGAGCAGGCAGGCGCAGTTTCCCCGACGCGAACGCCCTTATCCTGAGGGAGATCCGGGTGCTGCTCGCCTGGAAGGTTGGGCGCGACCAGCGTTCCTGCTGTGGTGTGCCAGTGTCCTCGTGAAGAAGGCGCTGGGCGGGGACAGCGTTGCCCGCGGCGTCCCAAGGGGCACGTCCCCTCAGGGCTCCCACGGGGCGTCCGTCAGGCACCAGGCTGAGCCGGCGCGGCCAGGTCCCCTCAGGGCTGCGGCCGCCCCACCAGAAACCGTGCCCATGCGCCTCATAGACAGTGCAGTCCTGGCTGGGGTCTGACGCCGCCGGAGGAACCCGCCAGGCCCAGCTCGGCCCCTGCAGGCGCCGGAAGGCACTCCTAGGCGGGGCTCCGGGCCAGGGGATAGGGATGCCCAACGACCTCGCGCTCCTGGGGCGGGACACTCTGCTGGCCACATCGGGGGCTCCATTCAGCAGACGACCGCTCCGGGCCTGGCGCGAGCAGGGGCGGGGCCTGGGGGTTCCTTTGCTCTTTTCCCAGGAATTGGAACGAGGGCGGCCCCCGGGACGGCGCTGGGTTTCGCTGTCGTCCTGCCCCTGCCGCTCCCTCCCCACACTCTGGCCGAAACCTCTCCAGAGTCCCCAGCGAGCCTTGCCCTGAGGCCAGGAGACGGAGGCGTGCGCGGAGCCGCAGCCACGGCCTCCTTGGCCCCTTGACTCAGGCTCCCCAACCCCTGCCACAAGAGGCAGCCCCGACCTCCACCTGTCAGAGCGAGGGCTCGAGCTCAGTCCCCGTCCCGCCTCCCGCCACTGTCCCTTTCTCTCTCTCCCGAGCCTGCACTGGGCCCGGGCTGTCCTCCTCGGTATCCTTGTGGGTGACAGTCCAGGCGGCTGTCGTGAGGCACCTTAGACTGGGCGGTTTAGAAACAACGTTGCTGTCTCGTGGTCCTGGGAGTCGCTCAGGGTGGCAGCGTGGTCGGATTCTGGAAAAGGCCTTCTTCCAGGTTGCCCAAGGCCAGCTTCTTTCTGTGTCCTCACTTGAGGGTCAGAGAGCGAGCTGCTCCTGGCCTCTTTCTACAGGGGCAGAAATTCTTCCATCCTCATGACCTGGTCACCTCCCCAAGACCCTGACTCCTTATACCCTCGCTTTGGTTAGGGTTTCAGCATAAGAATTTGGAGATGGGGGTGGGGTGTGACCACAAACATTCAGTGCATTGCCAAGGGCTTTCTTTCTCCTCTTCTGGCCCCTTGAAAGTCGGAGTCTTAAACCTTTCATCAGGTACAGGCCCCTAAGCTTGAACCTTGTAATACCTGTTACATTACTCACCCATTAGGATATAGGAGCTGCCAGACTTGCAGAATTTCGTCGGCCAGTCCCTGATGAATGGGGCTGAGGTGGCCTAGTTTGTAGGCTGAGTACAGTCACTACATACAACACAGGATGCCCAATTACATTTAGATTTCAGGTAAACAATGAATAATTTCTATGGTTGTTACTGTTGTTTTTGTTTTTTTGAGACAGAGTCTTGCTCTGCTACCCAGGCTGGAGTGCAGTGGCATGCTTTCGGCTCACTGCAACCTCCACCTCCTGGATTCAAGCAATTCTCCTGCCTCAGCCCCCCGAGTTGCTGGGTGCCGCATGCCACCACACCCGTCTTATTTTTGCATTTTTAGTAGAGACAGAGGGTTTCACCATATTGGCCAGGCTGGTCTCGAACTCCTGACCTTGTGACCTGCCCTCCTCGGCCTTCCAAAGTGCTGGGATTACAGGCATGAGCCACTGTGCCTGGCCAACAACGAATAATTTCTTAGCACAAGTACACCTCCTGTAATATTTGGGACAGACTCGGGAGTTATTTGTTGTTTATCTGAATTTCAAATTTCATTGGCAGCCCTCTAAGAGCCTTGGGGCAGGCAGGTCACTGTGACTGGGGACAACTGGAGGCCCAGGCAGGAGGAGCAAATAGTGAAGCCTGAGTGAGCCACCCAGACAGATCCTGAGCTCCCCACCAACATCCGGTTTCTGTCCCTTCTCAGTCTCCAGGAGGAAGTTTATTTTCTTCTCTGCTCGCTGGGCAGCTCTCCAGTGCCCAGCCCAACTGCTGGCAACTGTAAGCAGATACGCTCCAGATGCAGCATGGCATCCTTGGTGCCACCTTCTGGGGAAGGAAGCCGTGATGGGCTCCCTGCCATCCTACTACCATGGTGCCCACTGGAAGCGTCTTGTTCTAAAGCCCAGTGGCCTATTCCAGGTCCTGGTAGGAACTAGTTTGAATTGTTTGACCCAAATTTTCCAGCCAAAGCCTTCAGAAGGTGCCCATCCAATCCCACTGCAGTCGGTTGAGTCATCTCTGGGTTCGTCCTCTACCTACCAACTACTACTCACCTTTCGGGATTACCTAAAACAAGACTGCCTTAGAGAAGCACCTCTCCATTCCCACACCCCAATTAAACTGGGCCCCCTGAAATAATGTGGCCTTCGCTTTTCCTTCAGGACCATCATCAGATGTTTAGCTCTCCAGCTATGGGTGTCATTTTGGGGCCAATGTCCGTTTCCCACCCTCAACCAGGGACTGCAAGGTGCGCCAGGGCAGAGACCTATGTCTTTGGTCCTCTGGTGTGTCCTGGCACCACCTCCTCAGCGGAAAATGGGTGCCTGGGAGCCTGATGGCAGGCATGTTGCAGGGGTTGAGCCTCCTGAGGTCAGGAGATGGCCACCAGGTACTGCAAAGGAGGTGCCCAGGGGATGGGAAGGGAAGAGAGGTCAGGTAGGATGGCAAGTGGGGGGCAGAGGAGGCTCGGAGGCTCCAGCGGCCAGCTGGGTTGGGTGTACAGGATGGAAAAGACCCACTTTCTCCAGCCACCTTTTATTAAACAACAACAACAACAACAACAACCTTTCTTCATGAAGGAATTGAGTGAATGTGTCTAGACAAGATTGGATGTAATACCGCCCCAAAGATAGTTTCAATTAGTGTCAGTGTGAAATCCTGTAAGCCAGAGTTTTAAACCTTTTCCCAAGACCAGAGTACCCCGGTGGCCCCCTAGGGGGTCTCAGAACACAGTTTGAAGCTGTGTACTACAAGAATTTTTTTTGAAATATTTTATTTTGAAAGCTTCGGATTTTCTAGAAAGGCAGATACTGAATGCTCTCATTATAAGTGGAAGCTAAATAATGTGCACACATGGACATGCAGAGTGGACTGATGGACATGAGAGACTCAGAAGAGTGTGAAGGTGGAATGGGAGTGAAGCATGAGAAGTTACTTAATGGGTGCAATATATACTATTCAGGTGATGGCTATACCAAAAGCCCAGACTTCACCACTGTGCATCATACCCATGGAACAAAACTGTGCTTGTACCTCCTATATTTATACAAAATAAATAAAAGGCATCGTAACACATCGGTGATTTTTTTTTTCTTTTTCAATGCATATTTGCAAAACAGTGATAGTTTAATATAAAAATGATGACTTTCCCCTCCACAAATTTTTGCATAAAAGTGACATGCCAGAAAGATGCATCATAGCACCATGCAGGTATCTGTTACAGGCGTCATCCCTTGGAGGCTGCAAGCCCAGCTGGAGAAGCACAGCAGGGGGCCAAGAGGATGACTCACAGATTTCACAACTGCAGGCATCTGGGAGCTCCCTGCTAATGGTCTTCTCACAGAGCCCCTGTCAACACATCTTCTATAAAAATTCTCTCGCTCTGGAATTGTTTGTATATGGCTATATAAGAAACCAAAGTTTGAGTCCAAGAACATGTGCCAGCCTTCCAGGCTTCCGATCATTCCAGGATGAGTCAATGAGCCAGAGGGGCACCCATGTGAGTTTTATCATCCGTCTCCCCAGGCCATGGAGGATTTCTCCCCTGCTTCAGACAGTCATAGACAATGGAAACCTGTTTTCCAGCAGAAAGCAGACAAACTGAGCCTGGGGATTTGGCAAATCTCAGAATTGGCTCCAAGCATCTTCTAGGTCCCTTACAATTTAAAGCAACAGGCAGCTTTCCTCAACTGGAAGGCCTCAGTCTGTACTTCTGCAGCAGCAGGGATGCTATGGGGTCTCTGCTGCTAACAAAGCACCACTCTGAATGGCTTCTGGAGATATCATCCCTCGTGATCTTTGCTGTCATTATCTCCTTTGAAAGTGAAATTCTCCTGACACAAAACCAGAAACTACAAGATCCATTTTCTGTGATCATATAAATGTTTTAAAATGACAGTTGATATTAAAATAG
Source organism: Aotus nancymaae (assembly GCF_030222135.1). NCBI lineage: Eukaryota > Metazoa > Chordata > Mammalia > Primates > Aotidae > Aotus > Aotus nancymaae. The sequence goes on along the minus strand of NW_026988430.1, from coordinate 10,551,587 downwards.
ATGTTCAGTACAGAATATACCAAAGGTACAAAGAAAATAAAAATGTCCTGTCATCATACCAAAAATGGGTAATTAAAATTAACACTTTTTGGTAGTTTATCAGCACACGTCCGTATCAGTTATAATTAGGTTAAGTGGCAAGGAATAGAGTCCTGAAAAACAGTGCTTTGAGGCAAGAAACTTCCTTCCTTCTCATTAAAAAAAAGAAGTCCAGAGGTAAAACTGCAAAGCTAGCATGTTGAATTCACAAAATCATTAGGGATCCAGGTACTTTTCAGCATTCACATCCTTAAGGGAGTGGCATTTGTCCTCATAAATGAAAATGGCTGTCAGTTCCAGTCCTCACAACTATATCCCAGAGACGGGATAAAGTTTATGTCTTCCTAGAAGACTCGTGTGACACTTTCAGTTCTATTTCATTAGTCCCATGGCTACACCTAGCTGCAAGGGAGAGTGGGAAATCTAGTCTGGGGTTCTGTTACACAAAGGAAGGATGAATATTGTTTAGACAACCAGAAGTCTCTGTGACAATTTATATACTTATTCATCTTAAAGTTTAACTCTGAATAGATTCAAAATTTTATGTTTACTTAACTCAAAAATAAAAAAAAATTATGAAAAAATATACAATGAAAGTCTCTGCCACTCAGTCTTCCCTTCCTTTCCCAGATGCATACACACTGGTAACCACTGTTATGAGTATTTTGTGTATCCTTCTAGAGTTTCTTAGGCACATACAGGCAAATGTGAATAGCAGCATCATATCCTCTTATTTTTAACCTGAAAGTTAGCATACAATGTATTTTGTTCTGCACCTTGTCTTTTGTTTTTGTTTGGGTTTTTCTTTTCACTTAGCAGTGTGTCTTGGCGACACTTACCTATCAGTACATAGAAAGCATCCACATTCTTTTTTTCTGCTGCATGGTATACTATTATATGAGTGTAGCATCAATTATCTAGTCCCCTATGATTAGGGCAGCTATAAAATCAGCCATCCAGATTGGGACACTTTCAGGAGTGAACAGGGCTCTATTATTAACTATACTGGGCCAAAGGTACTAGGGCTGTCCCAAGCAAACTGGGATGTAGAGTCACCCCATAGATGATGAACATGGGGACCGTTTCCAGTCTTTTTCTGTTATGACAATGCTATCATTATTAATGCGCATATGTCTGTGTTCATGTGTGTAAGTTTCAAACGCATACTTGCTGGGTCACAGGGTTTATGCTTCTGATAGAAACTGCCAAATTGCTTCTATGGGAATTGGATTAACTTGTTCTCTCATCAGCATCATAGGAGAGTGTCTCCTCACAGCTTGGCCCACAGAGTGTGCTATCAGACATTTGGATTTTTGCCAGTCTGATAGGTGAGAAGTGGTGTCTGAATTTAGTTTTCATTGGCATTTTGTTACAAATGAGGCTGAATGTGTTTTAAAATTTTATTTGTGTTCCTTTTTCTGTGAACTGCCTTTTCATATTCATTGCCCACAGGGAGACAGGGAAGGAGCCAGATTCCGGGCACACACGGAGCAGGGAGGCTGAGTGTGGGGAGCCTGTTGGCCGAGGTGTGTCATTACTGCCACAGCAGGTGCAGCTGTACAAGGGCACAGGGCTGGATGTCAGCCAGATGATGCTGAGGGGCAGGTGGAGGAAATAGGCTGCCGAGGTGGAGACAATTGTCCAAGAGGGGACACTTGAAGCAGAAACTCTGGAGAAGATGCAGTTACCGAGAGTGACAAGTCTCAGCCTTGACCAGGACTTTGTGATGGTGGGTCGGGTGTGTTAGAGGGAAAGAGGGATGTGAAGGAAGAGATTGGGAAATAGAGGCAGGAGGATTCATGGACAACATTGTTAAAGCTGCCAGAAATGAGCACAGGAGTGTCTGGCGACAGAAGGACAGTGTGAGGACGAGAAACCGTCCCCAAGTGGGCAGAGTGGCTGGAGGTCTAGAGGTGACTGTGGCAAGCAGGGCTCTAGAGTTGTATGGTCCCCAAGCATGCCTTCAGAGAGGCTGGGTTGTTACGGAAGGAGAGGGGAGGAATATTCTGGAAAAGTGGGGAGATGAGCCCTGTCAGCCACAGGTCCTTGGAGAAGGCAGAGTGTGAGAGACAAAAACAGCCGCCACTTGAGAGAGCTGCAGGGGAAACAGCGTCTTCAAGGGAGAGCCCAGCTTCCAGCAGAGTGCTAGAGTGAAGGGGTGTCGGAGAAGAGACTGAGGATGTGGGGGTTTTCTGATGACACCGTGAGTTCCCAGTGGCCTACTGACAATTTGGGAGTCAGGAAGATGTAGACTTTTAGGTCCGATTAAAGAATGTTTGAACCCTCTGGGGATAACAATGGTGTGGAATGTGAAGTGGAATCCAGCCTAAAACAGGAAAAAGCCAGGAGCTCTTTCGGGAGTCGGGTGAATGGAATGAGCAGGTGAGCCCAGGAGCCACGGGGTGGACTCCAAGATGTGCTGAGGCTACAGTAGAACCATCATGGAAAAAACTCACTGACCATGCTCTTCTCAGCCCAGCTCATGAGGGGCTGCGCTGGCCAGGAAGGCTTTCTTTGTGGAGGTGGCCAATGAGTACTGTGCTTTCATCCCTCCATCCGGTATCAAAAGTCAACCTGGTGCCCACCTGCGTTCATAGCAGCACTCTGCACAACAGCAGAAAGGTGGAAACAACTGAAGCATCCATCCATGGATTACTGGATAAAGAAAACATGATTCATCTATATAATGAGATCTTATTCAACTTTAAGAAGGAGGGAAATTCTGACACAGTGCTACAACCTGGATGAACCTTGAGGACATTATGCTGAGTGAAGTAAGCCAGACACAGAAGGACAAATCCTGTGTCATTCCACCTATATGAGGTGCTAGAATAGTCAGATTCAGAGACAGAAAATAGAATGGTGGTTGCCAGGGGCTGGGGGAAGGGGAAAATGGGGGAATTAGTGTTTAATGAGGACAGAGTTTCAGTTTTGCAAGATGAGAAACATGGAGATGAATGATGCACAGTAATATGAATATACATTTTGGTTAATGACACCAAAATGCTTAAGAAGATTTTTTTAAATGTCAGCTTGGGGAAACTGAGGCTATCCTATTGCCTCGAGGCCGCACAGTAGACCTGAGGCTGCAGCATTGGACCAGAATGTGTCTTTAACCCCACACCCTGCAGGGGCTCTGCAAGGCAGAGGAGGAATCAGGGCTGTGGTGATTTGAAACAAAGAGCATCCTGGGGCAACCCTGCTGAGCCTCTCAGGAAGAACTTTTTTTTAAAATTTTCTCTTTTTTTGTGATTGGTTTATTTGAATATAAGACACTACAATTGGTTTATATGTCATATGTCTCTTTTTTTTTTTTTTGGTGACAGTCTCACTCTGTCATCCAGGCTGGAGTACAGTGGCACGATTTTGGCTCACTGCAACCTCCACCTCCCAGGCTCAAGAGATCCTCCTACGTCAGTCTCCAGAGTAGCTGAGACAACAGGTGCGCACCACCTCACCTGGCTAATTTTTGTATTTTTTGTAGAGACGGTTTCACTGTGTTGGCTAAGCTGGTCTTGAACTCCTGAGCCCAATCGATCTGCCTGCCTTGGCCTCACAAAGTTCTGGGATTACAGGTGTGAGCCACCATGCCTAGCCAGGAAGAACTTTCACTGACTCATTTGCCACACTCAGATATAATCCAGAGACATTTGAATTCCCCAGGGTGATGATTTGCATCGGGTGGAGCAGAGCACCGTGGGCACTTAGCTTAGCCTAGGCTCAGCAGAAAAGCTGAAATGCTCACAAACAGCAGGCCCTGGGCATTATGGTTATTTTCCTGACCTCAGCCTCAAGTGCCAAATCATAAAACTATCATTAAAATGTCCATATTTTTTCATTTAGAGAAAACAGTGTCTGCTAAAATCCATAATATCCACCTGAGTGTTTGTTCAGCACAGCTGGCCTGACAGCACTTGTTTGGGACTTGACAAGTAAGTCTGAGTTCGCCAGGAAAGATGAAGCCAAGAAAATTTGGAAGAAGAATGAAGGAGGATGCACCCTGCTCATATCCAAACACACTATAGAGACGCAGTGTTGGCCAGGTACTGTGGCTTATGTCTGTAATCCTAATGCCATGGGAGGCTGAGGCAGGAGGATCTTTTCAGCCCAAGAGTTTGAGACCAGCCTGGGCAACACAGCAAAAACATCTCTACAAAAAATTTAAAAGGAGCCACAGACAGGAAAGAAAAGAGAAAAGCAGGGTGTCCATATTTACTATCTATGTTATCCCACCTGGGACTTTTCCCTTGTAGCTTAGCGCTTCAGTGCTGACCTCTACCAAGGGTCTGAACCTAAGGTCACCTCCGAGGCAACTCTTCATCTTACTCCAGAAGGCTGGAGACCTTCAGTCCTCCCCAGCACCCACTCCTGTGTGAAGTGAGATCTGATATCTTTGAAGGACATCGATGTTGGGTACAAATAGCCTAAGAAAGACTTTCATGTCCTTTTCCTTAGCAAGGATCCACATGCAGATCTGGCCCTGGGATGGGCATGGTGTGGGCATCACCAGAGGGGCAGCAGGAATGCAAACAGACCTGGCTTAAGACCCAGCTCTGCCACTTAGCAGCTGTGTGTGGTGGCTCTAGGAAGGTCATCCAGTCACCTGCAGTCTCAGCCACTTCACCTCTCTATATAGGACCAAGTTACAAGCTATGTGACTTGCTTTTGTATATCTTCTTTGGAGACATGTCCATTCAAGTCCTTTGCCCATTTTAAAAATTAGATTGTCTTTTTTTTTTTTTTTTTTTTTTTGAGACAGGATCTCACTCTCACCCAGGCTGGAATGCAGTGGTATGATCTCAGCTCACTGCAACTTCTGCCTCCCGGGTTCAACCCATTCTTGTGCCTTAGCCTCCCAAGTAGCTGGGATTACAGGCACCTGCCACCATGCCCGGCTAATTTTTGTATTTTTAGTAGAGACAGGTTTTCACCATGTTGGCCAGGCTGGTCTCAAACTCCTGACCTCAGGTTATTTGCTTGCCTCGTCCTCTCAAAGTGCTGGGATAACAGGTATGAGCCACCATGCCCGCCCTGGACACTAGACTTTTATTAGATATATGATTTGCAAATATTTTCTCCCATTTTGTTTTTGTTTGTTTGTTTGAAACCAGGTCTCTTTGTCACCCTGGTTCAAGCGACTCTCCTGCCTCCGCTCCCGAATAGCTGGGATTACAGGTGCCCGCCACCATGCCCAGCTAGTTGTTGTATTTTTAGCAGAGGTGGGGTTTGACCATGTTGGTTGGGCTGGTCTTGAACTCCTGACCTCAGGTGATCTGGTGATCTGCCTGCTTCGACCTCCCAAAGTGCTGGGATTACAGGCGAGAGTCACCTTGCCCAACCTATTTTCTACCATTTTTTTAGCTGTTTTTTCATTCTCTTGATAGTGCCCTTTGATGTACAAAAGTTTTTAACTTTGAAGAAGCTCAATGTATTGACTTTTTATCTGATTGCTTGGGTATCCTGGTGTCATAGTTAAGAAATTGTTGCCCAGGCCAGGTGCAGTGGGTCACACCTGTAATCCCAGCAATTTGGGAGGCCAAGACAGGCAGATCACAAGGTCAGGAGAGCGAGGCCATGCTGGCTAACATGGTGAAACCCCGTCTCTACTAAAAATGCAAAAATAAGCCAGGCACGGTGGCATGTACCTGCAGTTCCAGCTACTTGGGAGGCTGCGGCGGGAAAATTGCTTGACCCCAGCAGGTGGAGGTTGCAGTGAGCTAAGATCATGCCACTGCACTCCAGCTTGGTTGTCAGAGTGAGACTCCATCTCAAAAAAAAAAAAAAAGAAAGAAATTGTTGCCTGAGGTCATGAAGATTTACACCTACATTTTTTTCTAAGCGTTTTATAGTTTTAACTCTTACATTTACGTTTTTGATCCATTTTGAGTTGATTTTTGTATATGGTGTGAGGTAGTGGCTCAACTTCATTATTTTACATGTGGATACTCAGCTGTCCCAGGAGCATTTGTTAAAAAGGTTGTCCATGGCCAGACATGGTGGCTCACACCTATAATCCCAATACTTTGAGAGGCTGAGGCAGGCAGATCACGAGGTCAGGAGTTTGAGACCAGTCTCGCCAACATGGTGAAATCCCATCTCTACTAAAAAGATACAAAAAATGAGCCGGGTGTGGTGGCATGTGCCTGTCATTCCAGCTACTCAGGTAGCTGAGGCAGGAGAATCATTTGAACCCAGGAGGAGGAGGTTGCAGTGAGCTGAGATAGCACCATTGCACTCCAGCCTGGGCGACAGGGCGAGACTTCATCTCAAGAAAAAAAAAACAAAAAACTGCCATGAGACGCTTGTCAAATATCAATTGACCATAAATGTAAGGATTTATTTCTGGATTCTCAATTCTAATTCATCAATCTATATGTCTGCCCTTATACCAGCACCACATTGTCTTGATTACTGCAGCTTTGTAATAAGTTTTGAAATCAATAAATGTTCATTTAAAAGTAAAAATTTTAAAATAACAAATAAAAATAAAGTAAAAAGAAAGAAGTGTTAGTCCTTCAAATTTGTTTTCCTTTTTCAGGATTGTTTTTGCTATTCTGGGTCCTCTGCATTTCCATATAAATTTTAGGATCAGCTTGTCAATTTTTGCAAAAAAGCCAGCAGAGATTTTGAGAGATTGCATTGAATGTGTAAATCAGTTTTTGTAGTATTGCCATCTTAATAATGTCTTCAAATCAATGAACATAGACTATCTTTCCAGTTATTTGGGTTTTCTTTATTTTAATGATGTAGGCCAGGTGCAGTGGCTCACACCTGTAATCCCAGCACTTTGGGAGGCCGAGGTGGTCCGATCACAAGGTAAGGAGTTTGAGACCAGCCTGGCCAATATGGTGAAACCCCATCTCTACTAAAAATACAAAAATTAGCCTGATGTGGTGGCACGTACCTTTAGTCTCAGCTACTTGGGAGACTGAAGAACAAGAATTGCTTGAACCCAGGAGGTGAAGGTTGCCTTGAGCCAAGATTGCACCATTGCACCCCAGCCTGGGTGACAGAGCGAGACTCTCTCAAAAAAAAAAACAAATTATGTCAATGATGTTTTGTAGTTTTCTTTGTAAAAGTTTTGTACTTCTTTGGTTAAATTTATTCCTAAGAATTTTGTTTTTGATGCTACTGTAAATGAAGTTGTTTTCTTAATTTTAAGATTATTCATTGCTATTGGGTAAAGATACAGTTAATTTTATATTTTGTCCAAGATATTGATCTTGTATTCTGCAACCTTGCTGAAGGCATTTATTTGTTCTAATAAGTTTTGTTTTTGTTTTCTGTATCTCTTAGGGTTTTCTATATACAAGATTATGGCATTTATATATATATATATATACACACACACACACACATATGTGTGTATATGTGTGTGTGTGTGTGTGTGTGTGTGTGTGTGTATGTATATATATATGGAGAGAGAAAGACAGAGAAAGTTTTAGTTTTATTTCTCCTTTCTAATCTGGATGCCTCTTATTATTTGTTTTTAGTTTTTTTCCTTTGGCTTAGTTGCCCTGGCTAGAACCCTCAAAACAATTCTGAATAGAAGGAGTGAGAGCAAAATCCTTGTCTTATTCTTGATCTTAGAAGGAATGCTTGCAGTCTTTTACCATTGAGTATACTACTATTAGCTTTGAGTTTTTCATAGATATCCTTTATCAGGTTGAAGATATTTCCTTCCATTTCTATTTTGTTGATATTTTTAAATCATGAAAAGATGTCAGATTTTACTAAATACTTTTTCTGTGTATATTGAGATAATCATGTTTTTTGTCCTTTATTCTATTAATAACATATATTACATAAATTAAATCTTATTCATTAAACCAACCTAGCATTCCTGAGATAAATCCCACCTGATTATGGTACATATTTTATTTATTTATTTTTTTGAGACAGAGTCTTGCTCTGTCACCCAGGCTGGAGTGCAATGGCACGATCTTAGCTCACCACAACCTCTCAATCCATTCTCTTGCCTCAGCCTCCTGAGTAGCTGAGATTATAGGCAACCACCACCACACTCAGCTAATTTTTGTATTTTTAGTAGAGATGGGGTTTCACCATGTTGGCCAGGCTGGTCTCAAACTCCTGACCTGCAATGACCCACCCACCTTGGCCTCCCAAAGTGCTGGGATTACAGCCGTGAGCCACTGCAACCAGCCCTCATCATAGTATATAATACTTGTTTTATGTTGCTGGATTCAGTTGAGAATTTTTGGAGCTATATTCATAGGGAATGTTGCTCTGTTGTTTTCTTATATGTATTAGTCTGGCTTTAGTATTAGGATAATATTTGTTTCCTAGAACAAGGTGAGAAGTGTTTCCTCCCCTTCTATTTTTGGGAACAATTTGTGAAAGATTTCTGTTCATTCTTCTTTAAACATTTGGTAGAATTCACCAGTGAAGCCATCTGGACCTGGGCTTTTCTTTCTAGAAAAAAGTTTTAAATTACTATAAATGTAAATTTTTATTACTATATGATAAATTATATAGTTTGTCTATATGATAAATTATATAGTAATGTCTTTTTTCATTTCTGATTTTGGTAATTTTACTTGCTTTTCTTTTGATCAGTCTAGCTAAAGGTTTGTTCAATTTTATTGCTTTATCAAAAAATCAACTTTTGGTTCTATTGATTTTCTCTAGTTTTTAACGCTTTATTTTATTTATTTTCCATTTTAATATTTACTCTTTCCTTCTTTCTGTCTGCTTTAGGTTTAGTTTCCTTTTCTTTTTTTAGTTGCTTAAGTTGCTTTTCTTAGTTGCATAAGCCTTAATTATTAATCTGATTAATAACTAAGAAGAAATATCTTTTTAAATATAGGCATCTACAACTATAAATTTTCCTCTAAGCACTACGTTTACTGCATCCCATATATCTTGGTATATTGTTTTTGTCGTCTCAAAACATCTCAAAGTAGTTTCTAGTTTCCTTAGTATCTTCTTTGGCCAGGCACAGTGCCTCACGCCTGTAATCCCAGCTACTTGGAAGGCTGAGGTATGAGAATTGCTTGAACCCAGGAGGCAGTGGTTGCAGTTAGCCAAGATCACACCACTGCACTCCAGCCGGGGTGACAGAGTGAGACTCCATCTCAAAACAAAAGAAAACAAATCAAAAAACCACAAAACGTTTTTGATCCTTTGATTATTTAGTGTATCACTCAATATCCAAATATTTGTGAATCCTCCATATTTTATTTATTATTGACATTTTCAAAATGTTACTCTATCATGGTTATACAACATACTTTATATGATCTAAATTGAAGCTTGTTTTGTGGCTAACATACTGTCTACTTTGGAAAATGTTCCACATGCCCCTGCAAAGAATGTGTATCCTATTCTAATATAGCATTGAGTGTGTATCTGTTAGTTCTAGCTGGTTTATAGCGTTGTTCAAGTCTTCTGTTTCCTTGATCTTCTGTGTAGCTGTCTAGTTCTTCTATCCATGAAAGTGCACTATTGAATTGAATTTTTATTGAATTGCCTGTTTCTCCTTTCAATTCTGACAATTTTCATTTTATGTGTTTTGGGGATCTGTTATTAGATGCATAATTTATAACAAATCAGCTTTTCTTGTAAAACATTATTATTTGTCTCCATAACAACTTTTGTCTTAAAATCTATTTTGTTTAATATCAGTATAGCCTCCCCAGCTCTCTTTTGGTTACCCTTTGCATGGTATGTTTTTTCTATCATTTTACTTTCAGTCTATTCATGTCTTTGAATCTAAAGTGTGTCTCTTACAGACAGCATATATTTGAATATTTTTAAAAAATCTATACTATTCTGCCAATATCTGGCTTTTAATTGAAGTGTTTAATCCATTTACATTTAATGTAATCACTGAGAAGGTGATATTTGTATCTGTCATTTTGCTATGTTATTTTCTATGTATCTTTTTTGTTCCTCTATTCCTCTATTGTTGACTTCTTTTTTGTTAAATAGGTATTATTTAGTGTACCATTTTAATTCACTTGTCAATTATTTGTTAAAATTTCAGAATATATAATGATGTAAAAAGCTTTCTTTTTATATTGCTCAATTTCCTTCCCTCCTTTTGGCTATTATCATCATACAAATAACAGCTTCATACATTGTGTGCCCATCAGCACATATTTCTTTTTTTTTTTTAGATAGAGTTTCTCTCTTTTTACCCAGGCTGGAGTGCAATGGCGCGATCTCGGCTCACCGCGACCTCCGCCTCCTGGGTTCAGGCAATTCTCCTGCCTCAGCCTCCTGAGTAACTGGGATTACAGGCACGCGCCACCGTGCCCAGCTAATTTTTTGTATTTTTAGTAGAGACGGGGTTTCACCATGTTGACCAGGATGGTCTCCATCTCTTGACCTCGTGATCCACCCGCCTCGGCCTCCCAAAGTGCTGGGATTACAGGCGTGAGCCACCACGCCCGGCTATCAGCACATATTTCTAATTATTGTCTTATGCTGTCTTTTATATTTATTTTTATTTATTTATTTAAAGACAGAGTCTCACTCTGTTGCCCAAGGTGGAGTACAGTGGTGCAGTCTCAGCTCACTGCAACCTCCACCTCCCAGGTTCAAGTGATTCTCCTGCCTCAGCCTCCCAAGTAGCTGGGACCACAGCTGGCCAATTTTTGTATTTTTTGGTAGAGACAGAGTTTCACCATGTTGGCCAGGGTAGTCTCAAATGCTGACATCAAATTATCTGCCCACCCTGACCTCCCAAAGTGTTGGAATTACAGGTGTGAGCCATCGTGCCTGGCCTATATTTACTTTTTATTCTCACTTTTATAGTTGTCTTTGTAGTAACTTTTTCTGTTGTACTTTATTTCTACATGCATATTGAGTTATTGTCTAGTGTTCTTTCATTTCAGCCTGAATAAATCCCTTTAGTATTCATTGTAGATCTGTTAGTGAATTTTTGTTTATCTACTATCTTAATATTTGCTTCATTTTTGAAGGACATTTTTACTAGATACAGAATTTTTGTTCGGCAGTCTTTTTCTTTCAGAGCATTTACTATGTCATAGTAGACACCTTTTCTGGTCTCCATGACTTCTGATTAGAAGTCAGATGTTAATCTTATTGAGGATTCCTTGTATATAAGTCACCTTTCTCCTGATGCCTTGAAGATTTTCTCTTTGACTTTAGCTTTTGACAATTCGACTGTGATGTGTCTAGGGGTAAATATCTTTGATTTTATCCAACTTAGAGTTCACTGAGTTTCTTTGATGTACATATTTACTTTTTTCATCAAATTTGGGAAGTTTTTGGCCATTATGTTAAAATTTTTGTTTCTCTCTCTTCTCTTTCTGGTACTCTCATTTTGCATATATTAGTACACTTAATAATATTCCAGAGGTCTCTGGAACGCTATTGATTTTTATCTTTTTTCTTTATGTTCCTCAAACTGGATTATCTCAACTGATCAGTACATTCAAGTTTACTAATCTTTACTTTTGCAAGTTCAAATTTGCTGTTGAACCCTTCTATTACATTTTTCATTTGTTACTGTACTTTTTTTTTTGAGATGGAGTCTCACTCTGTCACCCAGGCTGGAAGGCAGTGGTGAGATCTTTGCTCACTGCAACCTCCACCTTCCAGGTTCAAGCGATTCTCCCACCTCAGCCTCCTGAGTAGCTGGAATTACAGGAGCATGCCACCATGCCCAGCTAATATTTTTTTGTTTGTTTTTAGTAGAGATGGGGTTTCACCATGTTGACCAGGCTGGTCTCAAACTCCTGACCTCAAGTGACCTACCCTCCTTGCCCGCCGACCTCCCAAAGTGATGGGATTACAGGTGTGAGCCACATGCCTGGCCTGTTACTGTACTTTTCAACTCCAGAATTTCTATTTGAGTCTTCATCATTTCCATCTCTTTTTTGAGATTCTCTATTTGGTGAGACATCTTTCTTTTAATCTCTATTTAGTGAAACATCTTTCTTTTAATTCTTTAGACATGATTCCCTTTTAATTTTTTGTTATTATTTTATTTTATATATTTTTGGAGACAGTCTCTCTCTTGTCACCCAGGCTGGAGTGCAGTTGTGCAATCTTGGCTCACTGCAACCTCCACCTCCCAGGTTCAGAAGATTTTCATGCCCCGGCCTCCCAAGTAGCTGGGATTATAGGCGTGAGCTACAATGCCTGGCTAATTTTGTATTTTTTTAGTAGAGATGGGATTTCACCATGTTGGCCAGGCTGGTCTCAAACTCCTGACCTCAGGTGATCCACCTGCCTCAGCCTCCCAAAGTGCTGGGATTACAGGCGTGAGCCACTGTGCCTGGCCCTTTTTAATTTTTTGAACATGTTTAAAATAGCTGATTTAAAAATCTTTGTCTAGGCCCCAGGCACGTGACTCATACCTGTAGTTTCAGTACTTTGGGCATTTGAGGAAGAAGGATCACTTGCAGCTGAGAGTTTGAGACCAGGCTGGAAAACAAAATGAGACCCCCATCTCTACAAAAAAAATTAAAAATTAGCCACCATGGTGGCGTATGTCCATAGTCTCAGCTACTCAGGAGGCTAAGATGAAAGGATCACTGGATCCCAGGAGTTTGAGACTGCAGTGAATCATGATCGTGCCACTGCACTCCAGCCTGGACAACAGAGTGAGACCCTATCTCTAAAAAAAATTAAATAAAAATAAATAAAACATGTATACATATAGTCTTTGCCTAGTAAACCCAACATCTCGGCTTTCTCAGGAACAGTTTCTATTGTTTCTTTCTTCTCCTGTATGTGGACTATATTTTCCTTTTTTATATGCATGTCTTGGAATCTTTTGTTGAAAGCAGCACATTTAAAATAATAAAGCATGGCAATTCTGAATATTGGATCCTGCCATTCCAGGGTTTCTGGTTGATACTGTTTGTTGCTGTTTTTGCTGTTTGTTTATTTAGTGAATTTCCTGGACAAATTCTGTGATGTCTGTATTGTTTGTCTTGTGCAGGAGCTGAAGTCTCTTCCTAGTTAGCTTAGTGGTCAGCTGATAATTGGATAGCAATTTCCTTAAATGCCTTGAATCCTTTTGCCTTTGCAAAAGGGCTTAGTGTGTGTGTTGGGGTACATTTTCAACGCTTTAGCAGACGATTGGCAACTCTACTTTAGACTTCATTTCCTGCTTATGTACAGCCTCAAAGTCAGCCAAAGGTGAGGTGACAGATTATGGCATTTTCATGTCTTTCCTGGGCCTATGCACATGCACAAGGCCTTACATATTCCCAGGAATAAGAGCTTTTCTTTTCTTTTTTTTAAAGACAGTTTCGCTCTTCTTGCCCAGGCTGGAGTGCAATGGCATGATATTGGCTCACAGCAACCTCCACCTTCCAGGTTCAAGCAATTATCCTGCCTCAGCCTCCTGAGTAGCTGGGATTACAGGCACCTGCCACCACACCCGGCTAGTTTTTGTATTTTTAGTAGAGATGGGATTTCACCACATTGGTCAAGCTGGTCTTGTTGGTCAAGTTGGTCCACCTGCCTCGGCCTCCCAAAGTGCTGGGATTACAAGCGTGAGTCACTGTGCCTGGGCTGAATAAGAGCTTTTCAAAGCCTCCTATGGACATCTCATTTTTTTGGTTTTTCTTTTTAATTTTTTACCAGCCTCTTGTTAATCCTGCCTGGCATTGCCTTCTCAGGGAACTGCAGTGTAAACTTTTCTCTCACCCACTCCTAAACACACACACTTTTCCACACCCCCAGTGCCATTTCCTCAAGACAGTTTTATCAGACTGGTTGTGGGGGACCATATCTGTAATCCCAGAACTTTGGGAAGCAGAGGTGAGTGGATCACTCGAGCCCTACATTGGCCAGGCTGGTCTTGAGCTCCTGGCCTCAAATGATCCTCCCACATTGGCCTCCCAAAGTGGGATTATAGGCATGAGCCATGCTGTTGTTGTTACAGCTTCGTTGATCTATAATTTATATGATGCACAATGCATCCCTTTCACATGTACAGTTCAGTGGCTTTGGGGTATATCCACAGAACTGTACAACCATCACCACATTGAGATTTTTTTTTTTTTTTGAGATGGAGTTTTGCTCTGTCACCAGGCTGGAGTGCAGTGGCACGATCTTGGCTCACTGCAACCTCTGCCTCCCTGGTTCAAGCCATTCTCCTGCCTCTGCCTCTCTAGTAGCTGGGACTACAGGTGCGTGCTACTACGCCCAGCTAATTTTTGTATTTTTAGTAGAGACAGAGTTTCACCATGTTGGCCAGGATCATCTCCATCTCCTGACCTTGTGATTCACCCGCCTGGGCTTCCCAAGGTTCTGGGGTCACAGGCATGAGCCACCGCGCCCAGCCGAGAAAAATTTTATCACCCTAAAAAATCCTGTACTCTTTAGCAGTCACCCCATGTTTTGTTTTCTGCTTAACATGATTTTACAAGCATCTTTTCCTGTTACTGGAAAATCTCCTTACCCATTCTCTTTGGTGACTGCCAGCAAAGGCTTTCGGGAGGGGAAATAGAATGGCCAGGCTCTCTCGTGTTGGTGAGGGCTGCAGAAGCTGAGGACGCACAGGCAGAGAGGCAGCGACTGTGGTGAGGAGGGACTCCAGGTAGGACTTTGCAGGTAGAGGGAAGCAAGGCTCTGGAAGCAGAATCAACAGCACTGCTGATCCTTGGGAGGAGGAGAAAGGCGGAGGCTCAAGTGTCAGCAAACTTCCTAGGGTGGGTGAGGGTTCCGAGGTCAATAACGAATGGGGTTCCAGGAAAAGGCGGCAGCACAGGTTTGGAGAGAATTCGAGATGAGCTTGGTTTTGGACTTGTTGGATCTGGGGGCACCAGTCTCTCTCCTGGAGAGTCAGTGGGATGCTCGAATCTGGCCCTCAGGAGGCGGTTAGGGTTGAAGCGAGAGATTTGGTAGTTAAGGGTGTGAGAGCCACGTGGGAGGCCTCGGGAGCCTGTGCCGATCCAGGGTGTGAAGAACAGAGGGCCTGGGGAACACTGGTATTTTCGGGCGGTGGATGAGGACGGAACAGACATGAGGTTGTTCTAAGGTAGAAGGCAGAGCGGGGCGTCGGGGCAGTGGCCGGGGGTGGAGGGGGCGCAGAGTAGCGGGCGAGAGTGGAGAACGACGCGGAGCAACTCAGGGAGGCGGCCGGGGCTGCAGCGCCCGAGAGCTCCTTGCGGTCCGGCGCCGCGGCCTGGGGACAACTCGGGTGGGGCCGCGCGGCCCGAGGCTGCCCCACGAGCGGGGACTGCGGGCTCGGCTCCCTGCCTGCCCGGCGGCACCCCATCCACTCGGCCTGCCCCGGGTGCGCAGAGTTAGCATGGAGTCCTCAGCTCGCCGCCCCCGGGGGTGCGTGACCCTGGGGGGTCCTCTTGCGGCGGCTCCTGGGACCGGCGGCGCCCCGGGCAGAGCCCTGCCCCATTCCAGGAGCCGCCCGGACTGGACGGCAGTGCAAGCACTGGGACGCAGCCTCTGAGCTCCAGAGTGACTGGGAGTTGGGGCAATTTGTTAGTTACCCGCCGCCACCAAGACGCGGCGCCGTGCCGGGACCGGAGGGGCCCCGCGTTAGCGCGAACTTCGGGCGCGGCGAGGGGGTGGTGCTCCGCCCAGTCGGACAAGGGCGGGCTCGCCGGCCAATGGGTGCCGCCTCTTGGCCGCGGATCCGACCCCTGGGTCCCGGCCCCCAGCGCCTCAGCCCTGAGGCTCAGAAGCGGCCGGCGGAGGCGCGGTCTGGGCGCTGCGGCCATGCCGGGCGGGGCTCATGCAGCTGCCCCGCGCCAGGCCAAGCTCTGGTAGGGGACGCCCGGGGCCCCGCCGGCCCGGCCATGCTGCTGGAGACACAGGACGCGCTGTATGTGGCTCTGGAGCTGGTCATCGCCGCGCTGTCGGTGGCGGGCAACATGCTGGTGTGCGCCGCGGTGGGCACAGCGAGCGCGCTGCAGACGCCCACCAACTACTTCCTGGTGTCCCTGGCTGCGGCCGATGTGGCCGTGGGGCTCTTCGCTATCCCCTTTGCTATTACCATCAGCCTGGGCTTCTGCACTGACTTC
Organism: Aotus nancymaae; assembly: GCF_030222135.1. Taxonomy (NCBI): domain Eukaryota; kingdom Metazoa; phylum Chordata; class Mammalia; order Primates; family Aotidae; genus Aotus; species Aotus nancymaae. Next base: position 10,535,559 of record NW_026988430.1, on the reverse strand, counting down.
TACGGCTGCCTCTTCCTCGCCTGCTTCGTGCTGGTGCTTACGCAGAGCTCCATCTTCAGTCTCCTGGCCGTGGCAATCGACAGGTACCTGGCTGTCTGTGTCCCTCTCAGGTGAGGCGCGCGGCGTCGCCGGAGCTCGGGGCCCTGTCAGAGCTCCTAAATGGGTCGCCCTCTCCAGTCCCGGGTTCCTCCCTCGGGGACCCCAGACGGGCCAGGCTGGGGGCACTCGGGGCTCATGGAAATCTGGTTCCCATACTGGCCACCCCGTCTCGCCCCCAGACAAGTGCGCCCGAGCACCCAAGGTGTCTCGGATGCTCGTCCCTCTAAGGAGATCTGCATAGAAACAACTTTAGGGGATCCAGGGAGTGCGCCCCCCTCCCCGCGCCCGGCGAGGCGTCGTGGAAACCCCGGAGAAAGTGTCACCCCCGTGGGTGGGTGGAGCCCGGAGCGTGTGAGGTTTGGTGATCGCATCTCCACCCCTGCCGCGAAGGCCGTTCCTAATATTCACCGGCAGCGGCGATGTCCGAGAGAACGGCTGCCCCAGAGCAGGGCCGGGGTCCAGAGCGGCGGCCAGACGCGGTCCCGTGGGTGCTACCGGTCCCAGAGGCCGGGGAGGTCCCACCAAGGGCAAGGCTACTTTGGACGCTGGGCATTCGCACCGTCAGGATGGACACGCATGAACCAGCTTCAGAACGTGCCTGCTGCGGAGAGGCGGCCAGGCCCATCCCAGGAGAAGGTGTCCGTTAACTTTGGGGAACTCTACGGACACTTGTTCCTGCGTGTGTAATGGTGACTCAGATCACCTCCATGTACTTTTTTTTTTGAGACAGGATCTCCCTCTGTCACCAGGCTGGAGTGCAGTGGCGCAATCTCAGCTTACTGTAACCTCTGCCTCCTGGGTTCAAGCGATTCTCCTGCCTCAGCTTCTCGAAGAGCTGGGACTACAGGCATGCACCACCACACCCAGCTAATTTTTGTGTTTTTTAGTAGAGACAGGGTTTCACCATATTGGCCAGGCTGGTATCGAACTCCTGACCTCGTGATCCACCTGCCTCTGCCTCCCAAAGTGCTGGGATTACAGGCGTGAACCACCGCGCCTGGCCTCCTCCTTATACTTTTAAAGGAGTTCCAGTGCTTCCTCGTGTCTGGTGAGCGGCCTTGCAGCCTCCCTGCCCTTGTGTAACTGTATCTCCTGCCGCCCTGTCGGGAGCTAGCTGAAAAGTACAGCCAGAATTGCAGAAAATGGTGACGAACTTACGGGTCCACTCTTTCTCCGACTCGGAGAAAATTTAGGATTCAGGGGATGGAATCAGCCGGCAATCAGAGTGGATTCCCAGGAGGAGTTGATGACTTCAAAATTAAGGGTTTGTCGAAAGTAATTATTCTCTGTCTTTGGTGCCTGGGCCTCTTTGGCATTTCTGAGGAGAGCTTGAGATCTCTTTATATTTGGAGCTGAGACAGGGACCCTAAGTCACAGAATAGGAAGGAAGGGAAGGAAGTCATTTATTAGGTGCCAGCTCTGTGCCAGGCAGTTTATAATAAATGTGTCCCTAGAAGTCCTTGCAGTAACTCCAGAGGATAGGTGCTCTAACCTGCATCTTGTAGAGGAGGAGGGGTAGCTCAGGGAGGTTGGAGTCTTGCCCGGGATGGTGTATCAGGGACGGGTGCCAGAGCTGGGGCTTGAACTCAGACATGTGTCCCCAGTGTGTGGCACTGGTTTGGGAGACAGGGAGAAAAGTGTTCTGCTGTGTTGGGAGGAGGATCCTGCCTGCAGTAAACTGGTGGTTGTAGGAGAATGTGTTTGTGGGAACTGAGCGGGAGAATGCTCCCAGAGGCCATCTGAGTAGGCAGATGTGTTGAGTCTGGTCCCTGTGGGTTGTGTCCTGGGTCCCAGCAGGAGCAGGAACCTCCTGCTGGGGAGGGCCATGAGCCTCATGTGGGTGTCTGGTCATTCCACGTGCTGCTGCTGGTGCTGTTGGACCAGGAGGCATCGTGCGTCCCATCAGGTGTGACAGCCCAGGGATTTCCAAAAGTTAAGGAGGCACAGCAGTCTCTTCTCCTCTCTTTTGAGTCCCTTCCCTGCCTTTTGGTGTCATCGTTGTTACAGCCTCTTGGATGTTTCGCATCCAGCAGGGCAGTCACGAGCCCCAGCCTGAGTTGTCCATCTAATGGAAACCCCTTGGACTTGCCCTGGCAGAGACCCAGAGAGGAGTTACTGGAAGAATCTCCCAGGCCATAGGGAGCAGGAAGTTCCATAAAAGTTTAAATCTGTTAGTTCTTGTCTGGGTTTGTGCTGGGTGGGGTCTTGAAAAAAATGGGTGTGGGTGTGTTAAGGGGAAAGCTGTGAATCACAGGTCCTGAACGTCTTTGCATTGCCAAGGGCAGAGGGGAGAACACTGAGGCTCGCCCCATCCTGCCTTCCTGGCCCGGCCACAGAGCTTGGAGGTCTGGAAAAGGTGCACAGGGAGCCCCCCGCTCCCTGCCCCAGAGGTGGTCATCTGACCCGGCCATAGCACCACCAACCCTAGTGGGTGGGAGAGGTGAACTGGGGCCCCCAGGGCTTCCCTCTGGGGGGCTGGTGCTGGCGGCAGGCCTTCCCTCAGCTGGCCTAACAGTTCCTGGCCCCTTGTGAGCAGTTAAAATACAGATTACAGGGCCCCACCCAGTCGTACTGAATCAGAATCTCTGGAATCCCCAGGATTCCAGCAGTTGTATCTTTAACCAGGGACTTCTGGTTCCACCCAATTTGAGAACCCTCCTGGAGTCGGGGCCTGAAGCTTTCCTCACTTGACTGACACAGACTGGGTGCAGGATGCCCCAAGCTCTGACTTGGCCCTAAGGCCCTCCTGGGGTCTCTGAACTCCAGGTGAGAATAAAGTCGGAAGTGCCGTTTGGGAGGAGGTGTCTCTGCTTTGAAGCCAAGCAATAACGAGGGTGAGGTGCAGGGAGTGAGGGCTGAAGCCTTAGGAAGGACAGTCCTGGGACCTACCCCAGTTCCTCCCAGTTCACCGGCTCTGAGTGTGAGCCCTGTGGCCGCAGAGACCACAGCCCCCACCTGCCACCTCGTTGCCAAGGTATTCACTGGTGTGAGATGACTGTGTAGGAGGGAGGGGAGCCCGGAGGGAATGCCGGGGACAAATATGATGCCCTTGGCCTGGCTGGGAAAACGAGTGTCTGCTTGCACCAGGCACTGCCCTTTGCCTTCAGGGGAGGGCTGGCCACAGACAGAAGTCCGTTGCCTCTGGTCAAGTCCACAGACAGCACCTGATGTTGGGGCCTGGCAGGGTACAGTCCCAGTGGTGCCATTGGGAGTGGGCGTGCAGCTCCTGGGCTGGGGGATGTGGGCGTGGACAGGCAGAAGGGTGTGGGCCCTGCCCACACAGCTGCTTCCAGCTCTTACTTCACCCGAAGGCAGGGGCACTTCCTCCTCCCTGCTCCAATCCTGTTCCCTTCAACACCCAGTGTGGGGGCCTTCCCTGCTCTGTAGACTTAGTTTCCCTGGCCCTGTGGCATTGAGTCTGGCCAGGCCAAGGCCAGCTGTTTTCCTAGTAGAGCTGAAGGAGGGTGGATCGGGGAGGGGTGAGTTGGCCAAATTGGGTCCAACGCTGTGTTTGTCTGACCTGTCCCTGGACCCTACCCTGTCACCCTCCCTGCTCTTGCCACATTGAAGCTTTTCTCTGGATCTCACGTGTCTGGTCTGCAAGGTAGGGATTAAAGACTTCTTAGCAAGACTCTGTGCCTTGTGTGAAATGTGGCCTCCACTTAGGGTGGAAGTTGGCAGGGGGTTTTGAATGGTTTTCAAAACTTTAAAAAATTGAGCTATAGGGCTGGGCTCGGTGACTCATGCCTGTAATCCCAGCACTTTGGGAGGCTGAGGCGGGTGGATCACCTGAGGTCAGGAGTTCAAGGCCAGCCTAACTAACATGGTGAAACCCCATCTCTACTAAAAATACCGGGCGTGGTAGCAGGTGCCTGTAATCCCAGATACTTGGGAGGCTGAGGCAGGAGAATCGCTTGAACCAGGGAGACAGAGGTTGCAATGAGCTGAGATTGTGCCATTGCACTCCAGCCTGAGCAACAAGAGCAAAACTACATCTCAAAAAAAAAAAAAAATTGAGCTATAGGCCAGGCCCAGTGGCTCATGCCTATCATCCCAGCAGTTTAGGAGGCCAAGGTGAACAGATCAGTTGAGGCCCCCCATCCTAACTCACCATGGTCAAGTTCCTTTCCCACCCATGGTCTTTGCACCCCCATTCCTCACTTCACCCACCTGGAGAGGCTTCTCAGCCACTGCACTGGTTTACCACTATCTTTAGTTATCCCGTTAAACCATGTCCTTACTTAGAGTCTCTCTGCTCCCAGTGTGCGAGCTTTGTGGGCAGGGGCCTTGTCTTACACCCCAGGATGCAGTGTGATGCTGACACAGGGCAGGAAACCACATTTTGGATGAATGCATGAGTGACTAGGTGAAAAGAGCACACGTCGGCCTACGTCACACCCAGGGAACAGCTGGAATGTGGGAAGGGAGGGTCCCAGACAGCAGATGTACAGTGAGAGCCCAAGGGCTTTGTGAAAAACGCCAGAAGAGAAGCTGCTCCCACAAGTTCTAATGAACAGAAGACAGGAAAACCGTCTTCTGAAAACATCTCATGGGTCTGAGGGACAAAAGGGTGGAGAGGAATGCAGAGGTGTCTGGGGACTGCCAGGCAGCTGGCAGGGGCTGTGGGCCAGAGGCTCCAGCTAAGCTGGTGGCTGCGGGTGGTTGGGGCGTGGCCCGTGGGCCCTGGCTCCTGGTCCCATGTACAGGCCAGGAGCCACCCTGTTACCTCCATCAGGGCATCACCCAGTACTGAGTGTTGTCATTTATCCTCCATTGTTAGCACACAGTCCTCTCAACTCTACTTCTCAGGCCACGTGGCAGCCTTAAAACCAGCAGGTGCTGTTTATAATCCTGCTGGGACCTCCAGCTGAGACAAGGGGCTGGTTCCCAGTGTGTTGGTTCCACAGGGCACACACATGTCTAGGCAGGAGCCAAGGTCTGGTTTGGTCAGTGAGGCCCTCAAATGTGTCTGGGAACCAGGGGTAATTCAATCCAGAGGGTACCTGAAGGCCCTGTCCCCTTGGGGAGGGTAGTGTCAGCCCGACCTGGCTGGACAGTCATCAGGACCACATAGGAACTTCAGGGCAGGGGAGATGGAGGCGGACTTGGCATGTGTGGGGGGTGCTGTGGACGGGTTTCCTCTGAAGGAGGCGGGGAAGGAGGACCTGCTCAAGCCACCTTGGGCCTTGCCCTGGGACTGGAGCTTGGAGCTGCCCCCAGAGGGCAAAGTCCTCCTCTCCAGACCAGACAAAACCCGCAGAGGCTCTGCATGCCTGGAGGTGGCCAGGTGCCCTGGAGCAGCATGGCCAGGGCAATGGTTCCTGGCCTCGTGCCGTGGATCTCCACTGAATTCTGAAAAGCACAGTGGCTGCCTTTGGTTGTCTGGAGAAAAAGATGAAGGACAAAAGTCAACATTTTCCCACTACAGATAATCTGACTCCTTTCTCGGTGACCATGTGCAGGGCAGGACCCAATCCCTGTATCTCATTCTTCTCATTTGTCAGTTTGTGATCACAGCATGGGTGTACCCTGTAGGGACAGATATGGGGAAGTGTCCTTAGCTATTCTGGACATTGGGATTTTCAGTCTTGTGAATGGCAGCCATTGTTCCCAAGCTGTTTCTGGGTGCCAGGCACCTTACATCCCTAATTTACTTTAATTGTTATGACTACCCTATGGGAGCAGATACAATTATCTTCACCACCTCACAGATAGGGAGATGGAGGTGCAGAGAATTATGTTTAGTCCAGGGTCACATGGAAGCCAGGACTGAGTCAGCCTATCTTCCCAGGAGCCTTTAACCATCCTGTGAGCAGCTGGAGGGGACTGTACACCCCAAGGTAATCCCGAAACACCCCCTTGATGAGGGGTCCCTTCTAGTGGTGGATGAATAAGGACACCCGCAAATTGTGATTAGATCACTTTAAATGTTACCTGGACAGGCGGGGTGTGGTGGCTCATGCCTGTAATCCCAGCATTTTGGGAGGCCAAGGCTGGTGGATCACCTGAGGTCCGGAGTTCGAGTCGAGACCAGACTGGCCAACATGGTGAAACCCTGTCTCTTAAAAAAAATATATATATATATATATATTTTACCTGGACAAGGAAGACTGCAGCTAACCTGTCAAATGGCTGAGTGAGGAAAGAAGCTAAGCCCTGGCCATGTGAATGGAATCTCACAGCATTTGCCTGACAGCTGCAAGGCCCTGTGGCTCTCCTCCCACCTGCTCCTCCCTCAGATTGAGGACCTGAGGCCCAACCTTTCCTTTTGCCTCACATTCATTACTGACTCCAGAATGGGGCTTTAGACATGGTTATTCTCCCCTGAGGGCATTAATATGATCAGCAGTGGGACTCCGAGGCTAACCGGCAGAGACAGCGCCATGGGCAATGGGAACTCAATGGCAAAAAGCAAATGTACCTTCTTGGACAGAATGAAAGTGGAGAAAGTGCGCAGGAGCAGGGGGCCTCCTGAGCTGGCCTCAAACCTTGGGAGCCTCACACCTTGGGCGTGTGAGTGGGCACGGGATTCGGGCTGTCGTAGGGAACGGGTAGGGGAGCAGGCAGCTCAAGGAGGGCCTAGAGCTTGCTGAAGGGTTTGGATTTTGTCCTGAAGGTGCTGGTGAGCCCATGAAGGAGTCGCATTTATTATTTTCTATTTTTTTGAGTTAGAAATCAACCAGTGGGCACGGAAGCAAACAGTCAAAAGTACAGAAAGGCACAAAAGGGAAAGCAAGAGCCCCCACCAGTCCCTCTGCTGGGGGCTGCCCCAGACCGTTTCTCTTGGCATTTGCCCCGAGGGACGCTCCGGGCTGAGTCCTGGTTTCGTGCGCCATCTTGAAGCAGAATCCATTGACTCCCGACCGTGAACCGCGAGGCCGTGGCCCTTGCCGGCCTTCTTCCCTACCCGCCACTTGAATTTCTGTTACGTTTTTTTCGTGTGGTCATTTTGTGTCCACATTTCGTGTGGACATTTCAGCCTGTATTCCTGCCAGGTGGTGATTGTATCTGCTGACTGTCAGGAAAAACGAGGAAGAGCGTGCCCGCCATTCCTCTCCCAGGTCTGCTCCTGGTTTCCGTCAGCCGCGCGGTTACTGTGGGCACGCCGCCTACGTCACCAAGTTTTCCCTTTGGAAAGTAACTCATGCTGCTGTAAAGAAACTGAAACGACACAGGGGAAGCTGCGGAGAGTCAGTCACCTGTCTTGGGTCCCTGCTTTCCTCCTCTGCCTGTCAGAGGCAACCACTGTTTCTCATGGCTTCCTCTACACAGATGGGGTATCGAACACATTTGCGTTATACCATGACTTTTATGGTGTTAAGGTTTATACCGTTTATATTTCATTCTATTAAAAACATTTCCTGAACTTTATGTAGAGAGTTTCTGAAAACTGGAAACTGAGAAGGAGCACTTAGGATTGGTTCACTTGCCTCTGTGGTGTTCACCCCGGGACGGAACAGTCCAAATGGAGTAGGGAACGCAGGTTGCCCATACGCCCATGCTTCTCAGGGAGGAACTTCTCACGTCCAGGTCAGATGGATCCTATTTTTATTTTATTTTGTCTTTTGAGACGGAGTCTCACTGCAATGACCAGGCTGGAGTGCAGTGGTGTGATCTCGGCTCACTGCAACCTTTGCTTCCCAGGTTCAAGCAATTCTCCTGACTCAGCCTCCTGAGTAGCTGGGATTACAGGCGCGTGCCACCACACCCGGCTAATTTTTGTGTTTTTAGGAGAGATGGGGTTTCATCATATTGGCCAGGCTGTTCTTGAACTCCTGACCTCAGGTGATCTGCCTGCCTCAGCCTCCCAACGTGCTGGGATTGTAGGCATGAGCCACCGTGCCTGACCAGGATCCTATTACTCAGATTTTACTCAAAATTATGTCAAGCTTTAGCTTGCTTCATGTTTACCATCTCGAAATGAGACAGTTAAAGGAGGAAGCCTGCCTTCCCACATCCTCATGGTCACCCAGCTGCTTAATCACCCTCATGCGGAGCCTCCTCCTGCCCTTGCTACATGTGCCACAAAGCTGTTGGGGCATCCTTTACTGCTCCTTTGGAGTGGTTCCAGCATTTCCCGTATTCCGTATTCTCTTTACTCTTTCTAGGATTCTGTATTTGTTAGACATGGAGATAAACTTTCTGGGTTCTTATGTGTAAAAAATGTTTTTTTGGCCTGGTGAAATGCCTCACACCTATAATCCCAGCCCTTTGGGAGGCTGAGGCAGGAGGATTGCTTGAGCCCAGGAGGTTGAGGCTGCAGTAAGCTGCGTTCACACCACTGCACTCCAGTCTGGGCAACAGAATGAGACTCTGTCTCAAAAAAAAAAAAAAAAAAAGCTTTTATTTCTCACATATGATTGGTTAGTTGATGGATTGTGGCTCGGAAGTGTTTTCCCTTAGAAGTCTGAAGGCGTTGGTGTAACACCCGGCATTGCTCATGAAGTCTGGTGTGTCTGTGGTTCTTACTGGTAACTTATATCTCTGCTCTGGAAACCTTTGGGATCATTTGTTTTTCCTTGGTGTTCTGAAATTTCGTGAGGCTGGGTCTAAATAGTGACTTTTAGTTTTTCCCGTTCATTGAGGTTGGCACTAGTAGGTGAACCTTGCCAATCTGAAGACTTGCGTCCGTCTTCAACTCTGAAAATTTTTTTTTTTTTTTTTTTGACACAAGTCTTGCTCTGTCACCCAGGCTGGAGTGCAATGGCGTTATCTCAGCTCACTGCAACCTCTGCCTCCTGGTTCAAGTGATTCTTCTGCCTCAGCCCCTAAGTAGCTGGGACTACAGGGGCGTGCCACCACGCCTGGCTGATTTTTTGTATTTTTAGTAGAGATGAGGTTTTACCTTGTTAGCCAGGATGGTCTCAATCCCCTGACCTCGTGATCCACCTGCCTTGGCTTCCCAAAGTGCTGGGATTACAGGCCTGAGCCACATACCAGGCCAGGTCCAAAACTTTAAAAGAATACAGTTGACCCTTGAACAACTTGGGTTTTAACTGTGCGGGTCCACTTAAAATTGACTTTTTTTCAACCAAATGCAGATTGAAACTACAGTATTTGCGGGATGTGAACCTGAGTATACAGAGGGCCAACTTTTCCTCTAGTAGGGTTCCTGGGGCCAACTTCAGGACTTTTACATGTGGATTTTGGTATACTTGGGTGCCCTGGGACCAATCCCCTGTGTATAACAAGGGAAAAGTGTATTTTCTTGATTAATTCCTTCTATTTCCTCTGGGATTCTCTTTTTTTTTCTTCTTTTCTTTTTTTTTTTGAGACAAAGCCCTGCTCTGTCGGCCAGGCTGGAGTGCAGTAGCATGATCTCTGCTCATTGCAACCTCCGTCTCCTGGGCTCAAGCACTTCTCTTGCCTCAGCCTCCTGAGTAGCTGGGATTACAGGTGCCCACCATAACACCTGGCTAATTTTTGTATTTTTAGTAGAAACAGTGTTTCACCATATTGGCCAAGCTGGTCTCGAACTCCTGACCTCACATGATCTACCCGCCTCAGCCTCCCAAACTACTGGGATTACAGGGGTGAGCCACTGCGCCCGGCCGCCTGTGGGGTTCTTAATAGGTAGATGGGGACATCCCCTCCTTTACTGGTGGCTCTTCTTTTACAGCTCTCAGTGCTTCTGCATTCTCTGGAAGAGTTCCTTGACTTTTTTCCTTTGTGCTTCTATTTTTTTTTTAATTAAATTTTAGCATTAATATGTTTACTTTTAATGAAGACTAAAGGATTTTAAATTGACTTTGAAAAACATTTTTTAGATTCACATGGTTGAGATTCTTTGCATGGCACAAAGTGTACATAACAGAAACTCTTCCCCTCCCCCACCCTTCATCACTAGGTCTCAAGCTGCAGCTTGGGGAGACTGTGGGGGGGGGGGGATCAATGGTACAGCTCCTTAGTGGTGGGGGCAGCCCCCAAAGCTGCCTACAGGCTGTCTTCCTCTCGATTTCTGTTCTTTTCTTAATCCCATTCTGATCCCTGCTGTTTGCTAGACTGGAGCCTCTCATCCTGTCCATCTCTGTTTCCGATTTAAGGCTCCATGGTTCATGCTGATGATCCTGTCTGCCTTCTGTTTTTAGAAACTCATCAAAATCTATGGTTTGCTGATATCACCTTCTGCTTGCTTTTAGGATGATTATAATCACTTTCCACTTCTGTTTTTAGGATGATTATGAATTTATTTCTCTTTGTGTGTCTTTTTTTTTTTTGAGACAGAGTTTCACTCTTGTTGCCCAGGCTGGAGTGCAATGTCACAGTTTTGGCTCACTGCAACCTCTGCCTCCTCGGTTCAAGCGATTCTCCTGCCTCAGCCTCCCAAGTAGTTGGGATTACAGGCATGCACCACCACGCCTGGCTAATTTTGTATTTTTAGTAGAGATGAGGTTTCAACCATGTTGGCCAGGCCAACTGGTGAACTCCTGACCTCAGGTGATCTGCCTGCCTCAGCCTCCCAAAGTGAAAGGGCATTACAGGCATGAGCCATCGCTCCCGGCCTGTGTGTTTTTATTGTCATTAAAATGTGATTTTGTGAGGAGCGATAATTAGGTGGAACTTGGATTGCCAAGGTAGGATTTTAATCAGGAGTTTGATATAGTCAGGTTTGTATTTTTAAAGTCACTGGTGCAAAGCTGGAGGAAGGAATGGACAGGACAAAATGATATAGGGTAGCCACTTGCCATCCAGGTGAGAAGGAAGAAAGCACGACTAGGGTAGAGGCCATGGAGGTGGCGGCAGATTCTAGATATTGAAGACTTGTAGAACCACAACTTCTGCACCAGAGAAAGTTGATGTTTGATGCCAGCCATGGAGCTCAGCAAAGCCTGGAGCAGAGAAGCCACAGGTAAAGCCATGCAGCCAACCAAGGGAAGAGTCCTGAGAACCACAGATGGGCCCTGGACCTGCAATCAGTGAGTGACACCCAGAAATGTGGGTAGTTAGAGCCAAGCTGAGTGGAATTTATGTGTGTGAGATCTGCCATTGTGGACCAGTGATGAGTCAGCGCAAGTGATTGGCAAGCAGATCCCATCAATAGCACACACTCAGTTGTGGGCTTCTGGCTGGAAGACAGGGCACACAGGCGACAGGTTCAAGAGGACTTGGTGACTCAGTTGGATGTTGGACATGAGGGAGAGGGAAGACTGCAGGATGACTCCTAGATTTCCGGTCGCCTGGGTGATGCCATCCTGGAGACGGGGGCTTTGGGAAAGTGTTGCCTAGGTTGTGCTGAAGGTGCCTGTAGGTTGAGAGATGCAGTAGTGGTTGAGTCTTGGGGAGTTTGGGGCTGCTAGTCCTTCCACCTGGCTCTGGACCCAACTCTTCTTGCTTTAACGGGAGCCCAGCGCTGTTCATTACTGCTGCACAGCAGCCTCTTCCCTTCCCCATTTAAACGTGTTCAAACTCCTCCCACCCGTCTCTGCCCAACCTTCTTTGGTGTTCCGCTTGTTTTGCACCAGTCCCGCCACCTGCAGACTTCCCAAAGCAGCTTTCTATGACATCTCCATTTCCACTGCTGATTTCAGCACCACTGCTAAGTGTTCTTTGTTTGTTTGCTTTTTTTTTAAATGTAGAGAACTACAAAACTTTATTGAATGACATTGTAGTAGAACCAGGACCTGTCAGGTACACTTTATTTATTTATTTTTGAGACAGAGTCTTGCTCTGTCTTCGGCTGTAGTGTAGTGGTGTGATCTTGGCTCATTGAAATGTCCCCATCCCAGGTTCCTGCCTCAGCCTCCCGAGTAGCTGGGATTACAGGCGTGTGCCAACACACCCGGCTAATTTTTGTATTTTTAATAGAGATAGAGTTTCACCATGTTGGCCAGGATGGTCTCAATCTCTTGACCTCGTGATCCGCCTGCCCCAGCCTCCCAACATGCTGGGATTACAGGCATGCACCACCGTGCCTGGCTAATTTTGTATTGTTAGTAGAGACGGGGTTTCTCCATGTTGGTTAGGCTGGTCTTCAACTCCCGACCTCAGGTGATCCACCCGCCTCAGCCTCCCAGAGTGCTGGGATTACAGGTGTGAGCCACTGTGCCCAACCCAGGTATACTTCTTAAACCCTCCCTCCATTCACTTCTCTTTGGCCCCATCTCCATGTCTGCCCCATTCGAGGGCAGCAGTTTCCTACCTGGTCTCTCTGCATCCATCCTTGCCCTTTCAGCTCATTCTTCACATAGCTGCAATCTTTCTGAAATGAACCCCTGTGTGCATCTCTTTCCTTTACCCAGTGCTCCCAGTGCCTTAGGATAACATCCCAGATCTCTCCCTTGCCCCTGCTACCCCCCTGATCTGGGGCCTAGATCTGCTTCTGGCCTCATCCAGCTCCTCTCTTTCCTTCGTTTCTCTGCCCTGACTTCTCAAGACCCCTCTCAGTTCCTGAGGCCTACGGAGCTCAGGCCTTTGCACATGCTTTTCCCTCTGCCTGCGATGACCTTCTGTCTACCTCTTTGCCTGCTGATTCTTCCTCATTTTCACTGTGACCCTTAAAATGACGTTCCCTCTGGAGGAACACAGGGCTCTTTTGCAGCTCTCTGCATACTTGCAGCTGTTTTCTTAATTATTTGTAATTTGTTTAAGGTTTGCCATCCTGTCTCTGTTATGAGCAGAGCTCATGTCTGTTGCTTTCTCATTATCCCCAGTACATTGTCCAGTCACTGACTTGACTTGTGACATATTTAAGAGTTGGCAGTATGCATGTGCATGCAAATGTATGAACACATGTCTCTCTGTGTGTATACTCGGGGGTGGGATTAGCTCTAAACCGTTGAGCTTGTTGCCTAGAGATAAGAATCCCGGCCGGGCATGGTGGCCCACACCGGTAATCCCAGTACTTTGGGAGGCTGAGGTGGGTGGATCACGAGGTCAGGGGTTCAAGACCAGCCCGGCCAACAAGGTGAAACCCCTCTCTACTAAAAATGCAAAAAATTATCCAGGCATGGTGGCACGCACCTGTAATCCCAGCTACTCTGGAGGCCGAGGCAGGAGAATCGCTGGAACCCAGGAGGCAGAGGTTGTGGTGAGAGGAGATCATGCCATTGCACTCCAGCCTGGGCAACAGTGTGAGACTACATCTCAAAGAAAAAAGAATCCCGTGTTGGGTGTTCTGAGAGGAGAGGTAGGAGAAACTGAAGAGGCAGAAAAGCTAGACTGGCTTCACTAAAACCAGCAGGGAGACTTTGATGGGGAACGGTTAGCAGTGTTACAGAGGGATAAAATACCTCCTAAATTTGGCATTTTCAGAAATCATTTAGCAACCTAGGTATTTTTTAGTTTTTTGTTTTTTTTGAAATTGAGTCTAGCTCTGTCGCCCAGACTGGAGTACAGTGGCCCGATCTCGGCTCACTGAAACCTCCACCTCCCATGTTCAAGCTATTCTCCTGCCTCAGCCTCCTGAGTAGCTGGGATTACAGGCACCCACCACCACACCCAGATATTTTTTGTATTTTTAGTAGAGACAGGGTTTCACTGTGTTAGCCAGGCTGGTCTCGAACTCCTGACCTTGTGATCTGCCCGCTCGGCCTCCCAAAGTGCAGGGATTACAAGTGTGAGCCACCACACCCAGCCAGCAACCTAGTTTTTTAATTGCAGGGACTTTATGAGTACAGTACATATGTGTATCTGTTTGACTCATCTAACAAAGTGTGTGGTTTCAGAAATAATGAGTCATTCTGAAGCCATGTATTTTTTCACAACTTGCACAAGTTGCACAAGTCATACAGTGAATTCCTATATACCTTTCACTTACATTCACAAATTATGAATATTTTGCTACATTTGGTTTCTCACTCACACACATACACTGGCACAATCATCACATTCAGAAATTTTAATAGGTACCACAGTCTATAGTCAGATGTTCCCAGTTATCCCAATCATATCTTTAGAGTTGCTCTTTTTAAAAAGTCCAGGTTCTATTATAAGGTCATGTTTGCATTTAATATGTTCCTTTAATCTGAAAGAGTTCCTCAGTTTTTTGTTTGTTTTAGTCTTTCAAGACATTAATATTTTCACCTGGGCGTGGTGGCTCACACCTGTAATGGGAGGCCGAGCAGGAGGATCACTTGAGGCCAGAAGTTCAAGACCAGCCTGGGCAGCACAGCAAGGCCCTATGAAAAATAAGAAAATTCGCCAGGCGTGGTGGTGCATACCTGTAGTCCTAGCTACTCAGGAGGCTGAGGTGGGAGGATTGCTTGAGCCCAGGGGTTCAAGGTTACAGTGAGCTATTAGGTTGGTGCAAAAGTAATTGTGGTTTTGCCATTTAAAAAAAGAAAAAAACTGCTGTTACTTTTGCACTACCCTAATATAGTGAGTGTACCACTGTGCCTGGGCCACAGAGTGAGACCTTGTCTCAAAACAAACAAACAAAGAAACATTTTTGAGTTCAGGTTGTTTTGCCGAATGTCCCTCGATTTGAGTTTGGTTGTTTCCTTATGGTAACACTCAGGTTAAACCTTTCTGGTGGCAATACTGTCTACGTGGGTGATGTTGCGTCCTCAGTCAGTCTGCCAAGTAAGAAGGCACACGATGTCAGTTTCTTCCATTGTTGGTATAAATCTGATCACATGGTGAAGGTTGTGTCTGCCAGGGTTCTTCACCGTAATGGTATGTTTTCTCCATTGATTATTCTTGCCTGAATGAGTTATTACTATTGTCTTAGTCCATTCTATGCTGTTATTACAATACCACAGACTGTGTAATTTATAATGAAAAGTTTATTCCCACAGTTGCGAAGGCTGGGAAGTCTGATATCAAGGTGCCAGCATCTGGTGAGGGCCTTCTTGCTGCATCATCCCATGGCAGAAAGTGAGAGGGTAAGAGAGGTGAGAGAGTGAGCAAGCAAGAGAGGGCTGCACTTGCTTTTATAAAAGAACCCTTCTCAAGATAATGAACCCACTCCCATGATAATGACATTAATTCATTCATAAGGCCAGAGCCCTCATGACCTGATCACCTCTTCAAGGTCACATCTCTCAGCACTATTGCATTGGAGATTAAGTTCCTAACACATCAACTCTGGGGGACACATTCAAACCACAGCAACTGTGGTGATTATAAAATGGTAATTTTCAGGCGAGGTTCTGTGGCTCACACCTATAATCCCAGCACTTTGGGAGGCCAAGGTGGGCAGATCACTTGAGGTCAGGAGTTCAAGACCAGCCTGGCCAACATGGTGAAACCCCATCTCTACTAAAAATACAAAAATTAGCCAGGCCTGGTGGTGGGAACCTGTAATCCCAGCTACTCAGGAGGCTGAGGCACGAGAATCGCTTGAACCTGGGAGGCGGAGGTTGCAGTGAGCCGAGATTGCACCACTGCACTCAAGCCTGGGTCATAGAGCAAGACTCAGTCTCAAAAAACAAAACAAAACAAATTGGTAATTTTCTTTTTTTCTCATTCCCTCACGTTTATCAGTTTGTATTTTTCTGTAAAGACATTTTCTCAATGTCAGTATGGACTTAGGGAATTTTATTTTCATTAAATGAGTTATAATCCATTCCTGTTATTTATTTTGATGCCCAAATTCAGCCAATGAGAGAGGGCCCCTGCAAGATCACTTATGTTTGAGTGTTCCCATTGTTTTTGAGCACTTTCTTATATTTTGGGATAGAAAGGTATTCTAGGCTCACATTATATTTTCCAATTTGAGTACCAGCCATTTTCCAAAGAGCCTTGGTTCCTTTTAGTGTAGAATTGTATATAGAAACCAAGATTTGGGTAGATTTGCTCAATACTACTGGAGTAGCATTTTCTCTGGGCCCTAGCAATAAACAGAGGTAGGAGGAGACTTTTTGTTTTTGTTTTTGAGATGGAGTCTTGGACTGTCACCCAGGCTGGAGTGCAATGGCACGATCTCGGCTCACTGCAACCTCTGTATCCGGGTTCACACTATTCTCCTGCTTCAGCCTCCCAAGTAGCTGGGACTACAGGCGCATACTACCACACCCAGCTAATTTTTTGTATATTTAGTAGAGATGGGGTTTCACTATGTTAGTCAGACTGGTCTCGAACTCCTGACCTCATGATCCACCAGCCTCGGCCTCCCAGAGTGCTGGGATTACAGGCATGAGCCACTGCACCTGGCCTTTTTTTTTCAATAGTGAATTACAAGACGTCTTGCTTACAGTAGAATGCCATCTAATTAATGAGAAGGAATGATTGAGTTAAGCAAATCACTATTTCACAACTGTCACAGTAAGAACTGATTCAGGCAAGAATCATCAATAGGTGCTAAAACTCATGGGTGAAAGTTTGATGAGGAGTAAGATACTTACAGTCCCCAAACACGTACCACAAGATACCTACTAATTAAAATGGGAATGGTAGTTATGATGGAGAAACCTGGCAGATACCACATCAGCTAAGTGCCTTCTGATGAACTCTTCTCACTGGTCGTTTGTGTATATGGTGGCTGATGCTTTTGACAGTTAATGTCACATCTGAGGCAGTGTTCCATAACTCCAGTCTTGGGAGGGCACTTTTTACGGCGGAGGACAGATTGTCCTATTCTCTTTTGGTCGGGTTCCAGGCAGGGGCCCTTTCTCTCAGGGGCTGCTTATTTTATGGGAAAGAGATCAGAGTCTGGAGCCTAGTAGCTTTGGGCTGTCTCTGTGTCCCATGTGATCCATGAAAACGGTGCAAAAGAATCACCAAAACCAGGCCCAAAGGGAAACTCTGGGAAACCTGGTCCTGTCCCCTATCCGCAATCTCAACTGGTTGAATCACTGGTGGACCACCCTGGATTGCCTCTTCTTGCCATAGGAAGCTGCTGGGGAGTGCTGCCAACTTTCTTTACTGCGACCTGAATTTCCCTCTGTTGTTCTTGGGTAACTGTACAGGACAAATAACATCTCTCTCAGCCACCTTCACATATGGCAGTAGGCTTAGCTCAGGCTCAGCCAGGTCCACCACTGGAATTCAGACATGTTTGAACTTGCTGGAGTAGATGAGAACCCTGTAGGAGCCACAGCAGCCCAGGGTCAGGGCTTCCTGGGAAGACTCAGCTTGAAAGTAACCTCTGGTGACCACACCTCGCTGTCAAGTGGGCAGGCAGGCACTGTCCTTTCCTCAGACTGGCCTGCAGGCTATAGCTATGACCATCTGCAGAGACAATGTGGTTTGCCCTCAGGACACAGATGGCAGAGAGGCCTGCTTCCCATTCCTAGACCTGAACTTCATATAAGTAAAATCAAATAGTAGCTACTTTTTTTGTTGTTGTTGTTGAGGCGGAGTTTTGCTCTTGTTGCCCAGGCTGGAGTGTAATGGCATAATCTCGGCTCACTGCAACTTCTGCCTCCCCGGTTCAAGCGATTCTCCTGCCTCAGCCTCCCAAGTAGCTAGGATTACAGGCATGCACCACCATGCCCAGCTGATTTTGTATTTTTTTTAGTAGAGATGGGGTTTCTCCATGTTGGTCAGGCTGGTCTTGAACTCCTGACCTCAGATGATCTGCCTGCCTCAGCCTCCCAAAGTGCTGGGATTACAGGCGTAAGCCACCATGCCCGGCCTTATTTATATATATATTTAAATATAAGAATGGTTTTATTTGTTCCTTAAATGTTTGGTAGAATTAATTAGTGAAGTCATCTGGGCCTAAAATTTTCTTTGTGGGAATGTTTAAAATGATTAATTTTAGGCTGGGCACGGTGGCTCACGCCTTAATTCCAGCACTTTGGGAGTCTGAGGCAGGTGGATCATCAGAAGTCAGAAGTTCAAGACCAGACTAGCTAGCTGGTAAAATCCCATCTCTACTAAAAATACAAAAAAATTAGCCGGGCATGGTGGCAGGCACCTGTAATCCCAGCTACTTGGAAGGCTGAGGCAGGAGAATCACTTGAACCCAGGAGGCAGAGGTTGCAGTGAGTTGAGATCGCACCACTGCACTTGCATTCCAGCCTGGGCAACAAGAGTGAGACTCCGTCTAAAAAAAAAATAGATGAATTATAGTGCTATTAAAATTTCGATTCTTTTTCTGTTCGTGAATATTTTTTTTAAAACCCTTTTATAGTTTGGTCCCATGGGAAATCTGAAAAACGAGAGGCTGTTTAGAGGCTCATCATAAAAATATCCCCTCTTATGTAGCCTCTAGTGGTTTACAAGCTGAAGCTGAAACCATGTTCATGCACTTGATGCCTTGCTTCATTTACAACTCCCAGCTGGGCGTTCAACACGTATCTTTGATTAAGAAGGCAGGATTCTGTTCCCTTCTTATAAACTCAGGCTTTCTCTGACCATTTGCTTGCCAGGCAGTGTTAGGCATTTTGGATACAGCTGTGAGTCTGTTCCATGGAGGAGCTCATCCTTCAGTGGAAAGAGACAGAAAATGCAGTTATGTGGTAGGTACACGGGAGAGGTGCTCTGGGCGGTCATGAGCTGCTGTGAATGCTCAGGAGCAGATAAGCTGCTCTGCTTCCATGTGAACTTCTGTACTGTGAATTAATTCACACGTGGCAGGTGAGCAGGGGAAGGATGTTGGTATAATGTGCGTTTCTTTGGTTCACCTGTGATTTTGCCTAGGCAAAGGAGGTGGAGTAGTGAGAGGAGAATGACAGTTTTCAGCAGGAAAGGAGAAAGCCCTCTGGCTGCCCTGCTGGAGGAGCCCCTGTGGGCTTCTAGGAACAAGAAATAAAACCACTGGCACTCCCGGAGAAAAGCCACATCTCCTAGCCTGTTGGGGTCTTGGCGGTGGCAGGCTATGGCTGCCTCCAGGCCCAACTTAGTAACAGTCCCCTGGCTCAGAACTCCTCTTTCATCTGCACTGTCTTGGCACCTTTCAGCCTTGCTCTAATTAAAGTTTGCCAGGATTTCTATTTTACTTTTTTGGTGCATTTTTTTTTTTTTTTTTTTGAGACGGAGTTTCGCTCTTGTTACCCAGGCTGGAGTGCAATGGCGCAATCTCGGCTCACCGCAACCTCCGCCTCCTGGGTTCAGGCAATTCTCCTGCCTCAGCCTCCTGAGTAGCTGGGATTACAGGCACGCGCTACCACGCCCAGCTAATTTTTTTGTATTAGTAGAGACGGGGTTTCACCATGTTGACCAGGATGGTCTCGATCTCTTGACCTCGTGATCCACCCGCCTCGGCCTCCCAAAGTGCTGGGATTACAGGCTTGAGCCACCGCGCCCGGCCTTTTGGTGCATTTTTAATACCCATGGTGGTATCCTCTCGCCCCACTGTAGCCCAAAAGATTTTGTTAGTGCTCTAGTGACAATGTTTTATAGGTTTGAGTGGTTTGCCATAGCCCCATTTTTCACAGAAGTCTTGTTAATTATGTACAATAAGATAACATGAGGTTTTCTTTTTCTTTTTTCTTTTTTTGAGATGCAGTTTCGCTCCCACTGCCCAGCTTGGAGTGCAATGGCACGATCTCGCCTCACTGCAACTTTTGCCTCCTCGGTTCAAGTGTTTCTCCTGCCTCAGTCTCCCAAGTAGCTGGGATTACAGGCCTGTGACACCACACCTGGCTAATTTTGTATTTTTAGTAGAGATGGGGTTTTACCATGTTGGTCAGGCTGGTCTCGAACTCCTAACCTCAGGTGATCCACCCGCCTTGGCCTCCCAAAATGCTGGGATTACGCCCAGCAACATAAGGTTTTCTAAGAATGTATATATTGCTTTATAGCAGAAATGTATGTATTTCGCAGGAATTTAAAACTTGTGAGCTAGAGAGACTGTAAAGGGAAAAAAAGTCCTAAACAATCAGGAAACAGTTTTAAGAAGTGGCAGTAGAACTCTATGCGCATTTACTTAGCAATCTGCATTTACAAAGTGCTTTGTACACATTCTGTCTATGTTAAAAGCCTTGGCAGCAGCTTGGATGTGGGTTCTGGGGCCAGTGTTTCTGATGGGAAGCTCAGGCTCCAACCAGCCTGTGGCTGGACTGACCAGGCTCAGTGTCACTCCCTGGGTGGCTGCTCTTGAGGATCTAAGTAGGAGCACCCTGAGAGCTGGGAATTGATTTCTAAGCCTGCTTTGAGCTGAGGGCCACAGAGCCAGAGCAGGAGGAGACCCTGCCCCAGAAATAGGCCAGTGCTTGTTATGCAGGCTTTGGCGGTTCCCGTTTCCTTATGTAACCTCAGTGTTCACACTGTTCTCTTTTGTTGATTCCCTCCATGTGACTGTTTTTCTATCAATCTCCTTAGCTAATGAGCTCCTTATAAGGAGAACGGATGGATCAGAGCACAGCTCCGTACACAGTGGTGGGGCACAGTCATTTCCCAAAGTGTGGACTTTCCCAGAACGCCCCTTTTGTGTGGGCCTGCAAAGGCTGGGATTGTTCCTGCCTTGTTTGAAATAATAAAGCTGCCTGTGTTTCCTGTGTTCACTTTTCAGTCGCCTGTTACTCACTATCTTACACTTGGGGCAGCTGTCCTGCTTCCCTGGCCTCACTGCAGTGCCCAGTGCCCTCTACAGCAGGGCAGTGACTGCCATGGGTGGGCGAATAGAAGGACATGGCCCATGCCCTTCAGGAATGTTTTAGGAAGATGGACACACACATGCAGACCTGAGGATGTTCTGGAGCGCAGGAGTGAGGCAGTCAGCAGCAAGGGTTAGGGCCAGGGAGGGAGACAGGCCTGGGGAGAGGATGGAGGCCCAGCAACGAGTGGGAAAGAAGAGGTCCTGGCAGGCAGTTACCAGAGCCCTCCTGCCATGCCAGAGTCCCCAGGGGTTCGTTCCTTCCAGTGTCCTGCTCAGTGCAGGAATACCTGCTTGGTTTTTTTTGTTTGTTTGTTTGAGACAGAGTCTCACTCTGTTGCCCAGGCTGGAGTGCAATGGTGCGATCTTGGCTCACTGCAATCTCTGCCTCCTGGGTTCAAGCAATTCTCCTCCCTCAGCCTCCCCATTATCTGGGATTACAGGCACCTGCCACCAAGCCCGGCTAATTTTTTTTTTTTTTTTTTTGAGATGGAGTCTCACTCTGTTGCCCAGGCTGGAGTGCAATGGTGTGATCTCAGCTCACTGCAACCTCCGTCTCCTGGGTTCAAGTAATTCTCCTGCCTCAGCCTCCCCAGTAGCTGGGATTACAGACATGCACCACCACACCAGGCTAGCTTTTGTATTTTTAGTAGAGATGGGGTTTCACCATATTGGCCAGGCTGGTCTTGAACTCCTGACCTCAGGTGATCCACCCACCTTGGCCTCCCAAAGTACTGGGATTACAGGCATGAGCCACCGTGCCTGGCCACACCTGCTTGCTTTCTGCAGCATCCCTGTCTCCTACCCTCTGCCTGGGTCCAACTGTCCTGCCATTATGGAGCTGGAGCTCTGGTGCTAAAAGTGCTTCTGTCGTTGGAGCCTCTGAGCAGGAAAAAATCCCCAAACTGTTTGCTCTCACAACAATCAACACAGAAGATTTCTGTGACCAGATATGTGGGGATTTCTTCTTACCAACAAGCAAGCAGTCCATTCTGCAGCAGACACCAGTTGAGTGTCCTCCAGTTCAATTCTGACACTCTCTTCCTGGAGACAGCATCAGATCCCAGAGGTTGAGGGCTTAGTCCCACAAGACTGCCCCTAACTTCCAACCAGCTATAAATCAGGGATCTCACAATCCCTTACTTGGGTTTAATTTGCTAGAGTGGCTCACGGAACTCAGGAACATTTACATAAGTTTTCTGGTTTATTATAAAGGATATTACAGGTTAGGCACAGAGGCTCACACCTGTAATCCCAGCACTTTGGGAGGCCGTGGCAGGTGGATCACCTGAGGTCAGGAGTTTGAGACCAGCTTGGCCAACATGGCGAAACCCCATCTCTACTAAAAAAAAATACTAAAATTAGCTGGGTGTGGTGATGAGTGCCTGTAATCCCAGCTACTTGGGAGGCTGAGGCAAGAGAATTGCTTGAACCCAGGAGGTGGAAGTTGTATTGAGCCGAGATCACACCATTGCACTCTGGTCTGGGTGACAGAGCGAGACTCCATCTCAAAAAACTTTTTTAAATTTTAAGAAATGATATTACAAAGGACATAGATGAAGAGATGCACAGGGTGAGGTGTGAGAAGGAGCGTGGCGTTTCCGTGCCCTCCTTGGGCGCACCACCCTACAGGAACCTCCATGTATTCGGCTGTCCTGAAGCTCTCCATACCCTTTCCTCGTAGCCGTTTTTTGGATTCTTCATTGGATAGATATGACTGAAGCATGGACAACTGGGTGGACGTGTGAGTAGATGAAAGGGGAATGATCTCAGACTGATAGGCTGAGTGGGGAAACTCAGCAAAGCTTATCTGTTCAGAGGCTTCTTGGTCTCTGTGCACCTTCTTCTAGGGGAGGGGCAGGACCCCTTCTGAAATGGGGGTTGTATGACTCACAATCAAACAAGGTAGGTCAGAGAATTTCTTTATGATCGGCTCCAAGACAGAAAGACAGAGGAAGGTATATATTTAGTTACCATGGCCTGTCTTGGGGAGAAGTAACAAGGGCTATGGGAGTTATGAGCCAGGAACTGTGACCAAAGCCAACACAGCTGAGCCTTGAACAGCACAGGTTTGAATCTCACAGGTTCACTTGTACGTGAATTTTTTTCAACAAAATGTGATTGAAAATGCAGTATTCCTGGGATGTGAAACTCACATATACGGAGGGCTGCTGATTGCGGAAACTAAGTATGTGAGGACTTCGGCATACGTGGGGGTCCTGCAACCAACCCCGTGTGGACATACTGCAGGGTGACTGTACACACATACCATGACATCGCAGAGCACACACCTGCTTCCCACGGAGGTTGTGCCAAGCAGTCTGGTTATGTCCTCCAGCACGCATCTTTTTGCTGTCCTTGAGGACTGCCTCCCAGGAGGGTGGCAGAAGCCCCTTCCTTCAAGTCTTCAAGCCGCTGACCTATGGCTGGGTGGTCAGGCAGAGGAGGGAGCTGGGATTTGTGAGATAAACACATAAGAGCTATAGATTCCTATGCAGGAAAACAGCCGTTTGGGGCAAACTTGGAATCAGATTAGACTCGGTCTGTGTCCTGACTGCAATTTAGCAGCAGCAGGCACATCACGTAGGCTTTCTGAGTCCTGGCTTCCACATCTGTAAACTAAGGATAGCAGCTCTCAGGAGGCGTGATGTGATGAGATGCGAGAGGTCCACAGCCCAGAGCTGCCCAAACAGCAGGTGCGTGGGCAGAGGTAGCCATGCCAGGGACGTGTCCGGACAGCTCGGGGAGGATCTGCAGGCATCTGTCACCAAAACTTGGAGTTTGGTTGTACGATTCTTCCTCTGCCTCAGCTGGTGACATTTTCTATCCTTCTCTGAGGTAACAGCAGTTCTTGAAGGAGATGCTGCCCCATCTTCTTACCGCTCAACTGTCCCGCTCTGTGCACTGGCGCTATTGTCCTTCCTTCTGCTACAGCTGAGGAAGTGTCTTTCCCCATGTACCCTGGACCCTGCATCCTCCACCTCCTCCCATTCTTATCTTCTTTAGTAATCTGTCCCCTTTTCCTGCATGTTCTCTATTATTATTTTCAGCAGTATGCTCACATCCACCATTCTCTTGATCTTTATCCCTCACATCCACCATTCTCTTGATCTTTATCCCACTCTTGCTTTAATCCTCTCTTTCAGGGAATGCAAACACACAGAGGAAAACCCTAAGGAATCATCTTGGAGTCTTCATCTTCCCGCACCTGGTCGATCTTCAAGACCTGTTGGTTCTCCCTCCAAAGCGTATATCCATTTCCATCATCTTTGCTGTCACCCTGGCCCAAGTTGATGTTTTCTCGAGTCAACTACTGAAAAAATTTCCTAACTGATCTCTCTGCTTTTCTTCTGGCTCCCCTAAAATTCAGTCTCTGTACTCTGGCCAGGTGACCTTTATACAACATAAATCAGTGCCATCCCCTGCTTAAAAGCCTTCCATGGGTCCCAGTGCCTATGAATTGGCCCCTGACTTGCCTTGGGCTCATTTTCCTGCATGACAGCCTTATTAGCACACGCTGTTCTCTCTGCCTGGAATGTTCTACTTTTCAAATTTCTCACTCCTCAACCTTTAGCTTTCTGTCTGAAAGCCCTTCCTGACATCCTGTATCCAAGGCCTCTGGTTCTCCCTTATCAGTGCATCCTATTCATTTTGGTATAGCTGAACCCATCCCAATCCATAATTTCATATTTATATGTTTACTTACTGATTTCTGTCTTTCCCATTAGCTTATGTTCCACGAGGGCAGGGATTGTGTTTCCAGCGCCTAGAAAAATGTGTGGTACAATGGAAGAACTCTTCGAATGAAGCCATGAACCAACGGGGAAGAGAGGTGGTGATGGAGGTTCACAGAGAAGGCAGTGACCAGCTGCCCCACTGATTGAATTAGCTGCTTTTCCTTATCCAAGACAAGGCATGAGAATTTTGCACATGTGTAGGATTCAGCAGTTGTGAGAAGTTCAGATATGGGTGGATTCCAGTTGTTGTTCTGAAATCTAGTGGGAAGCCACCCCCATGAACAACCCCTGTATGTACACCATACCCCAAATATAATATTGCTTTTAAAAAAAGGTAAAATAAGAGGCAGCATGACAGAGTGCAAGGAACACAGGCCTCTGAGTACTGATTTGGCTTCTGGTCTTTGGTTTGTGTATTAGCTTTGCTTTTCTTATTTTATTTGTGAAATAAGAGAGATTGGACTAGAAAGATAAAAGTCCTCTCCAGTTTGGCTGCCTTAACAGAGTATCTAACAGTGTTATCAGCAATTAAGACATTTAATTTATCTTTTGAAACCAGAATATGAAGAAGCCATGATGGCTCTAGGGTCAGTGTCGTGGTTCAAAGGTGTCATCAAGGACCCAGCCTCTACTGTTTTCTTCTGCTTTGCTCCAGGCTTGTCTCTCATGGTCACAATGTGGCTGCTGCAGCTCTAGGCATCACAGCCTTCCACAAGAGCATCAAAAGCAGAAAAGGATGGGCACGGGCAGAGCTGTCCTCATGGGTCTCTGTCTCTTCATCAGGAAGTAAAATCTTTCCTGGAGGTCCCCTAGCAGATGTCCTTGTATGTCTCACTGTCAGAACCATTTCATGTAGCCACTTGACCAATCATGAGAATGGAAGTGCCATAATTTCCTTATCCCAAATATAAATTCATCCCCCAGAGCTGCCCTGTTATCTGCTGTACTCGATACAGTTCGGTCCTGTGAACAAAGGAGGAGTAAGGGCAGGCCGCTGTATGGCTGCCTCGTGGACGTGAAGTTCTGTGATTCTAAGTGCTCTGCCTTTGGGAGGCTTCCTTGTTATGCTGCAGGGACTGTGTTATTCACATCTCCAGTGAGGCAATGGCAAAAAATAACTTTTTTTTTTTGAGGAAGGCTTTACGTTCCTGAATGAGATGGGAAACAGAAAGGGTTTGGCCAAGAAAGATTCAGTGAGAAACTGAGCCCGGCAGGTCATCTGCAGTATAGGGGCCCACAACTGAGCTGCCTGTTGCTAAGAGGGAGTAGAAAAGATTAGAGATCACTGTAAATTGTGAGGCAAGACCTCAATTCACTTCCTCAGTAAACTACTGGTTCTTCTGCATGTCCAGGCTGCAACCTCAAGTATTCTTAGTAAGTAGAATCTTTCTTTAAAGCTGCTTAATAAAGTCAGATAACAAATGATGAATATATTGTATCTGCTAGGGGACCTCCAGTCCTTTTTGTAAGTCCTAGTCCTTTTAGTTTGTTTTTTTGAGATGGAGTCTCACTCTGTCGCCCTGACTGGAGTGCAATGGCACGATCTTGGCTCATTGCATCCTCCCCCTTTTGGGTTCAGGCAATTTTCCTACCTTAGCCTCCCGAGTAGCTGGATTACAGGTGCCCACCATCATGCCTAGCTAACTTTTGTATTTTTAGGAGAGACAGGGTTTCACCATGTTGGCCAGGCTGGTCACGAACACCTGACCTCAAGTGATCTGCCCACCTCGGCCTCCTGAAGTGCTAGGATTACAGGTGTGAGCCACCGTGCCTAGCCTATAATGGCTATATTAAGAACATACTATGTGCTGGGCACTATGTGAGGTCCTGGGGATACCAATACAAGGGGACAAGGTCCCAGTCCTTAAGAGGCTGACATTCCAGTTTAGGGCTACCACATGCATCAGATAAGTCGGCTTTATGGGGCAGGAGAATGGGAGTGGCCACGTCTACCTAAGAGGTAACCAAGAAAGGAAGTTAACTGGTAAGAGCAACAGATGCTTTGTCTGATGTTGAGAATAGCATGAGCCAGAGGGAGCCATTGGTCAAGACTGACAGGCACTGGACATGTGGAGCTGAGGCTGGAGGGCTCTGCAGCCTTGCAGGGAAGTGCACACCTTACCCTGCAGGCAAAGGAAACAAACGCTTCTTATTGGCAAGTCTTCAGGTAATGTCAATCAAATTATTTCCCAGTTTTCTCCCAGAGATTACAGAAGGATTTTATTTCATTTACTTAATACATTACATTGATTATGTTCATTTATACATCAGATATGTATTATGGACCAGTTGTTAACAAAATTTATACCTTTGCTATAAACCGTGGATAGACTATAGCAAAATGTCTAAAAGGTATATTATGGTATCTGTTGCTCTTATAAGATAAGCTGGCTTATCTGATACATGTCATATCCCTCAACTGAAATGTCAACTTCTTAAGGACTAGGACCTTGTCCCTTTGTATTGGTGTCCCCAATAGTGATTTCTAGTAATTTTTTTTTTTTTTGAGACGGAATCTTACTCTATCACCCAGGAAGGAGTGCAGTGGCATGATCTCGGCTCACTGCAACCTCTGCTGCCTGGGTTCAAGCAATTCTTCTGCCTCAGCCTCGAGAGTAGCTGGGCTTACAGGCACCTGCCACCGTGCCCAGCTAATTTTTAAATTTTTAGTAGAGACGGGGTTTCACTATCTTGGCCAGGTTGGTCTTGAACTTCTGACCTCAAGATCCATCTGCCTCAGCCTCCCAAAGTGCTGGGATAACAGGTGTGAGCCGCCGGTATTTTTGTTTTTTTGAGACAAGGTCTCGCTCTGTCAACCAGGATGGAGTGCAGTGCTGCAATCACAGCTCACTGCAGCCTCAACCTCCTGGGTTCAAGTAATCCCGACTCTCCCACTTCATTCTCCTGAGTAGGTGGAACCACAGAGGTACACCACCCTGCCTGGCTAAGTTTTGTATTTTTTTTGTAGAGATGGAGCATTACTGCCCAGGCTGGTCTCAAACTCCTGGATCCAATGGCTTAAAAATGACCAAAAAAATTAATATTTGCTATTTCTCAATTTTTATCAACTATGCTACGAGCATTTCTCAGTACACATGGGCATTGCCAGAACTGTTGTTCTCCAGCAGTCTGCAGAGGTATTCAGAAATGATTCTGCCCATAGTCCTAGGCAAATCTCTTGTGTTGCTTGTAGGAAGCCAAAAAGATCCTTGCCTGAAGCCCCTGCCTCACGCCTTTGTTCAAGTGTCACCTTATCCAGTTCTGCCCGTCCTGATAGTTCTTACTCTGCTTTTTCATTTTTCATACCACACGTCTCCATACTGTTTACTAACTTGTATTTGTTTATCCCTGCTAGACTCTAAGTCTCTTAAAATTCAGTAGGGATCTTTGTGTGTTCTGTTCACTGGTGTATCTTAAGCACCTAGAACAGGGTTCCCCAACCCCTGGGCCACAGATCAGTACTGGTCTGTGGCTTGTTAGGAATCAGGCCACACACGGCAGAAGGTGAGCAGGCAGGAGAGCATTACCACCTGAGCTCGGCCTCCTGCAGATCAAGCGGCATTAGATTCTCATAGGAGCTAAACCCTATTGTGAAGTATGCACACAGAACATCTAGGTTGTGCACTCCCTATGAGAATCTAATACATCCC
Organism: Aotus nancymaae; assembly: GCF_030222135.1. Lineage (NCBI taxonomy): Eukaryota > Metazoa > Chordata > Mammalia > Primates > Aotidae > Aotus > Aotus nancymaae. Next base: position 10,507,651 of record NW_026988430.1, on the reverse strand, counting down.
CTCCGCCCCCAGTCTGTGGAAAAATCGTCTTCCATGAAACTGGTCCCTGGGTGCCAAAGAGGTTGGGGACCGCTGACCTAGACTCAAAGGGCAGTACCTCGGTAATTAGGAAGTATAGGAAGTCTCCTTCTGAATTCTTTTATCTGGCAAAAAAAGGAAGTTAGTCAGTTCTTGGAAACTTGTGTCTTGAAGCAAAATGATGCACTGTATAACAAACCCAATTTTACCACAGTTGATGTTGTTTAAAAAAAAAAAAAAACTTCAGCTGAATTTAATTTAAAAGAGCTTAATTTAGCAAAGAATGATTCACAAATTGCACAGCCTGCTGAGCCAGAGTAGGCTTAGAGACTCCAGTGCAGTCACGTGGTTTAAGAGAATTTATGGACAGAAAAAGGAAAGTGACGTGCAGAAAATGGAAGTGAGGTACAGAAACAGCTGGATTGGTGATAGCTCGGCATTTGCCCTATTTGAATACGGTTTGAACAGTTGGCCACATCTGATTGGCCAAAAGTCGAGCATTGGCACAAGAGTAGGCTGCAGTCTGTATACACCTCCACTTGTTACAGTTCTTGATGTACATACAGAGAAACCTTTAGGCTGAATTTAAAATATGTAAGGAGGCAGCTAAAATTTATTTAACAATATAAACAAGAGTTAACTTCCTATGACACATACAGTATATGATTTCACTTCAAGTCACAGTTTGCAAGAACCTACCGAGGAAGTTGTAAGGACTTAACAGCACTCCCTTAAGGCTTCTCCGCCTCTTGTTATTGGCCATCCTTTGTCACTAAACGGAAAGGAGTTACTAAGTCAAGAATGAAGATCTTTTTTTTTTTTTTTTTTGAGACGAAGTTTCGCTCTTGTTACCCAGGCTGGAGTGCAATGGCACGATCTCGGCTCACCGCAACCTCCGCCTCCTGGGTTCAGGCAATTCTCCTGCCTCAGCCTCCTGAGTAGCTGGGATTACAGGCACGCGCCACTATGCCCAGCTAATTTTTTGTATTTTTAGTAGAGACGGGGTTTCACCATGTTGACCAGGATGGTCTCGATCTCTTGACCTCGTGATCCGCCCGCCTCGGCTCCCAAAGTGCTGGGATTACAGGCTTGAGCCACTGCGCCCAGCCAAGAATGAAGATCTTATTGAGCTTGCTACAGCAAGCTGCTCATCCCTGCTTGCATGTCTTTAGTATTGAGGATAAAGAGCATGGTGCCCTGGAAGGTGAACTTAAGGGTCATGGAAATAAAGAGGAGGTGGGGTCTTAGATTCTGATTGCAGAGCACTATAAACTGACCATAACAGCTGGTGTTCTTTTAAACAGGTATAAAAGTTTGGTCACTGGGACTCGAGCAAGAGGGGTCATTGCTGTCCTCTGGGTCCTTGCCTTTGGCATCGGATTGACTCCATTCCTGGGGTGGAACAGTAAAGACAGTGCCATCAGCAACTGCACAGAGCCCTGGGATGGAACCACAAATGAAAGCTGCTGCCTTGTGAAGTGTCTCTTTGAAAATGTGGTCCCCATGAGCTACATGGTATATTTCAATTTCTTTGGGTGTGTTCTGCCTCCCCTGCTTATAATGCTGGTGATCTACATCAAGATCTTCATGGTGGCCTGCAGGCAGCTTCAGCGCACTGAGCTGATGGACCACTCGAGGACTACCCTCCAGCGGGAGATCCATGCGGCCAAATCACTGGCCATGATTGTGGGGATTTTTGCCCTGTGCTGGCTACCGGTGCATGCCGTTAACTGTGTCACTCTTTTCCAGCCAGCTCAGGGTAAAAATAAGCCCAAGTGGGCAATGAATATGGCCATTCTTCTGTCACATGCCAATTCAGTTGTCAATCCCATTGTCTATGCTTACCGGAACCAAGACTTCCGCTATACTTTTCACAAAATTATCTCCAGATATCTTCTCTGCCAAACAGATGTCAAGAGTGGGAATGGTCAGGCTGGGGCACAGCCTGCTCTCGGTGTGGGCCTATGATCTAGGCTCTGGCCTCTTCAAGGAGAAGATACAAATCCACCGTAAACAAAGAGGACACGGCTGGCTGATTCTCACTGTGAAAGACAGCTACACCTCACAAGGAAATGGACTGCCCCTGGAGCTACCACATATCTAGCTAATATGTATGTGTCACTAGTAGGCTCCAAGAGTTGACAAATATATTTATGATCTATTCAGCTGCTTTTACTGTGTGGATGATGCTGACAGCTTGAATGGATTCTAACAGACTGTTTTGTTTTTAAAAGTCTGCCTTGTTTATGGTGGAAAATTACTGAAATTATTTTACTGTGAAACACTGTGAACTATTATAATGCAAATATTTTTTAACTTAGAAGCAATGGAAAAATAAAAGTTGGCTGTACTAAAAATGTATACTTGCTCCTAGGAAGGTGACCTCGAAAATTAAAAGTATAATTATTCGGCCAGGCGTGGTGGCTCATGCCTGTAATCCCAGCACTTTGGGAGGCCAAGGCAGGTGGATTACAAGGTCAGGAGTTTGAGACCAGCCTGTCCAATGTGCTGAAAACCCATCTCTACTAAAAAATACAAAAATCAGCTGGGTGTGGTCGTGTGAGCCTGTAGTCCCAGCTACTCGGGAGGCTGAGGCAGGAGAATCGCTTGAACCTGAGAAGCAGAGGTTGCAGTGAGCCGAGAGCACCCCACTGCACTCCAGCAGGTGACAGAGTGAGACGCCATCTCAAAAAAAAGTATAATTATTCAATCAATCAAGAAACTGCTGTATTAATTTAAGGAAATGATAGTCTGATAAGTTGAATTTTGATCACATAATTTTAAGCTCCATTCTTTTCCATATACAGAAAACTACCCGAGGGAAAAAAGCTGGTGAAATGGGATTCCCTCCTCTACCAAATTCTGCCAGCTAGAGCTAGGTAGGGAATTTTCTTTGCTCCAAAGTTCAAGTTTGGTTAAGTTCTTGGAACCCAAAGTGTGAAAATTTTACTAAGCAAAATTATTTAACTCTGTGTGTATATGAGGTTAAATAAAAATAAAACTTACTTAAAAAGATAAGCTTAGGGTGCTGCATTGGCTTGTTACATCTACCTTCTAAACTTTACCCTGAAGGCTGCTGGAAAAAAAGTAAGTTATACTGAGTCCAAGTTTCCCGAGTAGCAGAAAAGTCTTGATAGATTTTATTTGTTACACTTTAACAAAACAAAAAACATCATCCGCCAACCATAGAACATTACAACATCCGAGCCCTGGGCTTTTCACCCAGCATTTATTCACTAGCACTTCATGTTCTGGGGGCAAAAGCACGGGCCTTTCTTAGGCTGTAAAATCACCTATATCATCTGCTTGTCCATTGCGTCAATTCCTTCTGCAGTATCCCTGCAAGGATATTACATGCTTATGAAATGCTGCAGACAGGGAGTTCCTGTCCTTCTAGGATCGTCTTCTGGCTGTGGGCAGCTTTACCATAAGTTCTTGTCTTATGATGAAATAACTGATTTTATTTTCTTCTTCATGAATTATTTTCTTTGCTCTCTCCTAGTGTCCAACTGAGTCTCATCGCTCTCTCTTCTAATACTCTTGTTACCTATTTTGTCTTTTCTTCTTCAGACTGAAAATCCCTGGTAGTACCTGTAGTTTCCTTCTAGGACATGATTTTTCATCTGTTCCTTCATTTGCCCTGTTACAAAGATCACAAATGCACGCAGAGTGAAACCAGTTCTTCCCTTGATCTCGATACTACCTCTCAATACAGCCTACTTAAGCTGTTTTGCTACCAATATCACAGATATTTGAAGCTTACAGAAACCAGAACCTCTAAGTCTTTTCATACCTGCTGCTGTTTAGCCACATCTCTGCTATGATCTACTGTTGATGCTCAATAGTTTTCTGGACACAAGGAAAAGAACTACCTACTCATCTCAACTTCATCTTACTCTGTTTAGCCCACCATTCCAACCTTTTAAAAATTACTACTAATTCAGTTACTTAAGACTAAATAATGTGGACACAACATGATATTAAGCTTTATTTGAATTTAAAATCTTGATTCCATCCAGGGACATTTTTTACCCAAGTGCCTCAGAGACTGGCTCAGGCTTTTCTTGAGAAGTCTGCACAGGGCATCTAACCATATGCAAACCCTCTACAGCCCATGGCTCCAACCCAGACCACCTCCTGCAGTCACGGAGGGAAAAGGGACAGTAATAAGAAGTCTCTGAAGATGTATTTCACCTCTTTTCCATGTGAATCATAACATATTAAATGCATTTCTTGACAGGACTGTATTTTGAAAGAATGATGCTCAATCTGTACCTTTTATGGTTCTTGTTTCTTCTCCATCAATAATATGTCAGTCAACTGCTTGTCGGAGACACTTAGCTGCTGACAGGTCCTCATAACCTGACTAAGGTAAACTGCCAGGAGATGCTTGCACTGAAATATAAAACACACACACCTATTAGAAACAGGCAGAGCTGGGGATGGCCAGTCTAACCAAGATTTCTCATTACCATCTTACTCAGCAGGAAAGAACTAGGGCAAACAGATTACGGGGTCTCTAGCTGATTGTCTAAAAAGTGCAGACAGACCTGGCATGGTGGCTCACGCCTGTAATCCCATCACTTTGGGAGGCCAAGGTGGGCGGATCACTTGAGGTCAGGAGTTCAAGACCAGCCTGGCTGACAAAGCAAAACCCCGTCTCTACCAAAAATACAAAAATTAGCTGGGTGTGGTGGTGCACACCTGTAATTACAGCTACTTGGGAGGCTGAGGCATGAGACTCACTTGAACCCAGGAGGTGGAGGTTGCAGTGAGCTGAGATCATGCCACAGCACTGCAGCCTGCCTGGGTGACAGAGCCAGACTCTGTCTCAAAAAAAAAAAATAAATAAAAACTGCAGATAAAGATGGTGAGACAAGCATATTCTCTTTAGAAATCAGAGTGGACAAAGACAGACTTATTTTACCTGCTGCTTTGGGAAACGGCTTAGATATATCGGGCACAGGGTATGTAACCCATGATGAAAACCAAGACTAGCTCTGCTCTTCACTTTAGTCCTAAGTCATCTTTTTTCCTTGCCTTCAGAAAGCTGTCACAGCAATGTTTTAATATTCCTTGGGGCACTATGTTGTTAAGTGTTTCTCATAGATTATCTCGCTGAAATCTGACAGCTACCCTAGGAGGACAGGTATTATAACCACATGCTCATCAGAGTCTATAGGCTACTCTCTTAACTACTATGCTATACTTCTGGGGTTGAGAGGGCAGGGAATAGTGGCAAAACTCTCATATATATTGGCCTGTACACACATCTGGGGAGTTGACTATGTTGAATCTGATGTCAGAGAAAGCAGCTTTAGATCTTGAAGGGGCCCTGGTTCAATCCTGTCACTTGCAGGTGAAATAAACTTACGGCACATCAGTTTTGAATGTGGCCTTTTGTACAATGGTGTACCCAACTTGCCACCCAGGTCCAAAGATGTTTGTTTAAGAAGTTAACAGTGTAAAACAAAGGGGAAGAATGGAGTGGACATCATTATTTTCTTCTTTGGCAAGACTTAAAAATAGCTGCCTGCCTTCAGGAAGGTAGCGTTTTTCCCTTTGGAATAAGGTGTGTGTGAATATGTCCTGTTTCTGCTTCATGCACTGGACTCTGATGAAATTGGCAAAGGCTTAAAGGAATAGGCAAAGGTACTTATATGCCATGTGAAGGTCAAGTGTGGTGCCAGGCTGTCTTACAGTTAATGTGAAGAGACTGCCAACATCAAATTTAGTTCACATTTTCATTGGGCCATCTAATTCCCCAATGCCCACTTCTGGGATTCCCTTTTTGTCCTTCTCAAAGCTTCACTCATGATCCTTTAAATAAAAATTCAGGAAATTGATGTAGTTCTAAAAATACATTGCATTTGGGAGGCTAAACCCCTGAGAGATGACTAACTGAAGTCAAGGACAAAAAACTACTATCTGTTTCAACAAGTAGTAAGATTCCCATTTTATAGAATAGTTAAACCACAAAGTAAGGGTGATTTCTCTCTACATTCAATTACAGTGGGAAGAGCCTTCCCCATCCTCACCAGGATGCTGTCACTCTTCCGTAGCACTGAGAAGGCAAATGCAGGACAAGAACAGTAATGACAAGAAGCCAAACATGTGTATGTTTTCCCAGAACTCCCAAGTACCTAGGAAGAAAAGGATAGATGGGATCAGACTTCAGAAGATGTGCTGGAAAACCCACCTCTTTCCCTTTTTATCTACTTAAAGACTCAGAGTTGCTCTGCAAATTGCACTGAGAAGAACTGCAGTAACATTTTACATAAAAGAGGAAGCAATGGGCTGGGTGCGGTGGCTCACCCCTGTAATCCCAGCACTTTGGGAGGCCAAGGCGGGTGGATCACGAGGTCAAGAGATTGAGACCATCCTGGTCAACATGGTGAAACTCCGTCTCTACTAAAAATACAAAAATTAGTTGGGCGTGGTAGCGCGCGTCTGTAGTCCCAGCTACTTGGGAGGCTGAGGCAGAACTGCTTGAACCCAGGAGGCTGAGGTTGTGGTGAGCTGAGTTCGTGCAATTGCACTCCACCCTCGGTAACAAGAGTGAAATTCCATCTCAAAAAAAAAGGAAGCAACTTCTCTTCCCTTCAGTGTGCAGTTAGGGCTTCATAAAGAAACTGAAGAGTTTCAGGTTAGTTCAACCAACCACATAAATCATTCTGTTCCTGTGCCTAGTGATTCACAGGGCCCACTCTATGGGCTGACTGTAACTAGAAGGAAGTGGAGGGGAAATCTCTCATCTACATTTTATTGTGGGGGTTCTTAACCTTTGGTATTCTGCAGCAGGTGTGTATATTCCTAAAGCTTCCTACATATCTAAAAAGAGAGTAAAAACAGGTAAAGGGTCAGTAGAAGAGCAGGAGTAGGATACGTCTCAAGCTGGGTATGGTTCATGCCTGTAATCCCAGCACTTTGGGAGGCTGAGGTTGGAGGATCATTTGAATCCCAGAATTCGAGACCAGCCTGAGCAACATGGTTAGACCTTGTCTCTATAAAAAATTGTTTTTTAAAGTCAGGCGTGGTGGCACATGCCAGTAGTCCCAGCTACTTGGGAGGCTGAGGTGGGAGGACTGATTGAGTCTGGGAGGTCAAGGCTGCAGTGAGCTGTGATTGCACCACTGCACTGCAGCCTGGGTGACAAAGTGAGACCCATCAAAAAAAAAAAAAAAAAGGTCACAGAAGAAGAAAAGAAGAAAGTGGGAAGAGGCTTTTTTGAAAAGTATTTGAGAGCATGAGAACAGAGAGAATAAATAAAGCAAAGAACCTTGCAAAAGGAATGACTCAACTGTTCAGAATGAAGGTCACAGGAAAAGAGGCAAGCCCAGATCTGCCTACTCATCTAGCAGGATGGAAGGGGGACACTGATATATAGCGGTTGGTAAGAGGCCCAGTCTAACAGTCTTGGTGGCAATCAAGAGGAACAAAAAGGAGAGGTACAGGAAAAAAAAACAAACATCTGTAGTATGATTGCGCAAATTTGTTGGAGAAATCATTCATTTAAGTCTCTCTACCACCAAGCAGCCAAAAACTTTTTGTTGAGGTCTTCATTCCTACAGTTAACTTCCAAACTGGAGGCGTAAGATTATTATTAGTATTTGAGGGAAGCAGAAATATCCTAAGGGTGACTTTATAATAAACTGCCACTTAGGAATTTGCCACAGGGCCTTCAAAGCACTTTTAGGCTCTCAGGTGGCAATCTAAAAGAAAAAGCAAGAACTTTTAATTTTTTTATTACAATATTAACACTCCTAGGATTCTTTAATCTTTCCTACCTGCAGAGAATAAAGCTACAGGTATGGTTTTACTGCAAGAACAAACAGCAGATTCCAGTGCCGTGTTTTGTCACATTTTCACTGGTTCATTTAATGCAGTTATCTCTGTACAGTTTCTATTAACTTTTTATTTCTTTAAGACAAGGTCTTGCTCTGTCATCCAAGCTGGAGTGCAGTGGTGTGATCATAGCTCACTGCAGTATTGAATTGCTTGGCTAAAGTGATCTCCCACTTCAGCCTCCTGAGTAGCTAGGAGTACTGGTGTGTGCCACCACACTATGCTAATTTAAAAAGATTCTGTAGAGATGGGGTCTTGCTGTGTTGTCCAGCTTGAACTGCTGAACTTAAGTGATCCTCCCACCTCGGCCCCCAAAGAGCTGGGATTACAGGCATGAGCTACCATACCCAGCCTCGGTATGTTTTTTTGATGCAATCAGAATTCCTTGGGGGTTTTTAGGTTACCAGAAATGGCCAATGATTAGGTAAGAAGATGCCTACTGAACCCATTCAAGATTTCATCAGGCCGGGCACGGTGGCTCATGTCTGTAATCCCAGCACTTAGGGAGGCCAAGGTGGGCAGATCATGAGGTCAAGAGTTCGAGACCAGCCTGGTCAATATAGTGAAACCCTGTCTCTACTAAAAATACAAAAATTAGCTGGGAGTGGTGGTGGGCGCCTATAGTCCCAGCTACTCAGGAGGCTGAGGCAGGAGAATCGTTTCAACCCAGGAGGCGGAGGTTGTAGTGAGCTGAGATTGTGCCACTGCACTCCAGGCTGGGTGACAGAGTGAGACTCTGTCTCAAAAAAAAAAAAATTTCAGCCCAGTTACAAATTAGGTGTTGAAAAACCACACGTTGCATATTACCTACTGCAAGGCTCTGACATGTTACAAACATATCATCTAGACCACTCAGTATCAATGAAAAGAATTCCCTAGCATGTGTGGAAACTTAAACCGAAGGAAGAGCATTAAAGCAGATTGTTTTCCACTTAATCCTAAAGAAAACCCACAACATCCAGCAGTGACATGTAGAATTCTTTTTTCTTTTTTTGAGATGGAGTCTCACTTTGTTGCCCAGGCTGGAGTGCAGTGGTGTGATCTTGGCTCACTGCAACCTCCGCCTCCTGGGTTCAAGCAATTCTACCTCAGCCTCTTGAGTAGCTAGGATTACAGGCTTGTGCCACCATGCCCGGCTAACTTCTTTTTTTTTCCCTGCCACCCCTAACTTTTGTATTTTTAATAGAGATGGGGTTTTGCCATGTTGGCCAGGCTGGTCTTGAACTCCTGACCTCAGGTGATCCACCCACCTCAGCCTCCCAAACTGCTAGGATTCCAGGTGTGAGTGAGCCACCACGCCCGGCCTATAATTCTTGGGTGTCCAAACTATTACCAATGAATAAAACTTTAAGTTTCTTCTCCCTTTAGTTACTCCTGTGTCTCTTCTCTCTAGATTTAAACTTAAGCAGGCAGAAGCCTCTGGGATTCTATACTGACTAGAATGATTCACTGCTTCCTTCTCATTGTGAGTCCCTCATCCATCATAATGCTCCCTGGATCATGCTAATAAATGTCTGGTGACTTGGGATGGGCGGAAATTCTACAGAGGTTTCCTTGCCTGAGCCTTTCAAGGGCTAAGACTCAAAGTAAAATGTTCAACTGCCTAAAGCAATAAACACTAAAAGAGGTTAAATTTTGTATTTGCTTTTCACTTATCTAGTAGTGGACAACTAATGAACCCAATAATCAGATAAAATCTGAGTTAGAAAATGTAGAACTGGAAATTGACCTTAAGGATAACATAATTCTATTCCTTTACCCTTCAATGAGAAAACAACTTCCTCTTACAGGAATTGCTCCTAGTTTTCCCACTTATGGTCTGGAATTTTATCCCCAGAAGGAGAGAGCTTTTTAAAAAAGGAACATGCTGGAAAGAGGATGCTCAGATCATGGCTGACTGGACTTGCAGGAACCTCACTTGGAGGTGGTTTCTACAGTGGTTCTACTGTGGTTTCAGTTAGGCTACAAGGAGAGTTGACCCGTTTAGACGGTCATCCATTCATGGGTACAGTTTTATTTTATGACTGCTCCAAGCCTCTTAAGACACTTCATAGTGTCTTAGTTATTGTTCCCTTGGTTTGGTGCTTCTCTCTGAAAATAGGATTACACATTCTTGTCCTGTTAAATACAGGCTGGCCATGTGACCTGCTTTAGTAAAATCTGAGTAGCCAAGCAGAAAAATGTTAAAAATTGTGTCCATGTCCTCTTTTTTCTCTTTGAGATTCACAATGTTCCAGATATGAGCTGCTTCACCAACTGGGATCCCTGAATGAAGATGTTCTGGAACAGAGAGCTACAACTGCCTCCTGATGGATACATAGCATGAATGAGATATAAAACTTTGTTTTTGGCTGGGCGTAGTTGCTCACGCCTGTAATCCCAGCACTTTGGGAGGCAGAGGCAGGTGGATCACCTGAGGTCAGAAGTTTGAGACCAGTCTGGCAAACATGATGAAACCTTGTCTCTACTAAAAATAAAATTTAAAACATTGCTGGGCAGGCCGGGCACAGTGGCTCATGCCTGTAATCCCAGCACTTTGGGAGGCCAAGGCAGGTGGATCACGAGGTCAAGAGATCGAGACCATCCTGGTCAACATGGTGAAACCCCGTTTCTACTAAAAATACAAAAAATTAGCTGGGCATGGTGGCGTGTGCCTGTAATACCAGCTACTCAGGAGGCTGAGGCAGGAGAATTGCCTGAACCCGGGAGGCGGAGGTTGCGGTGAGCCGAGATCATGCCATTGCACTCCAGCCTGGGTAACAAGAGTGAAACTCCGTCTCAAAAAAAAAAAAAAAGCAAAAAAAAAAAAAACATTGCTGGGCATGGTGGTGCATGCCTGTAATCCAAGCTACCTGGGAAGCTGAGGCAGGAGAATCGCTTGAACCCAGGAGATGTAGGTTGCAGTGAGCTAAAATTGTGCCACTGCACTCCAGCCTGGGTGACAAGAGCAAAACTCTGTCTCAAAAAAAAAAAACAAAATAAAAATAACTTTATTTTTGTGAGCCTTTCAGATTTGGGGTCACTGTCACTGCAGCATAACTTAGCCTCTCCTGACTGAAATATCCCCCTTCCTAAGTGAACCAAAAAAGTGTAAAAAGTGGCCAGGTGTGGCAGCTCATACCTGTTAATCCCAGCATTTTAGAAAGCAAAGGTGGTGGATCACCTGAGGTCAGGAGTTCCAGACCAGCCTGGCCAATATGGTGAAACCACACTTCTACTAAAAATACAAAAATTAGTCAGGCATGGTGGTCCACACCCGAAATCCCAGCTACTCAGGAGGCTGAGGCAGGAGAATCACTTGAAACCAGGAGGCAGAGGTTGCAGTGAGCTGAGATGGTGCTGCTGCACTCCAGCCTGGGCAACAGAGTAAGACTCTGTCTCAAAAAAAAAAAAAAAGTATAAAAAGCAACTCAGGTGTCAGCAACATAATGACGACTTTAGAATTATTTCACATTACATCTGGAGAACAATAAGAATATTAGAGTTGACCTATGGAATAAAGATTGATCTATGAAAAGATAATTAGTTGGACATGAGGCAGTATGTGACTCAACTTTTATAATCTCATACGACTCCTGAATTCAGCCACATTCTTACTATATGACCATACAATGCAACCATTAAGGTTAATTTGAAGGTGTATAAGACTTCTACAGCCTCATTTAATTCAAAGTCCAAGATGACGGCCACAATTCTTAGAAGTTAGCATTTTATAATTAATAAACCAATGTAATATATACCAGATGGGAACAACAAAAACTAAACAAGTGACTTAAAAAGTCACTGTTGACCACTGGGAGGAACAAAAAGTCAACAGTAATTAAAATATTTCAAACAAAAGTCTGCTTGCCCATGTCAAGTGTTGTGCCCATAATGGAACCAAGATCGAAAATCCAGAACTAAAAGCACAGGGAAAACCAAAAATAAAAACACCAGGAAAAGAAGACAGACACACCTCCTCAGGTACAAACTGCAAGCTCAGTGACTGATTATTAATCTCTAAGTTCACCATGAGAAAATTCATCTAATAGGCAGTCTCTTTTTGAGTAAGAAAATACCATCCAAAAGTTTTAACCACAGCAACCAACACTAATTACCACATTTTCCTTAATGCAGAAATGCAAGAAGATTTTACCAGATCAGCGTGAGGAAGGGCAAGTTAATTCACTAGGCAAAGGCATCTATCTGCCCAAGGAGGCTTTGCTCAAGCCATTTACTCCCTAAGAATTGACATGGCCTTTTAATGAGCGTTAACTGATATGGTCTCAGCTCTGAGAAATTCACTGTAAATAAATCAGAACTCAAACTCTGAAAAACTTACCCTTTTCTGGTCTCAGTAAGGCCTGGATTACATACAAGAGCTGACAAAATTTTGGACACCATTGCCAATATTTTCATTTCATTCATGATTTCCTTCCCTCAATCCCAGCTGCACTTACCCTGTGTCTCATGTAGCTAAAATGGGGTGGGGTTGTGCAGGGAGAAAGGTCAGGTGGTTGGAGTCTGGCTCCCTCTTTATATGGTCTTTATTCATGTCTCATAAGACAGGCAGTGTGGGGTAACCAGATGTGACTGTTATTTTACTTTTCTGCATTTCCATTTCCTGCAAAAGAAATACCTTGCTGGGTTTTTGCAGAGATGGGTCTTACTACGTTGCCCAGGCCAACAGAGGGCTGAGATTACAGGCATGAGCCACCATGCCGGGCCTGTAAGCAGACTTCTACACAATGCTTTTAGGTAAAGTCAGTAGGATTTAATTTTTTATTTTTTTTTTATTTTTTGAGACAGAGTTTTGCTCTTGTTCCCCGAGCTGGAGTGCAATGGTGCGATCTTGGCTCACTGCAACCTCTGCCTCCCAGGTTCAAGCAATTCTCCTGTCTCAGCCTTCTGAGTAGCTGGGATTATAGGCGTGCACCACTATGCCTGGCTAATTTTTTGTATTTTTAGTAGAAATGGGGTTTCATCATGTTAGCCAGGCTGGTCTCAAACTCCTGACCTCAGGTGATTCTCCCGCCTCAGCCTCCTGAAGTGCTGGGATTACAGGCATGAGCCACCGCGCCCAGCCATCTTAATTACAAAAATGTCTGAGGATTCTGTTAAGTGAAGCTATGCTAAGTGAAATAAGCCAGGTATAGAATGACAAATACCACATGATCTCACTTATATATGGAATCTACAAAAAGCTGAATTCATAGCCTGGGTGCAATGGCTCATGCCAGTAATCCCAGCACTTTGGGAGGCTGAGGAGGGAGGACTGCTGGAGGCCAGGAGTTCAAGACCAGCCTGGGCAACACAGTGAGACCCTGTCTTTGTTTAAAACAAACAAATATGGGAGGCTGAGGCAGGAGAATTGCTTGAACCTGGGAGTCGGAGGGTGCAGTGAGCCAAGATCGTGCCACTGCACTCCAGCCTGACACCTGGTGACAGAGTGAGACTCTATCTCCAAAAACACAAAAAACAAAAAAGTCAACTCATAGAAGAAGAAAGAATAGTGGTTACCAGGGACCTTGGGGTTGGCAAGGAAGATAGGGAGATGTTGGTCAAAGGGTACAAATTTCAGTTAGACAGAAGTAAGTTCAGGATAACCATGGTACAACATGGTGACTATATTTAATAACAACGTATTGGAGAGGGGTGGTGCTCATGCCTATACTTTGAGAGGCCAAGGTGGGAAGATCGCTTGAGCCTAGGAGTTTGAGACCAGCCTGGTGAGACCTTATCTCTATAAAAACAAAAAAATAAAAAGACTGAGGTATTGTATACTTGAAAATTGCTAAGACAGTGGATTTTAAGTGTTCTTACCACGAAAAATAAGTATGTAAGGTATTGGATATGTTAATTAATTTGATTCAGTTATTCTACAAGGTATCCATATATCAAAACATCATGTTATATGCCATGAATAAAGACAATTTCTATCAATTAAAAGTAAATAAAATTTTTTTAAAATTACCAATTTGTTAATTTTACCAAGTTAGGTCAAAAACTTTTTAAAAGTCCAGGAAATTTTTTTTTTTGAGACAGAGTCTCCCTCTGTGATGAGGCTGGAGTGCAGTGGCCCAATTAGTGGCCTGATCTCGGCTCACTACAACCTCTGCCTCCCGAGTTCAAGCGATTCTCCTGCCTCAGCCTCCCAAGTAGCTGGGACTATAGGTTCGTGCCACCAGCCCGGCTAATTTGTGTATTTTTAGTAGAGACGGGGGTTTCACCATGTTGGCCAGGATGGTCTTGATCTCTTGACCCGCCTGCCTCAGCCTCCCAAAGTGCTAAGATTACAGGCATGAGCCACCGCGCCCAGCCTAGTCCAGGAAATGATTTAAAGCTGGTCACCAGCTTCCACAAAGATGAAGAAAATATTTTGTCCTCAGGGGTTTCTGTATGGATCACCCCCATCTCTAGACTTCTACCTGGTAAACACGCCTTCCACTGGGTGATGAGATTAAGGTGATGGATTGTCGATCAACTAGGTCCAAGGCCTGGGTGGCTGATGAGCCAAAGAGAAACTTCAGCCTGCAAAATAAGAAGGCTTCAGATTAGAAGGCCTGATACTCAAAGTCACCTCAGTAACTTGACCCAAAGGATCACTAGCCTTGGCATTTTTTAAAAATTCATTTTATTTGGAAAAAAGGAAAATAATACAGCAACGGACTCACTCATTCCCCAGAATTATTATCATCTGGTGTACTTATTTCAGATCTTCTTGTATTATATTTTTAATAAAGGAAGGTACTCCCTTTGTCACTGTTGGTGATAAAGAAGCCCTCTTTATGCTTCTTTTAGTGCTTCCTGTACTTCTTCCTGCCTTCCCCTTGCCTATGAGGCAACCACATGCATTTGTTGGTTTCCTTCCTGTTAATGTGTTCATTTTATTAAATATTATACATAGAACATACATATGCACACATACATAACAAACAAATGTGCATATATGTACGCATATACATATACATATGGTATTGTTTTAAAACCTAAAAGGTATATTGTAGGTTTCTTTTTGCTGTTCTTGAAATGGCTCATAAAAAATAAATGAAAATAAAAAATACTGTAGACTTATTTTGGCAACTTGCATTTTTCTACTCAAAAGCATTTTTGAAAATGAAGCATGTTGATGTACATATATTTTTATTTACTTTTGAATAATATTCCATTACATGTACACACTGAATTTTATCTGAGTACCCTATGTATGGACATTCTGTTTCCATTTTATACTATTATAAATAATACTCAATTATCCCCATATGTGTCTCTTGGCATACATCTCTTGAAAATCCTCCTTTACTTTATGTAACTAAAGGATATGTTCACTTTTCTTTTCTTTTCTTTTCTTTTTAAGACGGGGTTTCACCATGTTGGTCAGGCTGGTCTTGAACTCCCGACCTCAGGTGATCCTCCTGCCTTGGCCTCCAAAGTGCTTGGATTACAGGCGTGAGCCACCACGCCCGGCCATTTTTCAACTTTAATAGGTATTTCGGGCCAGGCATGGTGGCTTATGTATGTAATCCCAGCATTTTGGAAGGCTGAAACAGGAGGAGTGCTTGAGCTCAGGAGTTCAAGACCATACTGAGCAATGCAGTGACACCCCATCTCTAAAGAAAAAAAAAATTAAAACACACAAAAAAGTGAAAATAGCACCCCCACCAACACCGAATAAGATTTCTATTTTCACCATGTCCCCACTAACACCAGTATTATCAAGCTTTTTTATGTCTGCCCATCAGAAAATATTAAATGTGTACTTTTTGGATTAGTAATAAGGTTATCCAACTGTTAAATGATATAAAGGAAAAAATTTTGATATGTTGGAAAATTCTTACAATATTAGGTGAGAAAGGTAGGAGACAAAATTATATTTTAGCAAGTCTCAAGCATGTTAACTTTTTTAAAGGAAATCTACAAGAATTGCTGGATCCCGGGAGGCAGACATTGCAGTGAGCCGAGATCACGCCACTGTATTCCAGCCTGGGTGACAGAGTGAGACGAAAAAAAAAAAAAACAAAGAAATTTTTTAACCTGCTCTGCCTACTTTATGACCTATTCTGAATATCTCTTGAATGCATTAAAAATTTTTCCAGAAAAAAAAATTTTCCATATCACTTTTTTTTTCACTTTTAATGGTTACAAAGAACTCTACTGTAAAGATGAATCATTTTTATTCTCCTCAAACTCCATAAATTATTAGATTGTTTCTAGGTTGTATTGCTACCATAAACAATATTGGATGACTATCCTCACTGTAAAATCTTTATGAACGTGCATAATTACTTCCCGGGTATATGTTCTTCTCCTAGAATTTCTGGGTCAAAGAATATGTCTGTTTTAAAGTTCCTATTGCCCGTTATCCTGAATTTACATTCCTGCCAGCAGGGTATAAACGATCCCTTTCCCCATATTTGTGTCAACTTCTTTTCTATGGTCACTAATTTTCTAGATGAAAAGTTATGTTATTTTAATTTGTATTTTTGTGGTCACTAGTAAGATTTATCTTTTTCCTCCCAAAGTATTAGGCTATTTCCATCTTTTATTCTTTGCCCTTTTGTTTTTTAAAGTAGTAAATTTTTTCCAGTAATATATAATTCTTATTAAAAATTTAAGAAATACACAGCCAGGTGCAGTGGCTCATGTCTGTAATCCCAGGAGTTTGGGAAGCTGAGGCAGGCAGATCACTTGAGGTCGGGAGTTCAAGACCGGCCTGACCAACATGGAGAAACCCTGTCTCTATTAAAAATACAAAAATATCTGGGCGTGGTGGCACACACCTGTAATCCCAGCTACTCAGGAGGTTGAGGCAGGAGAATCGCTTGAACCCGGGAGGCAGAGGTTGCGGTGAGCTGAGATTGTGCCATTGCACTCCAGCTTGGGCAAATAGAGGGAAACTCCGTCCCTCTTTATTTCAGAAATACAGTATTTTATTTCTGTATTTAAGAAATACAGAAAAGGTTAAGGCCCTTCCCTCAATTCAACCTCCTTCCTTGCCCAAAGAAAAAACACTGGTAGAGCTTGGTATATATTCATCAGAACTTTTATTTTTTTAGAGTCAAGGTCTCACATCATCCAGGCTGGATTGTAGTGGCACAATCATAGCTCACTGCAGCCTCGAACTTCTTGGCTCAAGCAATCCTTCCAGGACTTTTTTTTTTTTTTGGAGACAGTCTTGCTCTATCACCCCGGCTTGTGTGCAATGGCGTGATCTTGGCTTACTGCAACCTCTGCCTCCCAGGTTCAAGTGATTCCTGCTTTAGCCCCCTGAGTAGCTGGGATTACAGGCGCCCACCACCACGCCTGGCTAATTTTTGTATTTTTAGTAAAGATGGGGTTTCACCATGTAGGTCAGGCTGGTCTGGAACTCCTGACCTCAGGTTTCTACCCATGTTGGCCTCCCACAGTGTTGGGGTTACAGGCGTGAGCCACTGAGCCTGGCCAGGACTTTTAAATATAAGTTTACAACAGCAATTAAGTGTCACTTATTTCTAGGTAGCTTTCACTTTTTTTATCTCTGCATTTTTTAAAATAACTGACCACTCTATTTTATTTTATTTTATTTATTTTTTTTGAGACAGAGTCTCGCTCTGTCACCCAGGCTAGAGTGCAATGGGATGATCTTGGCTCACTGCAACCTCCGGCTCCTGGGTTCAAGCAATTCCCTGCCTCAGCCACCCAGGTAGTTGGGATTATAGGTGCCCGCCACTATGCCTGGCTAACCTGTATTTTTAGTAGAGATGGGGTTTCACCATCTTGGTCAGGCTGGTCTTGAACTCCTGACCTTGTGATCCACCCGCCTCAGCCTCCCAAAGTGCTGGGATTACAGGTGTGAGCCACCAAACCTGGCCTTGTTTAAGTAGTTGTGTCATCTGCAAATAATGATAATTGTCTTTCCTTGCAGATAGGTACACTTCTAATTTCTTTTTCATGTGTTAGCTTAATAATTACAATTTTTAAAATAATGTTAAATAAGAGTGGGAAATAGGACAATATTGTAATGCTTTGTACTGTCTGACATGGTGTTGGTTATTCAATTCAGACAAATTTTTAAGAATCATGTCAAGAAAATATTGTACCTAGTTTAGTAAGATTTTTTTTGAGACGCCTTTTCGTTCTTGTTTCCCAGGCTGGAGTGCAATGGTGTGATCTTGGCTTACTGTAACCTCCACCTCCCAGGTTCAAAAATTCTCCTGCCTCAGCCTCCCGAGTAGCTGGGACTTCAGGCAGGTGCCACCACGCCCAGCTAATTTTTTGTATTTTTAGTAGAGTCGAGGTTTCACCATATTAGCTTGGATGGTCTCGATCTCCTGACCTCGTGATCTGCCCACCTTGGCCTCCCAAAGTGCTGAGTTTACAGCTGTGAGCCACCACGCCTGGCCAGAATATTTTTTATTCTATTTTCTACTTTTTAAATTTTTTTTTTGAGATGGAGTTTCGCTCTTGCTACCCAGGCTGGAGTGCAATGGCACAATCTCAGCAAGATATGCAACCTCCACCTCCCAGGTTTAAGCAATTCTCCTGCCTCAGCCTCACAAGTAGCTGAGATTACAGGTGTGTGTCACCATGCCCTGCTAATTTTGTATTTTTAATAGAGACAGGGTTTCACCATGTTGGTCAGGCTGGTCTTGAACTCCGGATCTCAAGTGATCCACCTGCCTTGGGTTCTCAAAGTGCTGGGATTACAGGTGTAAGCCACAGCGCCCGGCCTTTTATTCTATTTTCAAATTTCTTTTGTAGAGATGGGAGGGTCTCCCTATTTTGCTCAGGCTGGTGTAGAACTCCTGGGCTCCGGCAATCCTCCTGCCTTTGGCTCCCAAAGTGCTGGGATTACATGTGTGAGTTACTGTGCCTGGTAGTAAGAATATTTTTAAAAATCAAGAGTTGATGTTGAAAGGATTTTAACATTAATGGTTAAAAAAAAAAAATCAAACACAACAATATATGTACTTACGATAACAGATATTCATCAGGAACTGTAAAATGAGAATGGAAAAAAAAAGTTAATTATGTTAAGCCAGTGACCACTGATGTAAAAATCTTAAAAAAACACTAAAACCACAAACATTTCTATGTGTTATGGACAACTGAACCTATGCATCTGGTTTTACTCCTTCCCCAAACCACACTAAAACCATAATAAAAAGGCTTCTTCTTTTTTTTTTTTTTTTTTGAGACAGAATCTTGCTCTGTTGCCCAGGCTGGAGTGTAATGGTGCAATCTGGGCTCACTGCAACTTCTGCCTCATGGGTTCAAGTCATTCTCCTGCCTCAGCCTCCCAGGTAGTTGGGACTACAGGCATGCACCACCACACCTGGCTAATTTTTTTTGTATTTTTAGTAGAGATGAGGTTTTACCATGCTGGCTGGGCTGGTCTTGAACTCCTGACCTCATGTGATCTGCTCACCTCAGCCTCCCAAAGTGCTGGGATTACAGGTGTGAGCCACCATTCCTGGCTGGATTTAGTTTTTAAAAGCATGAATTCCAAAGGATAAGAAAGACAATGAGAAACAACACCTATGGTACATTGGAAGCTGATAGAGTAGAAAATGATTTATAAGACCTAAGAATACTGAATCCTAGGTTAGCAATAGGGAAAGTCAAGCACCAGTCTGAATTACACTCTGAAATCCACCTCTCCCCTTCCCCAAACCCTAAGAAATTGGTGGTGGCACCAAACAGCTTCATTGAGGATGAAGTAGGGATATGAAAATAAGACTCTTTTTTTCCCCCAAGGCAGAATCTCACTCTGTCGCCAGGTTGGAGTGCAGTGGTGTGATCTCGGCTCACTGCAAGCTCTGCCTCCCGGGTTCAAGTGATTCTCCTGCCTCAGCCTCCCGAGAAGCTGGGATTACAGGTGCATGCCACCATGCCAGGCTAATTTTATTGTATGTTTAGTAGACATGGAGTTTCACCGTGTTAGCCAGGATGGTCTCGATCTCCAGACCTCATGATCCACTTGC
The DNA here is from genome assembly GCF_030222135.1 of Aotus nancymaae. Taxonomy (NCBI): domain Eukaryota; kingdom Metazoa; phylum Chordata; class Mammalia; order Primates; family Aotidae; genus Aotus; species Aotus nancymaae. The sequence goes on along the minus strand of NW_026988430.1, from coordinate 10,487,846 downwards.
TTTGGCCTCCCAAAGTGCTGGGATTACAGGCGTGAGCCACCGTACCCAGCCAATAAGACTCTTTGCAAGTACGTTTGAGAAGTAGTGGGACCCCGGTTCCCCTCCATAGCTTTAGGTGACTGCCTCTCCCTCATTCTGGCAAAAGACTAGGTTTATTTTCTGGAGAGGTTCAAATATAGGTTATCGGGACTAGGGAAAAATACTAGGCACAGTTAAGTCAGGGTGTCACACTGACAACAGGGGGATCTCCTGCTCTCTTCCCTGACATGGCTCCCATAACACAAGCAATCAGGCTTTACCCTCTAGCCAGGAAACTGTAAGTCTTCCCTTGGTATATCCCAATATATACCCAGGGAAGTGGGAATGACACTGATATGGTTTCCCCAACTAAATAGCCCAGTGAGAACGACTATAGTGACATTCACATTCCGTAAGCCCCTCTACCACCCAGAGCTTCCGAAATACTTTTTAGTCTTCACTCAAATATGGCTAGACAACCAAAGGTTACCAGACAACAAAGGAAAAAGGAAACAATAAAACAAACAGAAGAAAGTTACAGGAAAAACTGCAGGAAGGAGAAAATTTAAACATCTATTATTAATATTTTATCAGAAAAAAGTCAATGCAATCATAAAACAGGCACAAAAACAGGCACAAGACATAATAATAAAAAAAGAAATATTTTGGAAAAAAGTTATAAATTAAAAATACATGAAACATCCCTGTAGTTTCAGCTATTTGGGAAGCTGAGGCAGGAGGACTGCTTGAAACCAGGAGTCTGAGGCCAGCCTGGGCAACATAGTAAGACACCATCTCTTTTAAAAAAAAAAAAAAAAGGGCAGAAATTCAACAGAAAATCTGGAAGAAAGATAAAGTTGAAGAAAGTTCCCAGGAAGTAGAGAAAATATAAAAGAAACACAGAAGCCACAGTAGGTCAACCAGAAGGACAACAGTGGACATCCAGTATCTTAATTACACAAATACTAAAAACAGAGAACACAGATGGAGGGAACTCATCAATCACATAATTCAAATTTTCCCACAGCTGAAGAACATGAATTTCTAGCTTGCAAGGGCCCACTGTGTGCCCACACGGTGGTGTGAAAAAACACCTTATCAGAAGATTCAGAACACCGGTTGTGAAGAAAAGATAATTCAAACTTCCAGAGAAACCAACGGTCACATACAAAAATCAGGAGTAACACTAGAAGCTAGGAGGTAGTGGAATAATGTTTTCAGATGTCTGAAGAAATAGTATTTCCAACAAATAATTCAATACCTAGACAATCACTTAAGTGTGAAGTTAGAAAAAGAACGTTTTCAGACATAAAAAGTCTCAAAAAGGAGCCAGTGTAGGGGCTCACACCTATAATTCCAGCAGTTTGGGAGGCCAAGACAGAAGGGTTGCTTGAGCCCAGGAGTTCCAGACTAGCCCGGGCAACAAAGGAAGACCCCATCTCTACAGAAAATAAAATAATTAGCTGGGCGTGATGGCACACACCTGTGGTCCCAACTACTCAGGAGAATAAGATGGACGGCTTGAGGCTGGAACACTGAGGCTGCAGTGGGCTGTGACTGTACCACTGTCCTCCAGCCTGGGGAACAGAGTGAGACCTGGTCTCCAAAAACAGAAAAGAAAGCCTCAAAAAGTACATCTCATGATCCCTTCTTCGGGGAAGCTAGCAGAATATGTGCACCATAAAATAAGGTAGTAAGCCTGGGCAACACAGTGAAACCCTGTCTCTACAAAAAATACAAAAATTAGCTGGGCATGGTGGTGCACACCTGTGGTACCAGTTACTTGCGGGGCTGAGACCAGAGACTCTTTTGAGCCCAGGAGGTTGAGGCAGCAGTGAGCTATGATTACGCCACTGCACTCCAGCCTAGGTGACAGAGCAAGACCCTATTTCCAAAAAAAAAAGATTTACGACCAGACGCGGTGGCTCACACCTGTAATCCCGGCACTTTGGTAGGCGAGGCGGGTAGATCACGAGCTCAAGAGATCGAGACCATGCTGGTCAACATGGTGAAACCCCGTCTCTACTGAAACTACAAAAAATTAGCTGGGCATGGTGGCGCGCACCTGTAATCCCAGCTACTCAGGAGGCTGAGGCAGGAGAATTGCTTGAACCCAGGAGGCGGAGGTTGCGGTGAGCCGAGATCGCGCCATTGCACTCCAGCCTGGGTAACAAGAGCGATACTCTGTCTCAAAAAAAAAAAAAAAGATTTACATGGGCCAGGTGCAGTGGCTCATGCCTGTAATCCCAGCACTTTGGGAAGCCAAGGCAGGCGGATCTCTTGAGCCCAAGAGTGCAAGTCCAGTCTAGGCAACATGAAGAGACCCTGTCTCTACAAAAAAATACAAAAAACTAGCCAGCCATGGTGTTGTGTGCCTGTAGTCCCAGATACCCTCACTCAGGAGGCTGAGGTGGGAGGATCATCTGAGCCTGGGAGGCGAAAGCTACAGTGAGCTTTCATCACACCATTGCACGTCAGCCTGGGTGACAGTGAGACCCTGTCTCAAAAGAGGTGGTAAACCGAGAAAAAGAAAACCGCAGGATATAAACATAAGATGCAACATAGATACAGAGAATTCCCAGATAATAATGGTGAAGAGAGATCTCAGGAAACAGCCAAGAGATCAGTCAGTCTGTATTAGTCAAGTCAGAAGGCTCTAGAGATTTCTTCAGGAAAGTAAAACTGATAACACACTTCATTCATCTGAACATCTTGAGGGGAAATTGAGAATACTAGTAAAGGATGGGAGGTTAAAGCAGGAATAAATATGTAAAAAACTAAACAAGCAAATAAACAAAATTAACATAGCTTTAACTCCAGGGAAATCCAAAAGTTACAAAGAAAAAGAAAAGTAATCATAGCTTCCTAAATGGTTCCACTGTGACTAGTTTATACATCATCATACAACCATGAATTTGGAATCTTGATCTAAAAAAATTACCACTGAAGAATGGGGGTGAGGAAGGGTGTATAACTATATATTAATAGAAAAAAGATTTTGAAAAAGACAGAAAACAGGGCTGCTGAAAATAAACATGAATCAACAACATTGGCCCGTGTCTAAACCATGGGTGTCGGAGGCAATGATTCTGCTCCCTGGACTGTCAACGTGTATTCTGAACCTTCTTGTGGGAGGGAAAAAAACCCAAGACTTCTGTCAGTGTATGGATTAATCTATTCAGACACAGAACAGTTCCGGCAATCATTGTGTAAAGTGACAGCATTCCAAACCCTGAGGCCATCAAATCTTAGAGCCCAGAACAACTGTTAGAGCTAACATCAGTTGGCTTTTTCCCCATCTTTTTTGGAATCAAGTATGTATAACAGGCTGTACTAATCTTTCAAGCACATATACTTAAGTCTTCTTAATTTTGACTGAGAAAATAAAAGCCTTAGTTCCTTAAAACAGCAACTCAAAATAAACCCTTTCAAAGTGCAGTACAGTACTTTTAAAACAAAAGCCATCCAAGTGAGTAAGCGTTGGCAGTTCGGGGCCTAACATGGCTGTTATTTATAAGGTGGCCGTTTTTCCATTGTAAGAGTAGTTCATCAGTCAGTGCATCTTGATTAGATCAAATATGATTTGATCCTATCCTAGCATGCTATGAACACATCTAGAGATCATCCCTTCTCAAGTGATTTTGGTGAGCATAGCCAAAGAGCATCCTCTGCTGGTCAGAAAAAAAAAATAGTGCTTTCACAATACCCAGATTTACGCCAATGATTGCATATGCATTTAGGTTTTGTGGCTCTTAAATACTTACTCAAAAAAATTTTTTTTTTGAAGCGGAGTTTCGCTCTTGTTGCCCAGGATGGAGTGCAACGGCACGATCTCCGCCTCCTGGGTTCAAGCTATTCTCGTGCCTCAGTTTCCTGAGTAGCTGACATTACAGGCACCCGCCACCACGCTGAGCTAATTTTTTTGTATTTTTAGTAGAGATGAGGTTTCACCATGTTGGCCAGGCTGGTGCTGAACTCCTGACCTCAGGTGACCCACCTGCCTCGACCTCCCAAAGTGCTGGGATTACAGGCGTGAGCCACCGCGCCAGGCCTACTTTCTAAACAAAGTGTATGAAAGCATTAACTTTAATGTTAACATCAGAATTTGAGAAAAAGTTTAGGCCGGGCGCAGTGGCTCACGCCTATAATCCCAGTACTTTGGGAGGCCAAGGCCGGTGGATCATGAGGTCAAGAGCTCGAAACCATCTTGGTCAACATGGTGAAACCCCGCCTCTACTAAAAATACAAAAATTAGCTGGGCATGGTGGCGCGCCCCTGTAGTCCCAGCTACTCGGGTGGCTGAGGCAGGAGAATTGCTTGAACCCAGGAGGTGGAGGTTGCGGTGAGCCGAGATCGCGCCATTGCACTCCACCCTGGGTAACAAGAGCGAAACTCCGTCTCAAAAAAAAAAAAGTTTAGTAACTCAAAATTTCGAGTAAAATAATCCAGAACTCCATGTTTCTATCACTCACGGTAAGCTCCTGTCCCTTCCATCCCGGGGCAGGGACCCCTCTAAGGGACCCAGCCAGGTTTCGGCACTTCGGTCCCCACTGGCCTGCTCGCTCCGACGGAGGGGCTCCTGCAACTGCGCTGTACCCTAAACATTTGCTGAATCGATTTGACTTTTACTTGTTCCAATTTCGCTTTTTTTCTTTTTTAAGAACATAAAGTTAGCCGGGCGCGTTGGCTTACGCCTGTAATCCCAGCACTTTGGGAGGCGGAGGCGGGTGGATCACGAGGTCAAGAGATCGAGACCATGCTGGTCAACATGGTGAAACCCCGTCTCTACTCAAATTACAGAAAATTAGCTGGGCATGGTGGCGCGTGCCTGTAATCCCAGCTGCTCAGGAGGCTGAGGCAGGAGAATAGCCTGAACCCAGGAGGCGGAGGTTGCGGTAAGCCGAGATCGCGCCATTGCACTCCAGCCTGGGTAACAAGAGCGAAACTCCGTCTCAAAAAAAAAAAAAAAAAAAAAAAAACAGAACATAAAGTTTACAGAACCACACGCATAAAAGGCACGGCCAGGCCCGGACGCCCCGCCTCCTGCCTCCCGGCCCGGCGGCGCCCGGATGCCCGGCCTGCGCCCACGGCGCAGCCACACATGACCTCCGTCCCGTACTTCGCGCACTCTCCTGCATCGCCGCAGCCATTTCGCTCAAGAGCTCCTCCACGACCGCCGGCAACACAACGGCCATCGCGCCGCAGGACACACCCTCCTCAACAGGCAGACCGCCGCTACGCGCCAGCAGACAGCGCCGACAAGCGGAGGATCCCGGCCGCTCGAGACTGAGTGACGTCGGCGTGCGACATCGCGCGTGCGGACGCAATGATGTCTTGCTCAGTCGTCACGGCTCGGCCAATCCGGAGGGCGCTCGGCGAGGGGGCGGGGTCTAGGATCGCGCCCGGCCTGCAGTGCGCAGAGGAAGCGGCTGGAGTATGTACCGGCTCCTGAGCCGGAGCTTGGGCCGAGGCCTCCTGTGGGTCGCGGGGCGGCGGTGCCGGCGCTGCTCGGCACGCCTACTCCCGGGGCTGGCAGGAGGCCCGGGACCCGAGGTCCAGGTGCCGCTATCCCGAGTTGCGCCGCACGGCCGGGGCCCGGGCCTGCTGCCGCTGCTGGCAGGTGAGGGGCGCGGGCCGGGCGGGGCCTGCCGGGCGGGGACAGGGGCGCGGGCCGGGCCCGATGACCTCAGAGCCCCTTCCCGCAGCGCTCGCCGGGTTTTCGAGCCCCGCTGCGGCAGAGGAGGAGGAGGAGCAGGGAACCGACGAGGCCGCCGCCGAGGACGGGGCGGACGAGGCCGAGGCGGACGAGGCCGAGGCCGAGATCATCCAGCTGCTGAAGCGAGCCAAGGTGAGGCGGCTCCGGGCCCTGCGCCCGGCCGAGCGCGGTAGCCTTTGTGAGCGGGGTCCGGCGGCCTTGTCGCTGCGTATTACTCTCTCCGCCTCGCCGAAGAGTGGATGGAGGCTCCGCGGGTAGAATTGCCGAGAATGAGGTGGGTCATCCGAGAGGGGATTGGAATTCTTCCAGGCTTTTCCGGCTCTAACGCCTGCAGTAATACCTCTGCAGTGTCAAGTGCAAATGGAGATGGCGCCCCAGGCGTCATCTTTTTATGCAAACGAAATATCGGGAACGTTTTGTAAATGTTTTTATCGATTAACCAACCTAGCTGAAATGACATAATTTCTCACGTATATAGCAGCCTGAAAATGGCAGCTTAGTGTTGGTTATGCGGTTCGGTTCTCTTTTGAATTTTTCCTTTTCTCCACATCCTTTTCTATTTTATTTTCTCCAAGTTATCTCATCTCTTTCATTGAGCTAAATACCGGCTCGATGCCAACCACGTCCAAATTTGTATTCCCAGTAGTGTGTTACTGATATGCCATCTGCATTTTGGGACCTTACCTACCTCTCAGATTTAACAATGCTCCGAACTATAAACTCCATCTTTAATGCCTCGTCAACATATGCTTTCACCATCTCTTTACTACCATCAGTTTTTCAGCCTAGAAACCTCATAGTCATTCTTAAAACTTATGCTACCTTACCATTGCCTTCCAATACTCTTACAGACCAGCAACAGGTCCAGTTTCCAACAAATGCAAAATATTTCTAAATATTTCTCAAATCTCCCTATTTCTCTATCTCCCCTGCTATCACCCTAGTGCAAACCATCACTGCCACCACCTATGCTCCAGTAGTCTTCCCTGCCCTCCTGTCTCCCTGCAATGTATTCTTGCAGAAACCAGAGTGACCAAAAAAAAAAAGTAAATTGTATCATATCATCTCCTTGCCTGAAAGCTCTAAATGGCTACTCACAGCGTTTATAATAAAATACAAACTCCTTGCCATGGCTTGCAACACTCCACATTATCTAAACCAGCATACTTTGCCCACCAGTTTGGCAATAATCCTCTGGCTCACCATCCTCCCTTCACATCTGGTTCTTTCCGTTTCTCCCCGAAAACCATTCTCTTCAGCTTGTAGGGACTTGATTCATTTTCTACCCTCTCTGTTTGAGTTATTCTTCTCCCCAGTTCCTTATTTGGTTGGCTTATTCTCATCCTTCCTACCTCAGTTTAGTTGTCATGTTCTTGGAAGGCTAACCTAATTCCCATTTAGAGGAGGCCCCTATCATTTCTTTCTGTCATCTTTATAGCTCTTATTAGTTTTAATTAAGCTTACTTGCTCTATATGATCACCTCCAGCCTGTAGGAAATTAGAGGATGAAGGACAAGGAAGTTCCTTATAAAATATGTTGTAAGATCACATTTCTTCTGCCCGAGTTTCTTGGCCAAAATTTCATCAGATGGCCACACCTAGCTGCAAGGGAGGCTTACCTCCCTGTCGCCTCTGTAGACAATGCCTTGTACATAGTAGGAATTCAGTAAATGTCTGATGAATGAGTAGCTTCCTTCTATCAGTTGGAATGCATAGTTACATACACTTCTGTCTGGTAGCATATGCATCTACTTTATGTTTCATTTTCTATTATTTTGTTTGTCTTCTCTTTTCAGTTGAGCATCATGAAAGATGAGCCAGAAGAGGCTGAGTTAATTTTGCATGACGCTCTTCGTCTCGCCTATCAGACTGATAACAAGAAGGCCATCACTTACACTTATGATCTGGTAACTCTTAACACCAGTCTGAACCACTGAGGAGAAAGGTTGGATGGAAGGGGAGGGTTGTTAGTTCTCCTGATTTATATTCCTGACTTTCATGATGTTCTAAAGCTCTTTTTCTTTTTTTTTTTTCCTGAGACAGAGTTCCACTCTGTCGCCAGGCGCCAGGCACCAGGCTGGAGTGCAGTGGCTCGATCTCGGCTCACTGCAACCTCCGCCTCCCAGGTTCAAGCAATTCTCCTGCCTCAGCCTCCTGGGTAGCTGGGACTACAGGCGCACGCCACCACACCCAGCTAAATTTTTTTGTATTTTTAGTAGAGATGGGGTTTCACCATGTTGGCCAGATGGTCTCGATCTCTTGACCTCATGATCTGCCTGCCTTGGCCTCCCAAAGTGCTGGGATTACAGGCTTGAGCCACCGCACCCGGCTGAACCTCTTTTTCTTTTTTACTGAGTTTTCGTTTGGCTTCAGGTTTGTTTTGTTTTTGTTTTTGTTTTTGAGATGGAGTCTTGCTCTGTTACCCAGGCTGCATTTCAGTGGCGCGATCTTGGCTCACAGCAACCTCCGCCTCGTAAGCTCGAAGAATTTATGTGCCTCAGCCTCCCGAGTAGCTGGAATTACAGACGTGCACCACTATGCCTGGCTAATTTTTGTATTATAGTAGAGACGAGGTTTCACCATATTGGCCAGGCTGGTCTCCCAACTCCTGACATCAGGTGATCCACCTGCTTTGGTCTCCCAAAGTGCTGGAATTATGGGTGTGAGCCACCATGCCTGGCTTCAGTTTTTTTACCTTTGGGGTGACATAAGACCTCTCAATTACAGACCAAAAAGAAAGCAGTATCATTAGCATGTTTCTTTTTTTTTTTTGAGACGGACTTTTACTATTGTTGCCCAGGCTGGGGTACTAACAGTACGATCTTGGCTCACCACAACCTCCACCTCCTGAGTTAAAGTGATTCTCTGCCTCAGCCTCCCAAGTAGCTGGGATTACAGGCATGTGCCACCACGTCCTACTAATTTTTGTATTATTAGTAGAGATGAGGTTTCTCTGTGTTGGTCAGGCTGGTCTTGAACTCCCAACCTCAGGTGATCTGCCTGCCTCGGCCCCCTAGAGTGCTGGGATTACAGGCGTGAGCCACCGTGCCCAGCCATTAGCATGTTTCTTTAATGATGAGTGGACCTAGATTTGGTTTGTTACCAACAAAGTATGTGCAAGTATTTACTTCAAACACGATTGTTGTTCTGTACTTCTAGCAGATTAATTGGTGACATGCTTTTCATTTTAAACTATTTTTTCAATTTTGAGGGTGAAAGCAAAAGGGAATTTTAAAGTTTGAAATAAATAGGAACGGTGCTCTAAACTGAAAAACAATTGTAATTTGCTTTCAGATGGCCAATTTAGCATTTATACGGGGTCAGCTTGAAAATGTAAGTAAATTACTTTGTAATACCTTGAATTTGTAAAGGAGTAGCCTCAAGGGAACCGTAATAGTAAGGGTACAGCCTAAGCTGCTATAACAAAGAGACCCCAAAATAGTGACTCAAACAAGATAAAAATGTATTTCTCTTTGTTGTATTAGTCCAGAGATAGGCTAAAGACTGAAGGCAGATAGACGAATAGGCACCATTGCTCTCTGATCCAGAAGTCCAGATTCCTTCTAAGATAAGCCCTCATCTGCCTGGATGAGCTGACTCACCTCCAGCCTCCAGGAAGGGAGAGAAGATGGACTGTGAGCAGCTTCCTTATATGATTTAGAAATTCACATTCTTTCTGCCTGCATCCCTTGGCCTAAATCTTATCATATGACCATATCTAATTTCAGGGGGCCAATCTGCTAAAATTGACTGAATTTTTTTTTTTTTTTTTTTTTTTTTTTTTTTTCAAAATAAGGTGTTGCTCTCTTGCCCAGGTTGGAGTGCGGTGGCTTGATCATAGCTGACTGCAACCTCGACCTCCCAGGCTCAGTTGATCCTCCCACCTCAGCCTCCTGAGTTGCTGGGACTCCAGGCGTGTGCCACAACACCTGGCTAATTTTCTTTTTTTTTTTGTAGAGACAGGGTTTCACCATGTTTCCCAGGCTAAATTGAGGGGATTCTGTAATCAAAAAGATGGAGAAGGAGAGTGACTATTAGGAGACAGTTTGTAGTCTTGTGCTACAGTGGGTTTGGATAAGTAGTTAATCTCCAAGTTTGTTTTCTACTTATCACAGAGTAGTTTAAGGTACATAGAGGATGTTGGGGGTCCTGATATTTTGATCTGCTTTCCTTTCAAAAGGGTATTTTCCTGTGTGTGTGTGAGTGTGTGTGTGAGTATATGTGTTTCACAAGGAACGAGGCATCAGACTGTTACTGAGAATCCAGGGTCATCTATATAGTGAGGCCCAATTAAAAGAAAAATCTTTTCCTTATGCTTTTAGGCTGAACAACTTTTTAAAGCAACAATGAGTTACCTCCTTGGAGGGGGCATGAAGCAGGTAAGGACATTGCTTAGTATTGGCCCCTCACTGAAGCAGTTTTCAAAACATTCTTGTCTCCTGAAAACTCTGCCCAGCCCCTACCATACGCTTTGGTCAGGACAGGTGGAGTTTCCCTCCCAAGATCTGTATAGAAATTGCCATTCTTTCACTAAATGCAACAGCATGATCACCAAGGAATTGACAGTTGGCTGATCACTCTAAAACAATAAAGGCTATGGCTTTGAGGCCACCGTCAGTCTGGAATTTGATCTGAAATATTGCATGAGAAAATGTTACTTGTTATGAATTCCCTTCATTTCTCTTTCTCTCACAGGAGGACAATGCAATAATTGAAATCTCCCTAAAGTTGGCCGGTATCTATGCGGCGCAGAATAGGTAAGTATAACAGCCAGGGAGTAGGACTGTGGGCAGAAAACTGTCTTTGGGATCTTACATAATATTCATTGCCTACCGGTCATCTGGGTCTCCCAGAAATTGGGTGTCACACTCAGTGTTCCATCCCTCATCTTTGAAATTGTCAGTCTTTTCCAGTTTGCCCCTGCTGTTTCCATTAGCCTGCCTAGTGGGGCACACAACATCTCTGGCTGCCCTGTGACAAAGCTAATCAAGTGTTCTGTTGCTGCTTGAAGTAGGAAGGGAAGTTAGAGTTAGAACTTTAGTTTAACTTTTCCTAGAAGAGGAAAGAGCAATGTAAAAGCTGCTGGGGATGACATATTAATACTTTCAAGAAGCCACTTGGCTGGTATAAATAGAGTCCAAAGATGAAGCATGTAGGATGTAAGCAGAGAACTCGTCTAGAGAGTTATATTTTGGGGTGAATTTAGGGAGAGACCTAAGATTAGCTTCCCTTAGGGTTTTAGTGATGCAGAAGTTGGTGTGAGAGGTTTGGAGTGACATGGAGCCTGATGCTGTAGAAAGGGTACTCACCGAGGCCAGGCCCTGGCATTGGTCCCTGCTGTCCTACTCACCAGCTCCTTTGTTCTCATCAGGACCTGCATAGTCTGCTTGCATTCTGATTGGACACTAGAGAGGCTAGAGCTTCCTGAAGCCTTTGACTTCAAGTCTTTTGAGGAGCTTTGAGCTTGGCCCATGCCAGAGAACACTGCATCTTGATCAATCTTTCTTGGAGTTGTAACAAACATGCCTAGTTCTTGATTGGGAATGAACTTCTAGGGTAAGAAGAAGCCCAGAGCTAATAAACATTGTTGAGTAAGACAAACTCATAGTCTTGTAGAGGTGAAAGCTAGTAATAATTAGCCTCTAAGTTACTTGGTACTTTGTACTTTTCATTTTGTTTTATTAAGAGAAACATGAGACCAGAAAAGACATGGCCAGATCTGGGGCTTAAAAGGCTGATATAAGTTAGGAGGGGAATTGTTTGTAGATCTCTTGGCTCTGACTGGGAGCCTCTTGTGGGCAGCGTCCACTTGCCTTGTATTATGGCTAAAGAGGGCCCTCTTGCCAAGGTTTGAGTATAGGGAAGAAGGGGGGTGCTTCTGTTCTGAGAACAGAGCAGAATAGTAGGGTCATAAATTCTCCAATGGCAAAGCACTAGAGAAGATGAGCTTTTTAGTGCCACTTGTATAAAAAACTAAAGCCAAAACTGAAGAACAAGAACCAAAGCTGAGCTCCTGAATGGAGAAGGGATTTCTGTCACATTTCTTCTGTGTCTCTAAAAAGCAGCAGTCTGTCTGCCTGCTTGGGTTGACTGAACCCTCTCCAGATGATTGAGGGTCCGGGGCTGCAGAGTTGGGTTAAATGACTTCTATTGCCATAGCTAGGAGTTCCATTTCTGTAAAAGAAATTTTTTTTTGGAGAGGATGGAGTTTCACTCTCGTCACCCACCCTGGAGTGCAATGGCATGATCTCACCTCACTGTAACCTCTGCCTCCTGGGCTCAAATGATTCTCCTGTCTCAGCCTCTTGAGTAGCTGGGATTACAGGCACCTGCCACAATACCTGGCTAATGTTTGTATTTTTAGTAGAGACAGAGTTTTGCCATATTAGCCAGACTGATCTCGAAACTCCTGACCTCAGGTGATCCACCGGCCTCGGACTCCCAAAGTGTGGGGATTACAGGCATGAGCCACTGCACGTGGCCCTGTAAAAGAAACTTTGATCAAAGACCAGCTTGAAAGAAATATAAAATGACTAAACTCCTCAGAAGCTATATGAAGTCAACAGTTGGAATCCTCAACTGCAGGGTGGCCTGAGCCACCTACTTCAGGGTAGTATTACTTGAACAGGGGTAAGGCTTTCACACATGGAGAAACTGATTCACTGGATACCATTTGTTCATGGGAGATGATGAAGACTACTGGCTATGTCAGTTATTAAAATTATGGTAGCATTCCTAGTTCTTTATGTCTTAAAGTTATATTAAATAGATGACTTAAAAAATACTTCTGAGAAATGGCAGATTTGACACTCTTTAGACTTTAAGCAAAGTTCCCTCTTCCTATTTTACACTTCCTTTACTGATAATGTTTAAATTGAGCTGGAAGAATGAAGATAAAAGAGGAATTTATGAAAAGGTAAATGGACCAGGCAGAGTGGCTCATGCCTGTAATCCCAGCACTTTGGGAGGCCAAGGTGGGCGGATCACCTAAGGCCAGGAGTTTGAGACCAGCCTGGCCAACCTGGTGAAACCCTGTCTCTACTAAAAATACAAAAATTAGCTGCGCATGGTGGCAGGTGTGTGTAATTCCAGCTACTTGGTAGGATGAGGCAGGAGAATTGCTTGAACCCAGGAGGTGGAGGTTGCAGTGAGCTGAGGTTGCGCCATTGCATTTCAGCCTGGGCGACGAGTGAAACTCCGCTTGAAAGAAAAAAAAGAAGAAAAGGTAAATGACTGATTACGCTTCAAAGAAAAAAAGAAAAAGTAAATGACTGATTATTGATTTTGCTTTACAGGCAGGAATTTGCTCTTGCTGGCTATGAATTCTGCATTTCAACTCTAGAGGAAAAAATTGAAAGAGAAAAGGAATTAGCAGAAGACATTATATCAGGTAGGAAACCTGTTATCTGGGCATTGCCTTTTCTCCACAAAAGGCTTTATTTTACACTTTGAGAAATGGAAAGAGATCTAAATTGGGAAGAGGGAAAGTTACCTATTTTGTAAAATAGATGGCTATCTTTAAGGTATCAGCAGAAGTTTTGGAATAAGATGTTTTGTTTAAAATATTTGACTGCTGTTTTGGTGGGTTTTTTTAACCCTGTTGGTGACACGTTCATAATTTATCTGTTAACTTTTAGTTACATGTAACTCATGGAAAATCAGGGAGCAGAAGGAGGTCTTTCATCTTTTAGTTCAGCTACCAATTGAAATGGTTATTATGTTTTAGCCCTAAATAAACAGCAAGTTAAGAAGGAAGAGAAAAAAGCTCATGTTTTTACAATTCATCCTCACTCATTATGGAGGCTAGGAATAGAACTGGATGAGCAGGAAGCTCTCTAGCTCTCCATTTTGGGTTTCTTAATTTGGGTTGAAGTATTGAGAATTTTCATATGTGACATTTATTCAATACCTACTCTATACCAAGAGCTATTGAGATGGTAGGGATACAGCAGTCAACTCTACTGGACTTAATTGTCTTCTCTCTCCTGAACATATAGTAGTTCCCCCAGTAGATGCCTGAAACAAATTCTAATACACTGTTTTTTCTATACATATGTTCTTATGATAAAATTTAATTTATATTAGGCACAGTAAGAGATTAATAACAGTAACTTAGAACAGTTATAACAGTATAGTGTTAACAGTGTCACAGACAGAAGATTCATTCTCTTGTAGATCTTAGCAACTTCAGCATACAATTTTTGTTTCTTATTGTCGAGAACTTTCACCTTTTCATTAAAAGGAAGCACTTTCTGACTTCTCTTTGTCATATTCAAATTACCAGTGTCACTATTGCACTTTGGGGCCATTATGTAAAATATGGATCGCTTGAGCACAAGTACTGCGACATGATGGGTTGATCTGATACCTGAGACTGCGGCTAAGTGACTGAGGCCAGGTGCTGTATGCAACATGGGTATGCTGGACAAAGAGATGATTATATGTCCTGGTCTGGATGGAGTGGGACAGTCCAAGATTTCATCATGCTACCCAGAATAGCATGCAATTTAGAAACTTATGAATTATTTATTTCTGGAAATTTTCCATTTAATATTTTTTGGACCATGATTAACTGCAGATAACGGAAACCTCAGAAAGTGAAACCGTGCATTAGGAGGGGTCACTGTATGCCAATTTTTTTGTCTTCACCACTCCATTGAAGCTACCTTTATCCAAGTCACCAAATCCAGTGGTTACTTCTCAATCCTTAACTTACTCATCAGCAGCTTTAACTTAGCGGATCACTGTCTTTTATTGAAAATACTTTCACGTGGCTTCTGGGATGCTTCATTGGTCTCTTCAGTGAGGTGAGTGTTGGCAGGCCGTGGGGCTGTTTTCAGCCCTATTCTCTTTTCTTTCTGCCCCCACACCTAGGAGATATCCTTTAATTCCATACCTTTAAATATTAGATTTACACCTTCAGCCCCAACTTGCCCCCAAATGGCAGACTTATGATTATGATTGCCTACCTGACATCTTGACTTGACGTCTAATGGTCATCTCATGCTTAACATGTCCAGAATGGGTCTCCTCAGTTTTGCTATTCACAATTTGTTTCTCCACTAGTCAGTCTCAGTTTTATAAATGGCACAACACTCACTCATTTAGTTGCTTTGACCAAGAACCTGAGAATTGTCCATGATTTCATCTTCATTCCTCATATCTAATCCATTAGCAAGTTGTATTGGATCAGCCATCAAAATATATCCATATCTGACCATGTCTCATCCCTTTACCCTACTGCGTTGGTCCAGACCATCACTGTTTCAAGACTTCAGTATCTTTGATCACCTTTAGAAAAAACTTAGAGTCCCTGTGTGGACCTGTAAGGCTCTTTTGACCTGGGCCCACCCACCTCTTTCATGCCATCTACTACTCTCCCCTTGCTGGTTCTAGTCTCTCCACACTGGTCTTATTCTTGCACATTCCAAGCTCAGTGCTGCTTTAAGGCCTTTTTGCTTGATATTCCCTCTTCCTAGACTATTCTGTCTTCTCCCATACTTCACTCAGGTTGCTGCTCAAATATCACTTCCTTGGAGTCCTCCCCTCACTAAAACAGTCATCTCTTCCAACCTTACTATTGATCTACTCCTCTTTCCTTTACTTTTCTTCATCACATTTGAAAGTAGAGGTGTGTGTGTTGTGTGCTTGTGTTTGTTTCTCCACTAAAAGTATGTTTTTGTTCAAAAATTTTTAGTCTTTGTCTTCCTTATCAAAGAAGGATAGAGACTTCATCCATTATGCTCACTGCTAAATCCTTGGTGCCTAGAACAGTGCCTGGCACATAATAGAGGCTCAGTAATTACTGAATGAAAGAACAAAAGACCCAAGAAAGACCAATAAGTAAATCCAGTTTCAGTGCAGTGTGGAAGTGCTTTGAGGAAATCCACAAGAGGTGTAAAAACAAGTCTAGCTGTCAAGCAAGTCACTTTTGAACTATTCACACCCTTGCTATCTTTCATTCGTAGTGTTGACTGCGGTTTCTTAGGAATGTAAAGCTATATTTTCTGACTCAAAAAGTAGTATCAGTAAACACTGAAGAAAATTTAGAAAAGTGCTAAGAAGTAAAGATCATCTATAATCGTACTGCTAAGAAAAAGCTACTGTTTATTTTTTAGTAAGTCTTTTTGGGTCACATTTTAAGAAATAAATTTGGGATGATACTATATATGCTACTTTGTAACCTGAGTTTTAAAAATTTAGAAACATATTGTGAAAACGCTTCTTTTTTTTATAGGCAAAGGAATTCTTGTTGGATAGAGCAAGCTAATTTCTATTATAAACATTATTTTTACGTTTTATTAGTTGTGCAATATAGAAAATGTGTTACATGATTGTTCATCTTATTTTTTTGGGGCAAAGAAATAAATTCCTACCTATTCAGTTTTGCACAAAGCAAATCTATTATCAAATTTATGTGCTTTTTATTGACACATCTAACTCTATCCTAAGAGAACATTACTTAAGATCACATAAAAACTTGCTCTAGCGTAATTATCTTGTTCCCCATGTAAGTATATGTACTTACTGAGGAAATGCCCATAAAATATTAAATGAAAACTTTGGTTACAAAACAGTATAGTTAATATGTAGACTAAAGATAGACATGGAACAAAGGCTGAATGATACATATCAAAATATAGGCAGTGATTCTCTTTGGTTGATTTATAGGGAATTTATATTTGTGTTTCTCTGAGTATTCTATAATTTTTTACAACAAATTTACATTTTTCTTCTTAAAATTGATTTCCATTGTTACCTGTTAGTATAAAAAGTCAAATAATATTAATAGTACAAAGCTTAATTTAAGATAGCATTTTCTTGCTACCTCACCCCACCCCATCTGTTTTCAACTCTTAACCAGTTTCTTCTGGTATTTACCTTTACATTTCTCAATAACATAAAATTGTTATTTCCTGATTCATTATTTTCAGAATCTGCTGATTTATGGAAAAGTGAAGATTTAGTGCAATTTCTGGTTATGTCTACATCATGAGTGTATGAATACTGTTAGCTGCTGAGCCAAGTAACATGATTACAGAATTATATTTCCTTTTGTGTACATTTTGCTTCCTTTGCAGTTAACTAGGTTTTTTTCGTGGCTCTATTTGTTATGTATGTGTCAGATAATCTTCACTTAACCATATTACTTGCTTTCTTCAATTTATAAGCTTTTCCAGTATTCTAGAGTTCATGTTGGCTCACTTTTCATTGGCATGGGTGGCCATAGGCATTCAGTCTTCATCTTCCTTTTTTTTTGTTTTTGTTGAGACAGGTGTCTCACTCTCTCACCCAGGCTGGAGTGCAGTGGCGTGATCTTGGCTCACTCTTAAGCTCTGCCTTCCTGGGTTTAAGTGATTCTTATGCCTCTGCCTTCCAAGTAGGTGGGACTACAGGCGTGAGCCACCATGCCCGGCTAATTTTGTATTTTTAATAAAGACAGTTTTACAGTGTTGGCCAGGCTGGTCTCAAACTCCTGACCTCAGGTGATCTGCCTGCCTCAGCCTCCCAAATTGTTGGAATTACAGGCATGAGCCACTGCTCCTGGCCATGTTATATCTTTTTCCTCCTGTAACTTTCATTTTAGTGGTATTTAGGGAAGGAGTGGAGAGAAACACGTGTTCAGTTCAGCATAGTAAATCTGTCATTGGGCATCAAGATAGTGTCCAAATCTGTTTCTTTAAAGTGGATTCTTAGCACTGAGATTTTGAAGTCATGAGTAGCAGCACATTTTAAGGTTGTTGATGACTGTTGCCAAATTGCCTTTGAAAGGGCTGTGTTACTTTATATTTCCTGGTTCTGCTATTTATTTACCTTGTGACTTTGATCAAATTACTTAATCCCTGTGTGCTTTTTCTTCAGTGTGGGATTAAAAGTAGTACTTATAGGACCTTTAGGAAGGTTGAATGAGTTAATACATAAAAAGCACTTAGAATAATACATTGTAGCTGCTCAAAAAGTGTTTGTTAGTGGTTTGTATTATTGTGGTAAGGCTATATCCTCCTCCCGAGAACTCATTAATTGTTATAATCTTTGTTAGCTTGATGATATGGCCTTGGTGGATTATCTAGCATTTCTTTGATAAGCAGTGAGGTGTATCTTTTTCTTTTCTTACCATGTCTTAGGGTGCTGAGAGGTTTTTCTTTTATTGGAGCTTTATTGTAAAAATATTAACCCTTTGTCTCTTGAGTTTTCCTCCTGATTTGTGTTTATAGAGTGGGTTTTTTTTCCCTAATGAAAAGGGAATATGAAATTAACATTTGTATAAAAAATTATGAGAATCGGCCAGGCACAGTGGGTCACACCTGTAATCCCAGCACTTTGGAAGGCGGAGGTGGGCGGATCACTTGAGGTCAGGTGTTCAAGACCAGCCCTGGCAATGTGACAAAACCCCATATGTACAAAAATTAGCTGAGCGTGGTCATGCACCCCTGTAGTCCCAGCCACTTGGGAGGTTGAGGTGAGAATCTTTTGAGCCTGGGAGATGAAGGTTGCAGTGAGCTGAGATTACACCACTGCACTTCAGCCTGGATGACAGAGCAAGACCCTGTCTTGGGGGAAAAAAAAAAGGGATTGTGAAAATAGACAAGTGGCCCAGCATTACAAGTACCTTTGGAGCTCTTTCTGCCTGAGATACTGCTTTCCTTAATCTTGTCACTGTCATTCATTTGCTTTTCTTTAGTTTTACTCTGTGTCCCTTAAGAAGATGTCCTTTAGTTTTTGCATATTGCTTTTAAAAATTTAAGTAGGCTGAGTGCAGTGACTCATACCTGTAATCCCAACACTTTGGGAGGCCAAGGTGGGAGGATCACTTAAGCCCAAGAGTTTGAGATCAGACTGGGCAACATGGCGAGATCCTGTCTCTTAAAAAAAAAAAAAAAAAAAATGAGTTGTACACAGTGACACATGCCTGTGGTCCCAGCTACTTAGGAGACTGAGGCAGGAGGATAACTTGAGCCCAAGAGGTTGAGGCTGCAGTGAGCTGTCATAGTGTCAGTGCACTTCAGCATAGGCAACAGAGAGAGACCCTGTCTCAAAAAAAAAAAAAAAATTATATAAATGAATCATAATATGTATTCATTTTAGGGCATTTTTATGACTTGTCTGAGTAATCTTTTTGGAATTAGATCAGAATTCATTTCTAATTTCCTTTGCTTTTATTAATTTTTAATAAATACTAAGTAGCTGTTCTGTGCCAGGTATTCTAGGATTTGAATAGCAGCAAGGAAGGCAAAAGTCTCTGCCCTTCTGGAGCTTAATGCTTAGAGAGGTATTTTTCAAGCTTTGAAATCATATGAATTCTCACTCATCTTTCCTTACAATCTTCTATTTTTTCCTCTTTATTTCTAAACAATTTAACTTTTTAGTATATCTGGAATTTATTTTGGTGTGAAGCTGGTAACTTTTCTTACAGATAGTAATCAATCTTTATGTACTAAGTAGTATATACTTGGCTTTCTTCTGGGGTTTTCCATTCTAATGTATTTGAGGACTCTTATAACAGTATACATTGTTTGAATCAAATATTTGAGTTAATACAATAGGACAGCTGACACATGCTTCCTTTGCAAAATTCCTTCCTACTTTTCATGTGAATTTTAGAATTCTGTCAACTTCCCAAAGTGCCTTGAGACTGAATTATCAGATTTGCATTATATTTACAAATTAGTTTGAGGAGATTGCCATCTGAATTAAAGTTAGCATACCTTTGACTGTAAAGAGCAGAAATTTCAGCTAAATGGGTTTAACAGTAAGGACACTTACGTCAAGTAGCTGGCAGTCAGCAATAGGGAGCAGGCTGTTGAGTTAGTTGATAATGTGATTCATTGAAATCATTAAGGAACAGGCTCTTTCCATCTTTCCTCACTCATTCTCAATGTGTTGGCTTTTTTCCCATGCTCCCTTGTGGTCGAAACATGACTATAGCAATTCCCAGGAATCTCATCCAGAAATGACAGTGTCCAGAGAAAAAGGAGACTTCTTTGATGTTTCTCATAGGATCAAGGTAATCTTTCCTAGAAGTCTCCAAGTAGATTTATCCTTACTTCTCATTGGCTAGAATTGGGTCACATGCCATTTCTAACCCAGTCCTTGGCAAGAAAAATGGATTATCATGATTGGCTAAAACTGATTGATATCCTTTCCTGAGGATGTGAGTCATGTGAGAAAAGAATGGATACTGGGACAGACAGCTGCTCTGCTAACAAAGGAAGATCTTTGTAATAGTGAGCCGTCTCACTGAGGAATTATTATAGTTTTCTTCATATGGATGACAGCTATTTATTACATTTGATTCTGACTCCTTGACTGAACTCTTTGCTTTTCAGTTGATATTCACACTAATTCTGAGAAAAATGAAGTCAGAAAAAAGTAAAAGAAAAAAATAATGTAAAAAGATACTCACACGAATTCCAGATTTATGATTATACATTCCTGAAATCATGATACAGGTTGAGCATCCCCTAGATCCAAAGCTTTCTGAGTGCCAACATGATGCTCAAAGTGCTCATTGGAGCATTTGAATTTGGATTTTTGGTTTTGGCATGCTGGCAGTATCCAAAGCAAATATTCCAAATTCTGAAAAAATCTGAAATCTGAAACACTTTTGGTCCTAAACATTTCAGATAAGGAATACTCAACTTGTAATTGTTTCCTTACAGAAAATTATACTACTATTTCCCTCCACTTCCTTTATTAAATTAGTTCATTGGCTGCACCTTTAGAACATTAAGCAATAGTAGTAATAGGCAACTTAGTCTTATATACAATTTGGTACCAAACTATATGAATATATTTATTACTATTATATATCTAGAGCAGACCAAGCTTGCTTATAGGTTAATTGCTCAATACCTGTGTACTGCTGAATAATATTTAATGCTGATATGTAACTTTTGTGTTTCTTAAGAGATCCACAGTATATTTCTTATTGTATTGTTTGTATTATTGTGTTTGTATTATTTGTCATTGCAGGGTTGTATTGTGATAAAATGAATTGGGATGGTTTTTGTATTTTCTATTCTGAAATAAGTATGGGATATTGCATTGGAATGATCTGTTTCTTGAAAAGTTGTAGAGTCTATGATGCCAGATGGACCAGAACTCCTGAGTTAATTCTCTGGCAGCTTTTTCCTTCCTTCTTGATTACTCATGTATTTCTTCCATTTTCTTGATTTAATTTCAGTACATAGGACAGTGCTAAATACATGATAAGCATTAATAAATATCTGTTGAATAAATGAACATATGGGTCAACAAATTTTATAAACCTATTTGCTAGAAGAAACTTTAAGGAATTATATTTTTAAAGCATATTTTACACTACTCTTATATGTCTGAGATCATCTTCCTTTTCTGTTTCCTAATTTTATGATGTATATTTTTTTAACTAGTAAAAAGATGTTTCCCACTGATTTCTTCCTCCTCCTTTCCTTGAAAGGTTTTATTCCTTTTCATATTTTAAATACTCAAAACATTTCTGAAAAGTTATTTTTGATGACATAATATTTGGTACCGTGAGTGTTTGAAGTCTGGAGCCTGAGTTCAGATTCTGGTTCTGCCACATATTAGCAATGGACAACCTATTTAACTTCTCTATTCTTAGCTTCCTTATCAATAAAATGAAAATAATAATAGAACTTACCTCATAGAGTTAGGAGAATCAAATGCTTCAGGTCTATGATCAGTACGCATTAGGCACTATACAAAAGTTTGTGGAATGTGATATATTTACTAATTTATTATATGATTTGGCACCTATATTTTACCACTCTCAATTTTATGAAGGACTTTTCTGGCTTTTGTATTTATACTTCTCCTTGGTTTTAATTTTGTTGATTCATTCAAAGAGCCAAATTCAGGTTTCATTAATTTTCTTTATTTTTCTATTTTCCATTTGACTTATTTCTACTTTGTCTTTATTACATCTCTCCTGTTTGCTTTAGGTTTATTTTGTTTTCTTTTCTCTTTTTTTTTTTTTTGGTTTCTTAGGTGGGAGATTAGGTTGTTGACTTAAGGTTTTTCTTCTGACATAATTGCCACATAACTATTAATTTATAACATCTCATTAATTTTGGTGTATTTTCATGTGTCTCAAGTATTTTCCATTTTTTTTGTGTGATTTCTTCTTTGACTCTTTGGATATTTAGGAGTATATTGATTAATTTTCACATATTAGTGAATTTCTCAAATTTCCTTCTTTTGGATCCAGTTTCATTCCATTGTGTTCATAGAACAACTGTGCATGATTTTATTTATTGAGACGTTTTATGGCCTCACATATGGCTTATCCTGGAGAATGTTGCATGTGCATTTGAGAATTGTGTGTATTCTGTTGTTGGTGTTTCCTGTGAATGTCTGTTAGGTTTAATTGGTTTATAGTGTTATTCAAGTCTTTTGTGTCCTTACTGATTTTGTCTAGTTGTTCTAGATATTTTTTTTTTCCTTGAGACGGATTCTCACCCTGTCATCCAGGCTGGAGTGCAGTGGCATGATTTCGGCTCTTCTGCCTCCCAGGTTCAAGCCATTCTCCTGCCTCAGCCTCCCAAGTAGCTGTAGTCCCAGGTCTGTGCCAGGCGGGCATGGACCTTTTTTTTTTTTTTTTTTTTTTTAGATAGTCTCTGTGTAGCCCAGGCTGGAGTGCAGTGGCATGATCTTGGCTCATTGCAACCCCTGCCTCCAAGGTTCAAGCGATTCTTGTGCCTCCGCCTCCCAAGTAGCTGGGATTACAGGCACATACCACCACATCCAGCTAAGTTTTGTATCTTTCGTTGAGACAAGGTTTCACCATGTTGGCCAGTCTGGTCTCAAACTGCTGACCTCAGGTGATCCGCCCACCTTGGCTTCCCAAAATGCTGGGATTACAGGCGTGAGCCACTGTGCCTGGCCAATTTTTTGTATTTTTATTAGAGATGAGGTTTCACCATAATTGCCAGGCTGTTCCTGAACTCCTGACCTCAGGTGATCTGCCTGCCTCAGCCTCCCAAACTGTAATCCCAGCAGGCTCCCAAACTGCTGGGATTACAGGCCTGAGCTATTGTGCCCAGCCGATAAATTTTTTTAAATCTTTTTTCTTTATACATGTTTCTGTGCTCTGTTTAGATAGTCCCAGATGTATATCTCTGTTATGAATTATCCCTTCATCAGGAAAATGATTCCTTTTTCCCTATTTAAGGTATTTGTTACAAATTCTAGTTTTATATTATCTACTATATCTTACCCTAAAACTTTTCTGAGTCTTTTTTTATTTTTATTTTTTTGAGATGCAATCTTGCTCTGTAGTCCAGGCTGGGGTGCACTGGCGTGATCTCAGCTCACTGCAACCTCCGCCTCCCAGGTCCTGGTTCAAGCAGTTCTCCTACCTCAGCTGGGATTACAGGCATTAGCCACCATGCCCAGCTAATTTTTGTATTTTTTTTTTTTAGTAGGGACGGGGTTTTACCACGTTGGCCAGTCTGGTCTTGAACTCCTGACCTCGTGATCCACCCGCCTCAGCCTCCCAAAGTGTTGGGATTACAGGCGTGAGCCACCACACCCAGCCTTTTCTGAGTCATTTTTCAGTGTGTGTGTGTGTTTTTTTTTTTCTGTGTACGTATCTTGACATTGCCTTTTTTTTTTTTTTGAAACTGAGTTTCAGTCTTCTTGCCCAGGCTGGAGTGCAATGGTGCCATCTTGGCTCACTGAAACTTCTGTCTCCTGGGTTCAAGTGATTCTCCTGTCTCAGCCTCCTGAGTAGCTGGGATTACAGGCATCTGCCACCACCCCTGGCTAATTTTTTTTAGTAGACACGGGGTTTCTCCCTGTTGGTTAGGCTGGTCTGGAACTCCCAACCTCAGGCAATCTGCCCTGCCCGGCCTCCCACAGTGCTGGGATTCCAGGCGTGAGCCACCACACCCAGCAGCCTCAGTGTGTCTTTTGTAGAAGGCTATGGTTGGATTTTTTAGAAACCTGAGTATCATTGTCTTGTGATATAGAATCTGAAAACCTTTTAAAAATTAGTATTAAAAGGGATAATTGGTCTAACTATTGCATTTTAAAAAGTGCTTTCCATTTTTGTTCCTCTTATAGGAACTCTTCCCTCATGGATCTGTATTTGTATTTTGTAGGGAAGGTATATATATGATTTTCAGTTCTATAAGGAGTGACCTAAACATTTCTTAGACATATTTGACTCAGAGGAAAAAATACTGTTTTCAGTTACTTCTCTAAAATGACCTGACTACATTTTAACATTGTCCTGCCTTTCCCTTTTCCTCACTTGTTTTTTCTCTGTGATCTGGAATTTTAGACTTAGTGGAATTTATTGCAGAGGGGAATTCTAAAGCCTGAGTATTTGCCTTGCTTTTTAAGTAGTTTTTTTTTTTGAGGTTAGGGAGTTGTCTGTTTATGAAGCTTGCTTAGTCCCTTGTGAACCTTCATTTTTAGCATCTAGTTCTTTGGAGCTTTGTAGTCTGACCTGGCTCAGTGCTTCTGTTCCACATGACCTCTTTGTCTGGAATGTCATTTACCTGTATGTTGACCTCTCTCTTCTCTATCCTTCACATTATCCCCTCTTCCATCAGTTTTTTTCATCTATATTTTGGGAGGTTTTGCAGTTTATATTCCACATTACCCATTTATTATTAAGAAAAGTCAGTTCTGGACCAGCTGTGGTGGCTCATGCCTGTAACCCCAGTACTTTGGGAGGCTGAGGCAGGCAGATCATGAGGTCAGGAATTCAAGACCAACCTGGCCAAGCTGGTGAAACCCTGTCTCTACTAAAAATACAAAAATTACCCAGGCACGGTGGCAGGCACCTCTAACCCCAGCTACTTGGGAGGCTAAGGCAAGAGAATCCCTTGGATCCGGGGAGTGGTGGTTGCAGTGAGTTGAGATTGTGCCAGATAGAGTGAGACTCCGTCTCAAAAAGGGAAAAAAAAAGAAAAGTCACTTCTGTGCTTTTCTTCTGATTTTTTTGTTTTTTGAGATAGGGTCTCACTGTGTCACCCAGGCTGAAGTGCAGTGGTGCAATCTTGGCTCACTGCAACCTCTGCCTCCTGGGTTCAAGTGATTCTTCTACCTCAGCCTCCCCAGTAGCTGGAAGGGACTACAGGTGCATGCCACCATGCCCAGCTAATTTTTGTATTTTTAGTAGAGATGGAGTTTCACCATGTTGGCCAAGGATGGTCTTGATCTCCTGACCTCATGATCTGCCTGCCTCGGCCTCCCAAAGTGCTGGAATTACAGGTGTGAGCCACCACACCCAGCAGTATATTGTTTATTGATTGATATATACAAGTGCAATAAGTAGGCAAACAAGACCAAATTCAGGATAGTAGCTACCCCTATGCACAGAGGGGTATACAGGGGTTTAAACATTATATATATATATATATATATATATATATATATATATATATATATATATATGTATTCCAAAGCAAATATGGTAAAATACTGAAATTTGGCCAAGGCTGAAAGTATAAATGTATTTGGTAAATCCTCCATCTCAAAGAAAAAAAAAAATTAGCCTGGCATGGTGGTAAGCACCTGTAATTCTAGCTACTCGGGAGGCTGAGGCAGGAGCAGCACTTGAACCCGGGAGGCAGAGGTTGCAGTCAGCCAAGATTGCGCCACTGCACTCCAGCCTGGGTGACAGAGCAAAGATTCTTCTCTCAAAAACAAAGATATACAATAGGGCTAATATATTTTTAAACAATATGAATGGTATCATACTGTACAGTTGTTTCTGTAGTTTGCTTTTGTCACTCAACATTTTGTTGTGGAGATACATCAGGCTGATATTTAAAGCAGTTTTCTTAGCACAGTCCCTGTTTGCCATACTGCATGTCTGCTGGGTTGCATCTGTTTTTAAAGGGTGACTTCCTCTAATTAATCCACTGGTGTGAGGGGTAAGTTGAACCTTTTTTCTTTTCTCACAAGGGATGGTACAAGCTAAAGGTGGCCCTGTTTCCTCAGTACAACCATGGTATACAGTCCATTGTAGAAGTATACCACAGTTCTTCTATTGATGGACCTGTTGGGTTATTCTGTATGTTTTGCTATTAAAAGTCATACTTCATTGAACATTTTTGGACCTGTGTCTTTGTGCACACCTATAAGATATTTCCTAGAATATGTATATAAAAGTGGAGTTGCTGGGGTGCATATAGCAAACTGCTTCTCAGGCTTGCCACAGTGGCTCATGCCTGTAATCCCAGCACTTTGGGGGGCTGAGGTGGACACATCACTTGAGTTCAGGAGTTGGAGACCAGCCTGGCCAACATGGTGAAAACCCATCTCTACTTAAAAAATAATAATAATACAAAAATTAGCGTGTTGGTGGGTACCTGTAATCCCAACTACTTTGGAGGCTGAGGCACAAGAATCACCTAAACCCGGGAAGGTAGAGGTTGCAGTGAGCTGAGATCACTCCAGCCTAGGCAACAGAGCAAGACTCTGTCTCAAAAACAACAGCAACAGAAACCAAATTGCTTATCAAAGTGGTTTTACGTTTACATTTTGACTAGCAGTATATTAGTGTTCTTGATGCTCTCTGTATATCTTTGTTATCATCAGATTTTTTTTTTAAATAATTGCTGGGTTTGAAAAGGAATTTCATTGTGGCTTCACTATATGTTTCTGATTACTGGTAAAATAGAATATCTTTTTATGTATTTATTGGCTATCCAGATTACCTGCTCTGAAAATTAGCTCTTCATATCCTTTGCTTATTTTTTTGAGGGGTTGTCTTTCTTAATGATTTGTAAGAGTTACGTATTCAGTCATTTTATATTTTTATGGGTTACATATCTCCTTGTAGCTTGTCTTTTCACATTAGGGCATTTGGCATAGATGAAAAATTTGGATACTAACAGAATCTTGATATTTACCTTCATAGTTTGTACTTCTTGCGTCTTGATTTGCAGTGACATCTCTATATATATTGTTTTCATAGATTCATGGGGTGCTAATCTTTAAATCTGTAATTATAATTAAGTTTTAGTTTCATTATTTTTCCCTATTGAGTTCAGTACCTTTATGGGTTTTTTCCCAAGAGACAGGGTCTTCCTTTGTTGCCCAGGCTGGAATGAATGCAGTGACACCATCACAGCTCACTACTGCCTCAAACTCCTGATCTCAAGATCCTCCCACCTCAGCCTCCAAAAGAATTAGGACTACAGGCATGTGGCAACGTTGTCTGGCTAATTTTTCTATTTCTTTTTGGTAGAGATGAGGTTGTGCTGTTACCCAGGTTGGTCTTCCTCCTGGGCTTAAGTGGTCCTTCTGCCTCAGCCTCCCAAACTACAGGATTGCAGGTGTAAGCCACCACGCCTAGCCCTTTTATGTGTTTAATTCCTTCTATTTGTTCATTCATTCAACGATCCAGTCAGAAATACTGAGTGCCCATTACATGCTAGATATGCTGCTAGGTGCTGAGATACAGTGACAAAGTCACTGCCTCATGGAGCTACATTTGTGGTGGGGGAAAGATGCATAGTAAGCACTGTCCCACAAGTTGGTGTGTACAAAGATGAATTAAGTGCTGTGTAGATATTTATGAAGGAATATACATACCAGGAATATGTTGGGGCAGTATGCGGTCTTACAGAGTGGGTAGGGAAGGCCTTGTTAGTAAGAAAACCTGGTGAATGGGAGAGAATAGGCCAAGTGGCTATTTGAGGGAAGAAAATTACAGGCAAAGGGCAATTACAGGTATAAGACTTTTGAGGTGGAATATGCTTGACTTACTAGAAGTAAAGAGAACTACTGGAGTTGTTCTGATTTTCTAAAATTCTTGAGGATGAGGCCTGCTTTTTTACTGTCTGCTGATTCTCATTTATGATGAATTGTCATGTTTAGTAATACTGGATTATACATTCATCTTCAGCAAGGTTTTAGCTATACAGTGAGATTTCTGAATAGTTTTGTGTCTTCCAGGCACTCAGCTCCTGGCCTAAATGGATGTTATAAATTAGACATCAAATTTACATGGTAGTCATTTTTCTCATCTAGATCCCAGACTTGGCCATTCAAGCCTCCTTGTCGTCTCCCTCTGCCTGTGGTTGGGGGGTTGAGGGAGTGAAGGATGGAGTGGTGCAGTTTTTTTCACATATATTCTTTTCCTGGGGTTGTGGTCTTAATGGTAATTATCCTGGTTTTATGCATTGGTTTCAGATCGAGTTTTCTGTTTAGTACAAGTCAACAGCTTTAATTCTTGGATTACAGAGACACTCAAACTATCCTACAAAACCAACAAAAACTGGGCTTTTGCTGTGTCAACTCACAGGCTCTCCACTTTGGGTTTTAGCTTACTCCTGATTTCTGGCTTTTAGGGGTTTCCTTCTCTTAGGAGCTCAGCTGTGCATGCAAAGGATGTATGTTGTATTTTTTCTAAGATTACTAGGTGTTTGAAGCAGATGAGTTTCATGTATAGCATTAGGTTAGATCCTGCTTTATTTCCTCCACTACAACCATTAAGACTAATCAGGAAGTGCTAGTCAGTTGACTAATAAGAGATTTAGTTTAACAGAAATTTCAGGGTGTTCCTGGAATTTGGGTGACAAATATCTCTAGTTTCAAAGAGCCTTGCAGACTTCCTATATTGCTATTGATGGTGAGGGGGTATGGGAGAGTTAGAGGTCTATGCTCAAGTTTTTGTAAATTAAGAGATGCTCTTTTGCTATTGTAATAAATGCATATAATTGCTCCAGTACTTTATCAGATTCCCTTTTAGTCTATATTTATGTAAACCTAGTTTGATACTCTGATACATTAAGTATGTTGAGCCATTCTTATATTCCTGGAATAAATGCTGTTTGGCCATCTCTTTAATATATATGATTGTTCCATTTGATAATATTTTGAGTAAAAAAATTCTATAGTGAATCCTGTTTGCTTCATGGACTGAGTATAGGTAGTAGTGTATCTTTTTGTGAGCAGAAGTAATTTATGAAAGAGAATCATGTTTGAAGAAGTAAATATGCCTCAGTTTCAAATGATCTTTTAGGAGCTCTGTATAACGATTCCAGTGTATTTCTGTTATTAAACTACCTAACTTTTTTCTTGTCTATATTAATATTTCAAAGAACCACGTTTAAGTAAATTACTAGAAAAGGAACTCTTTGGGGGAACTTTATTAAATCTATGAAATTTTCTCTTGGCAGTTGTTAAAGGTTTTGTGTTTTCTAAAAGTTAGGTAACATTTATTTTTTAGAAAAGTTTGGTTTTCAAAAAGTGTTTTCATTTTTATTGTGGTCAGAAAGTGCTATGAATTTTAAGTAGCTAAACTGTACCTCATTAATTGTTTTCTCTAAAAAGCTTTGCTGCTTTTGCTTCCACTCCACTACTTAGTGAGAACAGGGGTAACAATTTTCCACTAGAATTGCTTGTCACTTTATTCTTGTACTTTTGTTATACTACTGAACATCTTTTTTAATCATTGCCACAAAATATCTCGCTTTTACCATTTTCACATCGCTCTAGTATATCAACTTTGGAAACAAAAGACATCATTCTAATTATAGCATTCTGTTTTTAGTAGTGGTATTTTCATTTACAAAATACAGTAATTCTTGATTGCTGAAAATGTCATATCCTAGAAAACATAGCATGTCTATGCGTGACGTTAACATCCTTCTTGAACAGTTGTTGGTTGAAGATTCATTTGATGAATCTGATTTTTCCAAAATAGATGAGTCTGATTCAGATGATTCTGGTGTTAGTTCTGTATAGAAATAACTCCAAGAACACTTTTAATATTTATTTTCACATTGAAAATCAGACTTGCTCAGTCTCAAAGAGCATATTTATGTAAAATTAAGTGATGGAAATAAGCTGTACTTTTTTTCTAAATGGGAAGGTATTAAAAAAGAAAATTCTCATTTTAGTAACATAGTCTTCCTTAAACTCTGTATGCCACTTGTAAGATTTCTGAAAACTGAAAACATGGAAGGAAAAGGGTTTGATATGAACAACAGCTTTGCTGGTAAATAAATCCAACTGAACATATTCACTTGGGTGTCTACTAATTTGTTACCTAAGATTATCTAAGGTAACCTCTTTTTCTAGTCTTTTATTGTGTGAACATTTACCTTCTGCAGAGTGTTTGCAGAACTTCCATATAATCTTGCTTATGACCATTTCTGCATTATTTGTATCATCTATTAGAAGTCTTACCCAGGTTGATAGAGGTTACTGTGCTCTAGATCTATGTTTTCCAATTCTTCCAATGTGGCATTAGGTGTTTTATGCTTGTTCTTTTTCAGACACTGTATAGTCAATTCTTGAATGTGTTGAGAGATGCTGTGTCATTGTAAGCTTTATTCTTCTTTTCTGAATGGATTAGCTTTTTTAAATTTTACCTTGCATTCTTTAAATTCAGCTTGTGACTTTGTACTTCAGGATTTTGAGTGTTCTGTTTTCTTACTGCATTGCTTTTCTTATACCCTGCAGATTTTTCATTAGCCTTAGACTTTTTGTTGTTAACTCATTCTTATCTTCATTTGTTTCTGCTGAATATTGTTTCAAACTAAAAATGACATTCCACATTTTAATTGATGTGTGGACTCTTAATCTGCTTAAAATGTAGGGTGAAGTTCCATGATTCCAGCTAGTCTGGAATATGTCATTTAACTGGATGTTAATCCACCTACGTTGTTCCCTAAGTGACATGTGGGTCCCAGTCTGCTGACATATTTGTGGGTCCTGGTAACAACGATTTGAGTAGACTTGCTGATTCCTCTTCTCTCCTTAGTGGAAGAGAAAGCCAATACCCACCTCCTCTTGGGCATGTGCTTAGACGCCTGTGCTCGCTACCTTCTGTTCTCCAAGCAGCCATCACAGGCACAAAGGATGTATGAAAAAGCTCTGCAGATTTCTGAAGAAATACAAGGAGAAAGACACCCACAGGTAAGGGAGGAAAACATAAAAGAGGGAATATAAAACAAAGGCTTCAAATTGATGGGTGTGAAATGTCACACTCATTGAGAACAGAATCAGCAGATGGTCCTAGATCCTCCTTGCTCCCCAGTCTACTCATTTTCTTACCACCAGTACCCTCACCCCAACCACTTGTTTCAGAAAAGATTTGGGACTAGTTATCAGTTACTAGGTCTGTCCAGAACATGTGCATGAGCCATGGTTTGCACAACAGAGCAACCTTTCTACAGGGCAGGACTGGTCAGGCTTCAAAGGACACAGCACAGTATTTCAGAGTGGGGTCTGTATGTACCCCCATTAGAATCTTTATGAGGAACATTTTAATACACGAATATCCTTGCCTTCCTTGCCCCACAGTTAAAATGGCAGGTGAGGAAAGGAATCCGGGACCACATTAAAACCACTTTAAATCATTGGCATATTATAGAATTTAAGTATAATATGTAAAGCTCTGTGTTAGAACATTAAACACATTGAATTGAAATCATCTTTTTGGGTCTCTCCTCCATCAAAATAAGTTCTTAGATGTAAGGAGTGCATGGCTTTGGCTATGAATGCTCGCTACTCCAGTGTAAGACAACTTTAACTGAATCTGTCCAAGGCTGGGGTATATGGGTAGGGTAAGTAATACGTTTTGGAAGAAAAGGGAAGTTGAGCTATGAATTATCTCCATGAAAGGGATTTACGACTTATTATGAAGAGTCTCCTAATGGAGTGAGGAATAATAAGCAAGCAAGCAAGCACAGAATTCAGAGCTCCAAGTCCTAGAGTCGGGGGGCTTAAAGCATGGCATCAGTGGGGAAGAAGGTATGGAAATCTACCTCTTACAGTAGCCAGATTTAAAAAACTTTTACTGGGCATCCTCATAAAATAGATTGTGCATTTCTTGTTTTTGATGAGCCTCAGGGTTATCAGCAGCAACAACATAATACAGTGGAGCTCCAGAGGCAAACAAACCATAAGGGGCTGGCTTCTCAAAGTTGCTCAGCCTTAACTGGGATCATATATATAGCTTCTTGCTGTTGTTTTCATTTGGTGCTTCTAATTGGGTAATTAGTTGGAATAAGGTATATCCATTCCCCAGTTTCCAGATTTGAATTTCTCAAAAGGTCAGACTAACATTGTCCACTGTACAATGTGATTAACAAATGCCCACAAATTTGTTAAAGGCTGATATCCCTCATCTTTTGTGGAATGCTAGGAAAGATTAAATCTTATATATTCACAGTTGGATGAACTCCACATTAACATTCTATGCAGGCATGTTTTTAAAGAAAAAACTTTTTTTCTTTTACATATAGACAATTGTGCTGATGAGTGACCTGGCTACTACCCTGGATGCACAGGGCCGCTTTGATGAGGCCTATATTTATATGCAAAGGGCATCAGATCTGGCAAGACAGATCAGTCATCCTGAGCTACACATGGTACTCAGTAATCTAGCTGCAATTTTGATGCACAGAGGTAGGTAGCAATGGAAACTTAACTGACTTGCTTTAAGGGAGGGATGTCACTGAACTGGTAAATTTGTGAAATGGTGTATAGGAAAGGCAAGGGCCAATGAGGAAACTTGTACATTAAAAGGCTGGTTGAATAATGGCAGAAAAAACCCGAGGTATTATGTTGAAGTACGATTGTGCTCAAGTCACAAAACTTCTACAGTCCTGCATTAGCCTCTCAAATCCCATCAAGCTGCAGAAAACTTTGCGATGATAGTCCCTTATCATTTTCGAAACCTGGGATGACAGATGTATTACACATACCACCATTCGTGAAATCTTTGGCTAATTGAGGACCCCAGGATATACTGGAAAGGATGGTTAGAAATTCCACAGAATTTAGTGGAGTTCCAGCCTGTCAGATGGGGATGAGATGAGGCAGCACCAGCCTGTCACTTCATAAGCACACAGTAAATTATCCCTATATCCTCATTAGTGCTCTCTCTTCAGAATCACCTTGAAAACATACACTTTCTTACTATCCCTTCTCTCTGGGTTGTTTTAGAACGATATACACAAGCAAAAGAGATCTACCAGGAAGCACTGAAGCAAGCAGAGCTGAAAAGAGATGAAATTTCTATACAACACATCAGGGAAGAGTTGGCTGAGCTGTCAAGGAAAAAAGTATACCTTTGACTTAAATTCTGTCAAGCTCTAAATCCGTTTTTGTGTAGGGAGAATAATGTCTAGTAATGCAGAAGAATAGGTATTATTTTTCCCGTCTCTGTGGCACCCAAATCAATGGCTTAAATCTGTTGTTTTTGATATTCAGGTTTCCTCAATTTCACCTTAGTGAAGGACGAGTTATATACACTGCCATTTTTGTATTTTAAAGGAAAAATGACTTTCATTCCCAATGATTATGATCTTTCAGGACTGCTGTTAAGTAATGGTTTCAGTTGTAACATATGACTAGGTGCTGTCCCTGCTGGTCTAAGTAGAACTATAGATTAATATGGGCTGGCTTTCCTGTGGGCTGTGGGCTGTGGGTGTGGTGATTCAGCCTGGCATTTCTATCATCAGTTTGTGGTCTACTGATTTGCTGCACTCTCTTCTCTTACTTTATCAATATCTGGCAAACTGACCAGAATTACCTTTCTCATGGCAAAGGGGATTATGGTGAGTTTTTCTTATAATCTGTTTCATGAAGCACAATGTGGAATTTAATGCATAAAAGAGAAAAAGTAATAGTTTCCTACCAGCATCCAGCATGAAGTTTTAAAGTGGGAATTGGGCATGTGACAGTATATAGCACCCACATTTTATTTGAATTTAAATAAAAGTGAACCATATGTATCTGGTTATATAAAACTACTTAAAAATAGGGGTGGACTAGAAAGAATGATGTAACCTTTTGTCGATGTTATCTGAACACTCTACTACCCAGCCTTAGTCACACAACTGAGTCATCTCAAGTACTCTTTAAGGACACACACGCCCAGGGCTAAGTCAGAATAGGGCCCTACAGGTGTATTTAAAAACTTCTCGTAATTTCGATGTGTACTGCTGGTATAGTTAGTTGAACTACTGACCTGGATCTTAGTCCTAGCCTTTTTGCTTTTGTGATTTCAGTATCTTCATCTGTGAAGTAGGGAAACACTGAGATTCTTTCTTAGCCATGGGAGAAGGTATTTGGTTAGATGACTTTGAATGAATAGACTGCTGTGCTAAAAGAGCTTATCACATTGCTTCAAAGTATGTAAAGATACATAGGTGGGTGCTCTTACCTCAGCAGTTGTACAAATATATCTTGAGCCATTTACCAAAGGGAAAAGACAGTTTAAACTTTCTAGGCACCATAAAGGAATACTAAAACTGTTGGTATGCCTGTGTGGGTGGGATGTGAGTGGGACCGATAAACTGCTATTTTTGGTTCGTATGTACATACTGGAAGAATCTTTTCGTAATAAATGAGACTACACAACAATATTGTACGTATCCCAGTAATCTCTGCATTTCTCAAAAAACAAAACAAAACAAAAAAAAACTTCCTGAAGAATTAATGAAAACACCGGAAACCCTGAGGTCCAAATCCTCAGGGATTAGACTAAAACTAGAATTTTGTTCAAATCTCATATTATTTACCACCCAGATAATGCCGTTAATCAAGTCTAGCTCAGAGAGATAAATACAACATAAATCAGACTGTCAGTAGAAACCAGTATTAACATATGGTGATTTCTTTAAAAAATTAATGTCAACCACTTACCTTTTGCATGGAGAATGTTTTTACCTTTTCACAACTTGCAGGGGTTACTGAAAGGTTTTTCATTGCAAGTTTAATTTATTAATTTTAAATCATCCACAGTAGTTAAGTTCATGGTCCGTTGTTGGAAACACTAGGAGTTTTCAGGACAGTGTCTTCATGTGGGTGTTCTCATTACAGTTCATTTGCACTGTTGTAAAATAAGGTATTGAAGCAAAAGGAGGACTGATCTCCTTTACTGACTGGTCCAAATTCAAAAGTGAATTGGTTAAAATTATATGACTAAATTTTTGGACTGTCCAATGGTCAGTGGAGTTTTTCCGGGCATAAATATTTTTAAAATAGAATCAGTGTACAAAAATTAAAGCATTATGAAATTTCCAATCATAAACATGCACTGTAAAATTGGCTGTCAGAATATTTCTATGAAGTGTATTTGGAAGACTTTAGTTCTGAGTGTCAAAAAAACTCACGTGTAAGGATATAGTGTCACAACACTGAAATCTAAGCCTACAAATATCAGGCCTTGGTTTGCAGTGAACTTCAGTAAGTCATCAGTACTGCTCCATGCTGTGCTTACCACTTAAATCATGATAGGTGAACCTCCACAGGTAAGCCATGTGAGAATTCGGTCCTTTCTTTTTTTTTTGGAACCAAGAACTGTTATTGGATTTTTAACTCTCATTCTGAGATTTCTTCTCCAGATGATGGTAAATAAAGTAATACGCACATGCATTATGATGAGGATGGAGTGAGTGGTTCACAGCAGCTCACCTTCAGGTCCTCAAGTGGAACTGCAAGAGTAACAGGTTAGGCTCTGATCTGACATGTTCTCAGAAACTATACAGTTGACCTTCAAACAATGCAGGAATTAGGGGCATGGACCCCCTAAGTAGTTAGAAATCCACATCTAACTTTGTCTCCTCCAAAACTTAATGCCTACTGTTGACCAGAAGTCTTACGGATAACATAGTCGATTGACACATATTTTGTTTATGTATTATGTGCTATATTCTTACAATAAAGTAAGCTAGAGAAGAGAAAATGTTATTAAGAAGATTATAAGGAAGGAAAAATATATTTACTATTCATTAAGTGGAAGTAGATCATCAAGAAGGTCTTCATCCTCATCATCTTCATGTTGAGTAGGCCGAGGAAGAGAAGGGGTTGGTCTTGCTCTCTCGGGTGGCAGAGGTGGAAGAAAATCCGTGTATAAGTGGACCCACACAGTTCAAACCCATGTTGTTCAAGGGTCAACTATATTCTGACTCCGAATAGCTTAAGACCCTCAGGGTCATAGAAAAATACCATCATAATCTCTTTTATGGTAGCTTGGCAATATAAATTATTAACAAACTCTAAAATATTACCAGTATCTCAAAAAAAAAAATTCATCAGAAAACTGTAAAGTGGAACATTTAGTCATTGTTTTTCATTCATATTGAAATTTTTATGTGTTTACATATATCTATTGTAAAAATACGAACTTTCCAAGTAATAGGAATGCTGACCACTAAGCCTGATCTAAAATTTATGTTGGAGACCTCAGGTATACCGGAGTGGAACAGGGACAGAAATGAAAGATTTCACTGAAGACAAATGTGGGCTTATGGCCTATCTCTGTCACTAATTTAACTACATGGGCAAAGTACTAAACCTGTGTCTTCATCTCAACACAGGGATTAGACACCAGTGATAGGAGGGTCTTGGTCAGCAGCTAATCATAGAGCTGCTTCCTTAAAAGCCTTGATTACTTTTGTTTAAAAGTTTAGGTCTACTTGAAAGTCTGTAAAGTGCTAATTTTTATCATCCTGAGAGATCTATTTCTCCCCTTTCCAGTTGCCAGTGGCATTCTCCCAAAACTGTTAGTATCTGTATGTTATGGAAAGGTACTTAAATGCTATGATAAATTGTATGAAAAAAACTTTAAAATTCAGCAAGCAATTCTTAAAGATAAAACTGGCCCTCTAGTACCATAATTAGTTTAGAATTCCATCTTTTAAATTATTTGCACCTTGAGAATCTGTGAAATGAAACATTTAGCAGTAAACTCTTGTCCCAAGGAAGCAAAGTGAGAGTAAGTGCTGATCCGGAGCAATGTGGAGAAGGGCTGTGTTCACCATGAGTTTTTCAGGATGCAGCACAAAGCACATCTAAATACTACATAGATCATTATCATTTAACTTGACCAATCATAGCAAACTAAGGGAAAAATACGTAAGCTTTTTCTTTGGAACCTGAGACACCAGGAGCCTGAAACCACAAAATAATCTACTATCGCTATGGACAGGGTAGTCAAATTTATTTCAAAACAAAAGCTTTGTTGGGCTGCATCAAATGCAGGAGAAAAGGAATACTTAGGGGCATGGTTAAATTACCAGTGTGCATAACAGTGAGGTATGCCTCAAATAAGCTTTTAAAACTTTATAAACTGAACTAGAACATACCCATGCAGTAATATTTTTTCAGTGCTACTAATGGAAAAAAAAATTAAAGCCTGCACTGGAAATTTACAATATGGCAGAATTTGTTACTTCTACCTTTTGACTCTAATGTACAGATTTTATGACAGGGTCTGTGTTAAAAATCTAAACATTTCCACAAGATTTTAAACATCACTGGAAAGCTGAATTTAGAGGAAACAAAATCAGATAAAAGTACAATGCCCGTGACAGCCAACATTATGTAACTGGGCTGTATGAGGTTGTTTAGAAGGCTAGGGTTAAAAAGATAGACAAAAAGATTTTTTAAAAAATCACCCCCAAAGTTGATGCGCTGATTTGAACATAAGTACACCAGATACTACACAGCAAGGGGGATATACACTGCAAAAAGATAATCTATTTACAGAAGAGTGATTTAAAGACATTATGGTTTTCTTTACAAACAGATGTAAGAACAGGAACTGTCCACTTTTTAAAAACTCTACATTTCAACCCTCCACTATTATAGTCCACTGAATTGCCTGTATCAAAGGCAGTTTTTTGTTTTTTTTTTGTTGACTCTCCAAATAAATTTCCATCATTTCTTCTTCATCTGTGGGCTGGCTGTCCTGAAAAGTCTCAGGGCATAAGTCATAGGAGGGCAGGTTTTTGACCTGCTACTAAAAATCAAACCATCAAAAACTGGAGATCCCTTTCCTGCACCCTGTTCCTCTCACTTTGTGCAGTTCAGTCATCACTATCCGACAGGGTCTCGTACTGTGCTGAGAGGAGGGGGGCAGGCTCTCGCTCCCAGATCCTGTTCTGTTGGTGAGGAGCTGCTTGGTTCACAGCAGAGGGAGCACATGCAATCGGTGTTGGTGGCGTACTGCTTAGCATCCGCATAGTCAGAGGGTTATAGGGAAACTGAGTTGAGCCTGACAAAAGAAAAATTAGGTTTTCATTGTCATGAGCATACCTTCTATTTCATCCAATCCAACTTTTGTAGGATAGAGTAGAACAGGATTACTCTAAAATGGTCATGTGACACCATGAAAACAAAATGAATACAACACAGAAGGGCCAAAGTCTCACCACTTAAATCCTAGCCAATGATACGTACCAATCAGTTCAAGTCCAAAAAAGAAGAGTAACACGAGGAGCATATGAGTGAGGGCTGCTTAGCCCAGAAGAGAAAGCCCAGGATAGATTTTTAGTTAAGTCTATAACTATCAGGTGTTACCATGGAGAATCCAAGTGGAACTATTAAGTATTAAGCTCTAATTGAAACAGGGTCAGGTTATACCAAGAGCTTTCTTAACTCTTCAAGAGAAATGCAAAAGTATCAAAGGACAAGTAGCCAGGAATGTGAGCAGACTGAGGGGCAGCAGGATGCATGTCATCTGCTGACTCTCACTAGGCAGATTTTAAAGTATAAAGACAGAAATGAGGTAATTAATGAACACTGCTACCCTTCATCAGTTTCTAGATGTTTACCTGTCCCCAGAAAGCCTCCTACAGCTTAAGAAACCCCAAAAACATAAAACATAACCATTTCATCAAATAGTAAATCTCATGTATGGTCTAATAATACTTCCCTAAGAGAGATCTGA
Organism: Aotus nancymaae; assembly: GCF_030222135.1. Taxonomy (NCBI): domain Eukaryota; kingdom Metazoa; phylum Chordata; class Mammalia; order Primates; family Aotidae; genus Aotus; species Aotus nancymaae. The sequence goes on along the minus strand of NW_026988430.1, from coordinate 10,449,456 downwards.
GAAGCAGCAATCACTGGTCTAGGCTGAAAGCTTTCAAATTCAAACACAACCACTTTGCATGTGGCATGAGTTTTATAATGCAAAAGCCTGATATAATTTATATATGTCTTTAGGGGGAGGGCACATTTCAGATTTTTTTCAGTGACATGTATTTAATCCTAAGGAAAAGAAGGCTTATAATTCTCTGAAACTTTAAAATCCATAATATCCCAGTTTTATTTAGAAAGTCCGTTACTTTTTAAAGCTACCATGATGACAGTTATTTTACGTTTTTTAAAGTTCACAAATAGGCACAAAATAGAAAATAGTATCCTGGAGTATTATTTTTCATCAGTTTGTGTAAATGTAGTGAACGTACAGAGAGATGACAGCTTTTTTGTTTTTAAGTTGGAGTCTCACTCTGTTGCCCAAGCAGGTGCAGCAGTGCAATCTCAGCTCACTGCAATCTCTGCCTCCCAGGTTCAAGCAATTCTCCCACCTCAGCCTCCGGAGTAGCTGGGATTACAGGAGCCCACCACTGCACCTGGCTAATTTTTGTATTTTTAGTAGAGACAGAGTTTCGCCATGTTGGCCAGGCTGGTCTTAACTACTGACCTCAAGTGATCTGCCCGCCTCAGCCTCCCAAAGTGCTGGGATAACAGGCATGAGCCACCACACCAGACCAGATGATGGCTTTTTAAGCTAGTCTTCTCATTTCTAATTTTGATTTCTTAGTATTTCCCTAAGAACTTTTTCTAAGAATGCCAATATGAAAGGTGAAGTTCTCTTAGAAGTGGCATGGTACATTCAGGTACAGTTCTCAAAAGAACTAAAACTGCATTGTTTGCTTTGCAGATAGTAAATGTTCACTACTAGTGTACTAAAGAAGTGAGAATGGATGAGATAATTTTTTCATAGCTCTTCCTTTGTTTGCATTCTAAAAATGTTTCAGGTTATATGTGCATTCAGTTTCTATTCTGGGTGTGTGCATTGGTTTATGTCTGTAATACTAACACTTTGGGAGGCCAAGGCAGGAGGAATGAGTTCAGGAGTTCGAGACCAGCCTGGGTAACAGTGAGATCTCATCCCTACAAAAAAAAAAACAAAAAAAAAGCCAGGCATGGTGGCGCACATCTGTAGTCCCAGCTACTTGGGTGGCTCACCTGAACCTCGGAGGTTGAGGCTGCAGTGGGCCATGATCATGCCATTACACTCCAGCCTGGGTGACAGAGCAAGACCACCCAAAAAAACATTTCTATTCTGGAAAGTGGAACCTATTAATTAAACAGAAATGGGAATATAGGTTTCCAAATTAGAAAAATTGCTGAATTTTGAAGAACTAATAACCAAGACATTGATATAAGTTGCTTTGTCTCGTTTTCTAACAGTTAAAGCAGGCTCCTTACCTGTTGAAGAGGGCCTGTCTTCCCAGGCCCACCCTGGCGTCTGCCTATGGTAATCCCCTTCTGAATGCACAGAGGAGACTGAAGACGGCCGTTCGGTTCCTAAGTAGCCTTGCCCAGGGATAGGAGATTTAGATTTCCTGCTGTTTGACTTGCTGATCAGCTTTGGTTTGCAAACGCCTCCTAAAAGTGAAATTCAAGTTAAAGTATTAATATATTTAAGTTCTCAAAAATCACCCAAATGCTAATGATTATATAGTGCTAAATGAAAAAAGCAGAATGGTAACTTGAAGAATCCAGACCCTAGTACTCAATGAAATAAAACTCTACAGGGATACCTCAGAGATACTGAGGGTTCAGTAAGTCAGAATCATTTTGCTGATGGATGGTCTTGCCTCCATGTGGATGGCTGCTGACTAATCCACATGGTGGCTGCCGAAGGCTGGGGGTGGCTGTGGCAATTTCTGTTTTTTTTTAATGAAAGATTTATTTGTAGCATACAATGATAGCATTTTACCCACAGTAGAACTTTCAAAATTGGAGTCGATCCTTAACCCTGCTTTATTAATTGGGTTTATGTAATATTCTAAATCCTTTGTCATTTCAACAATATTCACAGCATCTTCAGAGGCAGAGTCAATCTAAGAAACCACTTTCTTTGCTTATTCCTAAGAAGTAACTCCTCATTCATTTCAAGTTTAATCATGAGATTGCAGCAATTCAGTTACATCCTCAGGCTCCACTACTAGTTCTAGTTCTCTTGGTATTTATTTATTTCTTTTTTAAGGCAGGATCTCACCTCTGCTGCCCAGGCTGGACTGCAGTGGCACAATCACAGCATACCAGTTCACGAAAGCCTCAACTTCTTGGGCTCAAGCAATCCTTCCACCTCAGAACCAAGTAGCTGGGACCACAGGTGCACACCACCACACTCGGCTACTTTTTAACATTTTTGCAGAGATGGGGTCTCAGTATGTTGCTCAAGCCAGTGTCAAACTCATAGATTCAAGTGAGTCTACTGCCTCAGCCACCCAAAGTGCTGGGATTATGGGTATGAGCCATCACACACGGCCTCTCTTGCTATTTCTACCACACCTGCAGTGACTCCCTCCCCACTGACATCTTGACCTCCTCCCAAGTTATCCACAGGAGTTGGAATCATCTTCCAAACTCCTGTTAATGTTGATACTCTGACCTTCTCCCATGAATTACAAATGTCTTTAATAGCATCTAAAATGGTGAATCCTTTTCAGAAGGTTTTCAGTTTACTCAGATCCATGAGAGGAATTACTGTGGCAGCTATATAGCCTTATAAAATGTATTTCTTAAATAATAAGACCTGGAAGTGGAAATTACTCCTTGATCCATGGGCTACAGAATGGATGTTGTGTTAGCAGGCATGAAAACAATGTCTTGAACCTTTCCAACAGAGCTCTTGGATGATTAAGGTGCACTGTTAATGAGCAGTAATATTTTGAAAGTCATACTTTTTTTCTAAGTAGTAGGTCTGAACAGTGGGCTCAAAATATTCAGCAAGCCATTCTGTAAACACATGCTATCGTCTAGGCTTTGCTCTGTTTCTAGAGCACAGGTGAGTAGACCGAGCATAATTCTTAGGTGCCTTAGGATTTTCAGAATGGTAAAGGAGCACTGGCTTCAACTTAAAATCAACACCTGCATTACCCCTAACAAGAGAGTCAGCCTGTCTTTAGAAGTTTTGGACTGTTCCAGTAGAAGGTGGTTTTGTCTGTATGGAAGATCTGTTGTTTAATGTAGTCACCTTTATCAATGTTCTTAGCTAGGTCTTCTGAGTAACTTGCTGCAGAGTCTTCATCAGCACTTTGTCCCTCAACTTGCACTTTTATGCTAGGGAGACAGCTTCAGCCTCTCAACCAGCCTCTGCTAGCTTCAATCTTCTCGTCTGTGGCTTCCTCACCTCTCTCATTAGGACTGAGGAGTCAGGGCTTGGAACAGGATTAGGTTTTGGCTTAAGGGAATGTTGTGGCTGGTCTTTGGTCTTCTATCCAGACCACTAAAACTTTCTGTGTATCACAAAACACTGTTTTGCTTTCTTATCATTTGTGTGTTCACTGGAAAAACACTTAATTTCCTTCAAAAACTTTTCCTTTGCATTTACAATTTGACTAATTGTTTGGTGCATAAGGTCTAGCTTTCTGCCTGTCTTGGCTTTCAACATGCCTTTCTCACTAAGCTCAATCATTTCCAACTCTTGATTTCAAGTGAGAGACTTGTGACTCTTCACTTGAACACTCAGAAGCCACCATAGGCTTATTAACTGGTGTAATTTCAGTATTGTTGTGTGTCAGGAAATAAGGAAGCCAGAGGAGGTGAGAGACAGGGAGCAACTGTCAGTGGAGCAGTTGGGATACATGCCGCCATTTTCTTTCTTTCTTTATTTTTGAGATGGAGTTTTGCTCTTGTTGCCCAGGCTGGAGTGCAATGGCACGATCTTGGCTCACCGCAACCTCCGCCTCCTGGGTTCAAGTGATTCTCCTGCCTCAGCCTCCCAAGTAGCTGGGATTACAGGCATGTGCCAGCAAGCCAGGCTTATTTAGTATTTTTAGTAGAGATGGGGTTTCTCCGTGGCTGGTCTCGAACTCCTGACCTCAGGTGCTCCGCCTGCCTTAGCCTCCCAAAGTGCTGGGATTACAGGCATGAGCCACTAAGCCCCAACCAAGTTTGCCATCTTATACGGGCGCTGCTCATGGTGCCCCAAAACAATTACAGTATCAAAGATCACTGATCAGTCACAGAGATAATAATCATGAACAAATTTGAAATATTGTGAGAATTACCAAAATGTGACAGAGACAAAAAGGAGAACACATGCTATTAGAAAAATAGTGCCGACAGACTTGCGGGGTTGCCACAAACCTACAGTTAAAAAAAAACAAAACACACACACACAATAAAACGAGGTATGCTTGTATTTAAAAGAAAGCCAGAATTTCACTTGTAGCAATCAAAACAAAAAACAAGGGTCGTCCTCCTGCCATTAATTTTAAAATGTGGTAATTAAGGAACTGAAATTTCTGGAACGTCAAGGCTTCTTTACTGGCCTCAGAGTACAGAAACTACTAAAGAAAGAAGGCAAGGTGACAAAAATCATACCTCATAATGACCAAGCCCCCTTTCCAACTGGAGTTAACAACACGCCACACAAAGAAACAGTATGTAAAGGAAAAAGTGCAAAACAAAGCTGCTTCACGCTACTACAGGCCTTGAGCAGAGGCTCAGCAAGTGTTGGCAGCCCTTTCTATTTTCCCAGACTTTGCAGCTGATGAACTCAGCAGAAGTTCACGTAAGTGAGACACCTCTGACTGTGCTCTAGAAGAAAACGTGAAAAAGATCTCAGAAGAGATCAGAGCCCAGGTCACCAGCAAATACTTTCCTCAACCCCAGCAGAACAATTTCACACTGCCCCAAATTCCCATACAACCCGTACAGTGTAACTGCCTAAGTCACCAGTCTTACAACCTTAAAACACACACACACTTAAAGCCAATAAAAATTGGAAGGTAAGAACAGAAAGAGGAAGATGATGCTTATTTTTCAGAGCAGGAAGTAAACTGATAAGGTCTTAAAGTTAACATGTATAGTTTTTTGGTGTTTTTTTTAAGACCTCTAATTTTTTAAATCTTTTTCTTAACTACAGTATCTAAACTAAAACAGAAACTGCTGAATTTCAAGTAATTTTCAAAAGCACAAGAGATATTAGTTCTCAAAATATTAAGAAAAGGGTTATAAGATTAAAACTTAGGATTTTTTTTTCTGTGCTTGTTTTTAACAGAACGTATAAAATCTTAGACAGAGACATGTCTGAAACAATGCTTATCAGATAGAATAGCATTCTGCATGGCGTAACTTGAAGAGTTGGGTTTTTTCTTCCCTTTTTTCAGACAGGGTCTTACTTTGTCACCTGGGCTGGAGTGCAGGAGCACAATCCCAGTTCAATGAAACCTCTGCCTCCTTGGGCTCAAGTGATCCTTCCACCTCAGCCCCCACAAGTAGCTGGGATTACAGGTGCAAGCCACCAGGCCCAGCTAATTTTTGTACTTTTTGTAGAGATGGGGTTTTCACCATGTTGCTCAGGCTGGTCTTGAACTCCTGAGCTCAAGTGATCCACCCACCTTGGCCTCCCAAAGTACTAGGATTACATCTTTTTTCCTAATCTATTTTTGGCATACGATTATTTAATTTTAATTTATTAATGTATTTATTTAGAGACGAAGTCTCCTCGCCAGGCTGGAGTGCAGTGGTGTGATCTCAGCTCACTGCAACTTCTGTCTCCTGGGTTCAAGCGATTCTCCTGCCTCAGCCTCCCAAGTAGCTGAGACTACAGACAAGCGCCACCACACCCAGTAATTTTTGTATTTTTAGAAGAGACAGGTTTCGGTATGTTGGCCAGAATGGTCTCCATCTCTTGATCTTGGGATCTGCCCACCTCAGCTTCCCAGAGTGCTGGGATTACAGGTGTGAGCCACCACGCCCCGCCAGTTTACAATTGTTTTATACTGAGCCTAATTTTTGCAGTTAAATCATTTTCATTCAAAAACATTATATTTGTGTTACAATTACAATGTAGTATGTATAGATGAGGACTAGATGCAAACAAATAAAAAAATGGACATCCCAGGAGGGTGACACTTCGTGGAATTTTCTTCCTTTTTATTTCTGTTCATGTCATGATAATGTCTTGGTAAGTTTTTAAAAACATTTTTTAAGTAACTGAAACCCTAAGAGGTGACTCTGACCACATAAAGACATAAATGAAATCTCTCAGTGATGCACTGGAACTTGGGAAATAAACTGGCTTTGAGGGGGAAAAGCAGCAGAAAAGCACTAAAATGAAAGCTGTACCTGAATGAGGTGATGGGTCCCCTTCCTCTCTCCGTGTCTCACCACTGGTCACAACTGAGGTGTTGGCAGTACCAGACACTACTCCCATAGGCTGGGACATGACAACTCCATGATCCTCAACTTTGTCATCAAAGCTTCCCATAAGAGCCTTCCTGATAATGTCTTCCAGCCCGAGATTACTGGCAGGATCAGCAAAAGAATGGCCTCTAGAGCTAACTGAGCCTGAAAGAGAATCAAAAGCATTTCCACGTTATTTCTGAAAGGCCAATCAGGAAACAAACATGAACAGTCCCTTCAGCCCGCGGAATACATATAGCACTTGTCAAGTCACCTAGAACAACACCAGGACTCACCACACAGAGACCATCTTTTTTTTGAGACGAAGTCTCACTCTGTCGCACTCAGGCTGGAGTGCAGTGGCACGATCTCGGCTCACTGCAACCTCCACCCCCAGGTTCAAGGGGTTTTCCCACCTCAGTCTTCCAAGTAGCTGGGATTACAGGTACCCGCCACCACACCCAGTTAAAATTTTGTAATTTTAGTAGAGATGGCGTTTCACCATATTGGTCAGGCTGATCTCAAACTCACAACCTCAGGTGATCTGCCCACCTTGGCCTCCCAAAGTGCTGGGAGCCATCACGCCTGGCCCAGAGATCATCTTAATCCACAAATAACTCCTTAAGGAAATTTCTTTCCGAAGTGAATCGGTCACCCACACTTCTATTAAAGTTACTCAACAGTTTTCCCAGTTCCCTAGTTTCTAACACTGTTCTTTAATAGTTTCCATTCTTTTTGTTCATTTATCTTTTCAATAGGAATTTATTGGATCTCAGTTCCTTTCTGTGCTACTGACTAAACCTTCGTTCACTAAATTATTTATTCATTTTTCATACTGGAGCAGTCACTCCCCTGGTATACAGTTGCTACTCGGTACATTTGTTGGACTGACTACTGCTGTACCAATTTTGTATTGGTAAATAATGTCTTTTCAGTCTTACCTGATGTAGTAACTGCTGGCAGATTAAAGATCTCAGTTCCTGGCTGAGCAGCTGCTATATTTAAGCAAACATTTAAATTAATTAAGATGTGATAATCATATACACCAAACTAAAGTCTCAAAAAATTCCGATAATAAAATTAATCTTTTTATTTTCCATGATCCCCACCTTTGTTTTTCACTCATTGAGTGAAGATAAAATGGAAGAACATTTTTTTGAGATGGCGTCTCACTCTGTTGCCCAGGCTTAGTTTATTTATTTTTATTATTTATTTATTTTTGTTTTGAGACGGAGTTTTGTTCTTGTTACCCAGGCTGAAGTGCAATGGCGCGATCTCGGCTCACCGCAACCTCCGCCTCCTGGGTTCAAGCAATTCTCCTGCCTCAGCCTCCCAAGTAGCTGGGGCTACAGGCGCACGCCACCATTCCCAGCTAATTTTTGTATTTTTTTTAGTAGAGACGGGGTTTCACCATGTTGACCAGGATGGTCTGGATCTCTTGACCTCGTGATCCACCCGCCTCGGCCTCCCAAAGTGCTGGGATTATAGGCGTGAGCCACCGCGCCCAGCCCAGGCTTAGTTTTTTAAAAGGAAATCAGGAAATAGGTAAGTAGGAACATCAAAAGAGAATTAGTAATTGGGTACAGTGGTGTGCTTCTGGTCCCCCAGCTATTCAGGAGGCTGAGGCAGTAGGACTGCTTGAGCCAGCCTGGGCAACACAGTGAGACTCTCCCATCTGTTAACAAAAAAGGAAAAAAAAAAAAGTAAATAAATAAAGGAGCAATGTAACCTAGAAAAGGGGGAAGAAAGTTTGCACTGCTGGAGAAACAAATAGGAAAATGCTGTTCTTAGAACAGGAATCAAGGCTTTCTAACGAAGAAGAAATCTTGGACTCTGAGATGACCACAAGTACCCAGGCAGCCTGGGATTAGATCCAGAGGAAAGCCGCCTCAGTGAATACTATGAAAATGACTGAGTTTTCCTGTATGGCTAACTAGAAACTCAGGATATCTTTTGGAAAAAAAAGACTGTTAATCCTTTTCATTTCTGCTGACTGTGCAACTTGTAATCTGCAGTTTGAAAAACAGCATAAGATCTGTGAACCACCTATAATAAAGCAGTGTGCCTTTATTATAGGGGAAGAATTTAGGACATAAATGGTGTTTCTGTCATTCCTGACTTGATGCTGAGAATTTTAGAGAGAGAAAAGGAATTCAGGAAGCAACTGGGTAGGCAAATGGTGTCCCAAAAAATGTGAAAATTTTTTCTTTGTTTTGAGATACAGTTTTGTTCTTGTCATCCATGCTGGAGTATAATGGTATGATCTATGCTCACTGCAGCCTCTGCCACCCAGGTTCAAGCAATTCTCCTGCCTCAGCCTCCCAAGTAGCTGGGATTACAGGCCTCCACCACTACATCCAGCTAAGTTTTGTATTTTTAGTAGAGACGGGGTTTCACCATGTTGGCCAGGCTGGTCTCAAACTCTTGACCTCAGGTGATCCACCTGCCTTCCAAAGTGCTGGGACTGTAGGCATGGGCCACTGGGCTCAGCCAGAATGTGAAATTTCTAATGAGACCAAAGAAAGATGGACTCTTAACCAAGGGGTGAGCACATTAAACAAGAGGGAAGAGTGCATGTGCCTAGAAACAAACTTGGTTGATCAGGGAGGCTTTAAACTGACAAAGAGAGGAGAAAAGTCTTCAGAAGAATGAGAAAACAATGGCCATGGATGATAGTCTTTACTTTTGAGCCAGGTGACAAGGTAAATAAACTGAGCCTGAAATAACAGAGCCTTGTTATTATGAAGTTCGTGGAAGAGGAGTCATTCATTCATTAGATATTTAATTGAGCAGTTATTTGGCTGAATCATAAGATTACCTTCTTACTGATCAAAAATGGTCAGATGAAGACAATTTCCTATAGTTAACCAATGATAATCCTTAGAAACTACATTTGCAGAATACCCGTTCCTTTGCTGATGGAGCTTACAGTGCAGTGTGGTACTTGCTGAGGCCATACAAATCAGAATCACCTGGAGTAGCTTAGTAAATTTTCTACATTCCTAGGGCCCCATAATTCAACCATTTAATAAGGAATCCAGGTGACTGGTATCTACGGTTGAGCAAGAATGTGGTAACTGCTCAGAAATTAGCAGAAGGGAAGGTAGACGTGTGAAAGCACAGTGGAGGCCAACTTGATGGGAGGAAGTGACTCCCATCAGGAGGCAGAGAGGCCAGGGTAGTGATGGCCAGAGTGAGGGCAACTGCGGTAGGGAAGGAGGAACTTTTTGTGTGGGGAGGTAGAATATGAATTCAATTTTAGATGCTTAGGGAGCCAGTAAGTTAGTCAAGAAGTAATGAGGTCTGCAAAGATATGTAAGTAGAGCTTAGCAGGAAAAGCTGGACTGCAGATACAAATTTGGGAGTTTTCAGCATACACCTGACCATTCAAATCCCCAGAGTAGATGAGATGACTCAGATTATAAAGCATGAGGAGAAAGGGACTAAGAAGTGAGCCCTGGGGAAAACCAACAATCAAGGGCCAGGCAAAGCAAGACTGAGCTTCTAAGGAGATGGAAATGGCCAGAGAAGTAGAAAGAGGAGAACATGGTATCAGAAAGCCAAGAGAAGAAAGCATTTCGGGAAAAGGAAAGTGGTTCACTATGTTAAAAGCTGCAAAGCGATCCAATAAAGTAAATTTTAAAGCATTAAGGTTTTCAAAAAAATAAAGTCATTGATGTCCTTGGGAACACTGAGTTCAGATACAGTGAGGTGAAGTGAAGCTGTGCTGGTTGCTGTTGGGTTTCATTTAGTTCTACTTCCCAGTGAGGGCTAAATGTGCCATGGTGGGCCCACTGGTTCTTTAATATAAATTATCCTTTCCACCATGAAAACCAGTTCTTGGGAAAAAAAAAAAAAAAAAAAATCCCAGACTTGAAAGCAGTTCTGTTAGTACTTCCCTTAAGACATGATTATCTCCTATTAAAGTTAGGTATTAGTTTCGTCATGCATTTTCAGAGAATAGAGACCATCCATCATACTAAAATACCCAATATAGCAGTATCCTACTCAAAACATTAGGCAAGAAGGAAAAACTATAAAGTAGGCTTCTTCAGTTCATACACGGCATTTCCCTGTCAAGAGTTTCCCACTTCAAGGGCAAGACAAAGACTAGAGGATGAGAGTAAACCACACAACGGTGAAATGATTTGAATCTCAGTTCCTGGCTGCTCTGGTGTATCTAGCTCTCCACGCTCACACAAATTCACCTCTGAGTTCCGAGAGCATATTTTTGTTGGTGACACTTGAGGAGCTGTAAATAATAAACTGTTGAAGACTGGAGATAGAAAATACTAGTAACAGTATTTTTTGAAAAGAAAGGCGGCCAGGTGTGGTGATTCACGCCTGTAATCCCCACACTTTGGGAGGCCAAGGCAGGTGGAGCACGTGACGTCAGGAGTTCTAGATCAGTGTGGCCAACATGGAGAAACCCCATCTCTACTAAAAATACAGAATTAGCCAGGCATAGTGTCAGGCGCCTGTAATCTCAGCTACTCAGGAGGCTGAAGCAGGAGAATCACTTGAACCCGGGAGGCAGAGGCTGTGGTGAGCTGAGATTGCACTACTGCACTCCAGCCTGGATGACAGAGCAAGACTCAGGTCCCCCCACAAAAAAAGAAAGGTCATCTGTAAGCCTGATAACAATTCTGGTCACCATTCTAAAATATTTGTCTTTTAGATGATTTTCTTGCCACCTTAACAGAGAATCAAGGACAAGTTCACAAACTGGTGACACAGCCCATCCTTTTCTCCTTGGCGTTCAACACTTATCAGTCACACAGAGTGACAGATCTAAATACACATCCACCAGGCAGTTTACAGTGCAGGGCCCCCACTTTCCTTTTTTGACAGGGTCAGAAGACTAGTACATGGTAAATTACAGAAATAAAGCAGATTACCCATTCCTCAGCTGCTGTCACAGTGCTTGGTCTTTCTGAGGAAGCTGAGCCATGTTGGGGTGAGGCCCTCATTTCATCACGCAACTAGCACTGTGTCCAGCAGCACCAGCCCCACCTCACCCACGCCATGGCCCCCGTCTCTGAGCACGCCTGCATCTACTTGGCCCTCATTCTGCACGAGGATGAGGTGACCGTCACGGAGGATAAGATCAATGCCCTATCATTAAAGCAGCCGGTGTAAATGTTGAACCTTTTTGGCCCGGCTTGTTTGCAAAGGCCCTGGGCAGTGTCAACATTGGGAGCCTCATCTGCAATGTAGGGGCTGGTGGGCCTGCTCCAGCAGCTAGTGCTGCACCAGCAGGAGGTCCTGCCCCCTCCACTGCCACTGCTCCAGCTGAGGAGAAGAAAGTGGAAGCAAAGAAAGAAGAATCCGAGGAGTCTGATGATGATATGGGCTTTGGTCTTTTTGACTAAATCTCTTAAAATATGTTCAATACAAAGCTGAACTTTAAACAAATAAAAATAAAGAATAAAGCAGACTGTGGTATACCCAAAGTCTCTCTATCACGAGGACTAACCTAGGAAAAGACTGGTAAGACCAGGGAGACAGTAAAAGTGAGTGTGCTGACAGAGTATGAAGAGGTTCTGATTAATATTTGCATATCAACCCAGAGGAAAGGTTCTGCCACAGAGCATTAGCTAGGGTATCTTACCAACTATCTGGCTAGGATGCTGAGTATGGAACTGTTACAAGCCAGTTGGTCCATCATTAGCAACATGGATTCTGGAGTTGGAATGCCTGGGTTTGAACTGCAGCCTCATTACTATGTTAACTGTGCCAGCTCTTAAACCTGAGTCTCAGTTTCCTCAGCTACAAAAGTGGAGATTATTATAATGTGTAACATGTAGGGTTGCTGTGAGGATTAAATGAGATTATATCTACACATGCTTTGAATAGAGCTTAGCACATAGTACGTGCTAGATAACCTTTTGCTACCATTATTTTTATATTTTTATATTATTTTATTATTTTTTTGAAATGGAGACTCACTCTGTTACCCAGGCTGCAGTGCAGTAGCACAATCTTGGCTCACTGCAACCTCTACCTCCCAGGTTCAAGCGATTCTCATGCTTCAGGCTCCCGAATAGCTGGGATTATAGGCACACACCATCATGACCAGCTGATTTTTGTATTTTTAGTAGAGATGGGGTTTCACCATGTTACCCAGGCTGGTCTCAAACTCCTGACCTTAAGTGATCTGCCTGCCTCAGCCTCCCAAAGTGCTGGGATTACAGACATGAGCCACCACACACCCAACCAATCTTTATTTTTAATTTTTTTTTTTTTTTTAAGACAGAGTCACATTATGTCACCCAGGCTGGAGTGCAGTGGCACGATCTCAGCTTACTGCAACCTCCACCTCCCAGGTTCAAGCGATTCTCCTGCCTCAGCCTCTTGAGTAGCTGGGATTACAGGCACATACAACCACGCCCAGCTAACTTTTTTTGTATTTTCAGTAGAGATGGGATTTCACCATGTTGGTCAGGCTGGTCTCAAACCTCATGATCTGCCCGCCTGGGCCTCCCAAAGTGCTATGATTACAGGCGTGAGCCACCGCGCCTGGCCAATTTTTTTTTTTTTTTTTGAGACATCTCACTCTGTGACCTAGGCTGGAATGCAGTGACCCAATCATGGCTCACTGCAGCCTCAACTTCCCAGGCTCAAGCGATCCTCCCACCTCAGCTTCCCATGTAAATGGGACCACAGGGGCATACACCACCATGCCCAGCTGAGTTTTTTTTATATTTTGTAGAGACGGGGTCTCCCTGTGTTGTCCAGGCTAGTCTTGAACTCCTGGGCCCAATCAATCCTCCTATCTTGGCCTCCCAAAGTGCTGAGATTCCAGGTGTGAGCCACCGTGCCTGGCCAATGTTACATTTTTACACTGTGAGTTTATCAGAGTTGCATATGAATAGTGAATGACTCAACTGAAGTCCAGAAAGACACTGGTAAGGTAGAAAAAGTAGTTGGACTGGAGCAAGCACAGACAGACTTGGACTTGTCCTATACATGGAGCTAGTTACTGCAGAAGTAGAGCAAAGGGGCAAAGTGTGGATTAATAGTAGCCCAAGACCTTGATTATCAACATTCAAATTAAGTACACTATAACTTAACAGTGTAACCAAAAAAGCTAATACAGTTTTAGGCTACTTTAAAAATGATGTCACGCCTGTAACTCCAGCACTTTGGGAGGCCGAGGCAGGTGGATCACAAGGTCAAGAGATCAAGATCATCCTGGCCAACATGGTGAAACCCTGTCTCTACTAAAAATACAAAAAAATTAGTTGGGCGTGGTGGTGCACCACCTGTAGTCCCAGCTACTTGGGGAGGCTGAGGCAGGAGAATCGCTTGAACCTAGGAGGCAGAGGTTGCAGTGAGCTGAGATTGCACCACTGCATTCCAGCCTGGCAACAGAGTGAGACTGTCTCAAAAAAAAAAAAGATGAATTTAGCATATATCATATTACACTACTCTATTCTGTATTACTTGGAACCTAGTGAAAGGCTAGGCTAAACGTTTTTGGTGGAGAATAATTGAGATGGTAGGGGTACTCATAATGAGGACATGTGATAAACAGATGAAACTGGGGACACTGATTGAGAGGACCCCTGAAGGACATGTCTTCAAATATCTGTGGGGATGGGCCCAAATGGACAAAAGTAAGACTCATGGGTAGGGGAGAAAGAAAAACTACGGAGAGTTAATCCAGTCCCCTATAAGGAAAAGTAACCTAGACACAGCATTTGTTCAAAGAGAAACAGCACAACTTCGGAAAGGAGCGAGCTCCTGCTTCCTCATTAGAACTCTTCATGGGCTGGCAGGCACTTGAGAAGGAATGCTAGGATCAGATGTGTTGGACAGATGCCCAGTAAAGAGCCTTCAAAGTCAAACATTATAGGAAAGGCAACACTAGAGAGATCATTATTAATGCATGTTTTATTTGAGGTTCATGAAAGAAATCCCACTTACCCATATCAGAGTCACCTCCACCAGAGGAGTTCAACTTACGAAAAATCTCCTGCTTCTTTGACTTAACCATGGGTGATGTGTTTTCAAGCTTGGTGAAGAATGAAGGCAAGTAGCTTATACTCCCTGGTGAGCGGGAATCATTCCTGTTAGAGCCAAAGTTAAGTACATTACAACCACGTACTCCTAATCCTGGGGACATTCCTATCAATGGTAACAACAGTCAGAGAGTGCTTGGGAAACTACCGCCTCCTCATCCCATGTTTGTGGTTACAGCCCTAAGAAACTGTATGAAATCAAAAGCGATTTAGTACATCACTTGAGGACAGTCAAATGATTTAGCTCTCAAAATGAAATCATAAAATTAGAATTAGAATGGAGATAATCTAGAGTAGAAATTCTTAGGAAGGAATGAAGCAGCAGCAAATGAATATTAATAGGAAAATTCAAACAGCTTATCATGATTCTCTCTGCTTAACAGCACAAACACTGATATATTCATGGTTGCCACATAAACTGCAAACTATTTTACTAGAATTAGTTTTAAGTACACTAAAATATAAGCATGCTTGCCTATAAAACATCAAGAACTCAGATCTAAGCAATCAACAGTTGGAATGGAATGCAACAGGGATAGTAGAGGAATAACACTGCCTGTTTGTTACAGTCATTTCAAGACACCTAACAAATGAGCGGAGTTTAATATAAAGAGTTTTATGTTTTATACACATTTTAAAACACAACTTTCCCCTAACAGCTCGAGGCCACCAAGGATCTAGGTAGAGCCAGAGATGAGAACAGAGAATTCAGGTTACTGACAACCCTAATCCAGTCATGTGGATTCATTCATCATTCAAACATAAGAACACTTACTTTATGCCAAGAAAGACAATTAAGATGACAGGAACAGGAATAAGACATGGTTCCTGTCCTTAAAAAACTCACAAACGTGGGGAAGAAATATAAACGCAAAATGAAATTGAATATCACTCCCTCTCCAAAAATGGATTTTCTTCATTTCATTGAAAAGTAGCAAAATTTATTTAGCTGCCTAAGAATAAATGCAATAAATTAATAGCAACACATTGTAAGAAATGCACTAGCAATTTGGAGTTAGAAAGACCTTAGTTTAAAACTGGCCTTTCCCCATTAGTATCAGTATGACCATGAGCAAGGGACATGTCTGGCACTTGGCACATCACCAGAGGGTGTTCTGCTCTAGGCAAACTGCACAAGTATGGACAAAAAGGAATTCAGGGAATAATAAGCTAAATGATATGGACAGAGACTCCAGTGTAGGGGTGAAGCAGTGGGAAGCGAAGCTGAATAGGCAGCATAAACCTGGTCATGCAAGAACTCAGATGCCACGTTAAAGACTGGCTGCTGGATTCTGCATGGGTTTTAGACAAATCACTCAGATAGAGGTATGGAGACTTACTGGAAAGGAGCCAACTCGAAAGCATCTAATCCAAATGGGGAAAATAACTTAATAATGAATAGGATTGGGGTCAGGGTTAGAAAGATGTAAGATAAAATCCATTCAGAGTCCACAGTGCTTGGTGTACAATAAGCATTCAAATGTTGGCTGAATCAATGTGTGACCCTTCCCCCTAGACAAGAAACATTAAAAAAAAACTATCTAGAGAGATTTAATTTCAAGAAGAATAATGAACAAATATTTTCTAACCTATTTAAATATTATGATATTGTGAATATTTTCTTTTTGCCAAAATCCACTAGCATTAGATCACTAGGAAAACAGAGACAAATGATGCTCTGAGAATCCCATCCAGACATAAAAGCCCAAAGTAGAAAAATGGCACTAACTGAAGGAAATGTTAAAGCATGAGCACCCGCGCCATGAATCAGTGCCGTCACTAGGAAGTACACTTACCTCTGCTCTGTAGGCTCCGAGCCCCTCTGAGACAAGAGCAGCAAGCTGTCCTGTTTCTCATGTACAACTGGAACCTGGGGTGGGGAGATGGGCTCGTAGGGCTCCGAAGAGACGTGACTTCTCTCTGGGGATTTTCCAGGCCTACTATTGTAATATGTAAAATATTAGCTTCTGTTTCAAAGGCGTACCTAGGACTTACCTAAACAGAAACTGGTTAACTTATGACTTCATTCAGAAGAAAGAACAAAAGCTGCCAATTTCTGTCAGTAAAGAAGTTGCTTCAGGTATTCACTATATACATAGTTATAAAAAAAATAAAACACTCTGTTACTGCCACTTGACCCACGAGCGCCCACGTCATCAGACAGGGCTGCCTGGGCAGCAGCAGCAGCAGCAGCAGCTGTGTCCTGAGGCTCCGCGTGTGTTTCAACGTCAGGCGCCATCTCACCCTTGGCTCCTTAGTCCAGGTGAACCCTCAAGGGTTTTCCTATTTTGAGTCATGACTGACCAGTTTTTTCATCATCAAGTTAAAGATAAAGGACTTCAGTACTAAAATGATACCCAAGAAGTTTTATCAGATGAGTCAACACAGGTTCTAGTTACAGTATATTACAGAGGGGTTCTCTGCAATTTTATATTTTTTCTCTGGATATCATTTGTTAAGAATAATATACGACGGATGTACTGTTTAGCTCCTACCATTTATTTTTATTTTTATTTTTTTGACAAAGTGGCTTTGTCGCCCAGGCTGGAGTGCAGTGGCGTGATCTTGGCTCATCGCAACCTCTGCCTCCCAGGTTCAAGCGATTCTCCTGCCTCAGCCTTCCAAGTAGCTAGGATTACAGGCAAGTGCCACCACGCTGGCTAATTTTTGTATTTTTTTTTTAATTTCTTTTTTTTTTTTCTTTTTCTTATTGGCTACTGCTCAGCAAAATTTTTGTATTTTTAGTAGAGACAGGGTTTCACTATGTTGGCCAGGCCTCCTGACTTCAGGTGATCTGCCCGCCTCAGCCTCCCAAAGTGCTTGGATTGCAGGCATGAGCCACTGTGCCTGGTCCGTTTATCTTATTATTACTATTTTTATTTTATTTATTTATTTATTTTTTTTTTGAGACGGAGTTTCGCTCTCGTTACCCAGGCTGGAGTGCAATGGCGCGATCTCGGCTCACCGCAACCTCCGCCTCCCGGGTTCAGGCAATTCTCCTGCCTCAGCCTCCTGAGTAGCTGGGATTACAGGCACGCGCCACCATGCCCAGCTAATTTTTTTGTATTAGTAGAGACGAAGTTTCACAATGTTGACCAGGATGGTCTGGATCTCTTGACCTCGTGATCCACCCGCCTCGGCCTCCCAAAGCTATTTTTATTTTTTTAGAGACAGGGTCCTACTCTGTTGCCCAGGCTGGAGTACAGGTATGCAAACAATCATAGCTCACTGCAGCCTCAAATTCCTGAGCTCAAGTAATCCTCTCACTTCCATCTCCCAAGTACCTGGGATTACAGGCATGCACCACCATGCCCAGCTAGTGTTTTTATTATATGCTTTATTATGTCGGTGTGGCTCCTTTTTAATTTTTTGTAGAGACGGGGAGTCTCACTATGTTGCTGGCCTCTAATTCCTGGGCTCAAGCAATCCTCCCACCTCAGGGTCCAAAAGTATTGGGAATTACAAGCACCTGGCCCCACCACTCCTTCCCCCCACATCCTCTCTCTCTCTCTCTTTTTTTTTTTTTTTTAAAGACAGAGTCTCCCTCTGTCATCCTGGCTGGAGTGCAGTGGCACAATCCTGGCTCACTGCAACCTCTGCCTCCCAGGTTAAAGGGATTCTAGTACCTCAGCCTTCCGAAGCTGGGATTACAGGTTGATTGATTTTTGTATTTTTATTAGGGACAAGGTTTCACCATGTTGGCCAGGCTGGTCTCAAACTCCTGAACTCAAGTGATCCACCCGCCTCGGCCTCCTAACGTGCTGGGATCACAGGCGTGAGCCACCACGCCTGGCCCCCTAAAATTTTTTGACATAGTGATTATGCATATTAAAGCCACCTGTGACTTTCAGCATGTAGAATTATGACAGTTATACTTAAGCAAAATTATAATATGATTTGTTATGGCCCTTCCCAATCATCCCCTTCCAATTGTTCAAGATAGCCACATTTTTTTAGTTGCTTTGGTATTTACCTTCAAAACTCTTTAAATAATCTTAAATATGTACTTTTTTACTTATCAAATTTGAAAGAGTATCTGTCAACTCTCTTCCATGAATGATGAAGAATTTATCTTCTCTGTAGTTGCCTATTTTAATTTAATTTAATTTTTATTTGAGATGGAGTCTTACAGTGTCGCCCGGGCTGGAGTGCAGTGGCGTGATCTTGGCTCACTGTAACCTTTGCCTCCCGGTTTCAGGAGTTTCTCCTTGCCTCAGCCTCCTAAGTAGCCGGGATTACAAGTGTGCGCTACCATACCCGGCTAATTTTTTTTTTTAATTTTTAGTAGAGACAGGATTTTAGTATGTTGGCCAGGCTGGTCTCGAATTCCTGACCTAGTGATCTGCCCGCCTGGGCCTCCCGAAGTGCTGGGATTACAGGCATGAGCCACCGTGTCCAGCCTATTTTTACTTTTATTTTTTTGAGACAGGGTCTCCCTGTGTCACCCAAGCTAGAGTGCAGTAGTACGATCACTGCTTACTGCAGCCTTGACTTCTGGGCTCAGGTGATCCTCCTAACCTTGGGTTCCCAAGTAGTTGGGACTTCAAGTGCACGCCACCAAGCCTGGGTAATTTTATTTTTTAGTTTTTTTTGTGGAGATGGGGTCTCACTATGTTACCCAGGCTGGTCTCAAACCCCTGATCTCAAGCGATCCTCTCACCTTGGTCTCCCAATACACTGAGATTACAAGTGTCAGCCAACCTGCTGGCTTGCCCATTTTATTTTAATTTTGCCCATTTTAACTTTACATAGCATACTTTGGCCTTTGACATTTTCTTTCTTTTTTTTTTGAGACAGAGTCTCGTTCTGTCGCCCAGGCTGGAGTGCAGTGGCATGATCTCAGCTTACTGCAACTTCCGCCTCCGGGGTTTAAACGATTCTCCTGCCTCAGCCTCCCAAGTAGCTAGGAATACAGGTGCACCACACCCAGACAATTTTTGTATTTTCAGTAGAGATGGGGTTTCACCATGTTGGCCAGGCTGGTCTTGAACTCCTGACCTCGTGATCCGCCTACCCTGGCCTCCCAAAGTGCTGGTATTATAGGCGTGAGCCACCTCACCTGGCCAGGCCTTTTACATATTCTTTTCAAAAATGAAGAAATTAGCACACATACCCTTACTTCTACCTCTTTTTCCTAAGCAACCTCCACCTCCCAATATCGGTCAACCATTTGTTGATTTACTGCATCACATCCTTTTCTAGAACTACAGAGAAACTCCTCTGTGTTTTGCTTATAAAAATTAGTCCATACAATTACATGGAAATTGAGTAACCTGCTCCTGAATGACTATTAAGTAAATAATGAAATTAAAGCAGAAAGCAAGTTCTTTGAAACTAATGAGAACAAAGATATAACATACCAGAATCTCTGGGACACAGCTAAGGCAATGTTAAGAGGGAAATTTATAGCAGTCAATGGCCACATCAAAAAGTTAGAAAGATCTCAAGTTAACAAGCTAACATAATAACCAAGAGCAAACAAATCTCAAAGCTAGCAGAAGACAAGAAATAACCAAAACTGAAGCTGAACTGAAGGAGACTGACACACAAAAAAACACTAAAAAGATCAACAAATTCAGGATCTGGTTTTTAGAAAAAATTAATAAAACAGACCACTAGCTAAGATGAACAGAAAAGATTCAAGTAAACATAATCAGAAATGACAAGGGGAGTATTACCACTGACCCCACAGAAATACAAACAACCATCAGAAAATATTATGAACACCTTTATGCTATAAACCTAGGAAATCCAGAAGAAATGGATAAATTTCTGAACACATACACTCTTCCAAAACTGACCAGGAAGAAACTGATTCCCTGAAGACAGCAATAACGAGCTCTGAAATTGAGTCAGTAATAAATAGCCTACTACCCAAAAGGAGCTCATGGCCAGACAAATTCACAGCTGAATTCTACCAGATGTACAAGAAGAGCTGGCACCATTCCTGCTGAAAATGTTCCAAACACTGAGGAAGGACCCTTTCTATCTCATTCTGAGGCCAGCATCGTCCTGATACCAAAACGTGGCAGAGACACAACAACAACAAAAAGAAAACTTCAGGCCAATATCCTTGATGAACATCGATGCAAAAATCCTCAACAAAATACTGGCAAACCAAATCTAGCAGGACATTAAAAAACTTATCAGCTGGGCATGGTGGCTCACACCTGTAATCCCAGCACTTTGGGAGGCCGAGGTAGGTGGATCACGAGGTCAGGAGTTTGAGTCCAGCCTGGCCAACATAGTGAAACCCCATCTCTACAAAAAATTTAAAAATTAGCCAGGAATGGTGGCACGTACCTGTAATCCCAGCTACTTGGGAGGCTGAGGCAGGAGAATTGCTTGAACCCAGGAGGCAGAGGCTGTGGCAAGCAGAGATAGCACCACTGCACTCCAGCCAGGGCAACAGAGCAAGACTCTGCCTCAAAGAAAAAAAACAAAAAACAAACAAAAAAGCTATCCACCACAATCAAGTAGTTTTATCCCTAATATGCAAGGTTGGTTCAATATACACAGATCTCAATAGATTCAGAAAAGGCTTTCAATAAAATTCAATACCCTTTAATGTTAAAAACTCTCAGTAAACTAGGTATTAAAGAAGGATGCCTCAACATAATAAAAGAGCCATAAATAAAAACCCACAGCTAACATCATACTGAATGGGTAAAAGCTGGAAGTGTTCCTCCTGAAAGTCAGCACAAGACAAGGATGCCCTTTGTCACCACTTTTATTCAACATCATATTGGAAGTCATGGCCAGGGTGATCAGGCAAGAGAAAGAAAGAAAGGGCATCCAAATAGGAAGAAAGGAAGTCAAACTATCTCTGTTTGCAGAGGACATAATCCTCTATCTAGAAAACTCCATAGACTCAGCCCCAAAGCTCCTAAAGCTGATAAACAACTTCAGCAAAGTCTCAGGGTATGACATCAATGTGCAAAAAATCACTAGCATTCCTATACACCAACACAAGTCAAGCCGACAGCCAAGTAAGGAATGCAATTTGATTCACAACTGCCACAAAAAGAATAAAATACCTAGAAATACAGCTAACCAGGGAGGTGAAAGATCTCTGCAAGAAGAACTACAAAACACTTCTCAAAAAAATAAAAGACGACATAAACAAATGAACAAACATTCCATGCTCATGGATAGGAATAATCAATATCGTTAAAACGACCACACTGCCCAAAGCAGTTTACAGATTCAATGCTATTCCTATTAAACTACCAATGACATTCTTCACAGAACTAAAAAAAAAATTTTAAAATTCATATAGATCCAAAAAAAAGAGCCCAAATAGTCAAGGCAATACTAAACAAAAAGAACAAAGCTGTAGGCATCACACTACCTGACTTCAAACTATAATACAGGACTATAGTAACCAAAACAGCATGGTACTGGTATAAAAATAAGACACACAGATCAATGGAACAGAATAGAGAACCCAGAAATAAGGCCTCACACCTACAACTATCTGATTTTTTAAAAACCTGACAAAAACAAGCAATGAGGAAAGGATTCCCTATCAATAAATGGTGCTGGGATGACTGGGTATCACATGCAGAAGATTAAAACTGGGCCACTTCTTGCTGGGTGGGGTGGCTCATGCCTGTAATCCCAGCACTTTGGGAGGCTGAGGCGAGTGGATCACCTGAGGTCAGGAGTTTGAGACCAGCCTGGCCAACCTGGTGAAACCCTGTCTCTACTATAAATACAAAAATTAGCTGAGCATGGTGGTGAGTGCCTGTAATCCCAGCTACTGAGGAGGCTGAGGCAGGAGAATCACTTGAACCTGGGAGGCAGAGGTTTCAGTGAACCGAGATCACGCTATTACATTCCAGCCTGGGCAACAGGACTAAACTCTGTCTCAATTTAAAAAAAAAAAAAAAAAAAAGTACCCCTTCTTTATACCGTATTTTAAAATTAACTCAAGATGGACTAAAGACTTAAATGTTTTTTTTTAAAAAAAAAACTATAAAAACCTTGGAAGACAACCTAGGAAATACCTTTCAGGATATAGGCACAGACAAAGATTTCTAACGAAAACAACTGCTGCAACAAAAGCAAAAATTGACAAGTGGGATCTAATTAAACTAAAGAGCTTCTGCACAGGAAAGGAAACTAATAACACAGTGAACAGACAACCTACAGAATGGGAGAAAAATTTTGCAAACTATGCATCTGACAAGGTCTAATATCCAGCAATGTATAAAGAGCTTAAACAAATTTAAGAAAAAAAAAACAACTCCATTAAAGAGTAGGCAAAGTGAGTGTGGTGGCATATGCCTGTAATCCCAGCTACTTGGGAGGCTGAGGTGGGAGAATCACCTGTTACCTGGGAGGCTGAGGCTGCACCACTGAAATCCAGCCTGGGCAACAAGAATGAGACTCTGTCTCAAAGCAAACAAAAAAGAGTGGGCAAAGGACATGAACAGATACTTTCCAAAAGAAGACATATATGCGGCCAAGAAGCATATGAAAAAAAAAAAAAAGTTCAGTATCACTGACCATTAGAGAAGTGCAAATCAAGCCAGGCGCAGGGGCTCACGCCTGTAATCCCACCACTTTGGGAAGCTGAGGCAGGTGGATCAGCTGAGGTCGGAGCTCAAGACCAGCTTGGCCAACTCAGTGAAACCCCATCTCTACTAAAAGTACAAAAATTAGCCAGGTATGGTGGCAGGCACCTGTAATCCCAGCTACTTGGGAGGCTAAGGCAGGAGAATAGCTTGAACCCAGGAGGCAGAGGTTACAGTGAGTTGATATTGCACCATTGCACTCCAGCTTTGGTGACATGGCAAGACTCTGTCTCAAAAAAAAAAAAAAGAGAGAGAGAGAGAGAAGTGCAAATCAAAACCACAATGAGACACCATCTCACACCAGTCAGAATGGCTATTAAAAAGTGAAAAAATAACAGATCCTAGAAAGGTTGTGGAAAAATGGAACACTTATACACTGTTGGTGGAAGTGTAAATTAGTTCAACCACCGTGAAAGACACTGTGGTGATTCCTCAAAGACCTAAATACAGAACTACCATTAAACCCACAATCCCATTACTGGGTATATACCCAAAGAAATATAAATCGTTCTATTATAAAGACACGTGTGTTTATGTTCACTGTAGCACTCACTATTCACAATAGCAAAGACATGGAATCAACCCAAATGCCCATCAGTGATTGATTGGATAAAGAAATGTGGTACATATACACCATGGAATACATGGAGCCATTAAAAAGAATGAGCTCCTGTCCTTTTCAGGGACATGGATGGAGCTAGAGGCCCTTATCCTTAGCAAACTAACGCAGGAACAAAAAACCAAATACCACATGTTCTCACTTATAAGTGGGAGCTAAATGATGAGAACACGCAGACACAAAGAGGATAAAAACACACACTGAGGCCTATCGGAGGGTGGAGGTTGGGAGGAGGCGGCGGCTCAGGAAAAAATAACATGAGTTCAGGCTTAATACCTGGGTGACAAAATAATCTTTACAACAAACTGCCATGACACAAGTTTACCTATATAATAAACCTGCACGTGTGCTCCTGAACTTAAAATGAAAGTTAAATAAATAAATAAATAAAATGAAAATCAGTTGATGCTGTTTTCAAACACCACAGATTATGTTAACATTTTCATCAGGAATGGACCATGACACTACTACAGAGTTTTCAATTTTTCCTTGATAATTGCATTTCTTTCTTTTTTTTTTTTGGTTTTGTTTTGGCTAAAAGAGAATAAATGTGCTTTCATCTTATCCTTAAAGTTATCCAACTTCTTCTAATGACTAAGTCCGAAATTTGCTTCAAAATTATCCAGTTTGGGGGTTAGGCCAAGCGGGGATAAAAATGAAACAAATCTCGTCATACACTGATGATTACCAAAATTGGGTGATGGAAACTTAGAGGTGTATTATATTGTTCTCTCTACTTTTGTATGTATTTGAAAACTTCCACAACAAAATGTTTTCTTAAAAAAGAAGACCATCTAGCTTCTTATCTATATTTTTCTTTCTGCTCTTTGCTTACTTTGATGGGTTGGTAGGTAGGCTGGAAAATACTTCTGCTACAAATTTCTCTTTTTCAGGCTCTGAGCCATGGCTTCCACTACTCTGGCTCACCTGTCCTCTATATCTTCCAGGTATCTGCCAGAATCTTTGATCTGCTAATATCTGTCTTGTTCTCATCATTTTTCAGCTCTGTCACCTAGGCTGGAGTGCAGTGGCACAATCTCGGCTCAATGTAACCTCTGCCTCCTCTCTCAAGTTCAAGCGATTCTTCTACCTCAGCCTCCAGAGTAGCTGAGATTACAGGCACTCGCTATTATGCCCAGCTAATTTTTTTTGTATTTTTGTAGAGACGGGGTTTCAGCATGTTGACCAGGCTGGTCTTGAACTCCTGACCTCAGGTGATTTGTCCGCTTCGCCCTCCCAAAGTGCTGGGATTACAGGCATGAGCCACTGTGCCTGGCCTTCTCAGCATTCTTAAATTTACTTACCTTTGTGCTTGGTAGTAATAATGTAACACATGCTAATATTTAGTCTACCACTTTGAAGCAAATATCCTGTGTCCACTTTATTTTAACCAATCACAGAATATAAGAAGATATGCTCTTTATCAGAAAGCCCTGCCATATAACATGTTTCCACCCATGATGCCACTACTGGCTTCCCTTTCCTTTATTTAATGTCACTTTTTTTTTTTTTTTTTTTTTTAGTTTTTCTGTAGAGGTGAGATCTCACTGTGTTGCCCATGCTGGTCTCAAATTCCTGGGCTCAAGCAATCCTCCTACCTCAGCCTCCCAAAGTGCTGGCATTATAGGTATGAGCCACTGTACCTGGCCAATATCACCTTCTTAAACCTTTACTCATGCTGATCCAGTAGAAACCACTGAGACAGATAAATATGAGAGGTATTATTCGGAAGGACCACTCAAGTGTCCCTAAACCACTACCAAACTACACATTCTTCTTAACTGTCTTTACAAACCAACAAACAGAATATAATCATCAACTTTTGAATATACATTAAAAAGACACAGTACCAAATGCCAAGACAGCGGACATTCTAAGAATAATATTCAAGGGAAAAAACCTCATTTACGGTTTCCTAGGAATAAAAGCAAACGAACTTTAGTTGTGAGAAACACATTCCTTATCCTGTAGATACATTCCATTTGTTTTACTGTTGGGAAATTTATATATAATTTGAAATAAAGATCATACCTTCCCCTGGATTTGTCCACAAGATTTTCTGGAGAGACTCTTGAACCTGGTCTTTGATGATGGACAGACTGAACCTGGGATTCTGGGCTGTAACGGTTTGACGTTTTAGTCCTCACAGGTGTAGACACCAAAGAGGACGGTGAGTTCTGGAATGTAGAATTAGGAGGCTGCTGGGGAGTCTGTGAGGAAACTTGATTTCTAGCAAAATCTTGTGTGATAATTTGCTGTGAACAAGAAAAGAAGGAAGTGGTAAAACTCACTGAGTACTTACAAAAAAAAGTATTAAGAAATCTAGATATCTTTATTATAATTTTCTTCTTCTACATGAAATTTGCTTTCCGCATGATCAAAAAAGAAAAATTAATAAGAATAATGAAAAACTTACACAGATGTGATCAGCAAGTGTGATCAGCCGATGGGTCCTAGGCACTTGCCCCATTCCCTCTGCCTGTGAAGAAGGGGGCAACTGTTGCTGGGGAGATGGTGATTCCTGCTGTGGTCGATAGTGAGGTAATGGTCCTTCATACTGTCTGGTAGGATCATCTAGCAGAGAACATATAGATGTCTTACTCCAGGAATGCCCATACCTTTCACTCATTATCAAAGGTTAAATATAATTCAGAAGAACACATGAAAGGACGTGGTACATAGCTCCAAACAAAGAACTTATCTTAATTTTGGAAAAAAAAATATTCACTGCCAGAAGTCTGAGGACTAACAGAATAAAATATAAATGCAGAAATACGCAAACAAATTTAATATAAACTATTTTCTGTATCATTAAAAAATAAAGAATCGATAGCTGAAAAGTTGTTTTTCACTAGTGCAATGTTAAATGTTTCTAAAGCAGGCTCGTATAAGATTACCTTAAACAAGTTATTTCTTAACATGGTCTAGACAGATAATTAGAAGCAAATGATAAATGCAAATAAGAAAACATGTAAATGGTGGCTTAAAAAGACATACTTTCAGCTTGATTTGCCTTAACAACCTCTGGCTGATAGGTCTGCAGCTTTTCCTGGGGTGGTGCAGGCGAGCTGGCAGGACTTATCACCTCAATAGCATCGCTAGGTGTTTCATACCTGTGAGAAGATACTTTAAGAAAAGAAAATCTTATTTTAAAACTAATCCTAGGAAAAGTTTCTAAAGTCTAAGTTCTTCAAACCTATAGTATATTTCCAATTCTGATCAACCATGTTCTTTGGTATTCCAGGTTAATGACGGTTTTCTGAAGTTTTATGGGCTTTAAGACATGTTTTAACACCCAATAATAAACACTGAAATAAGTTGGAACAGAGAACAGATTTATGATATTTTCCTGGGAGCTGGAAAAGAAATCACCAGGGAAACATTTATGAGAAGAAATTAATTAACAAATGAGGGAGTAGATCTCAATAATTGATTCCAATAATTCCAATTCTGTGGGACATTCTGTACTTAGAAAAACACTGAGGCTATAAAGCTGTTCCATTCACTACCATGATGATTTTAAAGCTATGGATTACATAACACCATATAATGATTTTCTCAAATAACTGGAGTATTGCTAACAGCAGTTACTCCAAATAGTAATAATTTATTAGAACTGTGTTATATTGTGAAAATAACCAGAAATGGTAGAGAGTATCTGAAGTGAAGTATATTCCCAGAAAGGGAAGATGTCAACCAACTCTGGAGGATGCCCACATCAGAGTCCTCTAAGACGCAGAGGGTCTATGTGGTGGGGCTTATAGAGAGCTTCTCACAGTCCTGCTATGGCCTCATAGCTGACAATTGGAGAGAGGCAGATGTAACCACCTGCTCAGGAACTTCTGCATTCAGAGGGCCCTTCACATCCACAAACTACACTACAGAATCTGAGAGCACTGTCAGAGCTCCAAAGGGTACATGGGCCTGGCTGGACACAGATGTGGCAGGTGGGGATGAACTCTGCTCCCTAGCCACCACCTGCTCCTCTGGTACTCAACAGTCCTTCCTAACCCACCAGGTCATGGAAACTGCCACTACCTGGGTTTTAATACACTTAGGAGATTGGAAACCTGATAAATAGGTCAGAAATGATCATTGAGAAACTAAAATAAATATCTGTATGCTAAGTAGTTTACAGTAATTTGTGACTTTTGTATCCACTGTTACTCATCACTATTTATGTATTCAACATTCTAATTCTGCTTACAACTTCCAATATTCACTCAGTAAGTCTGATTCCAAACTGTGTTCACATTGCTCTTGAAGCCTTAAGGGGCAAGACTATGAAAATGAACTTCACCTTCAGGATGAGGGAGGCTCTCAAGAGTCAAACTGAAAACCTCACTGAAGAACTATACATAGCCTGTGGACATCATGGAATTCACTGATCAGTGATAAAAAAGATTACCACATACAGAGACATGGATACTCAGAAAAGATGAACTTTCTGTTTTCACACCTTCTGAAAACCAAATTTTTAGAGCAAGGTTTGGTTTCTGATACAAACTGAAAAGAAATGTTTTATCCAGTGATTAAGGAATCCATGTGTTATACCATTCAATGAGCCTGGGTGAGATCTCCCAGTGTGCTGGTGACTTCCCTTCAAAAACCCTATTCATACAACTACAGAATATTTCTTTCTCAGCTAGCAATTTTCTGCAAGCAGAAAATCTATATTGCAGATTTTCCTAATCTCAAGCTAAAAGAAGTCTTTTGTCTCCACACTACTACCCTCTCTCTCTAAAAGCCTCACCAATGGTGTAGATGTGACCCAAAAAACAAATTATAATTAAGCTAGTGGATGCTTTTAAAAAGAACTGCACATTGCATTCTGGAGCATAAGAAATAATTTTTTTTCATGATCTCTAACTCTACTAGATTTATTCAATGGAGATAACAGAAACATGACTATATAGGATTAAATTACTTCTAATATTAGCAGATGCTTATTTAAATACCTGCTTGTTCTTTCTGCAATTCTACATAGAATTGAAGCAATAGTTTAAAAGAAAATTTTAAATATAACTTTTCTAGCATTTTAATGTAGTATCAGATTTGCAGGGTAGCCATCACAATGACTAACCAGATTTGAACAAAATCCAACTTGCAAGAAAGATGCAATATAAATACCAATCACCAATAATAAGGTAGTCTCACTTTTAAAAAGCTGTGTCTTAGAAAAAGGATATTCGAGGCTTTGGGCTATTGGCATAAATATAAAACCATGTCCTAGCAAATGCTTCCTGAGAAATTACACCTCAGTAGCACAGAGCCTGGCAGTATATCCATTCCTTTCAAATGCCTAAATACGTTAATAAGGTCTGCTTTCTACTTTCCAAATTTAATTACATAAATGGTACCGTTTTCTTGTGGAAATACATTGATATGCTTATATGTAGGAAACTGGGGATATTTAATCATAAAAACAGCAAAAGATACATTTTTGCATTACATTTACTATCAAGCATTAGGATTTTTAAATACCATATAGTTTACTTGACCTAAAGAAAAAAGTAATTCTTTACTCAGACATCACATTGTGAAACTCAGATTGAGATACATACAGCTACTAGAAGAGTCTGAACTTTGAGAGCCACGTTCCCTCGCATCCTTGTCCGAGGCAATTTGCCGGGTGATGATCACGTCTATGAAGTTAGCTGCAGTAATGGTAGTCTTCCCTCGGGTCCTTAGCTCTTCCTCATATCTGGATTTTGGAGGAGGCCCTTTATCTTTCCCAGCCTCAGAATAAACTACTGAAGAATGAGGCTGGGGCTTGCCACTTGGAAAGGCTGAAGAAGTGTATAAACACTGAACAGATCTCTTCTCCACCTCCAGGGT
This sequence comes from Aotus nancymaae, assembly GCF_030222135.1. NCBI lineage: Eukaryota > Metazoa > Chordata > Mammalia > Primates > Aotidae > Aotus > Aotus nancymaae. Next base: position 10,420,076 of record NW_026988430.1, on the reverse strand, counting down.
TTTCTGCTCTAGCTGCTGCTGTTCACTAACTGCTGCTGACCTGCTTCTCAAATTTTCTTCTAACCTGGCAGCTTCATGCTTACTCTCTTTTGTTTTGGACACATCCATCTGGGGTGCAGAAGCTGCAGCATCCACAAGAGCGGCCAGGGCATCCGCAGCAGTGTTGTAACGGGAGGCTGGTAGACCTTGGCTTATTGAAGGGCCTGCAGCAGGCAGTGGCCTGTAAATAAAACCAAATCACAGCTCTGTGAAAGGAAGACCATTTACTGGGAATGCGGTGGGGAGGTGGAAGGACAAACTGCAATAACAAAAAAAGGCTTTGTGGCACAGGGAGAAAAGTATGACTATACTTAGACTACAGCAGTCACAAATTTTAAAATGTATATGCAAGAGACTTTTGTCAAAATGTGTACAAGAGACTGACATGATTCGTAGCTGAGCAGTTGGATCCAAAGGTGTGATTACACTGGTTCCATTGGTTCCTTGGAAAACACTGGGTCTCTGTTGCAACATGGTCTCCTGAGTTCTTACTGAAGGGGAAGGGGAGCGAACATATCCATGACTGCCAGGTCGGCCAGGCTGTTCTGAGCCTGCAGGAGCAAAAAGAAAAAGGAAGAAAGACATAAGGAGGAAGCTGGTGACAAAAGGAAGCAGTATTTATGGATTGTTTATTTCCTAATATACCTAAACGGAAAAAAGGAAAACAAGACAAGAAACTTGATAGTCTACTTTCTGGCCTTTCCAGAAATATGTTCTAAAAGTTTCCCAACAAAGATACAATAAGGCCAGGTGCAGTGGCTCACGCCTGTAATCCCAGCACTTTGCGAGGCCGAGGCGGGTGGATCACGAGGTCAAGAGATCGAGAACATCCTGGTCAACATGGTGAAACCCCGTCTCTACTAAAAATACAAAAAATTAGCTGGGCATGGTGGCGCGTGCCTGTAATCCCAGCTACTCAGGAGGCTGAGGCAGGAGAATTGCCTGAATCCGGGAGGCGGAGGTTGCGGTGAGCCGAGATCGCGCCATTGCACTCCAGCCTGGGTAACGAGCGAAACTCCGTCTCAAAAAAAAAAAAAAAAAAAAAAAAAAATACAAAAATTAGCTGGGCATGGTGGCATGTGCCTGTAATCCCAGCTACTCGGGAACCTAAGGCAGGAGAATTGCAGTGAGCCAAGATCACACTACTGCACTCCAGCCTGGTGATAGAGTGAGACTCCGTCTCAAAAAAAAAAGATAAATAAAACTACAGCAGTAACTTGAAACAAAACATCTGCTATCGTTTACTGTCATCTCCATTTCTCTGATAAATTTCAATCTTGATTTCAAAAATAAAACAGCACCAACAAGTACTACTACAAATCATTTCCTCAAACTCTAGTGTGTATATGATTTCCAAAACCAAATCAGGCACAACTTTCTAAGCATCATAATGAAAATAATATACCACTGCTACACTAGGGTTTGAGACTGTTTCATTCAACCATAGTTCACCCTGCTTCACTTCTTCACTGTCCCCTTCACAGGTGACTCTTTCTCTCAGCAAGCTCTCTTTTGACATGGAATCACTCACATTATCCTCCCACAAAACTTGGCTCCAACAACTGCACTTCTTCAATGTTTGACATATTTTTGTTCACTTAACTTTAACTCTCTTAACTCTCCCATAACAAAATCAGAGCTTGGACTTGGTCAGAACTACTTCATGCACAAATCTTGAATTATTAAATCCCTCACTAATCACTTTCTTCTCAACCTCGTCTTGTTCTGTGTCCTCACTCCAACCTTCTAACACACTCACTGGCCTCCTAACAGCTAGCAGTTTTAGCACACACCCCTCCTTCTCACAGACACCACCACCTTAGTCAGGCTTCTCAGCAGTTTTCTCCCTTCTGATCCATTCATCAGTTCATATGAATATTTATTTTTTAAATTAAATTTTAAAATGTTTAAGAGACAGCATCACACTGTGTCATCAGGATAGAGTGCAGTGGCACTCTATAGCTCACTGCAGCCTCAAACTCCTGGGCTCAAGGGGTCATCCCACTTCAGCCTCCTGAGTAGCTAGGACTACAGGTGTGCACCACCACTCCTGGCTAATTTTATATATATGTGTATATATCTATATATAGAGATATATATAGAGAGAGAGATATATATCTCTATATAGAGATATATATATCTCTATATAGAGATATATATAGAGAGATATAGATATGGATATTTTCCTAGACGTGGAATTACTAGACCACATTATTTAAAATTTTTATCTCCTTAGAGGCTACACCAATTTTTGCTGCCATTGCCAATATATGAGTGTCTGTTTCTGTAGAAACTCCAACACAATATTTATCAACTTTCTTATATGTCTGACACAGAAAAATGGTATCTTTGTGCCTTAAATATAAATTTTTTTCATCTACAGGATCACAAACATTTTAAAAATCTGTCTCTACCAAAGTTATGTATCATTGTTTGAGGGTTTCTTAATTAAATCAATTTTCCATGTTTTATGCAATTAACATGGAATCAATATTACAGTTCTGCCTTACAATTCATTAAAGCATTTCCTATGGTCAGATTCTTAATTTTTATTGTACACAGATAAAGATACATATACATAGATAATCTTACTATACATAGATTATACAAGATCCTCTGGGTGAAGTAGTTGTATCTAAATGTGTCTGAGCTTTGCAACCATAGAATTATTTAAGATAACACCTCAGAAATGATATTACCAGATCAAATATGATGACTCACTTTTGGGCTCCATCCATATATTGCCATTCATATTGACTTCAAAGGTTTGTTTCCTATGACAATATCAATGTGACAACCTTCTGCCACTGTGCCCTTTGCTTCTGCCTCTATCCCTCTGATCACATCTCTGCTTCCTTTTTCCTTGACCTAGATCAACTGTCCTGGTAATATCTAAAGACTGATCTACTCTTCACACTCTTGCCCCTTGGAAATCTCATTCAAGCCAGATCTTCGGCTCTTGCAAGTTGACTCCTAAATCAGCATCTCCAAGCTCTGTGTCTTCTTCTGAGTACCAGATCAGAGTATCTAACAATACAGACATAGTCAATAATTTGATTTAATTAAAAGAACTGAAAAGGGCAAGTATACCATGGCTAAAAAAGATTGCCCATGGACACATGAGACTAAGTATAGGTTGGGCATCCCAAATCTGAGTAAGAAATGCTCCAATATCTGAAACTTTTTGAGCTGACATGACACTCAAACACTCACTGGAGCATTTCAAATTTCATTATTTTTGGATTAGGGATGTCCAACTGGCATAATGACAATATTCCAAAATCTGAAAAAATCCTGGTTCTAAGCATTTGGGATATTCAACCCGTATGTCTAAAATCATCATCTCTTTGCTGTCTCTCATCATGCTGTATCTTTACTGCAGACTAATCTTGTTTCTCATCTCTTTCTCACTCCCCATATCTAGGTAAGTCCCATTTGAGTCTATAGTGATATTCTTCCCAGCAGTTCTTTTCTGGCCATTCCCAGCGTAAAGTATTCCAGGTTGCCATTAGCACACATAACTACTGACAGTCTCACTGGCCTTCTTGGACCAGCCATTCCCTTCAGGGTTTTAATCCACCTATTCCACTCTGTGTAAATGGCCCTCTGATCATGTCACCTGCCTCCTGAACACAACATTTCATTGTAATTCAAGATGCTACACAAGCTGCTAACTGTATTTTCCATTCCACCTCTAAACTCAAGCTCAACAAGATGTTTATATCTAGGAGTTTTGCTAGGGCTGTTCTCAGCTTTCAAAGCTCTGTGACCAGTATCTTCAGGCCCAACTGCAGTCCACTGTTTGCACGAAATAAAAATGATACCTTCATCATGAAAACATTTTTCCGTGTAAAATTCATGTCTCTACCATCTCAGCTTCTACAGTATTTTCACCTGTTTTTCACTTAGGGCCTGTAATGATGTTGTCTAGAATTTCTGTTTGCATCAAAATTTTTTGTGTGCAGCATTATGCACAGCACACAGAACTGCCAAGATGTGTCCAGAGGATGGAAGAGCAATGCCTTTCACTGACCTGGCCGCAGGTAGAGATCGGAGGAAGCTGCAGCAATCCGCTCCCGCTCCCGCTCCTTCTCCCGCTCACGTTCCCGTTCCCTCTCAGCACCTGCAGCAGCTGCAAGGTGTGTCGGGTGTCCTGTAAAACATACACCTGCAGCTTAAAGATAAAAATGTCAACTCACTGAGTATATCAAACAAATTTGCAATTCTAAGTGACTGAAAATTTTTCAAAAAGTTTCAAATTTGGGATAGGACAAGTTTGTTTTGGCTGGGTGCGGTGGCTCACACCTTTATAATCTCAGCACTTTGGGAGGCCAAGTCAGGTGGATCACTGGAAGTCAGGAGTTTGAGACCAGCCTGGGCAACATAGTGAGACCCTGACTCTACTAAAAACACAAAAAAATTAGACGGGTATGGTGGTGTGCGCCTGTAATCCCAGCTACTTCAGAGGCTGAGGCACGAGAATCTCTTCAACCTGGGAGATGGAGGTTGTAGTGAGCTAAGATCACACCACTGCACTCCAGCCTGGGTAACAGAGCCAGACTCTTATCTCCAAAAACAAACAAACAACAAAAACAAACAAACAAACAAAAAATAAGAAAAAAGAAAAAGTTTGTTATTATTAAGAGTCCTGGATAACAACTGCAGCATAACATAAGCTTTTAGGGCATTTCTAAGGTTTCTAGTGACAGTTGGCACATAGGAACTACTATTAAACATTAAACGAAAAACAAGAAACCAGCTGGGCACAGTGGCTCATGACTGTAATCCTAGCACTTTTAGGAGGACGAGGTGGGCAGATCATGAGGTCAGGAGATTGAGACCATCCTGGCTAACATGGTGAAACCCCATCTCTACTAAAAATACAACAAATTAGCCAAGTATGGTGGCACATGCCTGTAGTCCCAGCTACTCAGGAGGCTGAGGCAGGAGAATCGCTTAAACCCGGGAGGCAGAGGTTGTGGTGAGCTGAGATTGCACCACTGCACTCCAGCCTGGGCGACAGAGAGAGACTCTGTCGAAAAAAAAATGAAAATAAAAATGAGGAAAAACTGCCCAAAATACCTTAAAAGGCTATGTTGTAAAAACATGAACATATTTGTTCTATTAGAGAGATGTGTGACTGCAGAATCTTACCTGGAGACATGGAAGCAGAGTTGTATGGCCTGGGAGGGAAAGTAATCTGTGTACCAGGAATATATGTGATTCTGTCCATGGGAGGAGTACTTGTTCCCCCTGGATGAGGCACTAAAATTGTTGGAGGCATATTGGTCAGGTCAATGATTCCTATCCAAAAGACAAATACAATTTATGTTAAGTGTTATTCTATAGGTACAGAACCATACGTGACTTTTGGATTTTGTCTCTCTCTATGACTCAAGGATAATTTAATATAAACAAAAATGTTTACTATCACCATTATTTTTTAAGACATTCTTTAACTCTAGAAAAGGACGTTAAATACTCTACTCCACATCAGTAACCTTAAAGTATGGGCAGATTAAAGAGACAGAACAAACTTGTAAGACATGGATTACAAATACTCAGCACAAGGATTTGGCTTAATTTCAGTATTCATTAAAACACCTTGTTTCAGTGTATGACTCTGGGCTAAAAAAGTCTATGGGAAGAAGGATATAGAGTTCTTTTCTTTCTTTACAACAAGTATTTTTATTTTTTTGAAACAGAGTTTTGTTCGTATTGCCCAGGCTGGAGTGCAATAGCACAATCTCAGCTCACTGCAACCTCTGCCTCCAGGGTTCAAGTGATTCTCTTGCCTCAGCCTCCCAAGTAGCTGGGATCACAGGCATGTGCCACCATGCCCAGCTAATTTTGTATTTTTAGTAGCAATGGAGTTTCTCCATGTTGGTTGGGCTGGTCTTGAACTCCCGACCTCAGGTGATCTGCCCACCTCGGCCTTCCAAAGTGATAGGATTACAGACGTGAGCCACCGCGCCCAGCCCGATTCAACAAGTATTTATTGAGTACCTAAAAAACACTGGGCAAACATAAATTCTATGAATCCTGAAATGCAAAGACACATACCTCTCGTTGCTGGGTATGGGAGACCCAGTGGCTGCTCTCTTGGTGATAGTCCTCTGGCCACATCTGGACGCAAGTTCACTTGCATCTGTTGTGAGGTAATGTAATCATTTAAGATTGTCTGTCGTGTGTTCTCCATTGCATAAAGCTGATACTGACTTGGGTAACCTGGAGTTGGTGAAAGCTGTCTCTGAAACAGGTAAGCAGCCGCTGCTGATTGAGAGAATGAGAGAAAGGCAATGAGTTTTGTCCTGGCTGAAATGCATTTGCTAAACACCATCTACAAAAATCATGTGCTGAGCTAGTGCACATGGAACTCTTACTTAGCTACAAGGATTAAGGTGGATTTATTTTAGACCTTCATATATTAGCAATATCAATTCTAACTCATTCTACTGTCTAAGATGTAATGGAAAAGGGGAAGGATAACAGCAGCTAAAAACTTCTCAAGTAGTTTAACTTTCAATTTTGACATGTAACTTTATTACATTTTTATCTGTCATCTGCAAGAGTTGCGTTTGAAACTAAAATTGTTTTTATAGTACTGATCTTCCAATAGAACCAATGAAATGTATATGAAATACTTTGTGGCAATCAATCAGCAACTTTACTCTCCAGGGGGTGAAAATGATTAGACTACAAGGATTTAATTAGCCCAAGTGTATGGAGCAGAGAATGGCAAACTTTTGATATAAAGAGCCAAACAGTAAATATTTTAGGCTTTGTGGGCCATTTTGCATCTGTCACAGCTGCTCAACTTCATCACTATAGCACAAGGAGAGCTAAAGAGAAAAGCAATAAATGGTGTGGCTGTGTCCCAATAAAACTTTATTTACAAACACAAGTGGCAACAGGATTTGGCCAAAAAGCTGTAGTTTTTCATGAGAGAATGACACAAGACACGAGGAAGGGTTAGGTGTGGTAAAAAGTAGAAAATAATGTCTCTATACTTGAAACATAATCCAGCTCAGGCTCAAAAACAAGCAAATGAAACCACTACAAAATGAAGACTATGATAAACACTAAATAGAAACTAGAAATATTCCATTTTGTCTGAGAATCTGAGTGACCTATTTTATATGTATATGTTCTCCCTAGAAAAACAAGTAACATGTTTTCTGGAATATTTGCTTCCTCTTCATCTAGAAAGTAGATAAGTCTGTCAGCTGACACAATCTGGGAGATAGTGCCCTAAGTAATAGGTATTGGGCTCCTCTGAAACAGTGTTGTCAAGTGACAAATAATTTGATGGCATTTACACAGCTTTTGGATATTTCCCACAGATATTCTGCTATCATGAAATGTAAATAACCCTTAGAATTCTTACTTTTAAAATTTAGCATACTGGTAATGAAAAATTCTTCCCTAAGGACCAAAGTGAGACACAGGTATTCTGTGTCCTAATTTCCACCTGAAGGACATAAGTAATAAGCAAAGAGTAATTTAGGCCAGAGAAGAGGTCTGAGCAGAAAACACGTTTGTGACTGGGCTCAGCCAATAATGTCAAGGAAGAGCAAGGACTGCAACCTGGGAGGACAAGGTGCAGCCTCTGGTCCAGCAGATTATAACAGCCCAGCCGAGCCTCTCTTAACCAACAGGTGTGACCGCTCCTCTCCCCTCCTTATATAAAACACCAAGTTCTGTCTACCAATGGCAGTGGTATTGCAAAGTTTCTTCCAGCTATACTTGTTACTAGAATTATGTAACTTAATGACATAATCTGTAAATCAAAGAAGAATGAAGAGTGGTTTCTCTGAAAACTAAGTTAATAGCTTTGGAAAGACTTGATACAGAAGCTGAATCAGGTGTTGAATCTTACTCAAATTTATAAGACTGAAAAAAAAATCTGGAAGGATTTTTATTGCTTCGAAGTGTCTTTACTTGGAAGTTCCAGCTTTACTTAAAAAAAGTAAAACCTGGAAATGTGAATTTCTTCTATATAAGATAGACAGTGAGGTTTAATCAATCATTTATGAAAAAGCCATGGCCTGTCTACAGCCATACCACCCGGAACGAGCCCGATCTCGTCTGATTTTGGAAGCTAAGCAGGGTCGGGCCTGGTTAGTACTTTTTCCCTGGATGGGAAAAAGCCTTGGCCTTAGGTCAGAGTAATGGTAGATGAACGTCTATTTATGCTGTAAGTTAACATGTTTAAGGTATGCCTCTGTCATTTAAAAATAATTATTCACATTAACCCACTTTTTCAATTAGCTTTGCCAAGTGCTATCAGATCAGAGAGCTTTTCATATACTATTATTTTTAGTTCTTTAATGGGTGCTGATAAGATTTTATTTCTTGATCTGGGTACTGGTAGCACGGGGGCATTTAGTTTGTGAAAAATCATTGAGCTGTACATCAATGATACACATGCCATTGCACTATCACAGAAAGCTGAAAAGTCATACAGGTGGCATATTTCTTTGCCATAGATTGTCACTATATTTTGTGTTTACCAGGATCCAAAGCCCTGTGAAAAGGCATGGCTGGATCTAAGTGTGTGGGCAGGTGGCTCCGATAAACCTCTCCTGCAGCGCTGCCTCTGTGATGGGGATCAAACGGACTGTGGCTCACGACAGGATCCACCCCAGGCACTGGAGACTTCGCTGGTATACTTTCCCTTTGGGTAGGGGTCAGTGTCGATTTCCTTTCATGATTGGTAGACTTGTTGGAAGAAATTGTAACTGGAAAAAAAGAGCCAATCCCACAAGTTCTTAAACTTGCAAAGTATGATAATATTTGTCCATTTCTCAACCATTCAAATACAGACTATATTCGTGTATTTTGATCTTCTCTTTCCCCTCAACATTTAATATTTAATATTGCAAAATACGAAAATATAAAAAACTAGTAGAAACTGAGATCTGGAAAGTACTGCCACCTTTTGGATCACAGCACCAGTATTTTACATTAAAAATAAAATTCAGCTCTTCTTTAAATCTCATTATGAATGATTTGGTTTTTTGTATGACTTTAACACTCTAACTTATTTTGTCCCCACATGTAGTAAACTTCAATTTTCTCTCATTGCCTGTGTTATGCAATCTCCTTCCCACCCATTAACCACAGTTTCGCTAATTTCTCATTCTTTCACCAAAGTCTATCTCCTCCCTACTCCAGCCTCTCCTCTTCTAAATGATGTTATTCAGAGTAGTCAGACTGTCCCACCAATACCTATATATTCAAACACTTATTAGCCATCACTCTCAATTTTTTTTTTGAGACAGAGTCTCCCTCTGTCGCCCAGGCTGGAGTGCAGTGGTGTGATCTCAGCTCACTGCAGCCTCTGCCTCCCAAGTTCAAGCGATTCTCCTGCCTCAGCCTCCTGAGTAGCTGGGACTACAGGCACCTGGCTAATGATTTTTGTATTTTTAGTAGAGGCGGGGTTTCACCATGTTGGCCAGGATGGTCTCCATCTCCTGACCTTTTGACCTCTCCTGACCTTTTGACCTACCCGCCTTGGCCTTCCAAAGTGCTGAGATAACAGGCGTGAGCCACCATGCCCAGCCACCCTCAATTTTTTAAACTGTGGTGAAATATACCTAACATAAAATTTGTAATTTTAGCTATTTTAAAGGGTACAATTCACAGTGGCATTAAGTACAAGATGATGGTCGTGCAACCATCACATCTAATTACTAATATTTTGATATTATAAACTTTACCACAATCAGACAAATCTGCCTCCCCAAAGAAAGAAAGCACACTGGTTTATCACATCCCCTTCCAAGTTGCAATGAGCTCAAATATGGAGTGCCCTTCCCTCTGCAGGGCAATTCTCCATCAGAACTAAAGCTACAAACTTTGGATTCACCACCCTATCCCTAACAAGGACTTCCCCTTCTCCTCACTCTGTGCTATGCCTCTCACAGCTGCCAAAACATTTTTCTTACAGCTCGAAGTGTCTAGCCTAGGACTTAGCATGTGAGTCATCAATAAATTTGTATTATAATAAAAAATGCTAAGTAGATGCATTTTTAAGGGCCTCATGTTGTTTCAGGGACCACTTGGTAAAAATCATGTGGTAAAGGGCCGGGCGCAGTGGCTCATGCCTGTAATCTCAGCACTTTGGGAGGCAGAGGTGGGTGGATCACGAGGTCAAGAGATCGAGACCATCCTGGTCAACATGGTGAAACCCCATCTCTACTAAAAATACAAAAAATTAGCTGGGTATGGTGGCGCGTGCCTGTAATCCCAGCTACTCAGGAGGCTGAGGCAGGAGAATTGCCTGAACCCAGGAGGCAGAGGTTGCGGTGAGCCGAGATTGCACCATTGCACTCCAGCCTGGGTAACAAGAGCGAAACTCCGTCTCAAAAAAAAAAAAAAAAAATCATGTGGTAAAAATCACTTCTCAATTGATGTAGCTGCCAGCAGCATGGGGATATAGTAATAACAATAATAACAACAGTAATAATTCACATTGACTAAGCCCTTCGTAAATACTAAGCACCATTTTAAGCTCTTTACTTATACTACCCTATCTTCCTAACAGTCCAAAGAGGTAGGTCTTAATGTTACATTATGATTTTACAAATCAGAAAACAGCCAGAAAAAAGCTAAGTAACTCATCTGAGTTTATGCAGTAATAATGTTAATTCAAGCTTACACAGTCTTATTCCAGAGCCTACTTTCAGCTTCCACACCACACTGCCACTGAAGGAACAATGTCAAAACTGACTTCCAGAAAACCTTATGTAATTGGCTGAAAATCCACCTTTAAAAATACTCTTACTCTACAGCATAATCTGCACTTGATTTAAATATTAGGTATTTTACTTAAATTATTCCTACTTTCACATTGGTAGCCTTTCATACTTCTAGAAGCAAGCACAACCTGCAGATCTTGAGATACTCTAAAGCTAACAATTCGGTATTTACTACTTGACAGAGGTTTCTTTTTTTTTTAATGCAATAAAAAGGATCAGACCAAGCCTCAAAAACAACATACCATCAGAAGTTCTGTTCATCATGGGTGAGCCTCTGGACATGGTGTTTTGATAACTCACAGGGGTCCTCCGTGCACTGGTGTCATCGTAAATCCCAGGGCTCAGTTGTGCTTTGGGAGCTTCATGTAGTGTGGACCTAAGAACGGAGGGGCCAGAGCTTACCACTGATGTGTGTCGGGAACGCACGGGCTCGCCTGCTTTCACATCTTCATATTTTCCCCGTTCTACCACTTTTATGTTCTCTGGCACGATTTCCAGCGAAGGCATTCCACGGGATAGTTTGCTAGGCCCCGTGATTAAGGATTTGACATTGTGTTTGATGGCAGATTGACCTGAGTTGCTGTCAAACTTTATTGGTGTGCCCTAAGGAGAAGGAAACAAACATTACAGTGGCAAAGTCATCTGCCTATTTTTCTATCTCAGGTCTATGTCTGGCCCATGGAAGTTACAGTTCGCTGGGGTGACCTTTTTGTCTGTTTGGACATCTCAATCACAACCCCAGTGATCCCCTGAGCTGCCTACTTTCCCATATTCCACACTCCAGGCTATGGACACAAGAAAACCTGATGATAAGAAGAACACAAAGGCCGGGCACAGTGGCTCAAGCCTGTGATCCCAACACTTTGGGATGCCGAGGTGGGCATATCACTTGAGCTCACAAGCTCGAGACCAGCCTTGGCAACATGGCAAAGCCCTGTCTCTACAAAAAAATACAGAAATTCTGGGTGTGCTGGTACATGCCTGTAGTCCAGCTACTTGGGAGGCTGAGGTGGGAGGATCACTTGAGCCCAGGAGGTCAAGGCTACAGAGCTGTGACCATACCACTGCACTCCAGCCTGGCCCACAGAGCAAAAAAAAAAAAGTACAGGAAACTTTCATGTTTATTTCCAGGAGGTCTGGCATCATAAGAACCACTTATAATTATTAAGTCACACTTTTTAAAATGTTCCAATAAATACCAGTGACTGACAAAAAGAGCCCAAACTTAGTTACCTGGGAAATAGAACCCTCAATTATCGGCCTTGTGCTCTGGACCACTTCTGGAGTTTTCCGACTTTCCTGAGTTAAAATATCTTGCCTTGGAATCTCATGAATGGAACGCCCCATTTCTTTGATGGTGGTGATGCCGTCATATGGTTTTCCTTTGGTAATGGCACCTTCAAATGCTCGTATGGGAGGACTTTCCCTTTTAATTTGTTTGGGATATTTAAGGCCATCTTCAAAGCTTTCAGTTGTTGCTCTTGGTGTGCCTTGAAAAACAGTTCAGGAAACATTAAAATAATGCTGATGATTGCACAACAATGCCATTGAACTGTGCACTTAAAAATGGTTAAAATGATAAATTTTGTTACATATATTTTAACATAATTTAAAATAATTAATGCCTTGGCATCTTGTAGTCTCTAATTAATTTTCTGTTTACAACAGATCCTCAAATCAGTATTCATCAATCATTATTTCTTTAGGGTTGCTCAAGATATAATATTAATACATCATTCACAATAGTCACAGAATGGTTCTTGCATAATAAATATGTTATTAAAAGATTAAGAAACTGTCACCTTCCAATAAATTATGTAGCCCAGAGGCAGAAAAGTAATAACCAAGACTTTAATATTTAATATTTCAAAAGGGAAAATACCTTGAAAAGCAGAAATGCACTGTAAATTAATGTCAAACTATTTTGCCAGGGAGGCAGTTATAAATAAAAAGGCAAAACAAGCAGAAAGTTTACCCTGCATTATGGAGCCAGACAATACAGTCCTTTCTTTGAGGTCAGAATGAGGACTCCCCCTGGGTAATGCTCGGCATATCAGCCCTTTCAAAACAAAAACGCAATTCAATTATTTAACGTAACGTGTATGTCAGCTCACATATACTGAATGTTGTTCTTAAAGTACATGTTTATGATAAATGCTCTATGAAGGAAGGAATGTCAATTTAAGTTTGTGAACTATCCAGAAGTATCTAATATAACATCACACGGTCCTTTGTAAATATTTTCCTAAATAAAAAATGGTCATCAAAGGCATCTAATGAAAGGTTGAAAAGGAAAGATACTTTCAAAGTTAAATCTAAAATCCCAACACTTCTTTATCAAGAGAAAAGAAGATATGGGATTGGAAATCATTGCTTAGCTTTGAAATATACTTGTGATAGGGGCTGGGCGCGGTGGCTCACACCTGTAACCCCAGCACTTTGGGAGGCTAAGGCGGGTGGATCACCTGAGGTTCGGAGTTCGAGACCAGCCTGACCAATATGGTGAAACCCAATCTCTTGAAAAAAAAAAAAAGAAATATACTTGTGATAAAAGGAAAATGGGAAATATGAACACCATAAAAACAGGGAAAATGTATTAAATAAAACATGCAAATCAAAATGAAAGAGTTGTAAATAACCTCCTAAGAAGTTTCACATTATTGTTGCTGATAAATATAAATAAAGGGTTAGAAATAACCACACATATTTACAGTAAAAGTGAGGTGTGATTTTTTTTTTTTTAACATAGAGAAAAATACAGCTCTTGGAAAATTATATAAGACTTACCCTGCTTTTAGTATTTCATCAGGTTTAAAATTGGCTGAGGCAGGTTAAGATTTAAACAAAGTGGGAGATTAACAGAACAAAATCATACTGATTATGTACTGAAGGCATATCACATGAGTAGTGACAGTTCAGACACTGCTTCCAATCCTCACACGATTTTAGGTATGACCCCTTAATTTACAGAGGAAGAAACAGGCTCAGAGGAATTCAGGGAAAGGTGAAGCTGCAATTCAAATTCATGTCTTTATCCATTACACCACTTCATCTGCCTCACAATTCAAAATGAAGTTCTCATAACAAATTTTACGTATTTTATTTTATTTTATTTTATTTTTTGAGACAGAGTCTCCCTCTGTTGCCCAGGCTGGAGTGCAATGGCGAGATCTTGGCTCACTGTAACCTCTGCCTCCTAGGTTCAAGCTATTCTCCTGTCTCAGCCTTCCAAGTAGCTGGGACTATGGGTGCATGCCACCATGCCTGGCTAAGTTTTGTACTTTTTAGTAGAGACAGGGTTTCGCCGTGTTACCCAGGATGGTCTCGATCTCTTGACCTCGTCATCCACCTGCCTTGGCCTCCCAAAGTGCTGGGATTACAAGTATGAACTACCACGCCCAGCCGGTACCTTTTTTAACTCACTTAGCTGAAACAAAAATAATCTACAAATTGTATGAGCATTCAAATATGAACATTCTAATAGTAACCTACGATATGACAAATTATGCTTAATTTTACTTCCCTCCATTGTTATATGCCACTTTAATTATATACAGATATGAATATAAACTTCGATTAATATTAATATAAATATACATTTCAGGTGGAAATGACAAATTGCATACAACTTAATTCAACAATGCAAACTTATTATATAAAATTACATTTATCAAAATAACATTCTGGAAACAAAGCTTTACCCTCTAATGGTGCTGATACTGGAGACTCCCTCATTGACATCCCTTGCTTTATATTTCCTTCCACTGATTCATAGCTTCTCTTTAAATTAATTTCATGAGCTGTTCTTGGACTCCTAGTCCCTTCTCGGGCATTCTTAATATCTGCAGAATACACAAACAAGATTTGCTCAGACAGAGCACAAGGTGTACAATATACAGTAAATAGGTTAATTTCATAGTCTATCTTATAAAAATAATATAAAAACTTATCTTAAACTATAATAAAATGTGTGGAGATGATTCATGAAAATATTTTCATTCATTCACATATGTTTATTAATGCCTACTGTGTGCCAGACATAAGCTAGGCTTGCAGATGAGATTTACAAATTAAGTCCCTTTCTGCATGAAACTTACAGACTATGTAGTGCAGTACAGACTCTGTAGTGCAGTAAGCTATGAAAATATAATGTGCTATGAAAATGCTGGGAGAGAAACCTAACACCTTCAGGTTCAGATAAGCCTGCTTAGAGGAAGTAATGTGTAAGCTGAGAATGAAGGATGAATAAGAGTTTTCAAGTCAAAGGTAAAAGGAGGAAAAAGGACAGGTAGAAGGGAACAGTGAACACAAAGACCCCCTAGGCAAGACAGAGAATGGTACATTAAAAGAAAATAAACTCGGTAACTGGCTAATGTGTAGAATGGAGTTGGGAGAAAGAGTGTAGGGGAAGTAAACATGAGGGACTAAGGGGAAAAGAAAGAACGGAAGAATCTCAAGAGCTAAGCTGGGAGCAGCTCCTGGAGAGGTCATAAAGCTAAGGGGCTTGCAGTTATCTTAGGGGTGATGGAAAATTCAAGCAAGGAGTGATATGGTACACACTTTGAATATGAGTGAGACTGAAGGTAGGGAGATGAGTTAGGCGGCTGCTGGGTTAAAGATGATGGTGACAGTGGTGAATACAGAGTATGGATGGATTCTAGACACTTTAGGAAAATGAACAGAAATGACACAGTGATTCTGTGGATGTGGAAAGAAACAAAGGTATGCAGACTTCTGGTTTGCACAACGTACATTAATTTCTTAACCCCAGAAACAAAATGTTAATCAATATATGCCAGACATGTAAAGGAGAGAGAAATAAGAATGCTACGAAGCATTCTGCAGCATCTGGCACTGTGTACACTCATACTTTATTTTTTTTGTATTGGAAGACAAAGAAAGCATAGCTAATGACTACTCCAAGGTCACAGAACCAGGCCCAAATAAGAACTCAAACTCAGTCAAAACTTTGGCTAATATTGCTATCACATTTGAGTCATTCTTATAAAATACTACTACTGAGAAAATATAACTTAAGAATACATCTAAAAAAATACATAGATGTTAAAATAGTTTTATTAAAGAGATTTTAAATATTGTTATAAATATTGTCAGATTATCTACCCTTTAATTCTTTTTTTTTGGAGACGGAATCTCTCTTGGTCGCCCAGACTGGAGTGCAGTGGCGCAATCTCTGCTCACTGCAACCTCCACCTTCCAGGATCAAGTGATTCTCCTGCCTTAGCCTTCTGAGTAGCTGGGATTACAGGTGCATGCCACCATGTCCAGCTAATGTTTTTTGTATTTTTAGTAGAGAAGGGGTTTCACCATGTTGGTCAGGCTAGTCTTGAACTTCTGACCTCGTGATCCGTCCGCCTCAGCCTCCCAAAGTGCTGGGATTACAGACATGAGCCACGGCACCCGGCCTACCCTCTAATTCTTAATTCATAAAACATGGATCTCTTCAAAATAAAAGTATTCCATTAAAGTTCAACAAAGGCTCTTTTCCTAAGCTAAACTGACCACAGTTGATAATCTTAGCTACCACCTATGGGACATTTAGTCTGGGCTCTGCATTGTTAATTGCTTTTCACTGACTGAGCTAATATTCACAAAATTCTCATGAGATAAGTATTATTACTAACTCCTTTTACTGAGAGAAAACATAGGCTCAGCAAAGATAAACTGACTTCCCCATAGCAGAAATGTGGGAAAACCCAAGCCTATCTTTTTAGCACATATTGTAATACTGGCTATGGGTGTATGTATACAATACTTACTATCATATGACAAGATATGTCCACTTTTGCCTTCATAAATAACATGGCCTTTGGATGCAGCTTCCTCTCTGCCTTTTTCAGGACTGCTGTCTTCAATGGGCATTCTAGAAATGGACCCCTTCACCAAAGTCTCCGTTGGTATGCCAGGCTGGGGCAGAGCCGGGGTGCCCTGCCATAAAATCAAGCACAATCACTCGAGTTTAGGGGAAACACAAGATGCTCAGAAAATTTAACTTATCACAGAGTCAGACTAATCCATAGCTTCAAAGAAAGCAGATGTACATGAAAGGAACTTAAAACACTGAATTTTGTTTTGTTTTGTTTTTGTTTTGTTTGAGATAGAGTTTCACTCTTGTTGCCCAGGCTGGAGTGCAATGGCGCAATCTCGGCTCACTGCAACCTTCACCTCCTGGGTTCAAGTGATTCTCCTGCCTCGGCCTCCCGAGTAACTGGGACTACCGGCATGTGCCATCATGCCCGGCTATTATTTTTAGTAGAGATGGGGTTTCTCCATGTTGGTCAGGCTGGTCTCCAATTCTCGACCTCAGGTGATCTGCCTGCCCTCCCAAAGTGCTGGGATTAAAGACGTGAGCCACCACGCCCGGCCTGAATTTTTATAAACATGAAGATATCCTGTAGCTTCATCCTTCAACTCAGTCACATAACACTTAAAATTATGACAGGTATATTAGGTGAATCAACTTTGCTCCCACCTTCATGTGAGGATTCTATTACAGGACTTAACTCTCAGAAGTTTCTCTTAAGGACTAAAATCATTTAAATGTAACAGCTTTTATTAGGTCAGTGCAAACATAATTGCAGTTTTTGCATTGTTGAAATTTGCCTTCTGATACTGGAATATATTCTTAAATAAATGTGGTTATGTTCTTTTCTCTTTTGAATGTTGTTAACGCTATGTATCATTTTAATGCACATTTCTCACTGTATTTGCTAATAACATAACTTGCTGTTTATTTTATATTCATTTTAGACAATGAAAATGATGTTAGACAAAAAGCAAATTCAAGTGATTTTCTTATTCAAGTTCAAAATGGGTCATAAAGCAGCGGAGACAATTCACAACATCTGCAACGCATCTGGCCCAGAAACTGTTAATGAGCATACAATGCAGTGGTGGTTGAAGAAGTTCTGCAAAGGAAACGAGAGCCCTGAAGATGAGGAGTGTAGTGGTCGGCCATCAGAATTGGACAATGATCAACTGAGAGCAATCATTGAAGCTGATCCTCTTATAACTACACAAGAAGTTGCCAAAGAACTCAACGTCCATCATTCTATGGTTCTTTGGCATTGGAAGCAAATTGGAAAGGTGAAAAAGCTCCAATAAGTGAGTACCACATGAGCTGAGTGAAATTTTTAAAAATCGTCCTTTTGAAGTGTCTTCTCTTATTCTAGGCAACAACAAACCATTTCTCAATCAAATCATGCCATGTGATGAAAAGTGGATTTTACACAAAAACTGGTGACAACTAGCTCAGTGGCTGGACTAAGAAACTCCAAAGCACTTCCCAAAGCCAAACTTACACCAAAAAAAACGTGGTCTGCTGCCGGTCTGACCCACTACAGCTTTCTGAATCCCAGCATAACCATTACATCTGAAAAGTATGCTCAGCAAATCAATGAGACGCACTGAAAACTGCAATGCCTGCTGCCAGCACTGAGCAACAGAAAGGGCCCAATTCTTCTCCACGACAACACCTGACCGCATGTCACACAACAAACACTTTAAAAGTTGAACAACTTGGGCTATGAAGTTTTGCCTCATCTGCCATATTCATCTGACGTCTCTCTCACCAAACAACTACCACTTCTTCAAGCATCTCAACAGCTTTATGCAGGGAAAATGCTTCCACAACCAGCAGAATGCTTTCCATGGCCTGGCGCAGTGGCTCATACCTGTAATCCCAGCACTTTGGGAGGTCGAGATGAGTGGATCACCTGAGGCCAGGAGTTCAAGACCAGCCTGCCCAACATGGCGAAACCCCATCTCTACTAAAAATACAAAAATTAGCTGGGCATGGCGGCACACACCTGTAATCCCAGCTACTTGGGTGGCTGAGGCAGGAGAATCACTTGAGCCTGGGAGGCAGAGGTTGCAGTGAGCTGAGATCGCACCACGATCTATTTTTTTTTTTTTTTTTTTTTTGACAGAAGAAGACTCTTGTCAAAAACACAAAAAAAGAAAGAAAAGAAAAAAAAATGCATAGTTTGTCGAATCTCGAGGCATGGATTTTTATGCTATAGGAATAAACAAACATTTCTCATTGGCAAAAAATGTGTTGATTGTAATAGTTCCTATTTTGATAAAGATGTGTTTGAGACTAGTTACAGTGATTTAAAATTCACAGTACGAAACCACAGTTTTGCACCAACCTAATAAAAATAAGATGCTAAATCAAGTTTTAAATTTAGAGTACTACAACTTTCTCTCAAATTGCGATATGAGGGAAAACCAACTTTCAAATATCCAACTGACTACTAGGTTGTTAGGCCTTTGGATGCCTCTGTGTTGTGACACTGATTCAGTTTAGGTCAGATTATCTAAATTTTCACCATCATCAATCCTCCTCTGGGTTGCCAGTGACCATGCTTCTTTTTATTCTTCTTTTATGCAGTGAGCCCTTCCTTCAAGGAAAATAGTTCATAGAACCTAATATGTAGAGCATTTGGCAAGAGAGAGCAACTTGGCACATAATAAAGGAGTTAGAGGCCTAGACTGAGTTTACTCCCACATTTGGGGTCACCACTATACTCTGAGGACTGCTAAAATACTAGAGAGCATGATCTGATACTATATGCTTAAGAAAAGTGGTAAGAGACATACATTTACTTGTCCAGTCATTAAGTGAACTCATTAGTAAACATCTAGAAAACCCTAATACCCACTTCAGAAGTACTCATGTCAAATGCACAGATTTTAAAACAAATAAAATTTAGTCTCCTTTGGCCCAGTTCATCCTGTCTTTCTTCCCACAGTTTGGATACTAGTGTGAAGAGACAAAAATAATACTATAGGCCCATTTATTTTCCTCTGTCCATATTAAAGCATTAGCTTGTAAAAATAGAAACAACTGACCAACTGTAAAAGGAGAGATTTTACAAATCAGTACGTAACTTTCTTCTTTTTTTTTTTTTTTTTTTTGAGATAGAGTCTCACTCTGTTACCGGGCTGGAGTGCAATGGCACAATCTTGGCTCACTGCAACCTCTGCCTCCCAGGTCTGAGCGATTCTCCTGCCTCATCCTGCCTCAGCCTCCCAAGTAGCTGGGACTACAGGTGCCCGCTACCACGTCCAGCTAATTTTTCTATTTTTAGTAGAGAAGGGTTTCATCATGTTGGCCAGGATGGTCTTGATCTCTTGATCTCATAATCCACCCACCTCTGCCTCCCAAAGTGCTAGGATTACAGGCGTGAGACACTGAGCTTGGCCCTTTTCTTCTGTTTTTAACTTAACCTTCAAGGAAGTGGTATGTGGACTACATCTCAGAAAGAAATCACCTGGGAATCTCTTTAAAATGGGGATTTTGATTCACATAATCTAGAATGGGGACTGACATTTCTCCATTATCCTAGCAAGCTTCCCAGTGATGCCAATGCTCTGCTACACAAACCACACTTGGCCAGTAAGGCCCTAGCAGAATCACTGAAGGGCTTGGGAAAACAGACTGCCAGGCCCCAACAACAAGGGTTGGGTTTCAGTAAATCTGATGTAAGCCCTGAGAATTTATATGTCTGAAAACTGCATGCCAGCACTTTTCTGACAGTAGTATTAGAATCACCTAGAAAATTGCTAGACATTTTCTAGGTGATTCTGATGCTACTGGTCTGGGGATCACACTTTGAGAACAACTGTCCTGGAGAATAGGAACAAGTCAAAGAAGAACAGAGTGACAATGAACGAACACTTTAGAGAATGCCAGACACAAGTTTCTGTTTACAATGATTTCCCAAAACAGAATCTTCCATCTTGTGCATATACATAAAGAACTTTTTTAAAAGATACAAAAAATAAAAATAAAGAACTTTTTATATTTCAAGTTAAAATTAACAACTGAGAGAAATTTTATTAATCAAAATTGGTGATTTATTTGGCCTAAAATTGGAAGATTTTTGGTGCTTTTGTTAATGCCATCCACATTTCCTGGTTTAGCATTAGATTCTAATAAGGCAGCTCACATACTGAGATTCTAGAACCATCTCTCCACAAGGGCAAAACTAAGCAAATAATTTGTAATGGTTTTCTTCTCAATTTCTATTTAGGCTAAACACATGGTAAAAGCTTTTCCAGGAAGACAATAAGAGCTGCATCAATTGGAACATATTTCTTCTTCCAATTTGCAAATAAGTGACCTTTTCAAATGAACCAAAATATACATAATATAGCTTGCAGTCAAAATGATCACATTAACGTCTCTGTGTAGGTAGTTTGTAGATCTAGGTTTTACTACCACTGAGATCCAGTTCCATAATGCAGAAAAATGAGCTTAAGCCACAAGACTAATAACTAAGTGCTAAGAATTATTTCTCATTTTTTCTGAGCTTCTGTTCAGTATATTAGAGATAATCATAACTAACCTGAGTGATAGAGCCCCGTAGGGACGGAATGCTCTCCACTGAAATTTTGCTGGTTGGAGTTCCCCGAGTTATACTTCCTTCTTGTATGGTTCCTGTGGTACCTGAATACAAACAAAGCTATTAGCAAATTACACCCCCAGCCCCTGCCCCAAAACACAAAAAAATGGCCCCTACTTTCTTACTCAAATAAGAAGAAAAGGAAAAAGCAGCACAAAAACCATGATGTTTGTTTCATTAAAACGTACTTCCAAAATAATACTAAAGAACTGCTGAAACATGGAATTTCAAAGTTTTAAAATAACTTTTACATGGAAAGAAAACAAATTTAGAATTTAAAGACTATAGTTAAAAAATATTAAAATCATTAAAATGTATTAATAATGTACTTTAATAAATTTATTGGGGACAAAAGTTTAGTATTTCTGCCAAACAGCATATTTTACCTCTGACTACACCTTCATGTTGGGCCCTGACCAATAGACCCTCAGGTTGTGAGTTTTGGCTTCGGGGAGAAAATTCTTCCTGCTTGATGTAGGGCAAAGTAGCTGTGGAAAGGAAGAGAAACATGAAGCAACCCAGTACTAAATTACTGGCTGTGATGCTACAAACGTAGACACATTATGCACATTATAACTGTATTAACTCACTGACCTGATTTAGCAGATTCCTGTTGCCGTGGCAGTCCAAGAGAGATAGATCCCACTGAGGGTTTAGGTGTTTCTTGAGTGTAGGAAGCCTGATTATGAGAAGTCAAATAAGTGCCTGGTGTTCCCTAAAAAAAAAATTTAAAGATTAAACATTGTTTTCTCACAAGGTCAGTTTCACAAAGTCAGCATCCCCATTTCTGTTTTTAAAAAAATATACCCCAGGCCAGGTGTGGTGGCTCATGCCTGTAATCCCAGCACTTTGGAAGGCTGAGGCGGGTGGATCACGAGGTCAAGAGTTCAAGAACAGCCTGGCCAACATGGTGAAATCCCGTCTCTACTATAAACAAACAAAAAATTAGCCAGGAGTGGTGGCACGCACCTGTAATCCCAGCTACTCCAGAGGCTGAGGCAGAGAATTGCCTAAAGCCGGGAAGCGGAGGTTGCAGTGGGCCAAGGTCATGCCACTGCACTCCAGCCTGGGCAACAGAGCAAGACCTCATCTCAAAAAAAAAGTATATCCCCTCTACCCAAAACTAAGAATAGTTTTTGTAAAGCAAGAAAATCTTCATTATAGATTGCTTTAATTTTAAAATTTAATTTTATTTTTTAAATTTATTTACTTATTTATTTATTTATTTTTGAGATGGAGTTTTACTCTGTCACCCAGGCTGGAGTGCAGTGGCATGACCTTGGTTCACTGCAACCTCCACCTCCCTGGTTTAAGTAATTCTCCTGCCTCAGCCTCCTGAGTAGCTGGGATTACAGGCACGTACCACCACATCCAGCTAATTTTTGTATTTTTAGTAGAGATGGGGTTTCACCATGTTGGTGAGGCTGATCTCTAACTCCTGACCATGTGATCCATCTGCCTCAGTCTCCCAAAGTGCTGGGATTACAGGTATGAGCCACTGTGCCCGGACCAATGTAAAAAAATTTTTAAAGGGAGTAGGATGTGTCTTCTAAAATTACCATACATTACATGTAGATAATATTTGCTATTAATAAATTACATAAATAAAGCACTTGCACATTGCAATCAAAATGTAAGCTACTATTATTAATATTCATTCCTACTAAAAATGCTATGGAGAGTGATATCAGCAAAAACAGCAAAGTAATAAGTACTTCCAAAAACTCTCTTCCATAAAAGCAACAAGAAAACATGGAAAAACTGTAAGAATCAACTTTTTTTTTTTTTTGAGACAGAGTCGCTCTGTCACCCAGACTAGAGTGCAGTGGTGCAATCTCAGCTCACTGCAACCTCCACCTCCCAGGCTCAAGTGATGTAAGAATCAACTTTTAAAGAACCCTGGAAATTAGCCAAAGGCTTGTAGAAATCTGGAAACATTTATTAAAAAAAAACATAGTGGAATTTAGGTAAGAACAGTGGGCTTTGTGACATTTTAACTTATTCTATTCTCATTCTCATCAAGCTCTACGGTAGTGTTGAAAACCAAAAGCACATAATCATAGTGCAAACTAGCTGCCTGGCAGCCACTAGAAGGGAAAGAGCAAGGTTGGAGCTCCTTAAAAGTCTCATTCCCAAGTCATTCCCAAGTAACTGTCATTGTTTGACTTATCTGCTGGTTTTCTGGGAGACTCCATTCACGAAGCTTGTCTATATTTGACCTGACTAGAATGAGAGAGAAGGTACAGGCTTGTCAAAAACACAGGCAAGTGATTAACCTCTCCACTGCCTGAGACAGTAGATAACAGCCAGGGTAAACAATAGGCTAACCAAAATGCTTAAAAGTCAGAGAATGAGATGTTCATGGGGGTCTGAAAAACTCCAACATATTCTTGAGAACCTAGAACACTACTTGCATGTGGCAAGGCTATGGCTATGCCTAGGAAAGACATGGGAAGGCCCTATGCTCTTAACTCAGGCTGCTTTAAGGCTCTGCATGCCAGAAAGTGAAGACTAAGGCAAAGCTATCAATTGCCCAACACACAAAGAGGCCTCCTCAGCAAAGACTGATTTTACTGATTTTAGACATTTAAGGAAATCTCTGTCTAATCATTAGCTGAAGTTAACCAGACTTCAGTAGCCACATATAACAAGTAATACAAACTTTTCTGAATTAGTTAAGAAAAGTCACTAAGCAAATAATAACAGCAAAAATAAAATAAAATTTAAAAAACCCAGAAACAAGCCCTGAAAAGTGGGGGAAATCCAAGTTCCAGAGTTGCTACATTATATAAAATGCCAGTTTTTGACTAAAAATTTCAAGATACTCAAAGAAACATGAAAGTGTGAGCCGTACATATGAAACAGAGCAATGAACAGAAACTATTCCTGAGCTTTGGGCTCACTAAAGACTTTAAATCAGCTATTATAAATACATTCCAAGAACTAAAATGAACCATGCCTAAATTAAAGGAGGCCAGATGCAGTGGCATGCCTTCTTTAATCCTTACATTTTGGGAAACCCAGGCAGGAGGATCACTTGAGGCCAAGAGTCTGAGACCAGCCTTAACAATATATTAAGACTGTCTCAACAAAAAATAAAAATAAAAAGCCTGGCATGGTAGCGCATGCCTCTAGTTCCAGCTACCCAGGACGCTGAGGCAGGAGGATTGCTTGAGCCCAGGAGACTGATGCTGCAGTGAGCTAAGATCATGCCCCTACCCTCCAGCCTGAGCAACAGAGTTGCTCTAGAAGAGAGAAAGAAAAAAAAGAAAGTACAAGAATGATGTTTGTCCAGATAGAGAATACCAACAAAGAGAAAGAAATCATTAAAAAACAAAATAGAAATTCTGGAGCTAAAAAAAATATAAGAACTAAGAGTGGGGGTGGGTCTCAGCAAAATAAGAATGGAAGGAAACATCAATCTGATGAAAAACATCCATGAAAAACTTAACACTTTGCCTAACAGTAAAATACTGAATGCCTTCCTTCTAAGATGAGCAACAAGAAATGCATGTCCATGTTCACCAATTCTATTCCGTATTCCACCAAAAGCTCTTGCCCAGCTGCTACAATAAAATAAGAAAATGAAAGGAATAAAAATTTGAAAGGAAAAAGTAAAACTCTGTTTATTTGCAGATGACATGCATATATAGAAAATCCTAAGAAATACACTAAAACAAAAGCCCTACTAGAAGCACTAAGTAAATGTTACAGGAGAAAAAGCCAAGATATACAAATCAATTGTACATCTATATAAAAGAATTGGAAAATAAAAATTTAAAGGCCGGGTGCGGTGGCTCATGTGTGTAATCCCAGCACTTTGGAAGGCTGAGGCGGGCAGATCACTTGAGGTCAGGAGTTCGAGACCAGCCTCGCCAACATGGTAAAACCCTGACTCTACTAAAAATACAAAAAAATTAGCCAGACACAGTGGTGCACACCTGTAGTCCCAGCTACTTGGGAGGCTGAGGCTGGAGAACTACTTGAACCTGGGAGACAGAGGGTGCAGTGAGCCAAGATCCTGCCACTGCACTCCAGCTTGGGTGACAGAGTGAGACTCCATCTCAAAAAAAGAAAAAAAAAAAAACTTCCCAGTTACTCGGAAGGCTGAGGTGGGAGGATCACTTGAGCCCAGAAGTTGGAGGGTACAGTGAGCTATGATTGCACTACTGTAGAGCAAGACCTTGTCTCAAAAAAAAAAAAAACACTTTTTAAAGGAATCAAATAGCCAAATATAAATCAGACAAAACATGTACAAATCTCTAAAGTGAAAACTTTAAAGTGCTGCTAAAAGATATAGATAAATAGATATATAAGTTCATGGATTAGAAGATTTGAGGTTAAGATTTCCATTTTTACCCCAAATTGATCTACAGATTTAATATAATCCCAACAAAAATCCCAGCAGATGGGTGGTTTGTGGGTTTTCTTGGCTAGGTTTTTTTTTTTTTTTTTTTTTTCGGTCTTTTAAACCTTAAACTATAAGTTGAAGCATTCTCTGATGTTTGCAGGGAAACATCCTCTTAAAATGGGTCCTTGATCTTTCCTTCTGGGGAAGAGTACTGAGCAGGTAAATTATAAAGCATTTATGCATATGTTATATGCCAACTGCACCCACCTCTTCCCCATAATCTTTGCCTCTTGGGTAGTTTGTGTTATTTTCCCCTTACTTTGCTACATTTATATAGTTAAGTTGGTTTTACTTAAATGATTCATGTTTGGGGGTAAAAATAAAAATCTCCCTTAAAACATGTTTCAACTCCTTCTGCAAATAAAACAAATGAAGGGGAGGAGAGGAGGGGGAGGGGAGAAAAATAAATCCCAGTAGATTTTTTTTTCTTTAAGTAGAATGACAAACAGATTGTTTCTGCCTTTGCTGCTGCCAGGTGCCCATGAAAAAGCTTGTGGCAAAGTGCGGTGAAGGTGGGGGCGGGGGCGGCAAAAAAAAAAAAAAAAAAAAGACAGGATGACTGGATCTACCCTGTAGAAGATGCTGCTAATTGTGAGCAGTTTCTCTAAGACAGAATTAAAGTGAATGGAACCACCGGGAATCTTGGTGGAAAGGTAGTAACCATTGAAAGGAGCAAGAACACAAGCACTGTAACTTCTGAGGTGCTTTTTTCCAAAAGGTATTTGAAATAGTTCACCACTCAAAAAATATCTGAAGAATAAGCTATGTAATTGGTTGTGCATAGCTGCTAACAAAGAGAATTTTGAATTGCGTTACTTTCAAATTAACCAGGACAAAGAAGAAAAGGAAGATGAGGGTTAAAACTCATTTATCTGGAATGTTTTGTATGAGTTCTTGAATAAAACTTGGGAACCAAAAAAATGGGGGAGATAAAAATTGATAAACCGATTATATAATTTATATGAAAATGTAAACGACATCAAATAGTCAAAACAATCTTGAAAAACAAAAACACTGAAGACATAATACATAATATCAGGACTTACAATAAAGCTATAGTAATCAAGACAAAAGGATGCACAAGTAAATCAGTGGAACAGCATGGAGAGAGTGCAGAAACAGACCCATATATACTGTCAAATGATTTCTAACAAAGGAACTAAAGCAATCAAATGAGTAAAAAGACTTTTCAACTGATTTTCTTTCTTTCTTTCTTTCTTTTTTTTTTTTTTTTAAGAGACGGGGTTTCACCTGTTGGTCAGGCTGGTCTTGAACTCCTGACCTCAGGTGATCCACCCACCTCAGCCTTCCAAAGTGCTGGGATTATAGGCTTGAGCCACCGCGCCCGGCCTGATGTTATTTTTCAACTAGAAATTTAAATAGAGACGAATGTTAATCCAGATCTTATACTATACACAAAAACTAATTTGAGACTGGTCACAGGCCTGAATATAAAAACCAAAACTATAAAGCTTTTAGAAAGAAACACAGGTGAATATATCTCACAACCTTGGAGCAGGCAAAGAGTTCTTAGGAAAATAAAACTAATCATAGGAGACAAAAGTGTGAATATATATTTAGACTACATAAAAATTTGAAACTTCTGCTCATCAAAACACCAATAAGAAAATTAACAAAAAACACAAAATATTTGTAACATATATATCTAACAGAGAACTTTCAACCATAATAAAGACCTACAACACAATATCAAAAAAGTCCCAGTAGAAACATATAATCAGATTTAAATAGTCACTTCCTAGGTATACAAATGGCCAATAAAAGCACATGAAAAGTGCCCAACACTGTTTGTTGTCAGAGAAATGTAAAATAACACACCAAGTACGACTAAAATGACCAAGACTGACAACAGCAAATGGAGCAATCACAAGTCTCATACATCGCTAGTGGCAGTGTAAAATTGTAGAACCACTTTGGAAAAGTATAAAATATACATAAACCTAGTAATTCCACTCCCAGGTAATTGTACAAGAAAAATAAAACCTATGTCCACAAAGAACCCCTTACCAGAATGTCCAGCTTTATTCATGGCTGCTGAAAACAGCTTAGGTTTTCATCAACAGGAGAATGGATAAACAAACTGGTATTATTCAGCAATAAAAAAGAAGAAACTACTGATTACATAAAACCCTGGATAAATTCCCTAAAACCATTATGCTGAGTTAAAGAAGAGAGACACAAAAGAGTACACCATGTTTGATTCCATTCACATGAAGTTCTAGAAAAGCCAAGACAAATCTACAACAACAGGAAGCAGAACAGTGGTTGCTTCAGGCAGCGGGAGGGGAGATGGCCTGGGAAGGAAATGAGAACACTTCTGAAGTGATGGAAGGTCTTCAATAACTTGACAGGGGTGTGACCACTGATGTACCTGTTAGTCAAAACTGATGGCACTATTAAGACCAGATTGTATCTCAATTTTTTTTTTTTTTTTGAGACAGAGTCTCACTCTGTCGCCAGGCGCCAGGCTGGAGTGCAGTGGCACAATCTCGGCTCACTGCAACCTCTACCTCTCAGGTTCAAGCAATTCTCCTGCCTCTGCCTCCTGAGTAGCTGGGACTACAGGCGTGCACCACGTCCCGCTAATTTTTGTATTTTTTTAGTAGGGATGGGGTTTCACCATGTTGGCCAGGATGGTCTTGATCTCTTGACCTCGTGATCCGCCCGCCTCAGCCTCCCAAAGAGCTGGGATTACAGGGGTGAGCCACTGCACCCGGCCTGTATCTCAATTTTTAAAAACATAATGAACCAGAAAAAAGATTAAGTGGCCAAAGTCAGAATAAATTATAATACTAATCACCTACAATTTAATATTTAGAGCCTTTACCATAGGTTAGTGAACAAATATTCTACTGTTTGAAACTAAGTTTAAAACTTGTAAGTTTAGAGTGATGTAAATTAAACCAGGTGGTATGCCAAGTGCCAAGTGTAATTAAATGGGTGTTATGCCATGGCCACTCAATCTGGGTACACAACCCACTGAAAACTCTTGTGGCAAGAGTATAGCAACTGCTGCTATACTTGAAGCTCCATATTCAGACAGATTACTATTTGCTAGTACTCTGACAGATAAGTGCGAGCAGGAAAAAGTTTTACCAAAGCCACATTTGACAAGAAATCTAATGTAAAGAGAAGTCATTTCACCTGTGAGATGGAGCCTCCCATTATAAATGATGGTTTTTCTGAAGCCACTGTGGTTTTGGATGATGGGATGAGAGGGGGTGGCGGCCTGGTTGGTCGAGTTGTCGGAAGCCGAACACCTTCAGGGAGATTAGTTATCACTTGATGTGGAGCAGGCTGAAGGACTTTTAAAAGGAAAAAAAAAAAATGATTTTAAAGTAGTCCATTTCCTAGTTTACAACATGTTACCTATCTCAGTCATTCCTGAATTTTTAAATCACAAATTAAAAATGCAAGATGAAACCAACAATGAACATTTCTATTTAAATTTCTCATTCACTTAAGCCTGTATACATATTTAAGTCACAAATACTATTTGTGGGGTTGAAATAGTCAACTCTCTGTCAAACCAGCGCTTTCAAGCTGATGCTCATTTCAAACTATTTCTGCTTAGCATGGCAAACATCAGTCTTCAAAAATGTTTACCTCTTGCCATCACTCTTAGGGTACTTCTTAAGAACAGCTGATAACACTACTTCATAGAATACACAGACATGACTGACAACCAGTTATGCATCCTTTTTGCATCTTGCATATTTTGAGAAACATTTACTGATTCTGGCTTTCACAGAACACTTTAATTTTAAGGATGGGGAGATCAAGCCTTTTGCAAATTCGTGTACTCTTCTTAAAAGAAGAGCCAGTCAATGTCACAGTATAAATGTGTGAACACAAATTTCCCAGTGGCCCAGTGAACTCAACTAAATACAACTGATGATGGAATGCAGAGAAACAAAGTTATTTTGAAACAGCAAGGACATGTCCTGGAAAAACAGTTCATTCATGAGATTAAACCACCCACATGGGACATCTGTGGGTGGATGGCCAGCAGCCACTGCACAGAGGAGTGATATTTACCTGGCGGGACACTATAGCGGGCTGCACTCATATCAGGCTGTGGAGCGGCTTTACTGACTTCTCTTGGAGAAAGCCTACACGGTGAGGCTGACCTTGCTGCAGTATTGTGCATCTGTGCTTCCTGTTCTAGAGCACGTTTGACCTCAGCATAAGGCATATAGGCGACTGATTTTCCTATGAAAGTTAAAGTTATCAAAATAAGGGAAGAACCCCAAATTAAAATAGTAAGTGTGAAAGGACCAAGCCCACACCATCCAGGGGCAGATCCGACTATATACTAATATTAAAGTCTAAAATTCCTGGGGGCAAAATCCACCCACAGAGAAATTAAGAAATCCTATAAACCTAAATCTTCTGTGTATCCTCAAAAATTCATTTACTAGTTTTCCCTTTAAAAGAACAAGAACTGCTCTCTCCTCTTAAGGAGAATCAAGTGTTTTCACATGCAAAAAAAAAAAAAAAGAAAATCACAACAGGCAAACATCAGATTATCAAGCAATTCTGTTCATTCAAATCTGGCCTGACTGGAGGTTATTAGCTTTGCAAGGATTTCAACTCTTATAACTAGCTTGTTGAAGCTCACTGCTTGATAATATTCACAGAAACAAATTTAATTAAGAAACAGAAGAAGCCTTTCAAAAAATGCAGATCAAACAAATCCAAAAATCCTATTTAAGCTTATAAAACCATGAATATAACTACAATCATACTAATGAAAATTACTTATCATGTAAGTTATCTCCACATAAAGCATAAAGAAACTTTAAACATTTAAAGGGCATGTCAGAAATGTAGTCATATTAAGACTTTAAAATATAATTTCTTTTTAAAATGAAATTAACATCTTTAATTTTTGAAAATCAAAAAAGCACAAAGTAAAACTCATTTGTAACACTGACCACTTAGATTTGTAGCATTTTAATGTCTGTCAGAACAAATTCCCACTCATTTTATTATTTTCATTACCTAGTTGTATCCATTTATCTTTCCAGGTAAATCTAAATTTAAAATCATTTTGATTACTTCCTCCCAAAACAAAGAATCACTGAAATTTTCATTAGCCTTTTATTAAACTTATGAATAAATACAGGAGACTTGACATTTTATAATAATGAGTTTTCTAGTTGAGAAATCTTGTTTTGTCAGATAGGTCCATACACCGCTTGTTAAAAAATTTTTCCTAGATATGTCATATTTGTAAGAAAATCAACTCTTTCAAAGATACGGGTTTATATAAATAAAACTGATTACTGCAGACATATAGGAAAGATGCAGATTTCTGTGTAATAATGTTTTCTGAGAAACCTAATGAACTTTCCTTTTAGCTCTTACAACTTTTCAGTTGATCTTTTATGCTTTCTAGGTGAATAATCTTACCCTGTAAATAATTTGTCTTTTCCCTTAAAATACCTAAACCTCTAATTTCCTTACTACACTATGTTTAGTAATCATTTACTAAGGTGCTTTTAAAAATCAAAAACAATTACAGAAATATCAACTGATATTCAAGTGTTAGGCAGTGTGTGTTACATAAATTATCTATTTAGCCCTCAAGACCAATGTGATTGTTAACACCATTTTACAGATGAGGAAACTGAGGCTCAGAAAAATCATATCTCATTGCCCAATAAAGGTCTACCAGGGATTTTTTTTTAAAGCATTATAATTCTGGACCCTTAGCTCTAAACCACAGTGCAATAGCATCCCACTAAAGGACTGGGTGTCAAATTTCAGATGTCTCTGGGGTATCCATCAAGATGATGGTACTTTTTCCTTCTTTGACATATTAATATAATGAATTAGAGTAAGTGTCCTAATACTGAGTAAACAGATTTATGAAATAACCCAACCCCAACCCCAAAAGAAAATCACCGCTTCCTTCCTAGAGAATTTAATATGATAATGTATTAAAAATTCAATGTCTGATTATTTTAACATTTCCAGTAAATTTATAACTATGTCAAAAAAAGAAAAAATCCGCTAGTTACAGTCGTGGTTTTTTTTTTAATGATGAAAATTTGGATGGTTCTAAACACAGCTATTTAAATCACCATGAATCCAGAGCAGGAAAAGAAAAACAGCAACAGCAACAAAATAAACATGCAACAAACCAGGGTCAGTTTCATAGAAGCAAAATTATTTTAATTGAATAATTTTGTTACATTTGCATTGGAAGTTCAATTCTAACTCTAACTCTATATGCTTAAGTTTGAGTTCCTTCACTGCAGAAAAGAGGCTTAAAAGTTAACAGTAAAGCAGAGGTCAACTCGTGTAAATGTTACTGGTAAGTGAAAACAATTCTCTAAGGTCTTCTTCAATCTTTTGTCAGACGGGAAAAGCTTTAGGCAACTTAAAACAGGGATACCTACAGTAATTATTTATACGATTCACATTAAGAAAAAATAAATACAACCAAATAGTTGGACAACAAGTGTTGCCTGTTACTTTTTAAATGAGACCATAAAGGAAAAAGTAAAAAACATGGCCCTAATTCAGGTGAACTGTACCAACATTTGGTGATATTTTATACATAAATTCATACTCTCACTATTCTTCACATTCTATAAACTGTTCTATGAGGTTAAATGTAAACTGTGTCAAACATCCTAGACACAAGCATCTTAACTGAAAACATTTAAATGTTATTTGAAAGATTATCCTATACACTGAACTACAGGATAGACTCAAGGAGAGACTTCCAGTACTTGTTAAACAAATTACTGGATGAATATACTAGGGAGTTTAGCTAAAACAAAACAACCTTTGGATAAAACGTAACCAACTGTCCCTACTTTGTAGAGGATCACCTTCAGTCAAATTATAAAATTCTTAATGTCATACTAATGAAAAGTATAATTACAATTTGGTTTTAAGATGACTGAATTATGATTAAAAATTAGGATACCACTGAGTTCCAAACCATGTGTGACTAACAGAGAAACACAATTCACAGTTTGGAGTCTCAGAATTTTGGGCTCTAGCCTGGTTCAGTTTCTTTAGTTCCCAAATACAACTTATTTTATAAAGCAGACCAAGAAAAGATATTAAGGCTCTAAAATTATAATATGATATCCATATTAAAAGGACTGAGATATCACTAACAATAATGTTATGCTTTGGCATAAGTTCAACAAATGATATCATTTGAATGTCATTTTTCTAACTTTTACTTCTTCTTCACAAAATCTATCCTAAAGCATTAATGTAAGGAATACATTCAAAGACTCTTAAATTATCCTCTAAGTATTATTTTCCACAGATGGATTTACTCATAATTGGAATGTTCAAAAGACAAACACTTGTGATAAGTCCATTACTACCCTGCAGTGAAATATGATAAAGGTATCTCCATTATGTCATTCATGTATAATTCATTCCTTTAAGGTGTAATTACTGAGTATCTGTTGTGTCAATTACAGAAGTAGGGATTAAGAATTCCCTAGATGCAACAGACTAAAAGCCTAAAAAGTATCAATATTTCTACCTTCATTCAAGGAAATATTCATTTAGCATTTATTATATTCCCTGCTGGACATTAACATTCTGGTTCACATTTTTCCTAACACAAGATTTATGTTTAAAAGATTAACAAGTTTACACTTAAAACTATAACATAAGAGTTTCAGTGTGTTATGTAACTAATAACTCATTATTGGTGTAATCTGGGCAGAGAGTCAGCAGGATTAGTTAAGTACCACAGTTCCTATTTTATATTAAATAGCCCTTGGAATGCATGGCATTGTAAAGCTAAAAGCTCTTACTTAGCAACATAAAGTACTACAAAGGATCTTCTCAATCATTCAGACTATTTCAGTATTCTTATATTCTAAGCATACTGTAGCATACAAGTAGACTATTAACTCACTCTTAACCAGAAACATGTGCCAATTCTTCTAACCATGTTAGAAGAATGTATTAAAACTTAAAAACACTCCTTTCTTCTTTTTTTTAAAGAAAGTAAAAGAAACTAAAACAGCAATGCACCAACTCAAATCTATCACTTGAAATAAAAACAGTGACATAACAATGAAAACAGGTACCTCCATAGTAGCTACTAATTCTGTGTATATGCAATACTAATACACTAATTACTATGTAATAACATACTACATTATACATAAAATAGTGCAGAGCCATGTGTTATATAACAATACCAAATGCTCCTTAACTTTACAACCCCAGCAAGGTAGATGTGTACTGTTATTTTCATTTTACAGATGAGAAAACTCAAGCTATGAAAGGTTAAGTGACTTGCCTGTGGCCACACAGCTGGCAAATGCCAAGGTGAAGGCTGAGCCAGCGTCTGATTGGGAATATCCACTACACAAAGTTGTGTCTCTCATCTACCAGAGAATGTGAATATTACAGTGTAATATTCGAAGGTGATTTGCTTCAAGGACGGGACAACAATTCTCACTTACTCTGAAAATTCAGATGAATGGAACATAAAGCATGACTTTATTTATAATGACTTCCAGCATAAAGATGAATATCAGAAAATTCATATTAACTAGAATGCTACTAAAAATATTACTGGCATCCTTTAGTAGTTAATAATACTAACATTTTTTTCATAGCTTAACTGAGGTCAATTTAAGGAACTGTGTCTCCTAGGGACAAATACAACAATCAATTGGGAAGCTGATAACCGACAAAGCACAAAGGACACTACTTTTGGGTTTAGCTTTGTTTCCCTTCATAAAACTTATCTGTGGTGATAGCTCTCTTTACCTACCTTCCCACTCTCTGTTTGGACTCTTGGATGTGCCACATGGACTCGTAGAACTTCTGCATTCCAAATCTATCTGTTCTTGTCTCTGCCGCTGCTCCTCCAGGAGTGCTGACTCATGCATTGCTTTAATGTGTCGCTGGTAGAGAGCATAGCCACTCACTGGGGTTCCAATTGGTATGTTACATGGGGTGCAGGATACCTACAGGAAGAAAATAAATCTAAATATGCCAACGACCAATGTTGTGATAACTGCCATCTGTCACAAGTAATGCTTATTTCTGTCATATTACTGGTTGAATTAATTTTATCAATTTTTAATCCAAGTAATCTTCAAGAATAATGCTTATGGCAGGGAGCAGTGGCTCACACCTGTAATCCCAGTGCTTTGGAAGGCCAAGGCGGACAGATCACCTGAGGTCAGGAGTTCAAGACCAGCCTAACCAACATGTTGAAACCCTGTCTCTACCAAAAATACAAAAATTTAGCTGGGTGCGATGGTGTGCGCCTGTAGTCCCAGCTACTCAGGAGGCTGACACAGGAGAATAGCTTGAGCCCAAGAGGCAGAGGTTGCAGTGGGCTGAGATCGTACCATTGCACTACAGCCTGGGCAACACAGTGAGACCTAGTTTTCTTTCAGAATGGATCACAATATAAATCACACAAGTTGTAATAAGAGAAATCAAAAATCAAATTAAAACACATCTGTCTGATTCTAATTTATGGCAGCCAAGTCCCTCGTGGCTTGGCCCTAGGTCCCATCCCTCATCTCTCTTTCACCAGGGATCACATCCATTTATGTATTTTTTCTTTTTCTTGAGACACAATTTCACCGTTGCCCAGGAGCGCAGTGCAGTGGTGCAATCTTGACTCACTGCAACTTCCACCTCCCAGGTTTAAGCAATTCTCCTGCCTCGGGCTCCTAAGTAGTTGAGATTATAGGTGTGCAACACCACACCCAGATAATTTTTCTATTTTTTTAGTAGAGAAGGGTTTTCGTCATGTTGGCCAGGCTGGTCTCAAACTCCTGGCCTCAAGTGATCCTCTCATCTCGGCCTCCCAAAGTGCTGGGATTACAGGTGTGAGCCACTGTGCCCAGCAGATAACATCCATTTATGTTGATTTAAATGCCATCCATTGGTTATTGATTCACAAATTTTATATTTCCTCAAGACACCGTCTCCAAGTTCCACACTCATATAAAATGGCCTACCTAACAACTTCACTTGTGATATCTCAGGGAAATTCAGAACTTAACAATAAGAAGGGAACTTCCCATTTTCTAAACTCCATTCTTCTTCTTCAGTTGCTCTACATTTTAGACATGGAACCTTAGGTGCTTTAGTCAGAAACCTGGCAGCCATCCCTGACTAATCAATCTCCTCCTCTCCCACAACCAATTCATTCACATAGCCATTCTCTTAGGACAGATATGGACTGTTCTTAAGATCGGTCATCCACAACCATCCAATAAAACATAGTGATTCCCTCCCCGTTTTCCTTCTCATTGCAGCCTGTTCATTGCTTTCACAGTACACAGCATTTACCACAGTTTGAAATTGGTACTTTTCTGTCTCGCTGACTTTATGAAGAAAAGAACCCGAGATGTTTTATCCAATACTTAAAAAATAGCCCAGAAAACTTGAGTTAATTTTTGTATTTAAAAAAAAAAAAATAGCCCAGAACACCGTTCATGATTAAATACTTCATGAATAGCAAATATCACTAGTATGCCCTAGAGATCTGACTTTTTTAGAATCTGGTAACTTAAGACTTCCATAGTTTTTTCCCCAGCATAAGTAGTATTATTCACTGATCCTAAAACCCCTAACTTTCTTGCCTTTGTGCTTTGTCTTACACATAAATATGGTTTCTCCTCCTTTTGCTATAAAGCCAAATGAGCTGTTTTGATCCAATGAAAATATTATTTCTTAT
Organism: Aotus nancymaae; assembly: GCF_030222135.1. NCBI lineage: Eukaryota > Metazoa > Chordata > Mammalia > Primates > Aotidae > Aotus > Aotus nancymaae. The sequence continues at coordinate 10,383,710 of NW_026988430.1, read as the reverse complement.
GCAGGGTCTTCGTTAAGCACATGCCAGAATTTCTTTCCTTTTTAAGGCTGATTAAGAAGATACTCCCTCTTCTCTAAAACATCCATAGTATTTTTAACCTAACAGAGCATCACATTTTAATTCATTTTAACCTTTACGGTAATTTTTTTATGCTTTTGTTTTATTTTGAGACAGTGTCTCAATTTTTTACCTAGGCTAGAGTGCACTGGCACCATCTCACCTCACCACAACCTCAGACTCTCAAGCTCAAGCAATCCTCCCACCTCAACCTCCCAACCACAGGTGCATGTCACCATGCCGAGCTAACTTTCGTATTTGTGTGTGTGTGTGTGTGTGTGTGTAGAAACAGGGTTTCACCATGTTGCCAGGGCTGGTCTTGGAACTCCTGCGCTCAAGCAATCCACCTGCCTCGGCCTCCCAATAGTGCTGGGATTACAGGTGTAAGCCACCACTCCCAGCCTCTGCTTTATTATGCAGACCAGTCCCTAAATTTAGTTTTTTAAAATCAGAGGAGATATATATTTATATTCTCCACAATACGAAGAACATTGTCTTAAACTAATCACTCAATAAGTGTTCATTTGAATGAATCAATGAATGAACAAATGTTTAATGATCTTTTTGTAATAAGTACATAATTAACTACTTTTTACCAATTATTATTTAAGACAAAAAACGTGTTTCTGAATAAAGCAAGAGCTTTAAATATTTGAATAAATAGGACATAACTAAAGAAAAGAACAATACCTAAGACTGGAATTTAGTATCAAAAATGAGTCAAATTTATACAGATTGTTAAGGTAAAATGTAAATAAAACTGACTTGAAATCTGTAGATTAAGGTAAAATATAAAAATAAACTACACTTAAAATTGTATACTAGAGCTAGCCATAATCTCTCTTCATTCTAAATTTTCAAAACCTAATTATATGCTTAATGCTACTACTGTTTTATGGCTCCTTATTGCTATGGTTACAAACAAAAACAGGACTTACTAATATTTATGGCTAGAGCATTATAATTTTTTTTTTCTTAACTGGAAATGACCATTTCAATCAATCATCACAAGTCATTTGAAAAATCAATGCACTAAGGATATAAATTTTGGTTTAAAGTTAGTCAGCATCTTCCTACCCTTCTCTCCCATATGTCTTAGCACTCCCTAACCCAAGCCCAGCAAAGGAGGATATAAGAAAAACCAAGGTACTAAAATCAAGGACTGACCATAGAGGTACTAGTCACAATAGTCCAGAGGTGGGAGCAACCCAAATGTCCATGAATGGATGAATGAATAAAATGTGACATACAGATACAACAGAGTACCATTCTGCCTTTAAAAAGAAAGAAATTCTGGGACGTGCTAAATATATTTAGAGGACATTATACTGAGTGAAATGAGCCTATCACAAAATGACAAATACTGTATAATTTCATCTATATAACATAGTGTGATACAATAAAAATTATTTGGTCTCTCTTCCAAAGACTTTTCTTTGTTTCAAATCTTTAGAATTTTCAAAGCAGTAACAGTGTCTTTTGTATGCTAACAAGATGACTCCTGGCTGGGGGCATCCAGATGGCCTCAGAATAAGGGCTGGGAGCCCAAAAGACCACAAGGCATGAGGCTGGAACTTCTTTGGGGCTTGTGGTAGGATGTCTCTCAATATTTTGCCCAGGCTGGGCTTGAACTTGCAATCCTCTTGCCTCAGCCTCCCAAATAGCCGGGAATACAGGGCTGGTACTACAGGTGGGCATCACCATGCCCAGCAAGGGCTGGAACTTTCAGCTACACCTAGCTCACCCCACCTCCAACCCTCCAGAGAGAGAGGGGCTAAAAGTTCATGTACCCATCACCAATGGCCAATGATTTAGTCAATCATGCCTATGTGATGAGGCCTTCACAAAAACCCCAAACAATGAGGTTTAAAGAGTTTCCAGGTTGGTGAACACGTGGAGATGCTGAGAGGGTGGCAGGCCTAGAGAGGGCACAGAAGCTCCACACTCCTTCTGCACACCTTGCCCAATGCATCTCTTTCATTTGGCTGTTTCTGAGTTATATCCTTTAAAATGAACAAGTAATCATAAGTAAAGTACTTTCCTAAGTCTCTGAGGCATTCTAGCAGATTATGGAACCTGAAGGGGAGAGTCAGAGGAATCTCCAATTTGGAGCCTAGTCAGAAGTGTGAGTAACCTGGATAGAACCAGCATCAGAAATGGGGGTAGCCTGTGGTACTGAGCCTTTACACTAGTGGTATTAGACAATTGTGCAGGGTAGTCAGTGTCCAAATTGAACTAAACTGTAGGAATCTAGCTGGTGTCCAAAAAGGTGGAGAATTCATTAGTGTGAGGAAAAAACCCATACATTTGGTATAGTAAGTGTTGTGGTACAAAACATTTCATTGGTATCTAAACTATGTGTTAAAATCACAGAACCAGAAAGCAGAACAGTGCTTACCAGTGGCTAGCAGGAAGAGGAAGAGAGGAGTTATTTAATTAATTTCACATTTGAAAGATGAAAAAGTCTTGGGGATCATTTTCTCAACAACGTCAATATACTTAACACATTGAACACTAGTGAACTGTATACTTAGAATTGGTTACAATGATTAATTTCATGTTATGTTTTGTACTCCAATTTTTTTTTCAAGAACCAATTAAAGAAGAGAAGAAATATCTCTATAAAGGTCCCTGTTTTTCAACTTTAGTTTTCTTCCTCACAATAAAAACTTACCATCGGTGGGATAACAGCAGCTCGATGCTGAAGCTGTGGGAGGTCCAGTGGATTTGGTTTTAATGGGGATGAGACTAGTATAGATCCAGTGGGATTTAACAGTGAAGGCTTTGAGTCCATAGGAAACATTCTGCAATTGTCGATTTAAAAAAAGATGAATGAATACATTTTTATTTAAGACTCAAACATACAATCACCATAATTTCTTGTAAGTTAATATGTACATACACATGCACATATGGACACACATCTATTAACCCGTATAAAATATATGGACAGTTAAGGAAAAAGGAACCTATAAAGCTGATTTTCCAGATAAAGAAACTGAATATTGTACTCACTTCAGCAGAACACGTACTAAAATGAAATGATAAAAGACTACCATAGCCCCTGCACAAGAAAAACTTGCAAATTTGCAAAGCATTTTATATTAAAAAGAAAAGAAAAAAGAAACCTAATACTGACTTACAGGTTGAAATTTATCTGAATCGTCTATATCTAACCAACAAAACAATCTGAACAAAGTCCATTTAAAACTGTTCAGTTCTAATTTACCATAAACCTCCTAACATGGGTTAAAAACTACTTACCTGTTAGAGGATATTTTATTGGGAATCACAGAGTATTTTTTTTTTAATATTTGAATAAGCTGCTACAATTTCTAAATTGAAAATGTCATCCAAAATTCCAGACTCTGGCTTCTCATAAAAAATGGAAAGAATGAACAACATGGGATCAGCACTCACCCACAGCAGCGACCTACCGTGCACCTAGCAGTCGCTGCCCTACTCACATGAGTACACCCTCCTCTGTTTCCCATAGTCCCTAGCATCTCACACTCCACTGGCTGATATTTCCAATACCTACACTCAAGTTTAGGATGCCCAATATATAAACTCGAGGAAATTTTATACTAGTGTCACATCTTAGGAGTTTGGTCATATTTCCCAATGTTATCATGATCACTGGGGGAAGGTGAACATTTAAAAATGTATAATTTGGTAAGAAAATTAGAATATATTTTAAAAATTCACATACTACATAAAGAAGATATTACAGATATACAAAATTGAAAGTGCTATTTCCATCATTTGGGAGCAGTGTAGACTTTACAGTGTCAGTCAAAAAACATCATATTTTTCCATGGAATTTTTGAATTTCAAGACTACTGTCATGTTCACCTCTTAGGATGTCTAGCATTTAAAATTACTGCCATCCTAATTTTTCCTTCATGTATAGTTACCAAAACCAACAGTGCAAAACACAGATAATCCTAATTTTAGATGAGATGTTTCATTAAAGAATGCTTTAAAAAGGACTACAGAGTTTGAATCAATTTGTGTTAACTGCAGTTAAAGACTGACACCATTAAAATAAAATCTAGATTACTCTGAACTGAAGGAAAAAGATAGTCAAATTTTCTGGTAAACCAATAGTTAAGCAGAACGTCTACTTTGTTTCGATTCACGTTGATGAAAATTCTAGCATCCACTATATAAAACACTCTGAGAAATCAGGCACTATAGTGTTCAATACTATTCTAGTAACAAATCTCATTATGGAGTATATAAGATATAAAATTCATTGGATATTAACTGAAAATACAGACACCAAGACAAACTCTGAAAGTTAAATTTTGAACATAATTTATCTATCTGTTGAGTAGCCTGTCTCCTTTTTCTTATTAAAAAGAAAAAAAGGGCAGGGTTTAATTGGGTTTGGATTAAGTGATGTTTCAATCTAATTCACTTCTAGAATTTGCACCAATTTAACATTCTACTAAAATTATAGGTGATTCAATTTACTTTAAGGAAAAGGAAACACCAGGGAATAAAATACATTAAATAAAGAGGTAACTATACCTGTAAAATATGTATCTTTTTATTGTGATTTTTACAAAAGCCATAGATAGGATGCATTTTTTGTATAATTAATTAAGCTTTAATGACTACAAATACTTGTAAATTGCCGGACACAGTGGCTCACACTTGTGAGCACTTTGGGAGGCTGAGGTGGGCAGATCACCACTCCCAGCACTTTGGGAAGCTGAGGTGGGCGGATCACCAGAGGTCAGAAGATCGAGACCAGCCTGGCCAACATGGGAAACCCCATCTCTATGAAAAATACAAAAATTGGCCGTGCATGGTGGCACGTGTCCCCCAGCTACTTGGGAAGCTGCGGCAGGAGAATCACTTGAACTCAGGAGGCAGAGGCTGCAGTGAGCCAAGACTGCACCACTGCACTCTAGCCTGGGCAACAGAGCAAGACTCCATCACAAACAAACAAACTTGTAAATTAATCTGCATTATACCTGATATTTTAAATTACAAAAATGAACAATCTAAAATTTTAACTGCTACAAAAAAGTGGTCATAATTATCATTAAGATTATGCTTTCTAAAAATTTTCAGAACACTGAACATGTTTTTCTTTTCAGTATTTTCTTCTATCTAACAAGTAGGGGCTAGAAGGCCTTGTTTTGAGGCTGCATTGTCTTATAGCAGCCGGAGCTCCTTAATGGCTCTAGCCTCCACCTTCATCACCACATCCCACTGCTGCCTCCTTAGGCACAACAATTATTCACAACTTTATTAGTTGAAATTCCCTTTTTTGCTATCATACAGAATACACATAACAAGACAGATGTAAGAAAAATGTATAATCTGTTTCATCAAAATGATCACGCAATTGTTTTTGGTTAAACAGAATAGTATCAGCCCAATATTAAAATCATAGAGACTACCTGTAACTTGCCAATATTTATATAGGAGCCATGTCTACAGCCAGTACCACCCTGTGATTCAGTCAGCAACCCACCGAGTAAGCACAGGGTAGGACTTATGGAACGAGCCTCACCTCTGCCTCTCTGGCTCTCCGTCCACATCCTCATCAGCACTGCACGTGGCACTGGAATCATTGTCCGACTGGGGCTCAGGCCTTTGGGCATTTATTTGCTGAGCTACCACCAAATCTTCCTCTCTAGGTTCCACCTTTTCACTGGCTCTATCCAAGTCTCTTTCTTTGGTATTATCACCTTCAACTTTAGATGCATGGTTTTCTGGCACCCTGATTTCAACATCCACAGAATCGGCTTTGGTAGCGGGTGGGGGATCAGGAACAGAACCCCCTTCGGCACTGTGCTCCTGCTGATCTACGTCCACCTGCCCTGCTGCCTCAGCACTGATGCTGTCATTCACCTGGGTCTCCACACTTTCATCTTCAGCTGGTTTTGTACTTGGAACTGCTGAGGAGGGAGATGTACTGGGTGCAGTTTCCGTAGTGGGCTCAAGCTCAGTCGCAGGTTCTGTGTTTCCTCGAGAAGTAGCATTTTCAGGACTGTCCTCACTGGGCTTCACAGCTTCAACTGGTGAAGGAGAAGGAGCACTTTCTGTATCAGAACTATTTTCTGCACCTTAAAGATAATGATATAGCATAAAAATCTGATAATGAACATGTTTCAGGTGGTGATAGAAACCATGCTTGAAAGTAGTTGTTTAGGATGAATTCTACTCCTTTGATGACCTCAGTGGAGTATTTACAGCCATTGAGAAGGCTAAAGTTTCCTACAGAATATAGAAGTGAAAGATCAAATTGTCTTCACCTTCTGAAACTAAAAGCATAAAGGCTTTTAATGTCTGAAAATAATTTATATGAAATTGAAAAACAAAGAAAGATAAACCTAAACAAAAAAAACTCCTATAAATGATGACATTCTGGTGTATTTCTAGAAGCCTCTTCCTGTGAATTTCCTTTACCCAGCTGAACTGACACTCTAGAACAGCTCTATCCAATAGGCATACAATGTAATCACATCTGTAATTTTAATTTTTCTGATGACCACATTTAAAAAGTATGAAATGGGTCAAATTAATTTAAACTATGTATATATGTATGTATGTATGTATTTTATTTTATGTTTTGGAGATGGGCTTTTGCTCTGGTCACCCAGGCTAGAGTGCAATGGTGCAATCTAGCTCACTGCAACCTCTGCCTCCCAGGTTCAAGCAATTCTCTTCCCTCAGCCTCCTGAGTAGCTGCGATTACAGGCATGTGCCACCACGCCCAGCTAATTTTGTAGAATTTATTTAATTAATCCAATATGTGTGAAAAGTCATTTTAACATGTAATCAATATCAAAAAAATTCATAAAAAGATTATTTTTCCTTTTTTTGGTACTAAGTCTTCAAAATCTGGTATGTATTTTACATATTCTGCATATCTAATTGTTTTTTTTTTTTTGGAGACAGAGTCTTACTCTGTCACCAGGCTGGATTGCAATGGTGCTATCTTGACTCACTGCAGCTTCTGTGTCCTGGGTTCAAGTGATTCTTGTGCCTCAGCCTCCTGAGTAGCTGGGGTTATAGGCACCTGGCACCATGCCCGGCTAATTTTTGTATTTTTTAGTAGAGACAGCGTTTCACCATGTTGCCAAGGCTGTTCTTAAACTCCTGACCTCTGGTAATCTGCCCACCTCAGCTTCCCAAAGTGCTGGGATTACAGGCATGAGCCACTGCACCTGGCCTGCATATCTAAACTTAAACCAGTCAAATTTCAAGTGCTCAATTGCCACAAGTGTCTAGCAGCTACCACACTGGACAGGGGCTCTAGAATAGTATTTCACAGATTTTTAATTTAATGTTGAAACACAGATCTTTCCCCATATTGTTTGTATTATTCTATAAATAGACTTTCAGTGCTTTTGACATCTTTATCTAGATATATCAAAGGCATCACAAATTCAGTATGTCCTGCACTAGAGCCGTAATAAACACTCTCAAATCAGATTCTTTTCTAGTGTTTACTATCCAATTAAACAAACCAGAGACCAAAAAGTCATCTTTTAAACCCTGCTCTCATTTACCCCATATCCTGCCTTGACAAGGCTCACTGATTTTCTCTCTAAAAATTTCTCTTGAATTAATCCAATCCCATTCAACTTCAAAGCTAGCACTCAAGTCCAAAACCAACTCTCTTCATTCAACTTCAGAACATTCTCTACAACAAAGCCAGAGTTATCTTAAAGCCAAATTTTACCATAATAACTCACTCTCCCCCTCTGTCTCGCATGAATTTTCAATGGACCCCCATTACTGTTAGGATAAAGTTCCAAAATTGCTGATACAGCCTGCAAGGCCTTGCCCAGTGGGCCCCCACCAGCCTCTCTGGCTTGCACACAGATCTCTGAATTCAAGTCACATTGGCCTTTAGCTTTTTCAATGCCTCATGCATCTTCTACAACAGAGACTTTGTACACGCCATTCACCCTTACTGAAAGGTTCTTTCACCTACTTTTCCTTAGGTGATCAGCTCAAACATCACATGCTTAAAAAGCCTTCTATGGGCTGGGTGAGTGGCTCAAATCTGTAATCTCAGGACTTTGGGAGGCTGAGGTGGTTGGATCACCTGAGGTGGGGAGTTCAAGAACAGCCTGACCAACATAGTGAAACCCTGTCTCAACTAAAAATACAAAATTAGCCAGGTGTGGTATGCCTGTGTTCCCAGCTACTTGGGAGGCTGAGGTAGGAGAATCACTTGAATCTGGGAGGTGGAGATTGCAGTGAGCCAAGATCAAGATCATGCCATTGCACTCTAGCCTGGGCAACAAGAGTGAAACTCTAACTCAAAAAAAAAAAAAAAAAAAAAAAGAAAAGAAAGAAAGCCTTCCATGGTTTCCTTAACAAAGTTATATTTTGCTAATGTAGTTCTGATACCACATGTACTAGTTACAGTTACAATTACATTTATTTATTAGAATGATTTCTGGTCATTTCTTCTACTAAGCTATAAACTCCATAAGAACAGAGATCATATATTTTGATTATCACTTAAGTAATAGCCTGGCACACAGTAACTCAAATATTGTCTGGATTATAAAGTGCATGAATGATTGTGAGAACCTAAAAAACCATCTGGGGGAAAAAAAAATATTTTTTAATTATATATTACAGCAATACAAAAAAACTTCTACAAATTCATTATTTTATTCATTCAAATATGATGAAGTGTCAACAATGTATGTGCAGGGAGCTGTTTGAGGTACTGGGGACAGAGCAATTTAAAAAAATCTAAGCAGATGCTGTCATGGAGCCAACCTTCTAGTGTGAAATAGACAATAAACAGTAAATATGTGATATAGGCTGGGAGTGGTGACTCACGCCTATAATCCCAGCACTTCGGGAAGCTAAGGCAGGAGGAATGCCTGAGGCCAAGTGTTCAAGACCAGCCTGGGCCACATAGTAAGACCTCATCTCTACAAAAACATTTAAAAATCAGCTAGGCATGGTGGCGTACACCTGTAATCCCAGTTATCGGGAGGCTGAGGCAAGAGAATCACTTGAGCCCAAGAGGTCAAGGCTTGCAGTGAGCTGTGTTTATGCCACTATACGTCAGCACTGGGTGACAAAGTGAGACGCTGTCTCAAAACAAACAAAGTGATGTATCAGGTGGTGATCAGTGCAGTGACTAAAAAACAAACCTGAGAAAGAAGTAGGTGAGGAGGTATTATAGAATAAAGTGGTATTTGAACAGAGGACTCAAGGAAATGAGAGAATGAGCTGTGGGCACATGGTGGGGAAGAACATTCCAGGTAGAGGGATTAGAAAGCACAAAGACTCCCGAAGTAGGGGCTGGTTTGTCCAGGAATAGCAAAGAGGACAGTATGGTTGGAGCAGAGAAGGCAAACAAAAGAGTGGCAGAAAGTTCACAGAGGTACAAAGGTCAGTTCATGCAGAGCCTTATAAATCACAGTAAGGCCTTGAGTCTTTATTCTTACTGAGATGGGAAAGTATTACAGAATTTGGACTAGAGAAGAAACAAGATTTGATTTACATTATAAGAACTACTTGAGCTGCTATGGAAGAAAAAACAGAATGGACTTTGTCTCTACAAAAAGTAAAAAAGTACATTAGTCAGATGTGGTGGTGCATGCCGCCTATGGTCCCAGCTACTTGGGAGGATGAGGTGGGAAAATCACTTAAGCCTAGGAGTTCGAGGCTGCAGTGAGCCACAATCAAGCCACTGCACTCCAGCCTAGGTGACAGAGCGAGACCTCATCTGTAAAAATAAATAAGATAGAATGAAACAAAAGCAGCAAGAGACTATCAAAAAACTATTGCAATCCTCAGAAGCAGGATAGGAGCTATCGAGACAAGAATCCAATTCTAAAGAGACTAAAGAAAAGCAAATTTACTGGTATAGGAAAAGACTAGAGGGAAAAGCAGCTTGTGGTGGTAGAGACACAAGAGTTTATTCTGGATGTTAACTATGAGATGGCTCTTAGGAATCCAAATGGAAATACTGAGTATGTGATTAGATATATGACCCTGGAATCCAGATGAGAGTTCAAGTCTCCAAAATAAAACAAAAGATAGACAAGCAAATAACTCAGAACAGTACCTCACATGTCACAAGGCTTTAATATATGGCAGTCATTACTGTTATTGAAAGATCCTACCAAAGCAATGAAAAGCTAACAAAAAGCCTGACTTAACCTTCTTTTCTATTTAGATAGTGGTAGAAAGCCCCAAATCCAAGGGCAAACTAATAAGGCATTTATCTTCAAAATTTTAGAAGACATGTTGGTGATTACACAGCAGATGATATCATTTGACATAAGCGCTTTTCCAATTTTCTTCTTCCAAGCCACAAAAGAGTAGGAAGGTTTCCAAGGCATAATGTTTCACTAAGCAATAGCCAAACATGAATATCTTTTTTTTCAAAAGATACAGGGAAAAAAACCTTAAAGAATGATGTAGAAAAAGAGAACAAGAGCAAATCCAAGTTTTGGTGAAGTTCTGGTCTCTCTGATTTAATTCTTCTAATCATGAAAGATACACAGTCAGATGTGTTTTAGGAAACAGACACAGGAACCCTCCCTTCAGCAGCTACCTTCATTCTTCAATTGGCAAGAGACTTGCCACACAATAAACAGTGTATCTGTAGTGTCTCATTAAGATTAGGAATAAGTATGAGATCATAGGTCACATAAACTGCATTTATGTTCTTGTCTTGACATTTTCCAAATGAAGCTAAGTCAAAAGGAGGAGAGATCCTAAAATTCTACTGGGAAATCCTCTTAAGAGGAAACTCTTCTAGATGATTGAGCAGATGTGATGGTGCCACCCTACCCTTGATCAGATGGACATATTAATAATGGACTTGGGCTTTATTATGGACTGAATTGTGCCCCTCCCCACCAAAATTCTCAGGTTGAAGCCCTAACCCACAATGTAACTGTATTTGGAGACAAGGCCTTGAAGGAGGTGATTAAGGTTAAATGAGGTCATAACAGTGGGCTCTAATCCAGTAGGAGTTGTCTTCATATGAGGAAGATACACCAGGAGTGGGCACACACAAAGGAAAGGCCATGTAAGGACAAAGTAAGGAGGCGGCTGGCCATCTCCAAGCCAGGAAGACAGCCCTCATCAGAAAGCAACTGTGCCAGCACCTTGATCTTGGACGTACAGCCTTCACAACTATGAGAAAATTACTTTCAGTTGTTGAAGCCACCCAATCTGCAGTATTTTGTTATGGCAGCCTGAGGTTTATTAACCTCCAGGCTTCATTAACATTTATAACCCCAGGGAATACTAGCCACCAGAAACAAACCCATTAAAACCAAGAGACTCTGACCACCTCTCTGGAAGTGCCATAAACACAGCAAACTACCTTCACTGTTTGCAGCACTCTTACCTTACCCTACGGTGAGCCTGCTCTAATACTCCTACTATAGCCCACCTCATTTTTCACAAATCCTCCCCAAAAATGCTTAGGATTAGGGGTTGTTCAAAGCCAAAACCCATTTCAACACAAGTTTAAGTTTAAAGACAACAATAATAATCTACAGGAAAAAAACTCAAAATCTAGTATTAATAAACCTGGAGAATGTAGAACTTTTAAAGCTTATATAAAATAAAGACCCTACAAAGGAAAAGATATACAACTCTAATTACACAAAGTTTAAGCAAAGGTAATTTAAAAGCAAAACAAAAGGGAAACGAGAAGGAAAAAATTATCTGCATATACAAAACAGGAACATGTTTAATATATATGAACAGCTACTAAAAGCATTATAAAAATCCCCACATCAGAAGCAGTCAATTTACAAAAAAATCCACAGAAACTTTAGAGTGTAAACTGAAATAAATTAGATATCTTTTTTTACCAAAATAATCAAGTAAATATTTATTTTTTCATGAACTTGTCATTAATTTGTTTAAATGACAAAGAGACATTATTTCTTAAATTTCCTTAGGTTTCATGGGTTGATTTTTTTTTTCTATTGTTGCTTCTAGGGTCATTAATTACTTTTACATAAAAACATTAATATAGTACATATAAATCTTTGTAAAAATATGAAAATAAACTCAAGGCAATAAAGAAACATAACTGATGATACTAACTAATTGAACAAATAAATGTGGCAATGACATAGACACACAGATATTTTATTGATGTTGGCACTTGATGTCTGAAACAGGACTGCCATTTCCAAGATCTTCTGGACCATCTTAGGTGCTACATAAATATTTGTGATTAAATGAATAAAAATATTATGTTCAAGTTTGAAGTCTCCTCACCATGAAAACACTGGCGCATTGTTTCCTCAATGAAGCAATTCCTACAGAGTCAAATGACTAAAAATTATTTATTTAGGATAGCAGATGTCACAACTAAATTTAAAATTTTGAGATACCTTCACTGTCTTCTGGATTTTCTTCTTCGTTGGAGGCTTCAATATCTTCATCCTCTTGAGCAGAAACAGTGGAAGCAACACTTTCACACTGAGACACATCTCGCTCTTCACGAGGTTTTCGTGAAGCCTAAAGGAGTAAAGAGTATTATTTGATTTAAATAACTAAAAAGGAAAAAAAAACAATTCATTTCTGAAGTAATGTAGAACACTGATAAACACACACATACAAGACAAGGAGGTCACACATTTCAAAACAGTTCTGGTTAAAGTGCAGACAAATATCTCTGCGTAATCACTAACTGGCCAAATTTTGTGTATATGGCTCACCTTTATCAAACAGATCAAAAGTTACATCTAACCCATTTTTGGAACTACTCACCACTATATATGTACAAATAGCCAAAAATCACATCTCTCTATGCTTTTCACTTACTCTAGATAATGTATCTTTCTAATAAAAACAACATATATATTTATTTTCTAAAGATAATTATACCACCTTTAAATGTAGAAGACATAACATTACAAAAATCACTACTCATTATTCCAATAGTAAGAGATTCTAAGTATACTGGTACATTTCCTTTCAATCTTTCAGATGCATATACATGAATATAAATATTTATGTGTACACGTAAACACAACCAGGAAAGCCCTATGTAGTTACATATTCTACTTTCTTAACATAATGTAGCCATGAGCCGAACATATCACTGTTACAAATTCTTCAAAATTATTTTTATTAATGATCCCATGAAAACATTATGTTGATATAATGTGGACATACATTTTATGTTGACATATAATTAAAATTCTCCTATTTGAAGGCATTTCAGTAATTTTCAACTTATGGTATAAATAAGGCTGCAAGAAACTTCCTTCACTAGCTTTAAGAATTATGCAATTTAAAAGGCAACAATTCATCATTGGTATTACTACTGAATTTCTTTTTACCACTCAATTTCTTTTTCTTCTTTTGAGACAGAGTGGTGCTCTGTCACCCAGGCTGGAGTACAGTGGTGCAATCTTGGCTCACTGCAACCTCCGCCTCCCGGGTTCAAGCAATTATCCTGCCTCAGCCTCCCAAGTAGCTGGGACTACAGGCACACACCGCCATGCCTGGCTAATTTTTTGTATTTTAGTAGAGACGGGGTTTCACCGTGTTGCCCGGGCTGGTCACAAACTGCTGAGCTCAGGCAATCTGCCGGCCTCAGCCTCCCAAAGTGCTGGGATTACAGGCATGAGTCACCAAGTCTGGACCAATTTATTTTACTGTAAAAAAGGACAAATTCAGCCAAGCACAGTGGCTCATGCCTGTAATCCCAGCACTGTGGGAGGATTGCTTGAACCCAGGAGTTTGAGAGAAGCCTGGGCAAGAAAGTCAGACCCTTGATCCTATAAACAATATTTAAAAATTAGCTGTGTGTGCTGGTACTCTCCTGAAGTCCCAGCTACACAAGAGACTGAGGCAGGAAGATCACTTGAACCCAAGTGGCTGAAGCTGCAGTGAGCCATGATCATGCCACTGAACTCCAGGCCAGGTGACACAGTGAGAACTTGTCTCCCAAAAAAAAAAAAAAAAAAAAAATTTTTTTTTTTAAATAATTCCTTTTTTTAAAAAATAGTATGCTCCCTTCTGCAAACTATGTTTATGCAAAATTGCTCATTCTTCTACTGGGATCTCATATCCATAAGAGGACTTGTGTACACATTTAAATGTAAGACATTAGCTATTTACATTATACTTATAACTTCATGTTACTAAATAGAAGCCTTAATATCTTCTGTTTGCAGATACAGGGTTCTGGAAGTCCCAGCCCTGGTGGTCTTCTGTTGTGTGCCCCTTACAGAGCCTACATTTCACCTCATATCAGCTGTCAGCCTCTCCCAGTGAAACTCTTCAGGAGAGGAAAATATATCATTGCCCTGTTAAAAATTATCCATACATCTACTCAACATTCTTATGAGGATGGTATTTAGGATCCAGCCTAAAATATTAATTAACTCAAGATAAACAATCATTTTCTAATACCAGACTTACAGAGTTAGTTGAAATTCTGAAGGCTAAAATATTTATTTCTATGTTTCCAGTAGGAACGCAAGAGAATCCCAGAGACACACAGGCTACACTTTTTAAAAAAACTTTCAGAAGATTCTATGAATTTCCACAGATTAGACAATAGCTACTCTTGTTTGTTTTTGAATATAAGGTCTCACTTTGTTGCCCAGACTAGTGTGGAACCTCTAGCCTCAATCAATCCTCCCGCCTTGGCCTCCCAAAGTGCTGAGATTACAGGCATGACTGACCGTGCCCAGCTGATGTTATTATATATATGGATTATTCCAGTGCCCAGTGTATGTCCCTCTCTTGCCAATATCAACCCATTCTGTTTGGTCCTTTCACTGGTAACTAGGGAAGAGACAACTTTTTATACTAGTACAACAACCCTCTGTTCACATGCAACAATCCACTATGTCGCCAAGCATTTTCTTTAATATATGATAGTCAAATATAGAGAAACAGGCCAGGTGCAGTGGCTCATGGCCAGGCCCAGTGGCTCACTCCTGTAATCCCAGCACTTTGGGAGGCCAAGGTGGGCAGATCACTTGAGGCCAGGAATTCGAGACCAGCCTGGCCTATACGGTGAAACCTTGTATCTACTAAAAATACAAAAATTAGTCAGGTGTGGTGGCACACGCCTGTAATCCCAGCTACTGGGAAGGCTGAGGCAGGAGTATCGTTTGAACCCAGGAGGTAGAGGCTGCAGTGAGTCAAGATCACGCCACTGCACTTCGACCTGGGAGACAGACTGAGACTCTGTCTCAAAAAAAAAAAAAAAAAAGAAGAAGAAGAAGAAAGAAGAAAGAAAACATCCATGTGTCTATCACTGAAATTTGATAGATATTAGACATTTTGCATGTTTTCTTGAGATCTATTTTTAAAAGATAAAACATTCGAGATAAACACTTGAAGTCTGTTGTCCCTATTATTTTAATTGTGATCAAAATAATTAGAGGAAAGATGTTTGTGATGGTTAATTTTATGTGTTAACTTGGCTGGGCCACAGTACCCAGATATCTGGTCGAATCTTATTGTGGAAGTTTCTGTGCAGATTTTTTTTAGATGGTATTAACATTTAAATCAG
The DNA here is from genome assembly GCF_030222135.1 of Aotus nancymaae. Lineage (NCBI taxonomy): Eukaryota > Metazoa > Chordata > Mammalia > Primates > Aotidae > Aotus > Aotus nancymaae. Next base: position 10,368,139 of record NW_026988430.1, on the reverse strand, counting down.
TGGACTCTGAGAAAAACAGATTACCCCCCCATAATGTGGGTGGGCCTCTTCCAATCAATTAAAGGGCTTAATGGAACAAAAAGCTGGATTCCTGGAGTAAGAATGTATTCTGCCAGGAAAACTGCCTTTGGAGTCCAACTCAGACTCTTCCCAGAGTCTCCAGTCAACCAGCCTATCCTATCAGACACTGGACTCACCAACCCTCCACAATCATGTGAGCCAATTCCTTAAATCTCAATCTCTTTCTCTCTCTCTCTCTCTCTCTATATATATATATATATATATGCATGCATGCACACATCCTTTTAAGTTTTGTTTCTCAGGAGGACCATGACTAATAGAACATTTATATTTTAAAAACATATCTGATTCATTCTTTACTTCACTTTGTCTCAAAACATTTTGGATGTTATCTCGTGAAGTCAGGTCTTTATCTTGTCAGTAGACTTTTTCGTGTTTTGGTTGCTACAGCATATTTTTAACTCTCACTTTCTTATTAACCTGAAAGTCCCTTTGTATATACCCTTTTAAATTAGTCAATGTTATGCTTTGTATCCTCTTAATAAATTCAAATCTTAATAGCTTTACTATCACACTTTAATAATTCTCAAATTTTTTGGTCTAAGGATGCAACACTCTTAAAAAGTATTAAAAGCCACAAACAGCTGTTCTTTTTCTTTTTTTCTTTTTGAGACGGAGTCTTGCTCTGTTGTCAGGCTGGAATGCAATGGCGTGATCTCAACTCACTGCAACCTCCATCTCCTGGGTTCAAGTGATTCTCATGATTCTCCTGCCTCAGCCTCCTGAGTAGCTGGGATTACAGGTGCACACCACCACACCCAGATAATTTTTGTATTTTTAGTAGAGACAGGGTTTCACCATGTTGGCCAGGATGATCTCCATCTCTTGACCTAGTGATCTTCCCGCCTCAGCCTCCCAACGTGCTGTTATTACAGACGTGAACCACTGTGCCTAGCCAAAGAAAGAGCTTTTCGTTATGAGAGAAATACAGACGGACAGCCAGATAGATAATTACTATATCAGAAATTAAAACTAAGAAAACTTTAAAATTTTAACTCATTAAAAGCAATATAAACCCATAAAGAACTTATTTTTAACAAAAACTAACCATTTTCCAAAACAAAAAATGACTTACTAAAAAAGTGGCAAAACCTTTCCTTTCTGGAAATCTCTTCCATGTCTGATCTAACAGAAACAGCAGAATTCCCAAAGGTGCGTCCACATATGATCTAATCTGTAGATTAGATTAAGTCATCTAATGTTTTGGTTGAAGTATATAAAAACAATGTAGCCTCACACAGATATGTAGTTGGAAAAGGGAAGAGTATTTTAACAGATTTTTCAGATACTTACAGATATTATATTTTGATACTGTACCAAAACTCAGCAAGTGTCACTTCTTATTGGTTAGTTACAATATGAAATCTGATACCATATCAAGGAAGCCTTTATACTCTGTTAAAATCTATAATCTATCTTACATTTTGGTATATTAAAAAAACATTATCAATCTTTTATCAATGAATGATCCATTATGTATTAGTCCATTTTCATGCTGCTGATAAAGACATACTCGAGACTGGGAAGAAAAAGAGGTTTAATGGACTTACAGTTCCACATGGCTAGGGAGGCCTCACAATCATGGCAAAAGGCAAGGAGGAGCAAATAACATCTTACATGATTACGGTAGGTTAAAAAAAAAAAAAGAGCTTGTGCAGGCTAACTCCTCTTTATAAAACCAGCAGGTCTTGTAAGACTTACTTACTATCACAAAAATAGCACAAGAAAGACCTGCCCCATGATTTAATTATCTCCCACTGGGTCCCTCCCAGAACACATGGGAATTATGGGAGCCACAATTCAAGATGTGATTTTGGTGGGGACACAGCCAAACCATATCATTTGGTCTCTCCCAAATCTCATGTCCTTACATTTGAAAACAAATCATGCCTTCCCAACAGTCCCCCAAAGTCTTATTTCAGCATTAACCCAAAAGTTCACAGCCCAAAATCTCATCTGAGACAAGGGAAGTCCCTTCTGTCTATGAGCCTATAAAAGTAGAAGGAGAGTAGTAACTTCCTAGATACAATGGGGACACAGACATTGGGTAAATACAGCTGTTCCAAAAAGAAGAAATTGGCCAAAACAAAGGGGCTACAGGGCCCATGCAAGTCTGAAATCCAGCAGGGCAATCAAATCTTTTTTTTTTTTTTTTTTGGAGATGGAGTTTTGCTCTTGTTACCCAGGCTGGAGTACAATGGCGCGATCTCGGCTCACTGCAACCTCCGCCTCCTGGGTTCAGGCAATTCTCCTGCCTCAGCCTCCTGAGTAGCTGGGATCACAGGCATGCGCCACCATGCCCAGCTAATTTTTTTGTATTTTTAGTAGAGACGGGGTTTCACCATGTTGACCAGGATGGTCTCGATCTGTTGACCAGGATGGTCTCGATCTCTTGACCTCGTGATCCACCCGCCTCGGCCTCCCAAAGTGCTGGGATTACAGGCATGAGCCACCGCGCCCGGCGGCAATCAAATCTTAAAGCTCCAAAATGATCTCCTTTGACTCCATGTCTCACATCCAGGTCATGCTTATGCAAGAGGTGGGTTCCCATGGTCCTGGGCCACTCTGACCCTGTCGCTTTGTAGGGTACAGCCTCCCTCCTGGCTGCTTTCACAGGCTGGAGTTGAGTGTCTGTGGCTTTTCCAGGTGCACAGTGTGAGCTATAGGTGGATCTACCATTCTGGGGTCTAGAGGATGGTGGCCCTCTTCTCATAGCTCCATTAGGTGATGCCCTACTAGGGATTCTGTGTGGGGGCTCTAATCCCACATTTCCCTTCTGCACTGCCCTAGCAGAGTTTCTCCACGAGAGCCCCACCCCTGCAGCAAACTCCTGCCTGGATATCCAGGCATTTTCATATATTCTCTGAAATCTAGACAAAGGTTCCCAAACCTCAATTCTTGACTTTTGTGTACCTACAGGCTCAACACCACATGGAAGTTGCCAAGGCTTGGGGCTTGCACCCTCTGAAGCCATGACCTACACTATACTTTGGCCCCTTTCAGCCATGGCTAGAGTGACTGGGATGCAGGGCACTAAGTCCTGAGGCTGCAAATAGCAGGAGCATCCTGAGCCCAGGGCATGAAACCATTTTTTCCTCCTCAGCCTCCAGGCCTGTGATGGAATGGGCTGCCATAAAGACCTCTGACATGCCCTGTAGAAATTTTCCCCATTGTCTTGGGAATTAACATTCAGTTCCTCATTATGGACACAAATTTCTGTAGCGGGCTTGCATTCCTCCTCAGAAAATGGGATTTTCTTTTCTATCACATTGTCAGGCTGCAAATTTTCCAAACTTTTATGCTCTGCTTCCCTTATAAAATTGAATGCCTTTAACAGTACCCAAGTCTCTTCTAGAATGCTTTGCTGCTTAGAAATGTCTTCTGCCAAATACCCTCAAGCACCTCTCTTAAGTTCAAAGTTAAGCAAATCTCTAGGGCAGGGGCAAAATGCCACCAGTCTCTTTACTAAAACATAACAAGAGTCACCTTTGTTCCAGTTCCCAACAAGTTCCTCATTTCCATCTGAGACCACTGCAGTCTGGACCTATTGTTCTTATCACTATTAGCATTTTTGTCAAAGCCATTCAACAAGTCTCTAGGAAGTTCCAAACATTTCTACATTTTCCTGTCTTCTTCTGAGCCCTCCAAACTGTTCCAACCTCTGCCTGTTATCCAGTTCCAAAGTTGCTTCCACATTTTCAGGTATCTTTTCAGCAATGCTGACACTACTGGTACCAGTTTATTGTATTAGTCTGTTTTCATACTGCTGATAAAGACATACCTGACACTGGGAAGAAAAAAAGGCTTAAAAAACTTACAGTACCACATGGCTGGGGAGGCCTCACAATCATAGCAGAAGGAAAGGAGGAACAAGTAACATCTTACATAGATGGCAGCAGGCAAAAAAGCAGAGCTTGTGCAGGGAAACTCTTCTTTATAAACCATCAGATCTCAAGAGACTTATTCACTATTATGAAAACAGCACGAGAAAAAGACCCACCCCCATGACTCAGTTATCTCCCACTGGATCCCTTCCATGATGCATGGTAATTGTGGGAGCTACAATTCAAGATGAGATTTGGGTGGGGACACAGTCAAACCATATCACATTACAACATCATGAAATAGCCATTTGGAAAGTATTGAGTTAAGCAAGTTTTTCAAATTGAGAAAAAATTTCATCACTCAGTAACAACTATCACACTTACTATTATTACCACTGATCCCATCAGAAAATCTGTAATGAAGTGTGAAGCTCATGGTTAGAGAAACATATTTTCCAAAATTCTCATTTTTTTGCTAGAAAGCTCAAATATTTTAAAGTGGCAACAAACACTAACAGTTATTTTCTTTGAAAGACAGGCTCATTCACTAGTTTTCTTTTTTTTTTTTCATTCATTAGTTTTCAAGAAAATGTCTGCTAAATATACCAGTCTGAAAACATAGTTTGTCTGTCATTCTTTCAATCTAAAATGACATTCCATGATAAAGGGAAGCCTAGTGCAGCTTAGAACTCAAACAATTGCCAAAGTGTTTTTCCTTGAGAGAACCATTACATTTTAGTATAGAGCAGAATAACTTTACGTTTACTTCCCATTACATGACACTAAGTATAAAAAGACGTACTTAGGGATGAGATTTAATAAAACTAACTTTTACTACGTCATCAAGGACATTCTTAAGTGACATTTTAAGAAAAAACTGCAAGTGCTCAGAGATGAAAAATACACTGGTTTGGTTCCATGCCAAGATTTATGCTAAAGCATCAGCAATTGTATCTACCACAGCTTTGACACCATAAATGCAAATGTCATATAATGAAAAAAAGTAAATCACATTTGATTGAAATTTTTGAGAAAACAGTCTTGACCTCACAGAATCATCAAAAAGCTCTATGGTCTTTGACAACCACTACACTGGAACTTTCTTCTTAAGGAATTTCCAATATGTTATGCTCCTTGGTTTTTAATATTTATACCATGGAATCTTCTCTCTGAAAAAATGTCTAATATATGAAATCAATTCACTCGATATTATCAACAAACCTCCAACTAAAGTTCTCCTTTTTTTTTTCTTGAGATGCAGTCTCGCTCTGTCACCCAGCCTGGAGTACAGTGGCGCAATCTTGGCTCGCTGCAACATCTGCCTCCTGTGTTCAAGCAATTCTCCTGCCTCAGCCTCCTGAGTAGCTGGGATTACAGGCACGCACCACTATGCCCAGTTAATTTTTGTCTTTTTAGCAGAGACAGAGTTTCACCATGTTCGTGAGGCTGATCTTGAATTCCTGACCTTGAGATCTGCCTGCCTCAGCCTCCGAAAGGCTTTTTTTTTTTTGGAGATGGAGTCTCGTTCTGTCATCCAGGCTGGAGTACAATGGCGAGATCTCGGCTTACTGCAACCTCTGCCTCCCCAGTTCAAGCGATTCTCCTCCCTCAGCCTTCTAAGTAGCTGGGACTACAGGCATGTGCCACCATACCCAGCTAATTTTGTATTTTAGTATATGTGCTGCTGAAGACAGCACTGATTTTTCTATTTTTAGTAGAGACAGGGTTTCACCAGATTGGCCAGGATGGTCTCGATCTGTTGACCTCGTGGTCCTCCCACCTTGGCCTCCCAAAGTCCTGGGATTACAGGTGTGAGCCACTGCACCCAGTCTAAAGTTTTCAATTCAACCTCCAAAATGTTTATAGTTTTCAAATCCAGCCTACAGTAGTTCAAAGTACTTAATTCCCTTTACTACAAATAGAAACTTTGGAGTAGGAAAGATAAGATGGGGCAGGTCATAATGGGCCTCTGTGGACTGTTAGGAATACCAAGAGAAACTTTACTCCTTGAGCAATAAATAGTAACAGCCTATATCAAAAATCTAGCACACCTTTTACATGTAAGTGCAGTAAATAAAAATATAAGACACAAAAAGGTTTCTCTTAAAATCAATCCCTGAAGCTCTGGAATAAACAACAAGACCAGGTGCAGTGACTCATGCCTGTAATCCCAGCACTTTGGGAAGCCGAGGTGGGTAGATCACCTGAGGTCAAGAGTTCGAGACCAGCGTGGCCAACCTGTTGAAACCTTGTCTCTACTAAAAATACAAAAATTAGCTGGGCATGGTGGCAGACACCTGTAGTCCCAGCTACTTGGGAGGCTGAGGGAGGAAATCGCTTGAATCTGGGAAGTGGAGTTTGCAGTGAGCTGAGACTGCATCACTGCACTCCAGCCTGGGTGACAAAGTGAAACTCCATCTCAAACAACAACAACAACACTCTAAGTAAAAACCAATAATAAATAAAAGATTCACCACCCTTGATATACTCACTTTCTGTTTATGCTGCTGTAAGAGGTTGTCAAGATTGTGTCGCCTTTTATAGTTAAAATAGAAGTTTTTACATTGAGCTTCACTTTTCGTTCCCACCATTTTAGCAATTGCTGCCCAGTTACGACCATGTTCTACTAGACCTGCATTTTAAAAACAAACCAAATGTTAATTGAACAGTCACCTGATAAAGCAAACAAGAGAAATAATAAAAATAACTTAATCATTTTATTCACAACCATAACACTTAAAAAGTGTGGTTTCAATTGCATATTATAGTTTGATATTTATAAAAATACTTGACACAAAACTCATTTACAGTTCTATATTTTTCCCCTCAAATTTAAAACATATGCCCTCCCACGTGCCCCGCCCACCCCACCCCACCCCCCAAAAAAATTTAAAACATATTTATTAATAGAAGGTCTAAATCTTGTCTTTCTTACATATCTCCCACAGGGCTAGGACAATGTTACACACATCGGTAACAGCTCAAATACTTGCAAACTAAATGATTAGGTACATCTAGATCTCTGAAGACAATACATCAAGTAAATAAGGTAATCACATATAAATGAACACAAATTAAAGACATATATGACTCCACTTATAATCCACATTTCTCCTCAGTCAATTCACAATCAAGCAATCCCATCAGAAAAATAATAACCAATTAAAAAAAGAAATCTGGCTGGGCGTGGTGGTTCACGCCTGTAATCCCAGCAATTTGGGAAGCCGAGGTGGGTGGATCACAAGGTCAAGAGATCAAGACCATCCTGGCCAATATAGTGAAACCCTGTCTCTACTAAAAATACAAAAATTAGTTTGGCCTGGTGCTATATGCCTTTAGTTTCGGGTATACCCAAGCAGGTGTATGGCCCAATCAGGTATACAGGGATACCCAAGCAGGAATTTCCAGTATAAATTTAATGACTTATAGGAAAACATCAGTTTTTCAAGGTTCACACAAGTAGCGCCCTTAAATACTGAAAATTAGAAGATCATTTCCAAATCCTGCCTGATACATGAATAAGAGAAGAAGAGTAGTGGCCAAATAGTTATATGCAGGTACATCTACCTGAAAAAGATCACTCTATGATCTACAAGAAAAATATTTAACCACCAAAAAATTAGCTAATCTTTCTCAAAATTACCAATTACTTATCCTATTAGAAATTTTAGCTCTATTTCAAACTATACTGCATTAACAAGCAATGACAGAAAAATACAAGGTCCATAAAGTGTCAGAGTAAGAGGAAGGCCACAAAACTATGAAAGTGGCAGAGAGAGGATTCAAACCTTCATTGGCTTGGTTACAAACTTCATGCTCTTCCCTCTGAATCACAGAGCAATCTGCTAGTGATTTATAATTAAACAATTTACCAAATGCAAATTGACAAAAGTATTTACCATCCTATTCCATTAAATACAACTTTTAAGTAATAGAAATATAGACTTTATGTCAAAATTCATTCCAAAACAATTTCAAGAGCATATCATCATAATTATTCTAAGAAAGTGAAAATAACCTTCTTGCTCTTTAATTAAATGACATTCAAATTAAACAGTAAAGATAATCTTAAATCCCTCAAAACTGGGCATCTTAAATAAGGCACACTGGGGGTATGCAATTGGGTACTATACTAGCAAAATGAACTTTTAAAGTCACTTCTAAGTCTTATTTACCTTTCTGAAAGAAATTTTTTTTCCAATTAAAAAAATTAGTTCCATATTACTAATTACTAATAACTCTTAAAAAAAAAAAACCTGGCCGGGCACGGTGGCTCAAGCCTGTAATCCCAGCACTTTGGGAGGCTGAGGCGGGTGGATCACAAGGTCAAGAGATCGAGACCATCCTGGTCAACATGGTGAAACCCCGTCTCTACTAATACAAAAAATTAGCTGGGCATGGTGGCGCGTGCCTGTAATCCCAGCTACTCAGGAGGCTGAGGCAGGAGAATTGCCTGAACCCAGGAGGCGGAGGTTGCGGTGAGCCGAGATCGCGCCATTGCACTCCAGCCTGGGTAACAAGAGCGAAACTCCGCCTCAAAAAAAAAAAAAAAAAAAAAAAACCTGAATAACCGGAACAATTACAATTTACCTTTTTTTGCAACTTCCATTTCTTCTTCTGTCCATCGAGAGGTCTCCACAGGCTCTGTAGAAACTGAAATAAAGAGAGAAGCCAATCAGGCAGAGAAAAAGTTAAATCCTTCATTCAGACCAATCATATAATTATATAACCTCTTTATCTGATATAAAAGACTGAATAAAGCATTTGGTGAAAGAAAACTACACACATAGGATAGTATCAACCTCTCCATCACCAAACTAGAAGAAACAAGCACTTCTCAATATTATGATCTTTCTCAATGTTCTTAAAAGTTCTCTCCATGTTTACATTTTTTAACAACTTTAGCTTATTTTTGGACCCAGTAGCTTCCCACTTAATATATCTCCATTTCCACTTAGCAGACACTCTTCTCCTGCAGTGTCAATGGAAGAAGCAACCCTCCTCTTTCCTGTCCAAGCACAATTCCCTCTGAGCCTCCATCTTGTCCTAACTCCTAGAGACCATTTAGTTCATCCCCAAGTGTCTGATATCCAGTGGGTAAAGATGGATCATGAACTGAATACATTCTCTTTTGCTTCAGGGAAAAAAAAACCTGAGAGCATCAGGCCTGATATGAGCTCCTGCCATATTCTCTTTCTCAGTTTATAGTTCTACCATTCACTCACTCAAGTTATTAACAGGCATCTGAGACTGATAAACTAATTTTTGAATCCTGCCTCCCATTTACTACTCATAACCAATGACATGCAGCAACTCTCAATGCATCCCCTCCTTGCTTGGGCCACTGCAGTCCCATGAGTGGGCCCTCTGCCTCCAGCCCTTATTCTGTCTAACCTGACCTCCACAATTGCTACCAGTTAACTTTCTAAGACACAAATCTGATCACAGCATTCCTCTATTTAAAAATCTCTGCAAGTTCCCCACTTCTTAAAGCGGAACGCAGTTCAAACAAGGCCCATCATGACCTGACCCAGCCTCTTTCCTCCTCCTATCTCGTTCATGCCCCTACCTCATTCTTACCATTCCCTAAACTCCATTTTCTTTCATACTTCATGTTACAGTAACAATGGTACCTCTGAATCATTAAGAGTGGTACTCTATCATTAATGTAGTCCTTTTATAAACTAATGAGACAATACTTAGAAAGATGCTTGAACTATTAGATCCAGTATTCCCTTGCTCAAGAATTTATTCCATGAAAAATAACTTAACATAAAGAAAATACTATGTGAATAAAGATTTTTTTATTATACTGCTATATACACTGGCTTAAAAGCAGGGAAGAGAACAGACAGCCTAATCATTCAGCAATAAGAGAATGGTTAAAGAAATCACGCCTCCGTATTACACAGCCATTAAAAAAATGAAAATTACTTAGAATTTATAAAGTATTTATGATATATACCAAGTTAAAATATCAGAAGACACAGTAACATGCACACTAGCATAACAACTAAGTAAAAAAGAAAAACAGCTCTATTGGGGAGGCAAGACTGTGGGTGATGTTCTTTTTGAAAAGATTTTGATATTGAAAGTTTAAAAAATTTAAAGACCACACTTCAGGATTGTTTCTAGGTTGTCAGTACTAAAAGTCCCTCCTACCCTATCCTAGCAGTGAAACAGAATCACAAACAAAATTATGGTCTGTTTATGCCAATCTCTTCCACTCACTGGGTTCTGGTGGCGGTGGCAGAGGTGGTGGGGGCTCTTCAGTAGCCGCTGCGGCTGCAGCGCTAGCAGCTGCGGCTTCGTTTGTCATGGACCTGGTGATCCGGCCCTTACGGCGGCCCTGACTGTTGGCAGTCTTTCGCCCCCGGGGTGTGGCTTGCTCTCTTTCCTCAGTTTCTTCTGCTGTACCATCCATCTTGTCCTTTTCCTTGGTATTTTCTCTGGACACAAAAGCAAATGAAAACTGTGATTCAAAAGTATACATACACCAAAGAAGGTTTTGGTTTTGGATATCATTTAAACATAAATTGAATAATACTACCTAATCTCTCAGTTACTTAAAAAAAAACTTATCAACAATTCTGCCATACGATAGTTTTTAAAAGTTCTGATCGGCTGAAATTAAGATATTTTATAAGACCTATTTTAAATGTTAATGGACTTAAAATTTAAACACATTTCAAACCAACTGATTCAGAAACCAGAACTACTCCATGAGAAAGTAACAAATGACAGCAGAAAACCTCTAGATCTGCAATCCAAAAGCAATAGGCTATACCAAAAGGCAGGAATTCTGGGGTTTTCTTTGCCTTTGCTCTAGGTTGACTCATGTATGAAGTTAAAACAGATGATCTTCACGATAGATGCCTTTTCTACTGTAATAATGCACAACATTGTTTTATAAAACCAAACTCAATACTCTAAATCATGCCTGATACTAATTATGTACAAATTGGGCAGTAATGGTTAATGCTTAGGAATGGCCTCTGGAGCCAGGCTGCCTGGGTTTATACCACAGTTGTGATTTACTAGCCATGTGATGACCTTGGACAAGCTGCCTCACCTCCATGGGCCTCAGTTTCCTCATCTGTACAATGAAAAAAAGAGTTTATTTCATGGGACTGCTGCCAGAATTAAAGGAGTTAAATAAAGTGCCCAGAACAATGCCTGGAACACAGTCAGCATCAAGTAAGTTTGCTAAAACTCTCTCAGAATATAAAGCATGTAGAAAAATAGTAGTTCCTATTAATAGCAGCAGTACTACATGTAATACTAGAAGACCATTCTCTGTACTACTTACCTTCCATGGTTGTTATATTTAAGATAATGTATTCAATGTACATTTTTGCAAATGAATGGATAGATGGGAATACTCAAAGACTCAATTATTCTTGATTAATGGAAGATTTTTTTTTTCCAAAAATAATTCTCTCCCCTTCAGTCCTAAATTGAAGTTACCACATAGCCCTTTCTCTTTACTTACTTATTCCCTCATAAAGCTGGCTTCTATTCTGCAGCCTCCTGTTAAAAGATGTTTTCTGAAAAGTCACCAATGACTTGGAAACTGCAAAATCAAATGACCTCTTCTCAATTTTCCCCACAACAGTCTTTTTGTCGCAACTGATGCTGCGGATAATTCTTATTTTTATATCACTTTAAACTTAGCTTTTGAAATATCCCCACTGTTATTCTGGCTCTCCCTCTGGGGATAGACCTTTCTCCTCCCATTCTTTCTTTTGGGTTTTTTTGGGGATTTTTTTTTTTTTTTTTGAGAAAGCGTCTCACTCCGTCACCCAGCTGGAGAGCAGCGGCGCGAACACGGCTTACTGCAGCTTCAATCTCCTGGGCTCAGATGAGCCTCCGACCTCAGCTTTCCAAGTAGCTGGGACTACAGACACGTGCCACCATAATTGGCTAAATTTTTATTTTTTGTAGAGACGAGGTGTCACCATGTTGCCCAGGATGGTCGTGAATTCCTGCGCTAAAGCAATTCTCCCAGCTTAGCTGCAATTACAGGAGTGAGCAACTGTGCTGGGCTCCTCCCATCCTTTCATATAGGGATTTCCCCCGAGCCTTAGAGCTACATGGGGTTACCCATTCTCTTAAGTTCTACTGGGAAGACTCCCAATCTTTATCTTTGGACTCATCCCCCAGCTCCCAACTGGAGGGGTTGTCTTCCCAACTACCTGCTAGAAGGGATTTCCCATCAATAGAAACTGAATATACCCAAAATCATATTCATCCTCACCTCTGCTCCTTGCTCTACCTCATTCTCTAATCATTTGTTGTTAACACTACTACCATGCTCATCATCATTCAGGCTTACAGATTAGATATCATCTTTAGCTCTCTCCCTTTTCCTATACTTCCTACATGTGATCTAATGCCAAGTTTTGGTTATTTAATCTCAGAAATGCCTCTCTCTCACTAATTCTACCATCTCTATTTCTGCTACCACTACACTTATTCAATACCTTAGTACCCCAATCCTGGCCTTTTCATATGGCTTCCCTGATTTATACCTCTACTATTCATTCTACTCTATCAATGGATCAGTATTCTAGCAGGATAGCTTTGGCAATAAACCACTCCATCCATTCTAATCCCTTTCTAACTATTCCCAAACAGATACACAGCATAGCCACCTGAATGCAGTCTAACACTTTTGGCTTTCATTAAAGCTCTACACAATCTAACTGCAATCCACCTTCCACTTCCCTTCTCAACGCACACTATGTTAAGTCTAATGAAATCATTATCTGCCACTTCTCAAAGCAGCATAGCTATTCATGCAGTTCCCTCTACCCTACCCACAGTAACCACTAGCTTCTGCATAAAGTCCTCCAAATTATCCACAGAGAAGTAGCTCGACCTCTTCTTAATCTGCCAAAGCACTTAACTGGTTGTCTGCTGATTTCTTACTGCCAGGCTTTTATTTCTTAAAGTAACACTTGTACTTTACCTAGTTTTTCCCCTGCTAAATCATGACTACCTGGGAATAGTATATATCTTACGTATTTTCACATTCTCCATAAGACTTAGCTCACATAGATAATAAATGAAAGTTTCTTAAATAATTTAGAAATTTTAACAAAAAAATAAAATCCAGATATGATAGAGTCCTATGTGAGAAGAACCACTGGCTACATGGCGTAATAAATGTCTAACCTAAACTAAAAGAAAAAAATATATTCTCTTATTGGTATCTTCATAAAGTATAAAATTACAATGACAGGAATATCTGTCTCTTTTAAAACCATGGCAAGTGACTAGCTACTTCAGCTGCCACAAAACTAGGTAAACCTTAAGTATTTCCACAAGGACTATAGAAATAACATATTAAACATTAAAAAGGAATAAACTACTGATACATTCAACAACCTAAACGAATTTCAAAGGCATTCATGCTAAGTAAAAAAGCCACAAAGAAGATGACATACTGTATGACTTCATTTTTACGTAATTCCAGAGAAAGCAAAACAGATCTGTGACTGCCTGAGGTTGGGAATGAGGAAAGAGAAACTGACTGCAAAGGAGCATATGGGAGCTGTTTGGGGTGATGGAAACATTCTGCATCACAACTGTGATAATAGGTACAAAAGTGCATATGCTCGTCAAACACATCAATGAACACATTTCAAACTGGCGAATTTTGTTCCATGTAAATTATAAAGCTAGTTCTTGGGGGAAAAACCACCAAACCAACTGTTGTGTCCCTGCCCCTACCTCACCCCTGTATATACACAAAAGCATCAACAATAACTGTCTCTGAGTGGCAGAATCATAGGTTAATTTTCTTTTTTTTTTTTCTTTTTGAGACAGAGTCTCACTCTGTCACCCAGGCTAGAGTGCAGTGGCACAATCTCAGCTCACTGCAACCTCCACCTCCTGGGTTCAAGCAATTCTCCTCTCTCTGCCTCCTGAGTAGCTGGGATTATAGGCGTGCGCCATTACGCCCAGCTAATTTTTTGTATTTTAGTAGAGACAGGGTTTTACCATGTTGGTCAGGCTGGTCTCAAACTCCTGACCTCATGATCCGCCCGCCTCAGCCTCCCAAAGTGCTGGGATTACAGGCGTGAGCCACCGTGCCCGGCCACAGATTAATTTTCATTTTATTTTTCTTTCTTTTTCTATTTTTCTATAATGTACAAGAATTACTTTTATAACCAGGAAAACAGCAACAACAACAACAACAACAAACAAACCAAAGACTCCATTTTATATAAAGTCAATAAAGATGGAATCTAAAATATAAAATGAAAACTCTTCCTTTCTTAGCATTTTTACACTATAAATACATACTACCTGAAGTTCAAAAGAAGATCCTGATAATGATTAAATTACATTCAATATATCCTGGGGGAAATGTATATATTACTATAACCCATCCCTTCTGAAAAGTAATAATAACTCATGACTTGTATATAAGTTCATTAAGTCAAAAGTTACTTAATACTGTAATATTCTATTCCTTAATCACATCAACTTAATCATGTAACTATTAGATGTATCTAAAATTTCGGCCAGGCGCAGTGTAATCCCAGCACTTTGGAGGCAGAGGCAGGTAGATCATCTGAGGTCAGGAGTTCTAGATCAGGTCAGGTAACATGGTAAAATCCCATCTCTACCAAAAATACAAAATTGGCTGGGCATCGTGGCACATGCCTATAATCCCAGCTACTTGGGAGGCCGAGGGTGGAGGTTGCAGTGAGCTGAGATCGTGCCACTGCACCCCAGCCTGGGTAAGAGTGAGGCTCTGTCTCAAAAATAAATAAAATAAAATTTTAGCAGATTAAATTTCATTATTTAAAAATAACTATACTTTTGCAGCAACATGGATAGAACTATAGAACTAAAGGCTATTATCTTAAGTGAAATACCTCAGAAACAGAAGGTCAATTATTACATTCTCACCTATAAGTGGGAGCCAAATAATGTGGACACATGGATATAAATAAAGAGTGGAATAATAGATACTGGAGATTCAAGCAGGTGAGAGGGTGTGAGGGGGTGGGTGAGGGAGAGAAATTACCTGATAGGTATAATGTACACTATTCGGGCAATAGTACACTAAAAGCACAGACGTCACTACTATGTAATATATCCATGTGACAACTGTACTTGTACTCCCTAAATCTACAAAAATGACATTTAAACATTTAACTTATAATTATTTAACTCACTTAGAGTCTTCTTTTTCATCTTTTTCTTCTTCATCTTTCTTTTCTTCTTCTTTTTTTTCTGTTTTTTCTGCTTTATCCTCTTCTTTTTCTTCTACTTTTTCTTCTTGTGAGGGTCGGGCAATTTGCTGCTAGAATGAACCATCATTTGTAAAATTCAAAGGCAACAGAAATAGCTCCTTATATTACAATAAATTATGTCTATCTAAAAAACTTTTAAATGATTGTTAGTCATTTGAAATGTAACTGGTGATCATGTGTTAAAAACCAGTCTAGAGGTTTTTAATGTATTCTATATGCACTACTTAAAGGGTCTTATACACACACACACACAAATGCTCATAGCACCTGGACCCATGAGAAAGTGAAAATGTTAAGATTTCACTTAGAAATCTGGGGTGGGTTCCCTTATTTGGCAACCTCCACATCTAATCTGTCACTCAGGCATTCCAATTCTACCTTAAAATTTGATAACCCATACATAATTTATCATGTATAAGATACCTAGTATGTTTCCAACTTTTTCATGACAATCAATAATGGTATAAGAAGCATCTTTACGTAGCTATACTTTTGAGAGAATGTCTACTTAATAGAACAGTAGACAGCTATGGTCATTATTAAGACTGAAGTAATTTGGAAAAATATTAAAAATATAATAAAGTGAACAGAAGTAAAATGCTTAAATATTTCTAAGCTGGGCAGTCAGATTAGAAATCCTTTTATCTCCGATGTCTCATTTGCAAAAGCCCTGTGACTCGAAAAGAAACAAGTGAAACTAAGTATGCACTGACTGCTACTATAGCAGTCCCCACCATATCAGAGTTTCGTTTTTTGTGGTTTAAGTTACCTGGAGTCAACTGCAGTACAAAAATAGGTGAGTGCAGTACAGTAAAATATTTGAAAAAAGATCACATTCATGTAACTTCTATTACAGTATATTATTATAATACCTCTATATTATTTGTTACTGTTAATTCTTTACTGTGCCTCAAAGTTTATCATAGGTGTATATATAAATTTATATATATATAAATCAAAGTTTATCATATACATATATAAATATAAATTTTCTTTTCCCCTAAGTTAACAAAGGCCTTATTTGCCTCCACAAAACAGGTCCCACATTATGCCTCCTTCTAATCCAAGGGGGAAGGAAAGAAGAAAATGAATCCTTCTTGGTCCACTTCCAGAACACTGCTGAACTGTGATATTTTAAAAATGATTCCTTTTTCACATTTCATAAAATCTCCCTCTGACGACGTTCTCTTTTGGTGTTATGGAATGACTTCTTAAATATTTCCTAGAACATTTAAGTGATTGCATCACATGGCTCATTATGCCTTGACATTATTTTTCAGATTTCAAAATGCACGTCAATGGCTTTTCTAACACTTGTCACTCAATCAACATAACATCTCACAGTTAAAATACTTTTAGGTCATGCCCATTAAACTCCCCACAAGCCAAATCACAATTGCCTCATCAGCAATGGGCACTGCTTTGCCTTACAGATCCTGAAATCAGAAAGTCTTCTCTCCAACTGCAACCACCCATTGCACATCTTCATTGTGGCTGATCCTACTTTGTCTTCATCGTGACCTTTGAACCCTTATTCTATCAAATTTTCACAGTCCAGTGAGAACTGCACCCACTATTCTACTTGGTAAATCATTTCAACACTGTGAATCCTTTGCTTGCTTTATCTAACCTTACTAATTTCTCACCCTGGCTGCCAGTTTCTCTTTCTTCTGGGTATTTATTGCTACAGAAAACTCATAAACCAGGGAGATTTTAAAATTTAAACTTTCAAACCATGAGTAGGTCTGCTTTACAATCGGGCAAGTTTTATTCAGCTCTGACTCCCTGGGACACTGTAGTGGTCATAAGACCTGTTCAAATGCTAATAAATAACCTAACCCTGCAACCAATGTAGCATCCATGTGTCACTCTGAACCAGTAAGATGACATAGTAAGGACAAATCATGCCCTTTGCCTAGCAAGTGGGCTGTGTAACCCAGAAAATTGTTTATAGCCTAAGATTTATGATGGGGCCATGTCAACTCAGCAGAATGTAAGGAAAAAGGTTCAGTATTCCCTTAGACTTGGGTAACACATGCTAACCATATTTCCCCAATACTTTTCTGCTTCTAATGCCAACAAGAGCTTCAAAGTAATCCCACACATTCCCTGCTGTCTAAAATCCAGCCAACATATAACTTCACTCCCCTTTCCCTGGTGCTAGAGACTAAGAAACAACTGCAGCACCTGCTTAAACCAATCAGTGTAAAGAAGGAAACAGCTCCTGGCTCTGCATAAAGTGTGGAAATGATCCAAAGCAATGGAGTGAGTTGCTGGATTTGAGTCTAGAGAAGTGTGTGGCACCTGTCCAGCAGAACCTCTCACTGCTCTGCATACTGACCAGGCAGTGGGGAGTGGGGAGGAAGCGCAGTTAGCAGCAACTGGGGGACCTCACCTTTGTGCAATATGCGTAAAGACCTATCACAACAACTGCCACTGACATCCAAGAGAATAAGAGATTACCTCCAATTTAAACAAGAGATGGTTGGAACTACTTTTGATTCTGGCAAATCTGTAAAGAGAAGTGCCAATCAATCCACATGGTCTAGGATGAAGGTTACAAGTTACATCCCTCAACTCTGCAGGGTGGCTGGAGCAAAAGAGGTCCATACCTTCAAGGGAAACCCTTTTAAAAGTTCCCTACACAGACACAAATATTCTCAGTGGTTCCTTGTTCAGGATTTTTCTTTTTCCCCCTTCTTTAAGCCCAATACTTGAGAGTCAATAAAACAAGTTTATTTCTGTCCAGGAGTTAATATAACATGAAACATTTCTATCAAACAACAAGCTATTCGCTATAAATGAATATTCAAGAGCACGTGTAAAACAAAATAAAAATTCAAATTAAAAAAGTAAAAGTTAAGTATATTTCTTTTCTTTATTTTATTTTTATTGTGACACAGGGTCTCGCTATGTCACCCAGGCTGGAGTGCAGCAACACAAGCTTGGCTCACTACTCTTTTTTCTCTTTCTCCCCTCTCTTCTCTCTCTCTTTTTTTTTCCAGATAGGGTCTTGCTCTGTCACCCAGATGGGAGCACAGTGGCATGATCTAGGCTCACTGTAACCTTTGCCTCCCAAGCTCAAGAGATTCTCGATTCTCCCACCTCAGCTTCCAGAATAGCTGGGGTTACAGGCGTGCACCACCACTCTCAGCTAATTTTTGCATTTTTAGTAGAGATAGCTTTCAGCATGTTGCCTAGGCTGGTCTTGAACTTCTGACCTCAAGTGATTCACCGGCCTCGGCCTCCCAAAGTGTTGGGATTACAGGCGTGAGCCACCACACCCAGCCGCAAACTATATATTTATCGCTGATAAAAATTACTTCCTATAAATAGGAGGCTGGGAGTACGGGATAGGGAGAGCAATCAAATGCAAATTGACAGGATCTAGCATAAACTTCAGCAGAACTCTAAAGAATCTTTTAAGTAAATATACCATAATCCCTGTGAGATTACCTGAGATAATCCTCCTGACCATAGCTTGGTTGCATGGCAGAGTAGTAAAGTGATTTTCAAATTAGTTCGATCTCTGTATCCACCATCTCCATATCAACAAGAGAGTTGATACATAAAATTTTGAAAATCTTAACCTTGTAACTCAATTCTGTTTTTAAAAAGAAATATTTCTAAACTTTTTTCTATACAGCAAATTCTCTATCTTTAACCCAGATCTTTTTCCTACACTCCAGACTTATGTGTCTAACTACCCGCTTTACTTGGACATCTCATTTGCATCTCTGCTTAGATACCTAATAGGTATTTCAAATTCAGCCATGTCCAAATTTCCCCTCAAAACCTGCTCCTCCTTCAGTCATGCCTATCACAGTAAATGGCAACTCCACAGGTCAAAACTTGGTGTTTTCCTTGATTACTGTCCTTCCCTCATCCTCACAATCAATCCATCATTAAAATCTTTTGGTTTTACCTTCAAAAGTACATCCAGAAACAAATCCATTCTCCCCACCTCCTCATTATAGCTTAGTCCAAGCCACTGGGATTATTAAAATAATCCCCTAAGTGATCTCTCTGCTTCTTCTCTTGTCTCCTTACAAACTGTTGTCAACACAGCAGCCAGACTAATCACGTCACAGCTGAAATCTGGCATCACTCTTTTGCTGAAAACCCCAGGGACTTCTTTTCTCACCTGCTATCAGCTCTAAAAGCATTCAGTTTTATACAGAGAGCCCTTAAACTAACACCACCTAATTTCTGAAAAACTGTCCCTCTATTTTGACACGAATAAATGGAATGAGTTACAGACACAATTAAAGAACAATGATAAATTTGGTGGCGTGACATGGTGGTCTAAATTCATCATTTAGCTCGCACCTCTCCCAAATTTCCAATGAAATAGAGAAATGTAAAACTGGAGGAAAAATCTTCAAAGGAAAAAATAAAACAAAAAAAGAAAAAAAATCTTCAAAGTAATAACTTAAAAGCTAATAAGGGCAGGGCTAGCCTACCGAAAGTGCTGACCAACCCAAACTGAGCCTACCTGGGGGGAAAGCAACCTAAGGCTCAGGTCAAGGTGAGGGTGCATGTGGCAAGTCTGAGATCTGCAATTACATTCTGAGACAGGTATTTTGAAACATGCAACAAGAATGTACAGAAGAAAACACGGATATGGCTGGATCTTAACAAGGATCAGTGTGTCACAGAGAGGAGGGAAAGTGTCTCCCAGACAACTTTAGGACAGAAACAACTGTTTCAGAATAACAAACATCCCTGCCCCACACAACTTCCTGCTAGAGATTTCTCCTCTAGCATCATGGGCAACTGGCTGCAATCTGGCAAAGGTAATGTACACTGTGTAAGTATCACCTTATCCCCTTACATTAATATAGGACTGAACATTTTCAACAGTAACATATACAATTTCTAAAGATAAAGTTATAAATACTATTTTGTAATGAGGAATAAACACTGTTAAAATTTGCAGCTAAAGCTTGTTTAAAACATAGATGGTCCCTGTCATCTCTAGCTAAAAGGGTATTACAAGACCTTGATTCCATGTTCTTTAGGGGAAACAGGAAGAAAACCCTGGCAATGTTCTTCTCTCTGGTAGAACAGTGCTTCCTATCTCACTGTCAATACTCAATTTATTCCTTTTCTGTCTGTATGAAGGCTGGCAAGCATCTATCCTTTGTCTTATGGTACTGCACCTGTCAGTATTCAAACATGCCCTTTTTCCTCCCTTCTCTGATCCTCATTAGCCCTACCGACCCATTTCACTATTCCACTTTATAAACAAATTTTAAAAACAAGGTCGCACTTCTGGCCACTTCCCTCACCTTCTATATCTTCTTCAACTCTGTGTAACTGTGTTTCCGCCCCCTCAATAATCCACTGAAAATCCATGTCTACGGCACCTTGGCTTACTCAACCTCTAGCAGCATTTTACACAGTTGACTCATGAAACACTCTCTATACCTTTTTAAACAAGAAATACTGTTTCCAAAGAACAGGTAATCACATCATGTGGGGTGGTAGTGTTCTGTGGGAAATAATGACCCAGAAAACATAAAAAGGTTATAGCTGTGAATAACGAAAGAACTGGGTTAACAACCTGTATCTGGTAAGCAGGGGCTATCAAATGAAAAAAGGGAGTAAGATCCCACCCCAATAAAAGGGTGGCTGAGTGGGAAAACCAGAAGAGACTTAATAATGCTAATGAACAGTTGCAATGTCAGAGCTCATGCATTTAAGTCCTTATTGTAATATCTATATAGGTGTGGACAGCAAGAGCCTCCATATTAGCTGTGGTGACTGCAGTAGCTCAACAGCCTCACTGGTAAGCATCTGTGAGCTATGGCAGCTGCTGATCAGTTACTTTGGAGAAAACCATTCTTAAAGTACTGAATTGCAACTGTAAAAACTACCCTTTTTCAGTTTTATACTTGTGGAAAACTACCTTTAGGAAAAGCGTCTTTTTTATTTTTGAGAGACAGCGGTCTTGCTCTGTCACCCAGGCTGGGGTGCAGTGGCACAATCACGGCTCACTGCAGCCTCGATTTCCCAGGCTCAAGCCATCCTCCCACCTTGGCCTCCCAGGTATCTAGGACTACAGGTATGCACCATCATGCCAGGCTAATTTTTATATAATTTTGTAAAGACAGATGGTTCTCGCTATGTTGCCTAGGCTGGTTTTGAACTCCTGGGCTCAGGCGATGCTCTGGCCCCAGCCTCCCAAAGTGTTGGGATTACAAGCGTGAGCCACCACACCCAGCCAGAAAAAAGTGCTTTTTGAAATTAAACTATCTAAACTCCACAAATGAAGTTAATATGAAACAAAATCAGGTTCCAGGTTTTTTAAAAGAATCCTTTATCAAGTTACCATGTTGTATTTCTCTCCTTTACTCTACCTGACCCCTCCTCAGATAAACAGACTGGCTAAAGATGGTATATTAGGTAAAGTATTAAGGGCTTCATATTTAATTACATGATTACTGCTGACACTGAAATGCATGACTCAGATGACAGAAGGGTATAAAACTTTTCTAATTAGTTTTATCACACTAGAAAATTAAAATATATTTGAAATACAAGATATACATTAAATAAATATATATATGCAAAACACTTCAAAATAATTACAACATCCTCATTAATTTAACAGAAACATCAGTGTTTAAACTACACACTCGGGGCAGAACTTCTGCTGTAACACTTTTCACTTGCCTATTTCCACCAACCCTGAAACATCTTCCATACATTAAGAAAACACACCTGGTTTCTGCCTCTGCGTTTCCCATAATTTCTTCTGACTAGAGCTTTATAATTCTCATTTTTCTTTGTTAAATAATAATATAAAACACAATCAGGAACACTCTGTAAGAAATAAAACAATTACTTTTGAAGATCCAATGAAATAAAAATTTTTTTAAATTAAATATTACTTTCAAGGAAAATCTCTGGTATCCTCAAAGTACAAATTAAAGAACACACATGGCTAGCATTTTAAGGCATATCTAGGGTCTAGAACTATTTACATTATATATACTATTTTAATGGACAGTTACAGTTAATTCAAATTATGTGAAAGATGCCAGGAACTATCAGAAACATTCAAATATTTTCTTTTTTTTTTTTTTTTTTTTTTGACTCTCATGTGCCTATGGAGAAAGCAAGGGAATTTTTTTTTTTTTTTTTTTTTTAGAGAAAGAGAGAGAGAGAATAGGAAGGAGAAAAAAGGAAGAGAAAGAGAGAGAGAGAATGGGGAGGAGGGAGAAGGAAAAGAAAGAGGGAGAGAGAATGGGAGTATTGCTTTCTTGCCCAGGCTAGAATGCAATTTAGTAATGGGTATTGAAAACCTCTTTTATACTGATAATTATACTTAATGATGTAATCAGGAAGGAGTAAGGGAAGAAGATAACAAACAAACAGCCAACCAATATTTAATTTAAACCTATGAAATGCTATGCGATTACTGAGGAGTGATTTACTTCCAATTATATAGTCACCTTTGGAATAGGTGTGAGGTGGTAATGTATGTTTTGTGTATTTGAAGTGGAGAGTACTATAAATATTTATTAAGTTTACTTGTTCCGGGTCTGAGTTCAAGTTCTGAATATCCTTGTTAATTTTCTATCTCGTTGATCTATAGAATCGTTAGCTCTTCTTGTTGCATTGATCCTTTTGCCATTATGTAATGTCATTCCTCGCCTCTTTTGATCTTTGTTGCTTTAAAGTCTACTTTATCAGAGGTGAGAATTGCATCTGCTGCTTTTTGTTTATTAGTTTATTTTTACTCTCTGTTCAATTGGTAAATCTTTCTCCTTCTCTCTGAGTCTTTGTGTATTGTTTCATGTAAGATGGGCCCGGATGCAGCATACCGATGGGTTTTGGCTTTTTATCCAATTAAAATATATGTAAGTTTAATACCAGCATTTGATGCTAGTTGGCTGTTTTGCCCATTAGTTGATGTGAATTTTTTATTGTGTTAAAGTTCTTTGCTTTTTGATATATTTTTGGAAAGGCTGATATTGGTTGTTCCTTTATATGTATAGTGCTTCTTTCAGAAGCTCTTGTAAAGCAGGCCTGGTGGTGGTGAACTCTCTAAGTACTTGTTTGTTCGCAAAAGATTTAATTTTTCCTTCGCACATAAAGCTTAGTTTGGCTGGATAGGAAATTCTGGGTTGAAAGTTCTTTTCTTTAAGGATGTTAAATATTGGTCCCCACTCTTTTCTGGCTTGTAGGGTTTCTGCTGAGAGATCTGCTGTAAGTCTGATAGGTTTCCCTTTATGGGTAACCTGAACTTTCTCTCTAGCTGCCCTTAGTATTTTCTCCTTCATTTCAACCCTAATAAATCTGGCAATTATGTGCCTTGGGGTTGGTCTTCTTGAAGAATATCTTTGTGGTGTTCTCTGTATTACCTGGAGTTGAATATTACCCTGCCTTGCCAGGTTGGGAAAATTTTCCTGAATGATATCCTGAAGAGTATTTTCCAACTTGGATTCATTCTCTTCATCACATTCAGGTACACCTATCAAACGTAAATTAGGTCTTTTCACATAGTCCCATATTTCCTGGAGACTTTGCTCATTCCTTTTCATCCTTTTTTCTGCATTTTTGTCTTCTCGTTTCATTTCACTGAGCTGGTCCTCGACTTCTGATATCCTTCCTTCCGCTTGATCAATTCGACTGTTTAAACTTGTGCATGCTTCGCGAAGTTCTCGTGTTGTGTTTTTCAGCTCCATCAATTCACTTATATTCTTCTCTAAATTGTCCATTCTCATTAACATTTCGTTAAACCTTTTTTCAAGGTTCTTAGTTTCTTTGCATTGGGTTAGAATAAGTTCTTTTAATTCACAGAAGTTTCTTATCACCCACGTTTGGAAACCTGCTTCTGTTATTGGAATACCGGTGTAATCTATTAAGCCTTGTTCCGTTACTGATGAGGAATTGCAATCCCCTGTAGAGGGAGAGGCATTCTGATTTTGAGTATTCTCTACCTTTTTACGCTGGTTTCTTCCCTTCATTATATATTTGTCCGTCTGTCGTCTTTATAATTACCGACTTTCTAACTGGGTCTCTGACGTCCAACTTGTTGATTCCCTGCGCCGAAATCTGAGCAATCCACTGAGCCGGCCAAAAGAGCGGTGTTAAGATTGATGGTGCTTTTCTGCCCGGGAATATCCGGACTCTGCACCAAGAACTGGCGTGCTAAGGCACCAGCAAAACCGCCACGCCGGCCACAAGAGTCGCCCTGGCGACCCGTGGAGCTCCTCCACTGGGAATCTCGTGGTCCGTGAGCAACTAATATTCGTCTGAAAGTGTGGCGTCCTCTCGTTCTTTGCGCTTTCACTGGGAGGTACGTGCCCGAGCTGCTAATCATCAGCCATCTTGGATCTCTCTCCCAAATATTTTCTTATTAACAAGTAAATTCCCCTTCGAACTACATATATGTAAATATTTAAAATGTCTTTGTTAAAAAACATTAAAATCAACTTTATGTTTATTAAATATGGAATGATTCACAAATCTGCTTGTCATCCTTGTGCAGGGGCCATGCTACTTTCTGCATTGTTCCAATTTTAGTATATGTGCTGCTGAAATGAGCACAAGACTAATATTTTAATTAGAAATGTAATGAGGTTCAAAAAGCATTGTAATCTAGTGTTTTTAGGGAAATAAAAATCAGGTCATCTTTCATTAACCATTTAGTTCTGTGTTCTAAGATTTCTATTATAATTGTAATTATCACTATATTAATCATGTGAGATGCTTCGCAGCCTTTTTAAAATCGGTTCTGCTTAACTTATCTGTGTGTGTTAGGGTACAAGAATTTCAAAGTAACAATCATCACAAACTTATAAAGATTCCTAATGCAAACCATGTCTTACCTTCCTCTCCAAGTAAGATGCAATTAGTCCAAAGTTTTTTGGATGCTGGATAAACCTGAGTAAAAATGAAAACAAAAACACACTCACACACAAACATTTCAACAACTAAAAAAGAAAACTTGGGAAAAGAAATACTATGTACAGGCTGGGCGTGGTGGCTCACACCTGTAATCTCAACACTTTGGGATGCCAAGGCAGGAGGATCACTTGAGGTCGGAGTTCAAGACCAACCTGACCAACATAGCAGAAATACAAAAATTAGACCGAGCACAGTGGCTCATGCCTGTAATTAGCCGGGCGTGGTGGCACGCACCTGTAATCCCAGCTACTCGGGAGGCTGAGGCAGAAGAATCTGAACCGGGAGGCAGAAGTTGCACTGAGCCAAGATCATGCCACTGCACTCCAGCCTGGGTGACAGAGCGAGACTCGGTCTCAAAAATAAAATAAAATACAAAAACTAGCCAGGGATGGTGGCACATGTCTGTAGTCCCACCTACTCAGGACACTGAGGCAAGAGAATCGCTTGAACTCGGGAGGCCGAAGTTGCAGTGAGCCGAGATCACAACACTGGACTCCGGCTTAAGCGACAGAGTGAGACTCGGTCTCCAAAAAAATTAAAAAAAAAAAAAAGAAAAGAAAAGAAATACTATGTATAGACTAATTTCCAGGGCTTTCTAACTGCCAATCTGAGGAACAACTGTAGAATCACTGGAGATTTTTAAAGCGCACAGATTTCTGGGCACCATATACCAGGAAATGAGTGAATTGGTCTAAGGTAACGCACAGAAATCTGTACCTTATAAAAGCTCCCCTGAAAGTCCTGACAGCACCTAAGCTTGGGAACCACTCTTAACATGACTCCATAACCCTAGTTCTTATCTGTTATCTCTTTTCCCACCTACAAACTTACAGGAAGATCAATATTCTCTACTTTTCAAAGAATCTATTCAAATGCCAAAATGGGGCCAAGTTTTTGTGAAAACAGTTCAATTTACAAGTAAATGCCAAATACTTTTTACTAACTTATGTAGAAATCTATAGAAAATAATTAAAAATATAAATTACTTGTCCTTAAAGATCTCCTTTTCATGGTCAGTCCAAACATTCATAAACTGCCTATCTTTATAAACCTTCATAGGGTCCTCCATAAGCCCATTCATATTAATGAACTTGACTCGTCTTTGTTCTGCATCAAACATCATAGGTGGAATCACAGAGAGCTGCCGCATTTGTTTCTCATTATTCTGGAAAAAAAATACAATTTACTTAGAATAAAGCATAAGCTAGAAATTAAGGAGGGCCATGGACCAATGTTCTCAATATATACTAAAAAACCATGTATACAGTTTAATGACAGTAACGGTGTATACCACAGCATCTAACATATAGTAATTACTTATATATCCAGTAAATATTCACTGTATGAATTATAGAGGCAGAGAATATCCATATCATTTTTTAAATAATCCACTCCTTTGAGAAGAATTATTTTTTTAAACTAAGCTGATACTTAACATAATAAAATTTAAACCTGGAAGATAAAAAGTAATGTCAAGTTCACTGAAGAGGTGACTTTATGGAACATTTAATTATCATATAGTCTCATTTTTTAAAACCTCAACATCATTTTAGACAACTCTTACCATCGTATTAGAGAACAATAAATAGAAAAATGAGCCAACAGGCATCAAAATCTAAGTCACTGATTTTAAATTAAACTCATTTTACTATTAAATGCTTCTTAATCTTACATAATCTTTCCATTGAAAACGTAAGGCTGTTATTCTTAGAAATAAAGCTTGTTTCAATTAAAACTTTGTTATACATGTAGAACTTATTTTTCCCAAAGTTTAACTGATGAAATTTACAAGTGCAAGCTTCTATTTAAAAACTTTTACCCAAATTACAAGTATTTACCCAAATATAAGAAAAAGTATTTCCCTAAAAATTTTCCTCATAAAAGTGGACACTGTTTAATAGTTAAGTCCTTATAAAGTCTCTAATTTCATGAGACACACTCAATCAGTTTGAATATTATAGTGTTTCAGACACATTAGATTGAAATGACATCAATACATAAACTAATTTTAGATGCTTACAGATGTTTCCTAATGGAATCAGTCAAAGAGCGAATAAAGAAATTTAACAAACATTTAATCGTCATTGTAGAAATAATGGCTATATATTCCAAGGGCTGAATGTCATTTCAATCATGTACTTTACAGGTAATTTTTAAAGCAATATAGAATAAGTGGTTATATTTTAAAGTTTTGAATATATTGCTACAAAAGAAATGAAAAATTGCTAGGCACAGTGGCTCATGCTTGTAATCCCAGCACTTTTGGAGGCCAAGGTGGGAGGATTGCTTGAGCCCAGGAGTTCAAGACCAATCTAGGCAGTGTAGTGAGACCCCATCTCTACAAAATATTCTTTTTTAATTAGCTAAGTGATAAACCGGGTGTGGTGGTTCATACCTATAATCCCAGCACTTTGAGAGGCAAAGGCAAGTGGATCACCTGAGGTCAGGAGTTCAAGACCAGCTTGGCCAACATGGCGAAACCCTGTTTCTACTAAAAATACAAAACTTAGCTGGGTGTGCTGGCATGTGCCTGTAGTCCCACCTACTTGGGAGGCTGAGGCAGGAGAATCACTTGAACCTGGGACGCAGAGGTTGCAGTGAGCCGAGATCATGCCACTACACTCCAGTCTGGGTGACAGAGTGAGACTCCATCTCAAACAAACATACAAAATGTTAGCTAGGCGTGGTGGTGTACCAGTAGTCCCAGCTACTCAGGAAGCTGAGGTGGGAGGATCGCTTGAGCCTGGGAGGTGGAGGATGCGGCAAGCCAAGATCACACCACTGCACACCAGCCTGGGTGACAGAAAAAGAAAAATCAACTTGTCAAAAAAAATCCTATGTCAAAAAAAGAAAAAGAAAAATCCACTTGTCCTGACAATATGCAATATTATGTGCAATATGTATTTAGGGCTTGAGATAAAATTTAGCAAGGATAACATCATAAATGTATTCCAAAAGAAGTATATCTCCAGGAATCTGGGCACAGTGAAGCTGGTGTGCTCTGAAACACTCTGATAACCCAAAGGTGTCTCTAGAAATGACAAAGATCCAGGCCGGGTGCGGTGGCTCAAGCCTGTAATTCCAGCACTCTGGGAGGCCGAGGCGGGTGGATCACGAGGTCAAGTGATCGAGACCATCCTGGTCAACATGGTGAAACCCCGTCTCTACTAAAAATACAAAAAATTAGCTGGGCATGGTGGCGCGTGCCTGTAATCCCAGCTACTTAGGAGGCTGAGGCAGGAGAACTGCCTGAACCCAGGAGGCGGAGGTTGCGGTGAGCTGAGATCGCACCATTGCACTCTAGTCTGGGTAACAAGAGCGAAACTCCATCTCAAAAAAAAGAAATGGCAAAGATCCTGAAATCACATAACAATGCACTGAAAAGCTTGAGTGTGGGATATCCCTCTGCGACTAAATATTGTATTTGTCCCTAAAGAGTTATGTATTTCAATGGACCAAAAATCAGTTTGGAATCCTCTTTGGGAAAGGAGAATATCAGAAGAAAGGAAAGAAAAACCACCTGTAAAAGTCTGTCTTGATCAGTATAAGAGCAATCTGAGAAGTAAAGTGGTTCAAGGAACTCTGAGACATAGTTTATATAGTTCTCTACCTCCTCCAGGGCTAGTCTGACTAGAATTCTGAAACAAAGTAACTTATAAGAACATATGATATACTTTTATTCAGTTATGAATGCAAAACAGGGTACCATAATCAAATACTGACAGAATCCTACCACAAATATCAACACAAAGACAAACTCTGTACAAATGGGCTATTTTTTCATCCTGGAGGAAAACTTACTACAACAGTTTCACAAGTAATGTTTCATGAGATCAAGCAACTTGATGGTTTAATTCACCACTGTATTCCCAATGCCTAAAGGAAAGTTTGGCACGTATAAGGCTATAAATAATTGTTGAAAGAATAGACTTGATTGAATATAGACATGGAAAAGAACACACAGTTCCAGAGTTTGCCTGGGTTGGGTATCTGGCTCCACTTTTTATTAGTCTATGAACTTGGGCAAATTATTTAACCTGCAGCTGGGCTTTAGTTTCTTCATTTGGTAAACAGCCATTAATTATAGCCTCTACTTCACAGAATTTTCA
Organism: Aotus nancymaae; assembly: GCF_030222135.1. Taxonomy (NCBI): domain Eukaryota; kingdom Metazoa; phylum Chordata; class Mammalia; order Primates; family Aotidae; genus Aotus; species Aotus nancymaae. The sequence goes on along the minus strand of NW_026988430.1, from coordinate 10,338,934 downwards.
TAGAGTTTAAGTAATACATATGAGGTGCTTATCACAATTGGCAATTTTAAGTAGTAACTACCCCTCAAATTTCCCCTCCTCAAAACACCAAAGATGTAGTCAGTCCACCACAACCTAAACCAACAATATCCATAGAAAGAGGAGAAACATATTAGTTAGGTTAAGTAGTAGTAAAGGGTACAGCAGAGGAATTCATGACACTGCTTTTTACTTTTGAATGTGCTACGTAGTGTGTAAAAGGAATTTAACTTATCTAAATTATTTCTAAATCATTCAACATTTTAGATTAAATCCACTTACTCCACTTAACTTTGCAAAATCAAGTATTAACTGTATACTTGTCTTCAAAAAATATATTTATTTACATTTAACATTTATTTTGAAGTATAAAACATTTAAAAAGTATCTTTGATCACTACTCAAGGCCAAACTTCAAATAAACCTCGTCTCAGAATTTTGAGACGAGGTTTAAGAAAAGCCATATAATAAAATCAAAACTAGCAAAACTCGGTCAATAGTAGGTGGCTTTCGGAACAATCTTGAGAGTTTGAAGAAAACTCAATGACAGAAATGGAAATTTATTCTTACTCTGCATTTCTGTATTAATATACAAGTAAACATTAGGCACCAGGGACTCAAAGACAGCCTGATCCAAAGGTATAATAATCGCACTCATGAAGACGACACTTTAGCTGATCATAAATATTTATTAAACAGAAAGATAAACACAATAGAAATAAATGTAAACTGACACTAATTAGGCATTGATTATTTCTGTTTTGGGAAAGTGAGTGAGGAAGCTTCACAAGGGAGGAAATATTTCTGTTGGGTCTGGAGATAAATTCTTCTTCAAATGTATACCTTGGTGTCTACTACCTGTTTCATAATTTTATTAATTCTGCTCTTTACACAGGTAAAGAAATGCCTGAAAAACAAAGTAATGACATTCACTACAAAAGTATATCTTCACCTTAAAAATTAGTGAAATGGCCTTCTTCTTCATAGATAAATCTCTTCCATATATAAACTTAATCTCTATAATCTCACTCACCTGCCCCTTTCACTTCATGTTACCATTATTGCCTGGGGACTATGTCACCTGCATACAGATGACTCTGGTATCTAACCAATCCCAGTTCAACTCTCTCCCAGGTTCACCTGCTAGACAGCACCCTTTGAAGAACATAAAAATGCATGCTCCTTTGCTACTTTAGGAAATGGCACCATCAGCTTAGTCCTCTAACCTAGAAACCAGGGAGTCACATTCTATTCCTCCTTTTTCTCATCTCCCACACCTTTTTATTACACTTTCCTATACATCCCTACCACTGTTGCCCTGACTCAGATCCTTATTTTTATCACAACAGCCTCCTCACCTCTCTCTAGGTCTCTCTGCTGCCAAAGCCATCTTTGTAAAATTCCAGTATGACTGTGTGACTGCCTCGTTTAAAAACGCTTCAACAGAGGCCTCAAATCTTTGAAACAGTCTAACACCTAATAAAGTTTCCACATTTACATACAAAACCCTTAACTCCTAGGCTACAGAGTTAAAACGCTTTAATAATTAAAAAATTAACTTGAATTAAATTAATTTTCTTACCTCCTGTTCAGAGAGCCCATCAATAATTTCAGAAATCTCATGCTCACTCCTAGCAATGGTGGCTGAAAGACCAGCTCCCCTCTGTCCAACTCTAAACATGAGGGAGAAATTAAAATATATTTAAAGGCCTTTTATAAAGAAAACATATCGATTAAATTAACTATATATTACTTTTCTGAGTGGAACTTTTTAACCAAGTTAAGAGAAGAAACATAAAATACTACTGAGTATCTACTTTTAAATAATATTTTTGGGCTGGGCACAGTGGCTCACGCCTATAATCCCAGCACTTTGGGAGGCCGAGGCAGGTGGATCACAAGGTCAGGAGTTCAAGACCAGCCTGACCAACATGGTGAAACCCTGTTTCTACTAAAAATAAAAAAAAAAAACTAGCTGGGCCTGGTGGCACACACCTGTAATCCCAGATACCTTGGAGGCTGAGGTAGGAGAATCACTTGAACCCGGAGGTGGAGGTTGCAGTGAGCTGAGATCACGACACTGCACTCCAGCCTGGGTGACAGAGCGAGACTCCAGCTTAAAAAAAAAACTGGCTGAGCGCGGTGGCTCATGCCTGTAACCCCAGCACTTTGGGGGGCCGAGACAGGTGGTTCACGAGGTCAGGAGATCAAGACCATCCTGGCCAACATGGTGAAACCCTGTCTCTACTAAAAATACAAAAAAAATTAGCTGAGCATGGTGGCACACGCCTATAGTCCCAGCTACTCGGGAAGCTGAGGCAGAACTGATTGAACCCAGGAGGCGGAGATTGCAGTGAGCCAAGATCGTGCCACTGCTCTACAGCCTGGGCACAGCATGAGATTCCGTCTCAAAAAAATTTAATTAATTTATAAAATAATAATATACTTGTGTCACCTATTAAAAACAATTTAAATGCTATGATTGAGATTTGAAGGTTACATGTTCAAATTTAAATGGTAGAAGTAGTTATGGAATACTTCTGAAAAACCATAGTTATTGATGCCATTTCCATTTCAAATAGCAGTCTTTGTATGCCCTGTAGTAAACTTAGAAAAATACATGAAACATTTTTAAACGGAGAGATAAAACTCAACCAACACCCCTTACAAAAATTTAATTGTGAGTTAAGGGGCTTACATGACTTTTTTTTTTTTTTTTTTTTTACATGACTCTTAACGAGACAATAAAGAAGAAAACTAAAGCTTTTAACAATTTTTTAAAATACCTTTTCGCTAAAACAAATCAGAATCTACCAAAGTCAAAGAATTTCTTAATTGGCCATCAACTGAATATAGTTTGATTATGTTGGTAATGAAGGAATAAAGGATATTCAGGTCTGTTCTTATTAACTGTCATTTCCAAACTATTTAATATTTTTAGGAACTAAACAATTTAGTTCAGAATTAATTTCAAAATATTCACTTATATTTAGATTCAAGAGGATAATATAAAAATTAAATTTACTATGATACAATGTTTACTGGTTGATAATAAAGTTTTCGTTACAACATAAAAGTTCTTTTAAGTTCATGGGTCCAAGTGAAGGTTTGTTATACAGGTAAACTTGGGTCATGGGGATTTGTTGTACAGATTATTTCATCACTCTGGTATTAAGCCTAGTATCCACTAGTTATTTTTCCTGATTCTCTCCCTTCTTCCATCCTCCACCCACCACACTCTGATAGGCCCCAGTATGTGTTGTTCCCCTCTATGTGTCCACAACATAAAAGTTCTTTATAAACTTTCTTCATGATCAGTTACAAGAAACAATAAATATTTGAAGGAAAATATCACAGTCATTAAACATCAAACTACTTACCGCTGAAATCTTTCTTGCTGTTCTCTCTGTTTTCGAATTTCTGGAAACTGCTTTTCATAGTATTCCCTTGTTTTGCTTTCTTTAGCTTTCCTCCGAGGATTATTTTCTATTCTGTCCACTTTTTTCTCCCATGCCTCCATGAGCTGATCATAACGCTGGCAGATTTTTTGTTCCTATTAAATATCCGTAGCAAATTAATAATAATTAAACTAAACTCTGATTCTGACAAACCAAATACTTTAAAATAAATGCTACTTCTTAAGGTTAAGTCAGAAGTACATTTGGCTTATGATTCAATTGTGAATGAAAAGCTGAAAGAGGAGAGAGGAAAGGTAGCTCCGTTTCCTACTAAGATCAACACACAGAGCACAGTTTGGCTGGATTTTTTATTTAACATTAAGGTTATGCATATTTATAAAGTAATTGACAATCTACTACTAGTATTAGCTGACCAGTTACTTTCATTTTGCTTAAAACATTATGTCATTGTTGTCCCCAAAAATGGAAAATTAAAAATACAAACATGTAAATAGTTCATAATCTGACCAATTACCCAAAGGCAACCATATGAACATTTTGTTGTTATCCTTCCAATCTGCGAAAGAAAACACGCACACTTTAACTGTTTTATTGTTGAAGGTTCTGGTTGATTGCCATTTTTAGCTATTATAAATAATGCTATCTAATAAACATTTTCGACAATATGAAAAAGGCAGAAATTGGTTGGTTATACTTTATCATAAAAAGAAATCCAGGCTGGGCACAACGGCTGATGCCTGTAATTCCAGCACTTTGGGAGGCCGAGGCGGGCAAATCACAAGGTCAAAAGATAGACCAGCCTAGCCAATATGGTGAAACCCCGTCTCTACTAAAAATATAAAAATTAGTTGGGTGTGCTGGCAGACACCTGTAGTGTCAGCTACTTGGGAGGCTGAGGCAGGAGAATCGCTTGAACCCAGGAGGCGGAGGCTGCAGTGAGACAAAATGGCGCCACTGCACTCTACCCTGAGCAACAGGGCAAGACTCTGTCTCATAAAAAAAAAAAAAAATCAGTGAACTACATGAAATTGAGATTTAACGTTTTTAGAGAAGTGAACTATGATACCGTTTTGTAAATAGAGAAGAAAAGACTAAAGAACCCTCCATTATAGACAAAGAACTGTCAACATATCTGATGACACATGGATAGAGGAAAGTGAAGAAGGGCTCATGAAAAACTGCTAACATGGTCATCTCAAGAAAGCAGCATTAGAGAATATTATCTTTCTCAAATTCCATACCACATCCCACTCCCAATTCTCAATTACTCCTACATGTCTTCTGTGTCCTTCACCTTTTCTCCATTTCTACTATTACCCTCATAATCCAGGCCAACACCATCCCTCTTCTAGATCAAAACAATAGCTCCCATGCATTCTTTTTTCTTTTCCCCACCTGCAACTGTCTTGATCGAGTTACACCATGCATTCTTAATATTGTAGCCAAATGCAAATTCTTAAAATACAAATCCAAACATTATGCAACCTCCAGGACAGTATACAATCTGGCTCTGGATTCCCTCAGTAGCCTCATTTCTCACACTGCCAGCTCAGTCCACATTCCCTCTAGCTCCCAGACATTCACTTAAGCAGCTCCCTCTGCGTATACAAGTTTGCAGAGAATTGGTTTTCCCATGAAACTTCCCCTCATAATTCCTATCTGCCTTAGGTGTCCTCCTCAGTCATCTGTAGTCCATGACCATGGTGTGATCCAATACTATGACTACCTGCTGACCTGTCTGACTCTCATCACCTTAGGCTCCCCCTAAAACTACTAAAACCATATGGCTACCTTGTTCACCTTCACAGAATATATAGGACAGAGTACACAGCCAAGCAATATTTAAGCTAATTGGTGAACATACAAACCTTACAGTGTTTGCATCACCAGTGAGCTAATCTAGCGAGTACCACAATTACAACAAAATTACTTGGAAAGGGAAAAAAAATACATGAGAGCTAATTTCTTATTTGATATTTATATGTTCTTGGCAAAAAAAGAAAAAAAAAAAAGTAAGACCATAATTTAAGATAGTACCTGAAGGAACAGACTGGCAAATTAGAACATTAGACATTTTCCACCAAATAAAAGCGGCTTACTCTTGACCTTTACAACTCATTAAACTGTCAGGTCATTAAACTTAAGCCACAAAGTTCATTTTTGATGTAGATTTAAAGAGCAGCATTTATTTAACAGACACTTGAATTTAAATGTATTAACAGTTAAACTGTAAATTTATTGCTAACTGTAAATCTGTAAAATCAGTATAAACATACTATGAAAAAAAATCACTGGCATTATATTTTCTATAACTTAATTACCATGAAGATTATATAAACACAAAACTTTTGGACTGTAAGTCATATAACAAAATATGGAAAACTATTTGAATTTGAAAAAGCTGAACCCTAGCTGACCCAGTTTCTAATAAAATAAAGAATAGTAATATCTAATCAGCATGACTGCAACTTACCCACAAGTGTTTGAGGCTTAAGAAACTAAATTATCTATCTTTCATATTTTTTAAACTACTCACCATTTTCTTTATTTTGACTAGATGAAAATGTTCTAGATAGGTGACCAATGAAATTAACTTGATAATAATATTACATGTAAATTATGGTATCAAAATGTTACTAGAATTAGATTTCAGTCATGTATACAGTCACTTTCTAAATCAACACTTATCCTCAAATGGAGTCAAGGACCATTCTCATTAATAGTGGGAAAGTGAATGCCTAAATGAGCACGAATGGGAAAGCTGTACAAATTTCAGTTAACAAGGATAGGACCTCACCCTTTGTTTTCTTGCATGATTTCTTCTTTTAAAAAATAAAATGAGTTTTTTCCTCATCACCTGGTTTCTAGAAGAGAAAAATATGGTTGCATGACATTAAGAAAAAGCACAATTTAATAATGTATTCGCTTTTTTCCCAAAGACACTGGAACACAGGCAAAAATCACTTAAGAATTTATAATGTAAACAAAGTTAATCCTATTTTTTTCACGCTGCAAAATAAGACTTTATAATTTTTGCAAAAATTAGAACTCACTAAAGTTCCTCCCATTCTACAGTAAGACTTTATACAAAATAGTTAACTTTCAATTAGCAAATCCAATTATAAGGCAAATATTTTCAAATTAAAATTACAGTTACTTATCCTTCTTAACAACTCTGGTGACATAAACATCTTAGTCTTGGAGGATAAGAGGTAGAAGAGAAGGAAACTCTTTTAAAGTTACCTCCCTACATCAGGTAAGGTGCTAACCTCCCTTCTATGAGGATAATGTATAACAACATATGTAGAGACAGATGACTTCCGCTTTAAACAGAGATTTTCTTCAGTCACAGAAATGACACAATCCACTCTAAGAAGTAATAGAGGGCAATGTGATAAAACAGCAAGATTTCTAATATATCTTAATCACTTTTTAAATTGGAAGCATTGTGACCTTCAAAAACAATGACATGCAGGTTCAAATATAAATATTTATACCCCACCTACTTCCAGAAAGGATTTCAAGCTGATTATTCAAATATAAATACAAAGCCAAGGCAAGTAGAAGTAATTTTGTGGATTATCTGCCACTCTGGCCTAACAGTGACACTGGTTCCACTCAAGTAAGCATGGACAATCAGGAGCTGGCTATATGAAAAAGTAGCCAAGAGATGAAAAGAATTATTAAAATGTACATTTGCTATTTCATACAAAGCAAATGATGGTGATGAAAGAACAGCTACTGAATGACTCATACAGATGCATGCAGCTGAGGAAATATTTCAAAAGGTGTTGTACAGGGAAGCATTACCATATACTCAGTTTGCTCTAATGATAATTATACGTTACTCAAAAGCAAATGACAATCAACAAATACAATCTTAAGTGTTTCCTAGGAATTTAAATGAAGTCAGCCAGTCAGTAATCCATCTCAGGATAGTGTGCTGAGCACTAAATAGGCAATGTAGATGACATGAAATAAATCAGACAGAACTGCTCTCCAGACTGTATTAGGAGAAACAGGACAGAACATAAACATAACTGAGGCTTTGGGGGAGAAAAAAAAGTCATTAAAAGTAGCAAACTAGGTCTTATCTGCTCTTCTCCTCTTTAAAAATGTTACAACAGCTAAGCAGTTCCAAAACAAGGTATATTACTATGTGAGTTTTGACTGATTTACTTCTAAGGGTTCTCAAGATCATAATAGCATCTCACAGAAAAATTCACAAATACATTAACTTTTATTACGAACCACTTATTTAACAAAAGTTAAAATTATTCAAGTTCAATTGTTTTCATGCATACTACCATGCAAATTATATTTGCCACCAGTTCTGCAAAGTAGTCAATAATTGCACATACTCTTAGTAAGAAATTTTTAAAAAGAAAAAAGTATATATATGTGTATATATATAATAAATAGCAATGTGCTCATTAGCAACCATACTAGTAAATAATTATAATGATATGGTTATACTTAATAAAACATATAAAGTAGAAATATCACATTTTTGTCACAAACTAAGAATAATTCACCTAAAATTCTCTTAAAGTATAATTTTTTTAAAAAAGATACCTATCTAGCTTCCTTTCTTACTTCAATCAGATCAAGAAATCAGATTTTCTTTTCACTTATTTTCTTATTCCAAAATCTGCATCCATAAAGGCCTGGTACTAGGATGAGCAAGGCTAAGCAAACTATATTCTGGAGCAGCCTCCTCACCCACATGAGGTGACTGAGCGCTTCCAAGGCACCAGGACATTAAATGGCAGAAGGGTCTACAAATACCGTCATTAGCAAGAGTCATGGAAGGGATTTCCCTAGAATAGGATTTTGAATAATGATAAAATGATCCGTGGCACTTCTACTTTGCAATGGCAGATGTGGCTTGGTGGGGGACGGTGTCATCACTAGTCTTAAATGAAAAAGCTTCATTATCTTACTTCATCATGCGCCTTGCAGGTACTCCACTGAAAAAAAGACAAAACAGGAGGCAAAAAATTCAAGCCTCAAGGTAAGCCATTTCAATGTTAAGTATCCACCTTTTTTACTAGCAGATTATAAAACCAGCTAGTGTTATGCAACAATTTATTTCATTTTTTTGGCCTCGGAAACTCAAAGCTGTTACCCCAACCCCCAAGAAGCCAGAGGAAGATAACATATAGTAAAACAACAGCAAATTACACAAATCTAAAACACACCTACACTATATTATAATACTGTCAGCAGATAACATAAAAATGATCTCTTTATAGAATATATGGTCTTTAATTGAAGAACTCCAAAGATGATCAATACTTACGTCTTGATGTTCTCATGGTACACCTTGGTATCTGATGGCTGGTTATAGAGTGGCTATAAAAGAAATCAAATACTTATGTATAAAATGTTGTACATATGTCTACAAAGAGACAAAGAAACAAAATTTAAATGTAAGCACAGGTAAAGTACTAATGGATCTATACAATAACATGCCCTACCAAAACCTTAAACTTTTAGATTCCTTAAGTAACTGTTAATCCCATCTCCTAATGATGCCACTCCCATAAGACAGTTTATAAATGCACTGTTTCCCATAATAAGTATATTTACGCACAGAATTTTAAATTTAAAGGTGGATTAATTTTTAATTTCAAAGGAGGATTAAGCATTGCCACTATTTGAACAGTAAAATTCAAAGAGCTTTCTAATTCTGTTCTTAATTCTCATTCTACCTGGAATGATTAAATAGCTGCTAAAGTAAAAACATGCTCAGGATAATGCTTCAACAAAAGTTTGCAAAGGTAACCAAGTTCACTCACCATTACTTTAAACTTCATCTCAAACTCTGCTCAGCTACATCTCTCTTATCCCAAAATAAATGGATCATATTCCATCTTATCCCTAGAAAAACTACTACCAAAAGAAAATATCACTGGAAATGAAAAAATTAATTTCTTACTTACCAGTTCAACTTTTGGGCCAAGACCTTCAAAAATTTTATGAGCTTCTTCTGCTTTTTTCTAGAGACAAAGACATTGTTACATAATTAAAAATTACATTACCTAAGTGCAAAATCACTATTTAAAAAATATTTATCTAAGACTAATCTACAGATGAACTTATCCTTATTTCCAAATATCGTTCTCCTATATGATATGCTGAAATATGCTCCAATTGTTTTTTATTTTTTCTTAGTTTGCAGTTACAATGATGGAAACTCTTAAATTTTATTTTCATAGCTTTCCTCACCAAGTTCAGTCAAAACTTAACATTTATATTGAAAGCAATGCCTGAAGAATTTTTTGAGACAAAGTTTTACTCTTGTTGCCCAGGCTGGAGCACAATGGCGCAATCTCAGCTTACCGCAACCTCCGCCTCCCAGGTTCAAGCAATCCTCCTGCCTCAGCCTCCCGAATAGCTGGGACTACAGGCATGTGCCACCCGCCCAGCTAATATTTATATTTTTAGTAGAAACGGGGTTTCACCAAGTTGACTAGGATGGTCTTGATCTCTTGACCTCGTGATTCGCCCGCCTTAGCCTCCAAAAGTGCTGGGATTACAGGCATAAGTCACCACGCACAGCCAAGAATTATTAAGTTTTTAAAAGCTAATAATTATATTAAGAATCTAAAGAGAGGGAGTGAAAATTCACTATTAGAAATAAATCCCCCAAACATTCTACATATTTTAACTCATACCATCTTTAACAGAAACTTAAAGCAATAAAATACCATAAAATGGCCACTCTTTACTGTGGTAAGCCACATTGATCTCTTTGAAGGAAAGATTTTTTTTTTTTTTTTTTTTGAGATGGAGTTTCGCTCTTGTTACCCAGGCTGGAGTGCAATGGCGCGATCTCGGCTCACCGCAACCTCTGCCTCCTGGGTTCAGGCAATTCTCCTGCCTCAGCCTCCTGAGTAGCTGGGATTACAGGCACGCACCACCATGCCCAGCTAATTTTTTGTATTTTTAGTAGAGACGGGGTTTCACCATGTTGACCAGGATGTTCTCGATCTCTTGACCTCGTGATCCACCCACCTCGGCCTCCCAAATTGCTGGGATTACAGGCATGAGCCACCGCACCCGGGCCTTCAAGAAAAAGATTTTAATGAGCTAATTTTCTAGTTACAAGGAATCCTTAGTAACAGCTGAACAACAAAGAAAACCGCTCATTTGTTATTCAGAGTACTCAGTAGTGGAAAAAAATGCTGAATTATATCTATTTGTAAACTGCTATTTCCTTTTTTATTTTTTTTATTTTTGAGACAGGGTCTTACTCTGTCACCCAGGCTGGAACACAATGGCATGATCATAGCTCACTGCAGCCTCAACTTCCTGGGCTCAAATAATCCCCCCACCTCAGCCTCCCAAAGCTCTGGGATTACAGGTGTGAGAAACAGCACCTGGTTGCTATTTTCAAAAGTAAAATAATCTAGACCAAAGTGTTACCTAGCAGAAATCTTGCCTTGCTAAGATTAACCTACCAATACTTTGGCAACAAAAATTTTAACTTAAAACTCTCATATGTTCATATTATAATTTTCATTCTAAGTCTACAGACAGAAGTAAATAATTCTTCAAACATATGTTCAGTATGTTCTACGTGCCAAGCACTTGCTAGACACTAAGAAAACAATGAAAAAGATAAGTCTTCCCACCATAGGAAGACGAGGGGTCTTGAAAGCCTTACTAGAGAAAATGATACTTGAGCTGGGGCTTGAGGTATAAGTGTGCCTGGCAGAAAAGACAAAACATGGGGCCACCTGACGGCAGGGGCAATATAGTAGGATATAGGTACTACTAACAAAGGAGCATCCAAAACCTCTTCTGGTGGGATATCACTAAGAAAAGAGTACTGGGCAAGGGCCAGATGGATAAGCATGTAAACACCAGTAAAGGTTTGGGCTATTCTGTAGAAAGTGGCAAATCATCAAAAGATTCTATTTGGAGAATCATGTGATGGGATGAAAATATGAAACATGGGTTAGAAAGGAACAGACTGAAGGAGACTCAATAACTATGTGGGAGATGAAGGCTCAAATTAAGCTAACAATAAAGGTAGAGAAAGAAGCCAAAGACCAGACCAGTATTTAGGTAGGACTGATGCTCTTCATTGATTACCTGAACATACATGAAATGGCAAAGAGATAGAATTGGCTAATTCCTAGGACGCTGGCCTAGATGACCAGAGGTGCTGGCACAGAATATACATCCTACTATCATCCTTTTCTTTCTTCTGATGTCACATTCTCTTCCAAATCCACCAATCAAAATATAAATAAGGCAGGTCGCGGTGGCTCACACCTGTAATCTCAGCACTTTGGGAGGCTGAGGCAGGCGGATCACTCAAGGTCAGGAGCTCGAGACCAACCTGCCAACATGGCAAAACCCTCTCTCTACTAAAAATACAAAAATGAGCCAGGCATGGTGGCACGCACCTGTCATCCCAGCTATTTGGGAGGCTGAGGGTGGAAAATCGCTTAAACCCAGAAGGCAGAGGTTGCACTGAGCCAAGATCGTGTCACTGCACTCCAGCCTGGGTGGACAGAGCAAGACCTCGTCTCAAAAAAAAATAATAATAATAATAACATATATATGAACAAGATATTCCTGAAAATTTCTCTAGTAGAATCCAACAATCACTTTTCTTTATGCATTATTATTCTGAAATTAAACATTTACAAATATTTTTGGAACTTACAACTGATAGAGTAATATCAAATTGAACTGTTAAAAATAGTCTGTTTAGAGACTAAACAAATTTAGTCTGAAATTTATGATGCAAGTCAACTTTTCTCAGGAAGTCAACTTTAAAATTAACACTTTGGGGCAGTTTTTTCTCCCTCCCACTAACTTTCTAAAGAAAAGAAATGGTCCCTCTACCTCTTAAGCCACACTTGGCTTAATTCCAGCTAGTGTAGACTGCTGCCACACAAGAAATAAGAGGGAGGTGTACTTTTGTCATTACTCCATTACTCCTTGCCTACAGTGCTAAAACAGATAAGCTCATTCATTTAAAAAAGCTAAAGAGGCAGGGAGGGCCTTTCAAAAGAGCATAGTGGGACAGAAAAAGCCTTGGGGAGTACATATGAGAAAGCCTGGGATCTAGGCCCACTGTACTCTCCTACGCCCCTCTGGGAGCCCCCTATTACAATTCTGAAACTGCACAGGTACATGCATAAAACATACATAAAAAAGAAAAGATGAGGCCAGGCATGGGGGCTCACACCTGTAATCTCAATACTTTGGGAGGCTGGGGCAGGGGGATTGCTTGGGGGAAGGAGGATTGCTTGAAGCCAGGAGTTCAGTATCAGCCTGAGCAACACAGTGAGACCCTGTCTGTTAGAAAGAAAAGAAGGAATAAAAGAAAAGAGGCCAGACGCAGTAGCATTTTGGGAGGCCAAGGCAAGTGGATCACTTGAGCCCAGGAGTTCAAGACCAGCCTGGTCAACATGAGGAAACCCTGTTTCTACCAAAAATACAAAAGTTAGCTGGGTGTGGTGGTCCACATCTGTAATCCCAGTTACTTGGGAGTCTGAGGCAGCAGAATTGCTTCAACCTGGGAGGCGGAGGTTACAGTGAGCCAAGATTGCGCCACAGCACTCCAGCCTCAGAGACAAAGCGAAACTCCGTCTCAAAAAAAAAAGAAAAAGAAAAAGAAAAGAAAGAAAAGAGAGGGAGGAGAGGAGGGAAAGGGAGAAGAAAAGAGGCAGAAGAAAAATGAAAGAAAAAAAGAAAAAAAAGGAAAAGAAAGATGACTTCTATAGTTGCCATGAGTTAAAAACAATCTTCACTGTAGAAGGTAAGTCTAAAATTAAAACAGATTTCAGATTTGGTTTTCTTCATAGAATGAACAAGAAACCAAATGTGTAAATGTTAATAGATAAAAAAGAGGTGTAAAAGGAGTTTTCAAGTTTTGCTAACGTGCACCAAGAAACATACTGATTTCCCAGTGAAGCAACCACAGAACTAATATTGTAAGACAAGGCTCATAAGAAATTAAATCATTAGGAGGCCGAGGCGGGTGGATCACGAGGTCAAGCAATCGAGACCAGGATACATGGTGAAACCCCGTCTCTACTAAAAATACAAAAAATTAGCTGGGCATGGTGGCGCGTGCCTGTAATCCCATCTACTCAGGAGGCTGAGGCAGGAGAATTGCCTGAACCCAGGAGGCGGAGGTTGTGGTGAGCTGAGACCGCACCATTGCACTCCAGCCTGGGTAACAAGAGCGAAATTCCGTCTCAAAAAAAAGAAAAGAAATTAAATCAATTAATAATTATCACCAAATCCAATTTATTTGAAAAATTCATACTAAAAAAAAAACACACACACATTTTATAAAACTTTAAAAAAAAACTATCAAATCTCCATTGTTATCACTGCTAATCCCTATTTACTTTATCTTTGAGTCACAGTCACAAACTGGCCATGGAGTCCATGAGCCCATAAAAGTATTTTGCAGCTATGCAGAGGATTTTTTTAAACAAATCATAGATTTTACATAAAACCCCATATTTTGAGCTTTTCTTAAACAATGGAGCAACTGTATATCCTGGGCCACAGCCCCCATCTTAGGCATGGTCACCTCCATCTGTTCCTTTACTGGATTTATCTTCATGCAGACTCTTGTGGCCATACAATAAATTGGACTAGTGTTGAACCCAGCCAAGAAAATAATATTAATTGCCCATATGTTTACCTGCCCATGACACTTATCACTAGCATAAATATGTTTCTAAACTCTCAGTTATCTACCTGATACATGTATATCTGAATCCAAGGTCATTCCTATAAATGTTTATTTATTTATTCAGCTTTTAAGTTCAGGGGTACATGTGAATAAATATTTATTAATTTACAATTGCTTTACTTAAGGTCAATTTCCTTTAGGCTCTGGGCTACTATAAAGTTACAGACTGTGTAAGATAAACTGACAAATGAATTCACTCACTACAGAGCAAACAAATCTAAACAACAATCCTAACTTTTACCTGATGATCACCTTTGGCTAAAAGCCTATTCTATCACACACAGTATAAAGCATATTATCATTTTTTGCACTGTGGACTTCCGGAAGCCCACTGTTAGACAGCTCTGTTGAAACACTTTCTTCATATTGAGGTAAAATCAGTTTCCTTTTATCTGCTAGTTCCTGGGCCATGTTCTGGCCAAAACTAACTTTGTTATTACAAAAATGATTCATAGAATACATGCCTGGTTGTTCTGATTCCATGATATTTTTAATTAAGAGTATGAAAGTAAACCTAAAAAAGCAAAGTCTATCTAAAGGTCAGAATCTACGATGAACTTGGTTTTTCCTTTTGACTGAGTTTTGCTGTGTTGTCCAGGCCAAAGTGAATGGTGAGATCTCAGCTCACAACAATCTCCACCTCCCGGGTGTAAGTGATTTCCCCGCCTCAGCTTCCCGAGTAGCTGGGACTACAAGGGCACACTACCACACCTGGCTAATTTTTGTATTTTTAGGAGAAGACAAGGTTTCACCACGTTGGCCAGGCTGGTCTCAAACTCCTGACCTCAAGTGATCAATGCGCCTCAGACTCCCAAAGCACTGGGATTACGGGTGTAAGCCACCATGCCCAGCCTTGAACTTTTTAACAAGTTCAAACCATAGCCCAACTATCGACTGTGAACTAATGCTGACAAGAAACTTCATTTCCACATACAATGATCTTTCTTTACTGAAATGTTATCAGTAGTCAGCATAAAACATCTTTTATTAAGGGAAAAATTACAGAATGGTTGTTTTACATTATATGCTACCAAACTTGCATTTCAGTATTCATACAAAAGGAGACTCAGCTGACAAAGTTTTACTGATTAAATATTTATGTAATATATAATGTAAAATGAAATATTACATAACTTAAGGCACAAATTAAACTTTTCTTTCAATTGATAAGAAAAAAAACACCAAGCTCAGTCAGCCAAAGCTTATGAACATTAAAAATTATAAGAGAAATCAGCTTTTAATAAAATTAAAATTATACCAGAACACATTCAAAACTAAAAAGGGCAGAGACAAGTGGGTTTAAAGGCCTATGCTGCCAGAGATGGTATGAGCTTACCCGATTCTCATCATAAATAATTTGGACAATACTGCGGTGTTTCTGCTCCACAGGAGGAGGGGACACGGGCTTCTCAGGCTCGGGAGGTTTAGCTGCCTCTTCTTCAAGTTGTTGCTAAGAGATCCAGAAAGAAAGAGTCAAATATGTGCTGCACACCACCCCCACCAGTGATTAACCGCTGGAGGTAGCACAGGCTACTAAGCTTTGCTTACAGATTCTGTAGGATAACCAAGTAATCCACGAGGGTCTCATGGACCAAGAGCTCAAAGAAAATGAATCAGATTTATTTCACAACACAAATTTTCGTAAGACAGAGTTTAAAAAAACAAAAAAACTAAGAGGAAGCATTTAGATTTTAATTCAGATTAACCTAAAGTAAAACAATAAGTTAAATTTAATGAAGGAACTCTATATACCTCTATCACAATGACCTTTGACAGTACTGAAAAAAACATTTTTCTATGTTATAGATACACAGTATACATTACTGTCTGGTGGGCAGAATATGGTAGAAAGGAGTTCAAGGATTAATCCTTAACTCAGCACAGCACCATGCCACCCTCAACACCTAACCTTCATGTGTTACAGTGCTCCAGCCAAAGGGCACTCAACAGAACTACAAAAATACAGACTGTTGCTGTGTGCAAGTATAAAGCAAAAATCTATCTATATTAGCTTGCCTGGGTTTGAGCCTCAGGGTCACCCTTTACAGATGGTATGATCCTAGGACCCTTTCTGGGTCCTTAGGTCAGTCTTCAGCAAACCACTAAACTACTCATAAATAAAGTAGGGGTAATACTACTACTGTCATACAGCTTTTTGAAAACACTAAATGACTTTATATATATAAAGCATATTACAACTATAAATTGCATATATTACCAAGTATTACTAGTGAGGCAAGCAGGGACTTGTCTGCTTTATTTCAACACCTAAACCAGTGCCAGTGCCTGATACCTAGTAACTGCTTTAAAAATATCCACATGAGGCCAGGTACAGTGGCTCACTGCTGTGGTCCCAGCACTTTGGGAAGCCGAGGCAGGTGGAACACCTGGAGTCGAGAGTTTGGGACCAGCCTGATCAGCATGGAGAAACCCCATCTCTACTAAAAATACAAAACTGGCTGGGCGTGGTGGCGCATGCCTGCAATCCCAGATGCTGAGGGTGGAGGGGTGCTGAGACTGTCGAATCGCTTGAGCCCGGCAGGCCGATGTTGGAGTGTGCTGATATCACGCCACTGCACTCAAGCCTGAATGGCAGGAACAAAACTCTATCGCAAAAAACAAAAAATCCACATGAATAAATATAGCATAAGTCCACGGCCTAAGATGATAGAAGAAAAATTAGGTAAAGCCAAATTAAGGTTAAGTCTAGTATAGCCTACAGGAAAAAATCATCTGTACTGCTAAATAAGACTGATAGTCAGGCCGGGCGCGGTGGCTCAAGCCTGTAATCCCAGCACTTTGGGAGGTCGAGGCGGGTGGATCACGAGATCGAGAGATCGAGACCATCCTGGTCAACATTGTGAAACCCCGTCTCTATTAATACAAAAAAATTAGCTGGGCACGGTGGCGCGTGCCTGTAATCCCAGCTACTCAGGAGGCTGAGGCAGGAGAATTGCCTGAACCCAGGAGGCGGAGGTTGCGGTGAGCCGAGATCGCGCCATTGCACTCCAGCCTGGGTAACAAGAGCGAGACTCCGTCTCAAAAAAAAAAAAAAAAAAAAAAAAAAAAAAAAAAAGACTGATAGTCAAAGCTCCTAGTCCTACAAATCAGATCATGCCCAAATGAAAGCATAAAAATCCACCAAAAAAGCCACCTATTGTGGCTCAGGAGGCTGCCCAATTGGAAAAAAATTAAAAATAAATTCACCAAGAGAGTCTAAACTGTTAGGAACACTTCCACTTTGGAATTACAAGCACTCATGCAGTCTGTTATCTGTATAAGCAAAGGAAAGATATTTGAAATTCTTAAATCCTTCTTATGATAAAGGGTTCTTCAATGATGCCCTTTCGTTCAGGCTTAGAGGGCCTTCTTCTATAATCCTTGGTAAGGAATAAACAAATCACACTTTGTAGTACCCAAAAAGCCTTGGGACAAAAACATTACACCTCAAAGACTAAAAGCGAATACACTCTCTCTCTCCCCTCACCTGTTTGTTTGTTTGTTTGTTCTCGGAATTACTGGCACCCACCACCACATGAGGCAAATTTTTTGTCTTTTTAGTAGAGACAGGGTTTGGCCATGTTGGCCAGGCTGGTCTCGAACTCCTGACCTCAGGTGATCCGGCCAGCCTCCTCCTCCCAAAGTGCTGGGATTACAAGCATTGAGCCACCACGCCCGGCCCTGTCTGTTCTTTTACATTAACTTTACAATGTACTTGCCATGTTTCAAAAAAAAATTTAGTTGGAATTTTATTGTAATTGTATGGGACATGATTCAGTGCAAGATAAACACACAACATTATTACTAATGTTTCCATCCAGCTACGACAGGTTTCTTTGTTTTCTCTAGTTATCTCTCATTAAATTTGTAGCTCTGGTACATTTCATAATAATCACACATTATATTTCATTATTTCTAATTATAATACATTGCATGTACATTTACTATGTACCAGATAGTGTGCAATATATTCATTATCTCAATTTATAAAACAATCATGTGATTTAGTTGGTGTTATTACTAGATTATTACCAGTATACAAGTAAAGAAACTAAAGTCAAAAGAAAGAAAAGAAAAGAGACTCAGCAAAATCAATCCAATAAAGACTTAACTAGAATTGTTGGGCATATAATAAAAATTTAATATGATTCAATGAAAGCAAAGAAGCATTTTAAAAACTGACCAGGCAGATTTGAAAAGGAGTCAAATACAAATTCCAGAAATAAAAACATAATTGTTGAAATTGAAGACAGATTTGACAGATTACATATAATTGAAAAGGAAAATGTAAGCTAGAAGACAGGCTGAAGAAATTGCTCAGAATGAAGCCCAGAGAAGTAAAAAATGAGAAAGAGAAACAATTAAGAGACATGGAAGACAAGAGTGGTAAGATGTTACAACTAACAGGAATTTCCTAAGTAGAGAAAGAAAATGTTAGAAAGGTTTTGTAAAAAAAGATAACGGCTCGAAATGTTCCCAAAGTGACGAAAAAACTCTACGCTTCAAACTCAGGAAGCTCAAGTTGGATAGATTTAAAAGGAGGGGAAAAAAAAACACCTAAATGCATCATCATAAAAATAATGGAACTCCAAGGAAAATAATGTATTGAAAACAACTAGAGGGAAATTCACATTATCCATGAAAGAATACGGATTTAGAACAACAGCTAATGTCTTAAAAATGGAAGTGAGAAGACAATGTACTAAGAAAAAATAATCACAAACCAAATTAATTTTTTTTTTAAGACGGAGTTTCACTCTGTCACCCAGACTGGAGTGCAGTGGCACGATCTCAGCTAACTGCAACCTCCGCTTCTCAGGTTCAAGTGATTCTCCTGTCTCAGCCTCCTGAGCAGCTGGGACTACAGGCATGCGCCACCATGTCCAGCTAATTTTTTGTATTTTTAGTAGAGACAGGGTTTCACCATGTTAACCAGGATGGTCTTGATCTCCTGACCTCATGATCCGCCCACCTCTGCCTCCCAAAGTGCTAGGATTACAGGCATGAGCCACCATGCCCGGCTAATATGTCTTTAAATAAACAGGCCAAAAATAAGACAATATTTAAGTCATAAAAACCAAACAAATACTGAATTTGCCAACTAAGAGACCTTCACTAAAGGAAATTCTAAGAGATGTTCTTCAGTACAAGGGTGTTCCCCTAGATGGAAGACTGGAGTTGCAAGAAGAAATAGTGAGCAACTAAGAAGACAAGACAAACATGTGGATAAATATAAATGAATACTGACTATACAACATATAGCTTCCAATGGATTAAGAATCAGATGAGAAGCAAAACTATAAAACTTTTAAAAATAATACAGTATAACTACCTTAATAACCCGAGGGGGGTTTCATATAAAATCTAAACAAATTCAGTTCAGCAAAAAAACAATATCAGGATCAAAGACCCAAATATAAGAGGTTTATAAAATTTGTAGAAGAAAACATAGGTATAAACTTGTGACCATGAATCAGGCAATGGCTCTTAAATATAACACCAAATGCAAGAGTGACAAAAGAAAAAACAAACTGAACCTCGTAAAAATTCAAAACTTTTGTACATCACCCAGGACTTTGGGAGGTCAAGGCAGGCGAATCATGAGGTCGGAAGATCGAGACCATCCTGGCCAACATGGTAAAATCCTTTCTCTACTAAAAATACAAAAATTAGCTGCGTGTGGTGGCACGTGCCTGTAGTCCCAGCTACTCGGGAGGCTGAGGCAGGATAATTATTTGAACCCGGGAAGCAGAAGCTGCAATGAGCCAAGACTGCGCAACTGCACTCCAGCCTGGCAACAGAGCGAGACTCCATCTCAAAAGAAAAAAACAAAAAAAACAAAACTTTTGTCCATCAAATGATACTATCAGGAAAGTGAAAAGAACCCACAAAATGAGAGAGAGGATCTAGTAAGTCATATATCTGATGACGGACTAAGATCCAGAATATATAAAGAATTCTTAGAACATCCACCTAGATTTCAGAGGATAAAGAAAAAAAAAAAAGAATTCTTAGAATGATAAAAAGACAACCCAATTAAATAATGAGCAAACAGTCTAAATAAACATTTCTCTAAAAAAGAAATACAAATGGCCAATCAGCACATGAAAAGATGCTCAACATCATTAGTCATTAAGGATATGCAAGCGAAAACCACAACTAGATACCACTTCACATCTACAAGGATGGCTATATTTTTTTAAAAAGGAAAACAGCAGATGCTGGCAAGGAGGTAGGAAAAAATGGAACCTCCATACACTGCTGTTGAGAATGTAAAATGGTACAGAGGCTTTGGAAAACAGTTTTGAAGGTTTTCAAAAATTTAAACATAGATTCACCATATGTCCACTCCTAGATAAAAGAAAATTGTAAAAATATGTCCACAGGAAAGTGAGACATGACTCTCATCACAGTACATTATTAATCATAGTCAAAAAATGAACACAACTCAAATATCCATCAACTAATGAATGATAAACAAAACGTAGTATACTCAGGCAACGGAATTCAGGCATAAAAAGTAATGAAGTGCTGAGACAAGATTCAACATGGATGAATTGGGACCACACACTAAATAAATGAAGCCAAATACAAAAGGACACATATGATTCTATTTTTTTCTGATATTCAGCACAGGCAAATCCATAGAGACAGAGAATGGACTAGTGGTTGCCAGGGGCTGGGGAAAGGGGGAAATGGGGAGTAACTACTGGAGTTTCTTTTTGAAATGATAAAAATATTCTGGAATTAGAGAGTGGTGATAGCTGCGCAACTTCAGGAATACATTAAAAGCGCTTAAAGCTGCGCATGGTGACATGCACCTGTAGTCCCAGCTACTCGGGAGGCTGAGGCAGGAGAACTGCTTGAACCTGGGAGGCAGAGGCTGCAGTGAGCCAAGATTGTGCCACTGTATCCCAGTCTGGGTGACAGAGTGAGACTCCAAATCCAAAAAAAAAAAAATGCACTTAGTGTACACTGAGAGTGAATACTACGCTAAAAGTGAAATGACAAACCACAAACTAGGCAATATCTGCTATACACATATCTGACAAGAGACTTCAGGAAATTCTAAAAATTTTAATGACAGAAGAGGAGAACACAGACAAAAAGACTTAAACAATGGACATAAGGAACCCAAATAACTGATAAACAAATGAAAATAAGCTCAGTCTCCTCCCTAATCAAGGAAATACAAATTGAAACCACAGTGAAAACTATTTCATATCCAACTTTAAAAACTGTATCAAGTAAAGGTAAGAATGTGCACAAACCAGTACTCACAAAAGCTGCCAGTGGGAATGTAAAATGGTATTACTTCTTAGCAAATTTGGTATCATCTATTAAATAGTTCACTGTGTATAATCTTGGGCCAAGCACTGTAATTCCTGGACACATGCCCTAGAAAATCTCTACATGTGAACTAAAAACCAGTATATGGAATAGAAAAAAACAACATCAAAAATAGAATGGACAAACAAATTTCACTCTCTACAATTATATAATCAGACAGTGCAGCAGGGAAAATGAATGAATGCAAGAAAACCACAATAATAGCAAAAAACAGCTAGTCATAGAATATATAAGGCATGATTCCTTTTATGTTAAGTTTCAAAATATGGAAAACTCAAAATTATCTTCCGTAGGAAGACAAACATACATTCTTAGAATATATTAAGCAAAGGCATTTACTTGTTTCTTTTTCAGTTTAAGGATCTGCTGTTCTACTTTTGCAATTTCTCGATCTACACGATCCATACTCTGTATTAACTCTTCTTTTGAAAGTTTTGAAGGTGAAGCATTTTGATCATCTCCACATGGTTGCCCCGAAATTGGAGAGGATGGAGCGTCATGTTTGCCTCCGAATGCTGGATCCTTTAGAGAATAAAACCAAGAAAAACAATTTATTTCTAATAGAGTCCAGATTGCCTTAAATGAAAAAGTCAGTTTTAAACCACAGCAGAGCCATGTGTATTCTTTTAGTAGTAACTTTCATATTCACATACATGCAAACTGACACCTCACTTTTATAGTTTGATATACCATTTACTATTTTGAAGACCCTAAAAGCTATACAAAGTGAAGTAAATGGGTGTTGACCAGCCTCTAGTGTCACAATTACTGACACTGTAGAGAATTTCCGGGTAAATAGTACAATCATGACAAAGAAAGATACCAATTTCTTAGCCATTTCCTTGCAATGGCTCCTCAAAAAGTCTGAACAAGTGGCTGGGAAATAGTATTATTCCAGGTAAAACCTGTGTGACCACGTAACTTAACAACTACAATATGGCCAAGAGTTCCTATAAAAAAGTTCTCAGGCTTTCCAAACGAAAACGGAGGTACACACACAAGTCAGAGAAGTGACCTAGGAACTTCAGTTGATACTATCTCTGGGTCTGCTTTCATACAGCCCACACTACAGCATACGTAACATTTCTGTAGCCGAAAGCATCCCATTGCACCTCCAAATCAGCAGAGAGCCGGAGCAGAATGAGAGCCCCTCCACCCAAAATCCACTACCCTCCAACACACATACACACACACCCTATTAATTTCCAGTTTGCTGTTAAGATATAAGCAATATTGGGAGAAGGATGTGAGGTTGGAAAAAAAAAGATATAAGCAATATTATAACACATAAATTTTAGATTAAGGCACTAGTTTCTCTTAGACTATGAGAAACCTATAATAAGTGTAGTTCACAGGATTATAGAACCCTAAAATGTATTAAATAATGGTTAAGGAACTGTGAAAAGTCAGTAGGTCTGAGCCAAGAATGCTTACAGGAGATAACTGGACAGTTGCTTCAAAACACCTTAATACAGATAGTTCAGCTAATACAGATAGTTCAGCTAATACAGATTGATGAAAACCCTTATATTCTGTAATAGTATACACTGAATCTAAGAGGTTTTCTGGGAAAATAAGATTATGGCTATACCCTAAAACCTGTACAATTCTGTAAGGAAAGCACCAACAAAATCAATAACAATTCTAATACACTTCATACAGTTAAAGCTCCAGTATCATTTGCATCTGGCATACAGTCAATCTTTGGCTGCTTTAAGCCCTACAGATTCCTCTCTTAAGATGTAAATCGTTGAGGTCACTGGCTTCCAAAATAAACCAGTATGTTTCATTTTAATAAAAAATCAGATTTGGCGTATAACCACCTTTATCAACCTTTTTTTCCTCCCCCTCCCTCCTTTATCAACATTAAAAAAATACAGGAAAATTTGTCTTCACACTGTCTTTTCAATGCTCGAATCTTCACTAACACCATGAAAAGCATAATGGTTCTTAAATTCACTAAACCAGCTACTAACTGCACTAAATGAAAACTAAATGCAGAATGTTCAAATATTTTTAAGTCTTCATGTGTTGTGATGCCTTTTGCTTTCATGATGAGACAGCGTGCTCCTGAGGACTCTGAAACATTAATGCATAAAGAAAAATCTTGGGCCGGGCGTGGTGGCTCACATCTGTAATCCCAGCACTTTGAGAGGTCAAGGAGGGAGGATCATGAGGTCAGGAGATCGAAACCAGCCTGACCAACATGGAGAAACCCCATCTCTACTAAAGATACAAAATTAGCTGGGCATCGTGGCTCATACCTGTAATCCCAGCTACTCAGGAGGCTGAGGCAGGAGACTTGCTTGAACCCCAGAGGCAGAGGTTGCAGTGAGCCAAGATTATGCCACTGCACTCCAGCCCAGGCAACAGTACAAGACTCCGTCTCAATAAAAAAGAAAAGAAAAGAAAAGAAAACTCTTTGGTGACCTACCAGGACTTTCGTGTTACATTAATATCATTTTCCCACTGTATGCATATGACCAAATTTGTGTTACAGAAACATATGTAATATATTTTGATTCAGTAGGCTTCAAAAATGCTCCTCAGGTGATTCTGATGCATGCCCAAATAATATTACAAATCAACATTTTCCACCGGCTTCCTTTCTAAATATTAAATATTTAGCAAGAAACCAAATCCTCAAAAAAAAAAAAAAGCCAAGTAATAGCAAACATTTATAAGAGGCTCATTAGCAAATCACAAAAAGCCTCAAGTTAAAAAAAAAAAAAGATTCACATTATTTTGGGGTTCAGGAAAGCAAAAAGCAAAAGATATAAGAGACGTTAGTTAAAAAAAAAAAGAGAGAGAGAGATTGATAGATCAAAATTTAAAAACACAATTGGGAAAAAAATAAAACAAAACACAATCGGTCGGGCGTGGTGGCTCACGCCTGTAATCCCAGCACTTTGGGAGGACTAAGCAGGCAAATCATGACATCAGGAGATTGAGACCAGACTGGCCATCATGGGGAAACCCCATGTCTACTAAAAATACAAAAATTAGCTGGACATGGTGGGGCACGCCTGTAGTCCCAGCTACTTGGGAGGCTGAGGTGGGAGAATCGCTTGAACCCAGGAGGCAGAGGTTGAGCCCAGCAAGCCAAGATCATGCCACTGCACTCCACTCTGGCGACAGAGTCAAACTCCATCTCAAAAAAAAAAAAAAAACAACAAACGACCACACACACAAAAAAAAGACACAATTACCTGCTTCTCAAAACAGTAATAACAAATTAAAAAGGCAAATGAAATAGAAAAACCGTTTGCAAAGCAGGCAGTCTAACAACTCAATATAAAATAAACCAACAGAAAAATGGGCAACATACATGAAAAAGCAATTTACAAAACAGGAAAGATACACAACCAATAACACGAAAAAATGCTAAATTTTACTAACAAGTGTAAGTTAAAAACCATCATTCAGCCAAGTGCGGTGGCTCATGCCTGTAATCCCAGCACTTTGGGAGGCCGAGGCAGGCGGATCACAAGGTCAAGAGATCAAGACCATCCTGGCCAACATGGTGAAATCCCGTCTCTACTAAAATACAAAATTAGCTAGCTGGGCATGGTGGTGCATGCCTGTAGTCCCAGCTACTCAGGAGGCTGAGGCAGGAGAATTGCTTGAACCCAGAGGTGGAGGTTGCAGTGAGCTGAGATCACGACACTGCACTCCAGCCTGGCACCTGGCAACAGAGCAAGACTCTGTCTCAAAAAAAAAAAACCATCACTAACCAAATTTACAACTTTTTTTTAAACCATAAATAGGTGGTGTCATCAGGGATACATAAGAAGTAGGTACCTTTATACAATGCTGTCAGGAGTTAAGAAATGGCCCAATCTTTTGCAGGACAATCTGGAAGTACCCACTGAAAGCCTTAAAAATTAACTCTGGTCTGTAATTAATTACACTGTAAGAAATCTACCTTATGGAAATAAGTAAGAATGTATACAAAAAAAGTCAGTCTAAACAATGTATGGGAGATGTGCAGTGGCTTACGCCTGTAATCCCAGCACTTTGGGAGGCTGAGGCAGGCAGATCACCTGAGGTCAGGAGTTCAAGACCAGCCTGGCCAACATGGTGAAACGTTGTCGCCACTAAAAATACAAAAATTAGCCGAACGTGGTGGCATGTGCCTGTAGTCCCAGCTACTCAGGAGGCTCAGGCAGGAGCATCGCTTGAACCTGAGAGGCATACACTGCAGTGAGCCAAGATCACACCACTACACTCAAGCCTGGGCAACAAAGTAAGACTCCATCTCAAAAAAACAAAAACAAAAAAAAATACATGTCACAACACTGTACATCTGAACAAACAGGTAACCTAAATGTATGATGACTGATTAAATAAATAACTTTATATTCATATGTGGAATACTAAGTAGCCACTAACAATACAGTTGTAAACTTACTGGCACAAAAAGAAGCTAATCACATATTTAAGCAAAAGTTAAGTTAAATGGAATGTATACAGTGACCACATTAAAATATTTATACAGGCTGAGTCTGGACACACTGCCTATGGGTTAGCCCTGTTTCATAAGGAGCAGCAAAGAAAAACCCATAAAATTATATAAAATTAAAATAAAAATAACATACATACAAATAGGGAAGAATCAACATGAAAATGTTAATGATTTTTAAGTGGTAAAACTGCAGGTATTTTTTTCTTTCAAGCTTATTTAACTCTTCTATAAATGATATGCCTAGGCTTAACATTTTTAAAAAAAACTGAACAAATGTTAGTTCTTTTTAAATCCTTACTTCTGGAGGTGGGCAGTTGGGAGAGAATGGGGAGAGGGAGACGGAAGTATTAGTTAGTAGTAGCAGTCATGGTTTACACTTTAGGGGGAAAAAAGCAGGAGAAGAGTCAGGGGTTCTGGGCTAATTCCTACTCAAGAGGTTCTACCTAGGTCACTTTAATTTTTTTTAACATCCAGTTTCTCAACTGTAACATGGAAATGGGTCACACTACAATACAACATGTTCCATTTTAATGAATGAGTTAAGATATTTTTCTGCTAAAAAAAAAACTATAGTTATAAATTACATTTGTGGTAATATATTCAGCCACAGAAGATGACCTTTATTCACTATATTTTTTTTTTAATGCAGCAAAACATTTCTTATAAACTCCACAGACTACTATATGATAAAGATATTTTACATGATAAGGTGAGTCACAAAACACCTAGAAGTTTAACTAATTTCTAGCTTATGGCACAGAGTTTTTCCCCACCCAACTTACTATTTTTAAAAATTTCAAACTTACTTACAAGTTAAAGGAACAGTATAATGAACACTTATTTATCCTTCATCTAGATTCACCAGTGGTTAACATTTTGACATATTTGCTTTCTTTGTGTATGTGTGTGTGTCTGTGTGTATATGTGTGTGTGTGTGTGTATATGTGTGTGTATGTGTACACATATACACACAGACACACACGCACACATACACGCACCACTTCATTTTGGCTGAACTATATGAAAATAAATTGTAGAAACATTTACTATCTTTTAAATCACTCTTCATTGCATGAAAACTCAAAGAATATTTGCGGATACTTATCTGATATCAGAGAAGAAAGAGCAATTAGGCAAAAAGGTTAATAAACATTATAAAAAAAGATTTGACAACAGTGAAAAAAAATTTTAAACTTCAGTATGCTTAAAAAAACTGAAACAAAAAGACACTGGGAAAAATATTAATATGTTAGTAAAAAGGTTAACAATTTACTGTTAAGAGTTTTTAATATTAGTTTATTCTTTCTACAACAAAGATTTATTCAGTATCTACTAAGTATCACACACTTCCTAATCTGCAGATTTAATAATAAGGAAAGCAGACAATTGTAAAAGGCAAACATTGCAACAAAACAAGAACATAATACATAAGCAAACATTTCACAAAAGATGGGTAAATGAACACAAGGGCAAAATGGTTTGATCTTAATAGAACTCTCACAGTTTCAAATATCACAAAATATAGCTAAATATTAAAACTTCTTATCTCTGTACAGCATGGTGATTATAGCCAATGATATGTACCATATACTTAAAGATTGTTGAGAGTGGATTTTAAATGTTCTTACCACCAGAAAAAAAACTATGTGAGGTGATGAATATGTTAATTAACTTGATGTTTCCCAATGTATAATATCAAAATATCACACTGTATAAATATCATCATAAATATATACAATTTTTTTCCACAATAAAACTTGGAGAGGGTCGTTATCTCCAAGTTACAGGATTACAGCTAACTTTTTTCTGTTTATTTTCCAAGCTTTCTATAAGTATGCATTACTTATATAAATTAGGAACAATTTTATTTTGTATAAAACTTACAAGCACAATTTAACCTTACCTAGATGTGTTTTTTCCCATATAGCAGTTAATAAACTGCTACTAAATTTAAAAGGCTTATTTAAAATGTAATGAAGATTTAACAAAACTAGTAGTCTTGAGTACCTTTGAACACATTTTACAGCCAGCAAGCCAGTAAAAAAAATGCTTGAGCATTATTCGATAGAAATTCTTCTTTACGGGAGTAGTCTTTTTGGATTGTTTTCACTTACCAAAGAGGCAAAAGTGCTCACTTGAGCAGTCTGGAGCACTAAGTCTGTGGTTTCTAGTTTTGTTTAACAAAATTTTTACTTTCCCATAGCACTAACCTTTAGAGACTGGAGTAATTGGACTTTGAGGTGCTATGAGTGAATATAACTAAATAAATATTACAAACTTACAACTCTGCAGGGTAAGAGAACAAACACTTACCTTCTTAGCATCTGCAGAAGACCTCAGCCCTTCTGGCAGTGGGTGCACTAAAGGCAAAACTGCAGCACTGACACGCTGAAAATGGGAATCAGAAACCTGTTCCAGACGTGGTCGCTTCGATTCCAGTGAATCATGATCCACTGGGGATGGGCCTGGATGAAACTGTTCATAACCAGTTCTCCTTTCTTGAGGCCTAATACATACAAAGAAAATAAACACTTGAAAATTTGTAAGTGATGTACAACTCCCTGCTAATATCCCTGGTTAGACTTTGAAATAATCAATGAAAAAGTCATGTTTATGTTCAAAGTGAACCCGTACCCCTTCTGTTCCCACCCCAGAAGAATATATACCTCACTATAGTACCATTAAACTTCTAATTTTTAAAAAAAGGTTTAATTAGCTGGCACGGTGGCAGCACCTGTAATCCCAGCTACTCGGGAGGTTGAGGCAGGAGAATCATTTGAACCTGGGAGAAAGAGGTTGCAGTGAGCCAAAATTGCACTGCTGCCCTCCAGCCCAGGCAACAGTGTGAGACTTGGTCTCAAAAAAAAAAAGAGAGTTTTGGGGGGAGGGTTAAAAACTAATCTAGAAGTGAAAGATGAAACAAAAGATTTGCAGAAAATTTAGTTGCTGAAGAATATCTATAAACTAATAGTTTTAAATGTTAAAATGCCATAATAATTAAATTTGGGATAATA
This sequence comes from Aotus nancymaae, assembly GCF_030222135.1. Lineage (NCBI taxonomy): Eukaryota > Metazoa > Chordata > Mammalia > Primates > Aotidae > Aotus > Aotus nancymaae. The sequence continues at coordinate 10,309,933 of NW_026988430.1, read as the reverse complement.
TAAACCAGAAGAGCCACCATTTATCAACCAATAATAAAAACAAGCAGGAAATAAAAATCTCCCAGCTATTGCTACACAGAAAGAGAAATGACTTCAGTTATGAGGTACCATTCAGTCTTAAAGACAACTTCCTTGAAGAGAAATCCAACATTGCTTCTAAAACATCATGCTGGCCCCCAAAACAGGTAAATACATGATTTGAAGATCAGAATCTTTTATTTCTTTACAGAAAATGTGTCTTGCTCATGGGTGCTCTTAATTTGACTTTTCATTTTCTACCAGGTGTTAACAAAGGTGATATTGTATCTCATGGCCAACCTGTAAACTAACGCTTTACAAAGCAGTATTTCAATGAAAACAGAATCACTAGGTTTCATATTGAGGACAGACAATGAAATAAATGCTAAATTCTTTTTCTTTTTTGAAACTCAGTCTACCTCTGTTTCCAGGCTGGGGTGCAGTGGCGCCATCTCAGTTCACGGCAATCTCCACCTCCCGGATTCAAGCAATTATCCTGCCTCAGCCTTCTGTGTGGCTGGGATGACAGGCATGTGTCACCATGCCTGGCTAATTTTTGTAGAGACGAGGTCTTGTTACGTTGCCTAGGGTAGTCTCAAACTCCTGAGTACAAGCAATCTACCTGCCTCAGCCTCCCAAAGTGCTGAGATTATATGCATGAGCCACCGCACCCGGCCTGAATGCTAATGCTGTAAAATTATTGCACTTCAAAATTTTAAATCTCATCCAACACACAGAATCCCATTATCTTAAAATTCAGAGTGATGTCACAAAAAAATGGTGGGGTGGGAAACTTCAGGAACAAGACAAAGATGACTGCATTCACCATTTATATTCAATATGGTATTGGAAATTACTGTCAGAGCACTAGGAAAGAAAAATTAAAAAGAAATTAAAAAGAAATAAGCTTTTTTATTCAAGACAGCATGATCTCATATGCAGCACCCTAAAGAATTGGCAAAAGAAAAAAACTATTAGAGCTAACAAATAAATACATCAAAGTTGCAGGATACAAAATCAACATACAAAATTTGTTTGTATTCTATATACTAACATTAAACAATCCAAACAAGAAAAACTTAAAAAAAATACCATTTATAAGAGCACCCAAAGGAACATGGCTAGGAGTAAATTTGACCAAGGAGGCTTACTACTTTCAACACTGAAAACCACAAAACATTGCTCAAAGAAAAAAAGAGTTAATACATGGTAAGAAATCTCAAATTCTTATATTGGAAGACAATGTCATTAAAATGGCAATACTACACAAAGCAATCTATGGGTTCAGTGTAATCTCTATTAAATGATACTGACTTTTTTTTTTTTTTGCAGAAATAGAAAAACTCATCATAAAACTCATATGGAATCTCACAGGATTACAACCAACCAAACAATCTCGGAAAAAAACAAAGTTGGAAAACTCACACTACCTTTCAAAACAAAGCTTACTACAAAGCTATTATAATCAAAAGGTTCATCCTCCACCAAGGCCCAGAGGTAATCTACCCAAGTAATGCCTTAGCTGGAGTTCAGCCCTCAGAACCCCCTCAGCTAGAACATAACCTACAAAAAGCATAATTTTCAAGTATTACATTTCATTTCCAGCAACTCTGCCTCTGAGATTTATCAAAGCTAGAAGGTGAAGCATACCCAGTGCTGGAAAAGAAACTAAGAAAGCCAAGGAACAGGACAATTAACAAAACAATAAGTATGGAATGCTCTTTTTTCTATCTAGTAATCAGACTACTTCCCATTTCAGCCTGCCAATCCTTTTTAGAAGAACAAACCTGCTCAGTCATAAATATATAATTTAATGTGTAAAACCTCAGAAATTTGAATAAACTATGAAAATCTGTTGTAGTCATCTCATAACACCATCTAAATACAATTTTATATTAGGAGTTCTGGTAGAACAAAGCATGAAATCTACAATTTAAATTATTGTATTTGCCTTTTAAAACTAACACCAGACCAGGTGTGGTGGCTCACCACTGTAATCTCCGCACATTGGGAGGTCAAGGTGGGCAGGTCACGAGGTCAAGAGATAGAGACCATCTTGGCCAACATGAAAATACAAAAATTAGTCTCTACTGAAAATACGTAAATTAGCTGGGCGTGGTGGCACATGCCTGTAGTTCCAGCTACTTGGAAGGTTGAGGCAGGAGAATCGCTTGAACCCAGGAGGGAGTGGTTGCAGTGAGCCGAGATCAAATCACTGCACTCCAGCCTGTCGATGGGGCAAGACTCCATCTCAAAAAAAAAAAAAAAACTAACACCAGTAGAATGGCACGGCCACTTTGAAAACGATCTGGTAGTTTCTCAAATAGTTAAATATGACTATATTACCATATGACCCAGCAATTCCACTTCTAGGTATCTTACCAACAAAAAGGAAAATATATGTCCACAAGAAAACTTGCACATGAATGTTCATAGCAGAATTATTCATAATTGTGAAAAAGTAAAAATGATCCAAAAACCCATCAGCTGATGAAAATAGATAAATGTGGTATATATTTAAAAAAAAAAAAACAACTAATTTTCATATAAAGAAATCTCTGTAGGGCTGGATTCAGTGGCTCAAGCCTGTAATCCCAAGACTTTGGGAGGCTGAAGCACGTGAATGACTTGAGGTCAGGAGTTCGAGACCAGCCTGTCCAATATGGTGAAACCTCGTCTCTACAAAATATACAAAAATTAGCCGGACACGGTGGTGCACGGCTGTAGTCCCAGCTACTCTAGAACCTTAGGCAGGAGAATCGCTTGAACCTGGGAAGCAGAGGTTGCAGTGAGCCAAAATCACTCTACTGCACAGCAGTCTGCACAACAGAGCGAGACTCTAGTCTCAAAAAACCAAAAGACAAAACGAAACAAAACAAAACAAAAAAACTCTGTATGCTTGAAAACTTTTTAAAGTTCCTATGTTTTACTGGCCTTTTAAAAGTTCCTATGTTTTACTGGTTATCTCATAACATGATCTAAAACATCTTTAAAACAAATTAAAATTACCAAACAGATTTCTAATTATAACTATACTTTATCATTTGAATTTTGAAGCAGTCTGATTTCTTGACAAAAAGAGAATGTTCCATATTCAATGTTTTTCTTAAATTTCCTGTGCCCTGGTTGCCAGTGGCTCACACGTTTCACATCACATTTCCCACACATGTTGGCCAGGCTGGTCTCGAACTGCTGACCTCAGGTGACATGCCCGCCTCGGCCACCCAAAGTGCTGGGATTACAGGTGTGAGCCACCACACCCAGCCTCTTTCAGTCTTAGATGTTATAACTGCTCAGGGCTTTCATGTCTAAGAACATCTGCCTTCTGTTTTTATTGTTAAACTGTATGGTATAATATTCTTGAACACCAATTTCTTTTACTCAGAACTTTGTAGCTATAGCTCCACCATCTTCTGTCACTCAATTCTGCTATGGAGAAGTTTGTAGCCTGACTCTTCCACCCCGTGGAGCATTTATTTTGTTTCCTGAATTCCTAATTCTTTCACTTATCCTTGAACTTTGATTCCTTAACCATGATCTGTCTTGGTACGGATCATTCTTTCTGCATAAATTTTTCCTGGAACAAGATATGTTGTATCAATTTGTAGACTCTATTGATTGTTCCTTAACTTTATGTGAAATTTTTATTTGAGTATTATTTCTGTTCGTTGACCAGATTTTCCAAGTCAAAAACATGTTCTCATAGTATACTGGATGATCTTTATTTGTCCTCCCTATTGTTCAAGTTCTGTCTAATTGCCTTAATCTTTGTCCTTTTCTTCTGCACTCATTCTAATTATATCAAGACTTTGTTCTAAGACAAGGTTTATCTTAAGTTACATCTACTTTATTCCTTGTTCTTTCTCATTTTATATCTTGAGGCCATTCAAATGTCTGAACTCCATTTAGCCCATTTCGTTTTTGAATACTTCATTATTTAAGTTCTTTTATAGTGCATAGCACTTACAAGGCACACTCTTTGTTTACTTTTCTTACACATGATGATTTTATTTTTGGCATACTGTGTTGCTTTAATTTTCTTTTCCAGGAATATACTGGCCCTGTTTGTGCTGTTCCCCACCCTCCTGCTCAGGTCCACTGTGATAGCCTTTCTCTTTGGCATGGGATAGTCTGGGTGGGTTCTCCTTGATTGTTGCCACTTTGTCTGGCATGTGTTTGTCTTCTCTACAAATGGAAGACTGGATTTGGCTTTCTATATACTGTTCTACTACCCGAGGGAGCAAGGAAGTGGGGCAAAGGAGGAAAAATCTAGGTTAGGGCTGTAACTGCCTTTGCTAAAGACTTTGGCCCACTCTAACAGCCAGACATGTAGACCACTCCAGAGGGTTCTGGCTCATCACTTTACAGAATGGAACATCCCAACTGTCCTTTCTGCAGCTGTTGAGAAACCAGCATAGTATAATGGGAATTCGCAAGCAAACCATTCACCATCACCCGTTTAAATTTTTTCCAATCAAAGAATATTCATGTGAAATTCTAGGATTTCACTAATTTACTTTCTTCAATACTGCTTCTTTTTTTTAATTTTCTTTTGAAAAAACTCATGTTCCGCCAGACACAGTGGCTCACACCTGTAATCCCAGCACTTTGGGAGGCCGAGGTGGGCGGATCACCTGAGGTTGGGAGTTTGAGACTAGCCTGGCCAACATGGTGAAACTCCATCTCTACTAAAAGTACAAAATTAGCTGGGTATACTGGTGGGCGCCTGTAATCCCAGCTACTTGGGAGGCTGAGGCAGGAGAATCGCTTGAACCCGGAGGGCAGAGGTTGCAGTGAGACAAGATCGCACCACTGCATTCCAGCTTGGGCAAAAAGTGAAACTCCATCTCAAAAAAATAAAATAGACCAGGTGCAGTGGCTCATACCTGTAATCTCAGCACTTTGGGAGGCTGAGGCAGGCAAATCACAAGGTCAGGAGATCAAGACCATCCTGGCTAGCACAGTGAAACCCCATCTCTACTAAAAATACAAAGAATTAGCCAGGTGTGGTGGTCTGCATCTAAAATCCCAGCTACTCAGGAGGCTGAGGCAGGAGAATTGCTTGAACCCGGGAGGCGGAGGTTGCAGTGAGCCAAGAATGCACCACTGTGCTCCAGCCTGGGCGACAGAGTGAGACTCTGCCTCAAAAATAAAAATAAAATAAAATAAAAAATAAAAACTCATGTGCCTTGAGTCATAAAATAACGCTATTTTAAGAATAGAAAACAGAGCTCACGCCTGTAATCCCAGCACTTTGGGAGGCTAAAGCAGGCAGATCATGAGGTCAGGAGTTTGAGACCAGCCTGGCCAACATGGTGAAACCCCATCTTTACTAAAAATACAAAAATTAGCTGGGCATGTGGCATGTGCCTGTAATCCCAGCTACTTGGGAGGCTGAGGCAGGAGAATTGTTTGAACCCAGCTGGTGGAGGTTGCGGTGAGGTGAGATTGTGCACCTGCATTCCAGCCTGGGCAACAGGGCAAGACTCGGTCTCAAAAAAAAAAAAAGAAAAGAAAATAGGGCCGGGCACAGTGGCTCATGCCTTTAATCCCAGCACTTTGGAAGGCCGAGGTGGATGGATCACCTGAGGTCAGGAGTTCAAGACCAGCCTGACCAACATGGTGAAACCCCATCTCTACTAAAAATACAAAAACAAATTAGCCAGTTGTGGTGGTAGGCACCTGTAATCCTAGCTACTGGGAAGGCTGAGGCAGGAGAATTGTTTGAAACCAGGAAGGGGAGGTTGCAGTGAACCAAGATTGTGCCACTGCACTCCAGCCTAGGCAACAAGAGCTAGACTCCATCTCAAAATAAATGAACAAATAATAGAAAACAGGAGGCCACGTCATTCAAGATACTTATAATTTTTTCCTTGAATCCACTTTTCCAAGTTTTTGGCAGTAGCTGTATGCCTTTACTTGTTTATAAAGATACATTTTTAGCCTTTTGGAAAAAAATATATTTCTGTATATTTTTTAGATATTGGGGGACAAGTAATCTGAATTCTCTCTCCAAACTTCACGAAGAAATATATCCTATAATAATTTTAGGCGGGGCACAGTGGTTCATGCCTATAATTCTAACACTTAGGGAGGCTGAAGCGGGTGGATCACCTGAGGTCAGGAGTTTGAGACCAGGTTGGTTAACATGGTGAAACCCTATCTCTACTAAAAATACCAAAAAAATTAGCTGCGCATGGGGGAGCATGCCTGTAGTTCCAGCTAATCAGGAGGCTGAGGCAGGAGAACCACTTGAACACAGGAGACAGAGATCGTGCCACTGTACCCCAGCCTGTGCGATAGAGTGAGATTCTATCTCAAATAAAATAATAAAATTATATTTCAAATCTTTTATTATCTTAAAACCTAAACAGTGACCACATTTTTGAAATGGGAAATCAGGTACCTTATAAAATCACTGAAATCAGAAAAAAAACAGAAATTTAATAAAGGTAATTATATTTCAAAATACTTTAGAATTCATATAAATAAAAAATGAAAGTGAAAAAAGTACAACAGATGCTTCAGAAATAAAAAGGATCATAAGGAACTATATGAACAATTATATGTCAATAAATTGGATAACCTAGAGGAAATGGATAAATTCCTAGAAAAATACAACCTACCAAGATTTAGTTAGGCATAAAAGCCTGAACAGACCAATAACAAATACAGAGATTGAAGAAGTAACCAAAAACTTCTCAACAAGAAAACTCCAGGATCTGAAGGCTTAATGGCAGAATTCTACTGAATATTCAAAGAAGAATACCAATTCTTCCTAAACTCTTCCAAAAAATAGAGCTAGAGGGAATATTTCCCAACACATTATATGAGGCAAGCATATCAAAGTCAAAAGCATTTAAGTTGATATCTAAGTCAAGGACATCACAAGAAAACAAAACTACAGGCCAATCTCCCTAATGAACACTGATGAAAAAATCTTCAATAAAATATTAACAAACTGAATTCAACAACACATCACAAAGATTAAAAATCATTACCAAGTGAGATTTATCCCTTTCATGCAACATGATTTAACATACACAAATCAATGAATGTGATATATTATATCAAGAGAAGTGAAGACAATGGGAAAAAGACCTAAACAGATATTTCTCCAAAGAAAACATAAAAATAGCCAAGAGATATATGAAAAGGTGCTCAATATCACTAATCACAATGGAAATGCAAATTAAAACCACACAATGAGATCTCACCTCACACCTGTATGGATGGCTATTCTCCAAAAGACAAAAGAAAACAAATGCTGGCAAGGGTGTAGAGAAAAGGGAATCCAAGTATACTGTTGGTGGGAATGGAGATTGTTAGAGTCAATATGGAAAAGTATATGGAGGGTCCCAAAGAAATTAAAAATATAGAACTATCATAGACTCAGCAATCCCTCTTCTGATTATATATACTCAAAAGAAATGAAATCACCACCTCATAAAGATATCTGGGCCAGGCCCAGTGGTTCATGCTTGTAATCCTAGCACTTTGGGAAGCTGAGGCAGAAGGATCACTTGAAGCCAGGAGTTCAAGACCAGCCTGGACATAGTGAGACCCTGTCTCTACAAAAACTACAAAAATTAGCCAGGTACAGTGGCATGGACCTGTGGTGCCAGCTACCCAGCAGGCTGCAGTGGGAGGATCACTTGAGCCTGGGAGGTCCAGGCTGCAGTGAGCCATGGTCATGCCACCGTATTACATCCTGAGTGATAGAGCAAGACCCTATTTCAAAAAAAAAAAAAAAAAATCTGGCTGGGCCTGGTGGCTCATGCCTGTAATCCCAGCACACTGGGAGGCCGAGGCGGGTGGATCACAAGGTGAGGAGTTCAAGACCAGCCTGGCCAACATGGTGAAACCCCGTCCCTACTACAAATACAAAAATTAGCCAAGCGTGGTGGCGGGCGCCTGTAATCCCAGCTACTGAGGAGACTGAAGCAGAGAACTGCTTGAATCAGGAGGCAGAGGTTGAGGTGAGCCGAGATCTCACCACTGCACTCCAGTCTGGGCAACAGAGTGAGATGCCATCTCAAAAACAAACAAAAAAATCCAACAATCAGATATCTACACTTGCAGCATCATTCACAATAGTTAATACATGGAAACAACTTAGATGCCCATTGACAGATGAATGGATAAAGAAAATGTTGGACCAGGCACAGTGGTTCACACTTGTAATCCCAGCACTTTGGGAAGCTTAGGTGGGTGGATCACTTGAAGTCCAGAGTTTAAGACCAGCCTGGCCAACATGGCAAAACCCCATCTCTACTAAACATACAAAAATTAGCTGGGCATGGTGGCACATGCCTGTAGTCCCAGCCCTACCTGGGGGGCTGAGGCAGGAAATTGCTAGAACCTGGGAGGTGGAGGTTGCAGTGAACCACTGCACATTGCACTCCAGCTTGGGTGACAGAGTGAGACTCTGTCTAAAAAAAAAAAAAAAAAAGAAAGAAAGAAAAGAAAATGTGATATGTGTGTGTGTCTGTGTGTGTGTAATATTATTCAGCCTTAAAAAAGAAAAAAAATCCTGTTATATGCCATAACATGGATGGACCATGCTGAAACCATGCTGAAATAAGCCAGACACAAAAAGAAAAATAGCTCCCCTATATATGTAATATTTAAAAAAAAAAAAAAAAAAAAAGCACTCAAATACACAGGACAGAGAATGAAACAGTGGTTAACACCAGTAAGGGATGGAGAAAGGGGAAGATGGAGGTCAAAGGATACAAAATAGCAGAGTTGTAGGATGAACAAGTCTAGAGATCTAATGTACAACATGAGGACTAAAGTTAACACAATTATATCTTAGGGATTTTTGCTAAATGGATAGATTTCAGCTATTCATCACTGAAACAAAGTACGTGAGATGATAAATATGTTCCTTGGCTAAACTATATGTATCCCATAACATCATGTAAACCTCAAATATATATAATAAAATTTATTTTAATACATGAATGTAAAAATAATTCTTAACTTGAAGACTCTACAAAAACTGGACAGGCAGGATATGCTCAGCACCAACTAGCCTTAGTCTGGCAACCTCTGTCCTAGATAATAAAAATGTGAGAAATAGCAACGACTAAAACTAAACCTCCAGTGCTGCAAAAGAACAATTTGAAATAATGATATCCGGCCACATGGCTGACACCTATAATCCCAGCACTTTGGAAGGCTGAGGTGGGAGGATCACGAGCTCAGGAGATCAAGACCATCCTGGCCAACAAGGTGAAACCCCATCTCTACTAAAAATACAAAAATTAGCCAGGCGTGGTGGCTCACACCTGTAATCCCAGCTACTCAGGAGGCTAAGGCAGGAGAATCGCTTGAACCCAGGAGGCAGAGGTTGCAGGGAGCCAAGATCATGCCACTGCACTCTAGCCCAGGTGACAGAGGGAGACTCTATCTCGAAAAAGAAAAAGAAAAAGAAAAGAAATAATGGCGTCAATACTAAAAAAAGAAAATAGCAAAAGTAGGGGTAACAAACTTTTTTTTTTTTTGCAAAAGTGGTTTCTAATTCTTTGCTTTTGTATCAAAGGAGAAACTAGTTAAGTTTTTAGCTGGAAGACCAAAAAAAAAAAAAAAAATTTTAGGAGTCAGATCACTGTGGTCTATAAATTGGAAGGCATTCAGAATATAATTAAGCAAAATTGCACCTACAAAATTTTTTCCATTTCTACCTACTTACATGAACAATATTCTTTGTCTATAAAAAATAAAAGTTGGAATAGAATTCATATAGAAGCCTGCCTATTTCCAGTAATTAGTAATCAAAAATTACAATAATTGGGAAAAATGAAACCAGTCTGCTCTTACTAAAAAGTGTTTTCAGTAAGATTTTACTTTTGCTTTTAATAATAATGTAATAAAATGCATACATATACTTACACTTTTTTGTTCACTGGTTTACTACTACTAATTGTCATAACTTAATCCAAAGTAAAACTTTAAAATACTCAGAGCTTAAAATCACAGAAAATTTAAATAAATTTCAATTTCTATATGTATTTGTAGCAGAAATATGAGAGCGTGAACAATAAAATGCTATTAAGAGACCAGGCGCGGTGGCTCACGCCTGTAATCCCAGCACTTTGGGAGGCTGAGGCGGGCAGATCACGAGGTCAAGAGATCGAGACCATCCTGGCCAACATGGTGAAACCCCGTCTCCACTAAAAATACAAAAATTAGCTGGGTGTGGTGGCGTGCGCCTGTAGTCCCAGCTACTCGGGAGGCTGAGGCAGAAGAATTGCTTGAACCCGGAAGGCGGAGGTTGCAGTGAGCAGAGATTGTGCCACTGTACTCCAGCCTGGCGCCTGGTGACAGAATGAGACACTGTCTCAAAAAAAAAAAAATGCTATTAGGAATAAATATATTAGTAAAAAAATTTACTGGAAAAGAAAATGAAAGTTCAAGGAGAAAAAAGGACAATATAAAATCTCCTACTCACAAAAAAAAAAAAAAAAAAGAGCTGTAAAGGCTGGCGCGGTGGCTCACGCCTGTAATCCCAGCACTTTGGGAGTCAGGAGGATAATGAGGTCAGGAGATCAAGACCATCTTGGCCAACGTTGTGAAACCCCATCTCTACTAAAATACAAAAAATTAGCTAGGCGTGATGGCACGCACCTGTAGTGCCAGCTACTGGGGAGGCTGAGCCAGGGGAATCACTTGAACCAGGGAGGTGGAGACTACAGTGAGCCGATATCATGACACCGCACTCCAGCATGATTTCACTTATATGTGGAATCTTTTAAAAAAACAAAAAAGGAGCCAGGCATGGTGGCTCATGCCTGTAATCCTAGCACTTTGGGAGGCCGAGGTGGGTGGATCACCTGAGGTCAGGAGTTCAAGACCAGCCTGACCATCATGGTGAAACCTCTTCTTAAAAAAAACAAAAAACAAAAAAGGAACTATACAAAGGGAGTAAAACAGTGGTTTACCAGGAGCTGAGGGTGGAAAGAAAATGAAGAGATGTAAGTCAGAAGATGTAAAGTAGCAAATATATAGAATGAACAAGTCTAGAGTTATTATGTACAACATGAGGACTACAGGTAATAATATCGTGCTGTATCTGGATTCATGCTAAATGAGTAGATTTTAGTTGGTTCTGCACAAAAGCAAAAAAAAAAAAGCAAAAATAAATAACTTTGTTAACAATTTGCTTCACCATAGTGACCTTTTTACTATCTATACGTATCCCATAATACCATGTTGTATGCCTTAAATATACACAATTAAAAAAAAAAATTCTGGCCAGGTGAGGTGGCTCACACCTGTAATCCCAACACTTTGGGATTCCGAAGCAGGCACATCACTTGAGGCCAAGAATTCAAGAGACCAGCCTTGCCAACATGGCAAAACCTCTTATCTACTAAAAATACAAAAATTAGCTGGGCTTGGTGGTGCATGCCTGTAATCCCAGCTATTCAGAAGGTTGAGGAATGAGAATCACTTTAACCCTGGAGACGAAGTTGCAGTGAGCCGAGATCATGCCACTGGCACTCCATCCTGGGTGACAGAGCAAGACTCTTTCTCAAAAAAAAAAATTAACTATTTTGGGAAGTAGGGGTAGGCAGATCACTTGAGCTCAGGAGTTCAAGACTAGCCTGGGCAGCATAACAAAATCCCACCTCTACAAAAAATACAAAAATTAGCCAGGACTGGGAGGCTAACATGGTAGAATTACTTGGGCCCAGGAGATTGAGGCTGCAGTAAGCCATGATCACATCACTGCACTCCAGCCTGGGCAACACGGCTAGAAAGATGATGTCTCAAAAAAAAAAAGGAATGAGGATGAAGTAAAAGAAATGCAGAGATGGTAAGGACACTGAGGAAAAACAGAACCTACCATGCATGTATAGAACCTACATTATCTGACAGAATATTTACTCTCAGTTGAGGACAATGCCCCTATTATCTCCATTTTTACAGGAGGGAAAACTAAAGCCTGAAGAGTTAGGATCAGTGATTTGCAACCCTAGCTGCAAATCAGAATCACCAGAAAAACTTCAGCCATAAAATAAAGCCTAGGCCAACCCCGGAGACTGATTTAAGTGTTTTGTGATGGGACTTGGGCATCCCAGGTGATTCTAATGTGCAGCCCAAGTCTATAGATCATAACCAAGGCCACATAGGTGACCACGTGGTTTACTGCCTCTCTACTACATAATATTAACGCCAAACTATGGAAATAAGTTTTAAGAGTTTGTTAACTGTTGCAACCAACCAACACAAAAGAACTCAAAATGTAAACTACAAATAACCAGTCAAGGCTTGGTTAATAAATAAAAAAATAAAATAATGACACACTTGTATACTTCACAATTATAATCCTAGATAGAAACATAAAAGAAACCTCATTACCTGTCAGAACCTGGGTGAAATTCTGAAAGCAAGGAAGGTCGTCTTCGAAGCTGCTGCTGCTGCTGCTGTTGCTGCAAGAGCTGTGATGCCTGACTGACTTCAATATGAGAGGAACGATAATCAGGGACTGCAAACTCCTAGTATTAAAATAATCATAAATTAGTTATTAACTAAAAACTGAACGGCATCATGAAATCAAAGCAAGTATAAAGGTAGTTATGGGCCACTAAGTATGGAAAGAAAAAGTAATGACCATTTTAAACCTTCATTGATCTAATTCTTCCCCTTAAAATAATCAACATTTTAACTATGTATCATTAAAAATAATCCAAAATGAAATTTCAAGTTTAATCTATATTGACTCATTCCTCTAATAACAAATTACAGTAACTCCCAATCTGTATTACTCACATCAGTAAAATCTCAAACTCATGTGTTCAATATGAAACCCTAAAAAGCATTCCAATATTATATTCATAATGAGTAAGCTGGAAGAAGGGTCATAGAAGTCTAATCAAATCCATTCACACTTACAGTGAAGAAATTGGAGTCCAGAGAATTAACCTGCTAGTTAAGAGTAGTAGTTTTGGCTCACACCTGTAATCCCAGCACTTTGGGAGGCTGAGGCAGGTGGATCACTTGAGGTCAGAAATTCAAGACCAGCCTGGTCAACATAGTGAAACCCTGTCTCTACTAAAAATACAAAACTTAAGCTGGGCATGGTGGCCGACACCTGTAATCCAAGCTACTCACGAGGCTGAGGCAGGAGAATCGCTTAAACACAGGAGGCGCAAGTTGCAGTGAGCTGAGATCTCACCACCGCACTCCAGCTGGAGTGACAGAGCGAGACTCCATCTCAAAAAAAAAAAAAAAAAAAAAAAGGTAGTTTTTCCCATCATAACTAGGTAAGTGTTTATATGTTTGTTTTTGTATCTTTCCTTTGTTGATTTTTTTTGTTTTTTGGCAAAAATTTCCTTTCAAAACAAATCTATTGTGCTAACTCAATCATAAACAGATAAACACAGAATTACTAAATAAGCCAGGAACTCCAGTCCTAGGTATATACCCCAAAGAATTACAAGTATTTAAAACCACACACAAAAGCTAATACACAATTTTTCACGGGTGCATTATTCACAATAGCCAAAAAATGAAAACAACTAAAATGTCCATCAACTAATGAACAAATAAACAAAATGTAGTATAACCACACAACTGAAAATCATTTGGCCATAAAAAAAGGAGACATATGCTAGAACACAGATGAACTTAGAAAACATTACACTAAGTCTAAAAAAAATAAAAGGCCAGGCACAAAAGGCCACATATTATTATTCCATTTATATAAAATGCTACAATAAGCAAATCCAGGCTGGGTGCTATGGCTCACGTCTGTAATCCCAACACTTTGGGAGGACAAGGTGGGCAGACTGCTTGAGCCCAGAGGTTCAAGACTAGTCTGGGCAACATACTGAGATTTCATCTCTACAAAAAATACGTTTAAAAATTAGCCAGGCATTGTGGCACATCCCAGCTACTCGGTAGGCTAAGGTGGGAGGATTGCTTGAGCCCAAGAATTAGAGGCTGCAGTGAGCTTCGATTGTGTCGCTGCACTCCAGCCTGGATGACAGAGCAAGACACTGTCTTTATATTTAAAAAAAAAAAAAAAGGGGGGGGGGCAACAAATCCAGAGAAACAGAAAATAGATTGGTGATTGCCAAAAGATAGGGGGAAGAGGAGAATTGAAAATACTATTACATATGGGGTTTCATTGCAGGTGATGGAGATGTCCTGAAATCGAGTAACAATGATAACTGCACAACATAATGAATATACTAAAAGCCACTACGTTACATACTTTAAAATGGTAAATTTGCTGTTACATGAATTCTGTGTCAACGAAAAAAGGTTCAAAAATCATAAACAGATAAAATTGTGCTGTCTAGGATGAAACAGAGGGTAGATAAGCCATTGAGAGCCCTTCTTTATAAGTTATGACTAAAAAATGACTCATAGTCTAAGGAGAAACTTCAGCTATAAAGTTGAAAACATAAAAAACAAAACCATTTAAAACACTTTTTCAGCCAGGTGTGGTGGCTCACATCTGTAATCCCAGCACTTTGGGAGGCCAAGGCAGGCAGATCACGAGGTCAGGATTCAAGACCAGCCTAGCTGGTCTCTACTAAAAATACAAAAAATTAGCTGGGCGTAGTGGCGTGCTCCTGTAATTCCAGCTACATGGGAGGCTGAGGCAGGAGAATCGTGTGAACCCAGGAGGCAGAGGTTGTATTGATCCAAAATTGCACCATTGCACTCTAGTCCCAGCAACAGTGCAAGACTCCGTCTCGAAAAAAAAAAAATTTTTTTTTTCCAAAGGCACCAAAACAAAAAGGAATTTATATTCCACGGAAATAAGTAAAACAGTAGATAGGAGTAGAAAAGGACCTAAGAAATATTGACAATATCAAATAGGTCAGGTGCTATGGCTCATGATTGTAATCCCAGCACTTTGGGAAGCTGAGGCAGGTGGATCACTTGAGGTCATGAGTTCGAGACCAACCTGGCCAATATGGTGAAACCTCATCTCTACTAAAAATAAAAAAACTAGCCAGGCGTGGTAGCAGGCACCTGTAATGCCAGCTACTCCAGAGGCTGAGGCAGAAGACTTGGTTGAAGCTGGGAGGTGGAAGTTGCAGTGAGCCAAGACCAAGCCATTGCACTCCAGCCTGGGCAACAGAGCAAGACTCTGTCTAAAAAAAAAAAAAGTCAGCCCTTGATACAAGGGTTTGTTACCAAAAAAAAAAAAAAAAGGAGGAAAAGAAGATGAAGAAAAAGTAGCAGCAGCAGCAGCAGCAAATAGCAAGCCAGGCCTAGTAGCTCACACCTGTAATCTTAGCCCATTGGGAGGCCAAGGTGGGACGAACTGCTTGAGGCCAGGAGTTTGACACCAGCCTGGCCAACATGGCGAAACCCCATCTCTACTAAAATTACAAAAATTAGCTGGGCGTGGTGGCACATGCCTGTGGTCCCAGCTACTCAAGAGGTTGAGGTACAAGAATTCCTTGAACCCAGGAGGTGGAGGTTGCAATGAGCCAAGATTATGCCACTGCACTCCAGCCTGGGCCACAAAATGAGATTCTGTCTTAAAAAAAAAAAAAGAAAGAGAGAAAGAAAGAAAGAATCAAATAAAGAAATTAAAAACTGAATCACTGAAAGTAAATGATAGTTAAAAGCAAATGAAAGCTAAGAGAGAATTGAGGAATTTTCTCAGTACCCAGTAAAGTACAAAGACAGAAACCACAGAAGAAAAGTTAAAAATGGGAGCTAGAATAAAAAGTTACAACATCCCATATCCACAGGTAAGAGACAGGATCCTGAGAAATAATAGAACAGCATTTCTCAGAAGTTAGAAAAGACATAGTCTTCAGATTTAAAAAGGCTTAAGGAAAAAACTGGATGTATTTTTAAAATTAATCCATACTGAACACATGAAAATTTTAGGTAACAAGAATAAAGTGAAAACTTTATTACAAGTTCCATGAAATAAAAAAGAGGTTTCCTACAAAGTTACAAGGATCATAATAAAAGCAGACTTCTCATGGCAACACTCAATAGAAGCAAACAGCAAATCACAGCATATTCCAAGTTCAGAGGAAAATAACTTTGAAGCTACAAATTCAATAACTACATCATTTGGCTGGGCATGCTAGTTCATTCCTATAAGCACTTTGGGAGGGCAAAGGAGGATGACAGCTTGAGGCCAGGAGTTTGAGATCAGCCTGTGCAACACAGTGAGACACTATCTCTATAAAAATATTTAAAAATTAGCTGGGCATGGTAGTACAAACCTATAATCCCAGCTACTCAGAAGGCTGAGGTGAGAGGATCACTTGAGCCCAGGAGCTCAAAGTTACAGTGAGCTATGATTGTGTCACTGCATTTCAGCCTGAGTGATAAGAGTGAAACCTTGTCTCTAAAAATAAAATAAAATAAAAAATAAACCATCACTCAAGTTTTAAGGATACTAACTTTTGAGAATTCAAGAACTCAAATAATGAACCAACCACAGACACTCTCTGAAAGAATTTCTAAAGGATGTAACCAGCAAAAATTAAGAGTAAGGAGTGAAATGAAAGTAACAACAGTGCACTGCGGCTTCCAGGTATGAGCAGTCAGCACGGCTCAGAATTACCTTCTCACAGTCAACAGCTAAAAAAGTCAACAAAATGTAGAAACTATTTTCAGAAACTGGATAAATAGGCAGCACATGACTTGATCATTGAGAGAAATGAAGCAAATGAGGTGAGCCCTACATACCATACTCTAGGCCCTCTGTCTAGAGGCAATTTCCAAATTGCAGCCATGGGAAGGGAACCTAAATCGTGTCCCACAATCATAATCATTGAAGAAACAACCGTACAAGGCTTGGATAAGCCATAGGGACTGAACTTCCAAAGTTAGTTTCAAAGAGAAAGATTTCCTGAAATCTGAATTTGGGATCCCTTAAGCCTCTGAGAATTCTAGTCTGTAAATACATAAGGAGAAATATCACAGGCTGGGGTAAGAATAATTTCTGATGAAAGAACAATTAGAAGCAACTATAAAGCAAACAACTCCCTGCGCTCACTGAGGGTAAGAACTCATTCAAATTTCCTCCAGCAAGAGTGAGGACACTCCACTGAATACATGGGATATTCAAAAGAAATCCTAGGAGACAAGCTTAGAAGTGGGGGATAAATTAGATCTACAATAAAGACTATGCCAGACGTGCCATAAGAGTTTAAAAACAAGCCTCAAAAGTAACTTAATTTCCTACCAGAAGGACTTCCATCTCTCTTTACAGGAATGTAACAAAGGCCAGCAGTAAAAAAGTGTAAAACACAACGTTCATATTCTAATCAAAAATGAAATCCATCTGCGATAAAAATGTGTTAACAACAGATTGAAACATACAGAAGACCACTGATTACAATATCACAGCAAAGTGAAACTAATGGATTTAAAAAAAAAAAAAAATAGGAAAAAAGTGAACAGAGATCCAGTGAACTGTGGAATAACATGCAACATGAGTAACTTGAGTCCCAGATAGAAACTAGGGGGAAAGGAGACAGGAAAAAAATATTTGAAAAAACAATGGTCCCAAACTGCTCAAATTTTATGAAACTTATAAATCCACAGAATTGGCAAGCTATAAATCCATAGAATGCTAGCCACAATAATGTATTCACTCAAAAAGCACAACAGCAAGGCATTGTGGCTCACACCTGTATTCCCAGCTACTTGGGAGGCTGAAGCAAGAGGATCCCTTGAGCCCAATAGTTCTGGGCCATAGCTCTGGGCTATGCCAGTCAGATGTCTACACTAAGTTCACATTTATATGATGACCTCCCAGAAGCAGGGGGACCAGCAGGTTGCCTAAGGAGGGATAAAAATGCCCTAGTTTAAAAAAAAAAAAAAAAAAAGGAGGTCACATGTGCTGATCAGTAGTGGGATTGCACCTATGAAAACCACTGCATTCCAGCCTAGGCAACACAGCAAGGAATGATCTTTATTTGAAAAAAAAAAAAAAAAAGGCACAACAAACGCACATAACACCCAAATTGCTGAAAACCAATGATAAAGAGAAAAATCTTAAAAAGTAACCAGAGGAGACCAGGTGTGGTGGCTCACACCTGAAATCCCTGCACTTTGGGAGGCCGAGGCAGGAGGATCACTTAAGGCCAAGAGTTCAAGACCAGCCTGGCTAACATAGTGAAACCTCAACTCTACCAAAAATACAAAACAATAGTTGGAGCCAGGAGCAGAGGCTCATGCCTGTAATCCCAGAATTTTGGGAGGCCGAGGCAGGCGGATCATCTGAGGTCGGGAGTTTGATATCAGCCTGACCAACACAGAGAAACCCTGTCTCTACTAAAAATACAAAATTAGCCAGGCATGGTGATGCATGCCCATAATCCCAGCTACTTGGGAGACTGAGGCAGAAGAATCTCTTGAACCCAGGAGGCAGAAGTTGTGGTGAGCCAAGATGGCACCATTGCACTCTGGGCAACAAGAGCGAAACTCCATCTTGTATAAAAGAAAAAAAAAACTTAGCTGAGCACAGTGGTGCGTGCCTGCAGTCCCAGCTACTCAGGAGGCTGAGGCATGAGAACTGCTTGAACCCAGGAGGCAGAGGTCACACCACTGCACTCCAGCCTGAACAACAGAGGAAGACTGCCTCAAAAAAAAAAAAGGAACCAGAGGAGGGAAAATGTGTTTTATAAATAAATGAACAAAAATTGAGGCTTCTAGACAGAAACTATACAAGCCAGAATAAGATGATATGACATATCTTAAAATACTAAAACTGTCTGGCAGATAGAGCACTAAAAAAATAAATAAATAAATAAATAATACTAAAACTGTCAACTTAGAATTCTATATTTAGTGAAAATAGTCTTCAGAAATAAAGCTGAAATAAACTTTTTCAGGCAAATAAAAGCTGAGAGAAATCATTGCCAAAAAACCTACACTAAGAGAAATGAAGTTCTTCAGGCAGAAACACAATAATATCAGAGGAAAACTTAATATACAAAAATGAATGGAAGATGACCAGGCGTAGTGGCTCACGCCTGTAATCCCAGCATTTTGGGAGGCCGAGGCAGGCCAGTCATCTGAGCTTGGGAGTTCAAAACCAGCCTAACCAAAATGGAGAAACCCCACATCTACTAAAAATACAAAATTAGCCAGGCGTGGTGGCACAAGTCTGTGATCCCACCTATTCGAGAGGCTCAGGCAGGAGCACTGCCTAAACCCTGGAGGTGGAGGTTGTGGTGAACTGAGATTGTGCCACTGTACTCCAGCTTGGGCAACAAGAGCAAAACTCTGTCTCCAAAAAAAAAAAAAAAAAAGAAGGATGTCAGAAATGGTTATACTCAGGCAATCAGAGAAGGAAAAAAATAATAAAGAGCAGAAATCAGTGAAATAGAAAAACAGTAAAAATGACTGAATCCAAAGCTAGTTCTTCCAAGAATCTACTAAACTGACAAACCTCTAGGCAGACTGATTAAATAAAAAATAAGAAAAAAACACATTATCAATATGAGGAACAACATCACGACATATCGCAAACACACTGAAACAATGAGGGAATATTGTGACAATTTGTGTCAATAAATCTGATACCTTAAACAACAAAATACACCCAAAACTGACTCAAGAAAAAACTGAGTATCCGGATTAAAAACTATTAAAGAAACTGAGTTCATATTTAAATTCTTCCCACCAAAAAAAAGTTGGGGGCCCAAGAATTTCACGGATAAATTCTATCAAATATCTAAGGATAAAAATGCATCAATGCTGGCCAGGCACAGTGGCTCACACCCGTAATCCCAGTGCTTTGGGAGGCTGAGGTGGGTGGATCACGTGAGGTCGGGAGTTCAAGACCAGTCTGGCCAACTTGGCAAAACCCCATCTCTACTAAAAAAAAAAAAAAATACAAAAAATTATCCAGGCACGGTGATGGATGTCTGTAATCCCAACTACTTGGGAGTCTGAGGCAGGAAAATTGCTTCAACCCAGGAGGAGGAGGCTGCAGTGAGCCGAGATCACACCACTGCCCACTCCAGCCTGGGCGACAGAGTGAGACTCTGCTGTCTCAAAAAAATAAACAAAGAAAAGGCTGGGCATGGTGGCTCACACATGTAATCCCAGCACCTTGGGAGGCTAAGGCGGGTGGATCATCTAGGTCAGGAGTTTGAAACCAGTCTGGCCAATATGGTGAAATCCCATCTTTACTAAAAATACAGAAATTAGCTGAGCGTAGTGGTGCACACCTGTAATCCCAGCTACTCAGGAGGAGGAGGTTGCTATAAGCCAAGATCATGCCATTGCACTCTAGCCTGGGCAACAGAGCAAGACTCCATCTCAAAAAAAAAAAAAAAAAAAAAAAAGTACCAATCCTACACAAATCCCTTAAGAGAACACAGGAGTAAAGAGCATTCTCCAAGTTAACATCATTCTTAACACAGAAGGACTGAAACTCAACGCTTACCATATATAAAATTTTAATTCAAAACAGATAATTTACCTAAATGAAAAACCTAAAATTATAAAACTTAGAGAAGAAAACATAAGTGAAATCTTGGCGACCTTCAATTTGGCAAGAACTTCTTAGATATGACACAAAAAGCACAAAATATGAACAATAAAAGTAATACATCGGGGACGGGTGCAGTGGCTGACGCCTGTAATCCCAACACTTTGGGAGGCCAAGGTGAGCAGATCATCCGAGGTCAGGAGTTCAAAATCAGCCTGGCCAACAGGGCAAAGTCCATCTCTACTAAAGATACAAAAATTAGCTGGGCATGGTGGCAAGCACCTGTAATCCCAGCTACTCAGGAGGCTGAATGAAGCAGAATTGCTTGAACTTGGGAGGCAGAGGTTGCAGTGAGCCCAGATGGCGTCTCTGCACTCCAGCCTGGGCAATAGAACAAGACTCCTTCTCAAAAAAAGGATTTGAGAAAAATAAAAAATGTATACTCTCCAAAGGATACTGTTAAGAAAATAAGGCAATACTTATTTTAATAATCTAAATACAACAAATATATAGATATATGTTTTCTAAGTAATTTTACTTACAATAATCAAAACCTGGAATAGGTGACTAGATAAACAAATTGTGGTATACCCATAACCAACAATAAAAAGGAAGGAACTGAGATGTGCCAGACATAGATAGATCACAGAAGTGTTATGGGAAGCAAAAGAGGCCACAGACAAAAGAGTTCCCATGAAGCTCAGAACATATACAATGTATTACGACAGAAAGCAGATCGGTGGTTTCCTAGGAGCTGAAGTTAGTAGGAAGTCAGGGAGGAGGACTGACACGAATAGGGTACCAAGGAGGATGGGGTGCCAAGGAATATTCTGGAGTGTTGGAAATGTTGTTCATCTTCATTTTGGTGATGGTTCTATGGGTTTATGAATTTGTCAAAGTTTGTTACTATGTACACATATAATGAGTGCAATCTAGTATATATATATAAACTAAACTGCAAAGCTAATTTTTTTTTTCAGACAGAGTTTCACTCTTGGCCCAGGCTGGAGTGCAATGGTAGGATCTCGGCTCACTTCAACTTCTGACTTCTGGGTTCAAGTGATTCTCCTGCCACAACCTCCCAAGTAGCTGGGATTAATGGTGGCCGCTACAATGCCTGGCTAATTTGTTTTTTGTATTTTTAGTAGAGACAGGGTTTCACCATGTTGGCCAGACTGGTCTTGAACTCCTGACCTCAAGTGATCCATGTGCCTCGGCCTCCCAAAGTGCTGGGATTATAGGTGTGAGCCACCGTGCTCAGCCCGAAGTTTTTAAAAAAGCAGTAGCAACAATAATCCAGAAAACTGGTAATCAGATAAATAACACTGGGGTAGGGGCAACAACACAAGCAAAATTCAACACCCAATCATGACAGAAATTCTCAAACTAGGAACAGAAAGCAACCTCTTCAACCAAAAAAGGGATCAACAAAAACATGCAACTAACATTACATGTAATGATGAAAGACTAAATGCTTCCCTACACAAGAACAATGTAACAATGTCCACTCTAATGCTGTAATCATGACTATACTTCAAAGGAGTCCTCAGTAGGGCCCCATAGTAAATACTCAACTACATTTTTATAACAAATCTGCTTTATCAGTCTCTGAGATGACCATTTCATCACATCCTTTCCTATTTTTCTTTAAACCTCTTACACCCATATCCTTGGTCTACTATGAGCTTATTATTTCACCTCATATTTTATTTTTCACAAGGTAAATCAATCTCTTACAAACTCTTCCTATGATAAAATCTTCCTTCCTGCCTATCTACCATGCCCTCTTTCCTTCCTACCTACTATGCAAAGCTTCCTACCATCAATCTCTCAAGAAGAGAGAGGTCTTTATGCTGGCCATCACTCAAGAGAGGCCAAGTTATTTGGCCAGCTTAAAACTCAACCACAACTTGGAGTATAAATATAGGTCTTACCCTTGAAATTCTAGACAATTGATAGTTTTCTATTTATCATCAACTCCTACAATCAAAAGCAAAGACAAGTTCATAAAGCCACAGTAAGAAAACAGGAATAATTAATTCCCAACCTTTGGTTCCTCATCTTTGTAAACAGTTCTTGCCACTTAAAAAAAAAAAAAAAAGGTACATGTGGTAGTTTCTGACCAACATGTTTATTAAACAGGAAAAGTAAAGAAAAACACAAAAAAACGTGCAATTTGCATAGCATTTGTTCCTTACCTGCTGGTGGCGGGTGCTGGGAAAAGTATACTGGACAGAGTGGGAAGGATACCGACTTTGTTCTGTGCTGAATGCTCCTTGGTTGGGAGGATAACCTGAACTTGACATTATCAGTAAAGAAGTCCTCACCAGACTGTGAGATCAACGCCAACAAACAATCATGTTTCTAGGAAACCACCTAAACATGATGGGAAAAAACCGAATTAATAAGAACTAAAACACCAAGTGTACTTCTAATAAATGATAACTATAGCTACATAAATAAAACCATCATTACCAGTAAAAGCTTCCTCTTATGTATTTACTTAATAAAAGTTACCAAGATTTTAAAACATTAATGGGTCATTTCTTTTTACATTTAAAATAGGTTATTATGTGACAAATAATATAATTAGCTATATAAAGTAAAAACAGTATATAAAAACTTAGCATAAGATCTGGCACCTCTGCTTAGTATCTTTCTATAAATGTCTGAGAAACAAATATAAAGATAAAAATACATGGTTCTAAATTTGAGAGTTCATAAGTCAATTGTGAAAAATAATTCAAGAGTAATTACAAGGTAAGCACTTGTGCAGAGGAAGTATTGCCTTTATTAAATAATTCTGAAGCAAGTATGATAAAATACTAAGTTTTGTACATCACAGATGGTAGGTAGATGGACATTTGTTGTATTACTCCTTGCATGCTTCTATGGGCCTGAAATAGCAAATAAAGGAAAAAAAAAAAAAAGGCCAGAAGTGGTGGTTAACACCTGTAATCCCAGCACTTTGGGAAGCCGAGGTGGGCAGATCACTTAAGGTCAGGAGTTTGAGACCAGCCTGGCAAACATGGTGAAACCTCTTCTCTACTAAAAATATAAAAATTAGCCAGGTGTGGTGGCATGTGCCTGTAATCCGAGCTACTCAGGAGGCTGAGGCAGGAGAATCACTTGAACCTGGGAGGCAGAGGTTGCAGTGAGCTGAGATCACACCACTGCACACCAGCCTGGGCAACAGAACAGGACTCCATCTCAAAAAAGAAAAGAAAAAGAAACTCCATCTTCATTATAAAGTATATTCCTACTTATCCACAATTCTAGACTCACTAATTTGATTTGCCTGTCTTTTCTTGTGCCAATGCCACACTTTTCAAGTTACTCTAGTATTCAGAGGTTTTTATATTCAGCAGGGCAAATTTCCCTCACTATGCTTTGTTGTTGCTAACTTTCACCGCCTTCCCAACTATTCTAGCACATTTCCTCTTTCACACAAGTATCAGAGTCAGCTTGTCAGGTTCCATAGAAATTCTAGATGAGAACACATAAATAACTGAATTCACAGACTAATGGGAGAACAGGTACCTTTATACTCCTGAGTATTCTGTTTATCCTGAGATAAACATTATCTATGTTTATGTTTCAGGATAGCACAAATATTTATGTTATATATAATTAACATGGGAATATTTTGCATACATATGATAGAGAATATTACATATGTATAAAAAATGTGCTATAATATATAATTTCTATCTTAATTATATATAAAATATGTAAAACTACCATGACAAAAATTTAACATATATACAAACATGTGCATGTGTATACACACACGCACACACATGTGCGTGTGTGTATACACATACTCTTACTTTAAAACAGGAATTCTATTACCTAATTGGGTGGTTTTAAAAAAAGAAATTATTTATATATAATTAATATGAAAATTATATAACTATATATATATAACATATATATATATAATATCCACTCATTTAATATTTTGTTTCTTAGTAAAGTTTTAATATTATTTCCATCATTTCAAGGGATTTCAGAAGAGGGCAAACAAAAAATAATTCAATGTGACAACTTGATCAATTTCCCAGTTTTTACCAATATATGCAATACAAAATATGCAATTCTTTATTCAGTTAGGTTTAGAAAATAAAATTTTCTAGGGAATTGTCATTCAATCTAACTTTAAAACAAAACTTATAGGCCAGCCACAGTGGCTCACACCTGTAATCCCAGCACTTTGGGAGGTCAAGATCAGAAGATCTCCTAAGGCCAGGTGTTCAAGACCAATCTGGGCAATGAAGCCAGACCTGTCTCTACGAGAAAATAATAATAATAATTAGTCAGGCGCGGCAGTACACACCCATGGTCCCAACTACCCAGGAGGCTGAAACAGGAGGATCACTTGAGTCCAGGAGGTCAAGACTACAATGAGCTGTGACTGTGCCACTGCTCTCCAGCCTGGGTGATACAGTGAAACTCTGACTCAAAAAACAAAAGAAAAAACTTATAGAAAGAACTTTAAAAAGTGTATGTGGTGGCCGGGTGTGGTGGCTCACACCTGTAATCCCAGCACTTTCGGAGGCCAGGGCGGGCGGACCACAAGGTCAGAAGTTCAAGACCAGCCTGACTAATGTGGTGAAACCCCGTCTTTACCAAAAATATAAAAATTAGCCGGGCGTGGTGGCATGTGCCTGTAATCTCAGCTACTTAAGAGGTTGAGGCAGAAGAATCACTGGAACCGGGGAGGCGGAGGTTGCAGTAAGCCGAGATTGCGCCACTGCACTTCAGCCTGGGTGATAGAGCAAGACTCCATCTCAAAAAAAAAAAAAAAACTGTATGTGGTACCATGTAATATATAAATATTTTAAATAAATATACCATCCTTCCTCCAATCTCACTTTTCCTGCTGTTGTGAAAGCTCGCCAGGAGAAGAATCAAATCAGAAGACTGACCAGCTGTCCCTCAGTCTGTTCCCCCGCCCAACTCACCCCCACCACCCCCCCTCCCTTCCAACGCCCAAGGCATGGAAGTCAGCAAATCTTAAGGACTGGGAGATTTTGAGATTACCCAATTAACACTGATTTGACAGATGAGAAATCTGAAAAACCGAGAAATTCAATAATTCCTCCAATATCACAAAGTTGTCTGTGGAAAAATTGGGAAAAACTAACGCTTTCTGCAATGTTTTGCAGCTTTCTCAGCAAGCAGTGACCCACTTGGAGGAGTTGAGATGTTCAGTGAGACCACACATTAAAACCACCTGAGGAGCTTTCTTCTCATCTATTCACCTGCCAGGTGGAAGGGGAAAAGCCAACATGTGGCGTTGTGGGAAGGGTTGATCTTTTGGGAAATAAATATTCTATGCAGGACTTAAGATTGTTTTTAAAAATACCACAGAATACAAAGTGAAAAATCTCCCCACCCTTCTCCTCCAGCTGCTATCCAGTTATCCTCCCAAAAGGCAACCAAAGTAACCTATTTCTAGAGTGTCCTTTAGAAATATCCTACACATACTCACACTTTTTCCCCTATGTAAATGGTGGCATACTAGAAATACACTGTTTTGCATGTTGCTTTTATTAATACATCTTGGCAATTATTCCCATGAATTTATGGTTCTTTCTATTGCTATAGAGGGTTTTACTATATGAATGTCCATTCATTATTTCGTAAAAGTTTTCCAACTAATTCTGATCTGCAGTCCTAAAACATGCTTTAAGTGATCTGTCTCTGTGCTCTTCTTCCAACTCTGACATCTCAAACAAAGCTATAAATGGAATAGGGAGGCAAAAGGAAAGATCTTAACCCAGGATCATCTAATTTTTTTCTAACAGTAGCCTAAATGATTAGAAATCCATGAGGTATAATTTCTTTTTTTTTTTTTTTTTTGAGGCAGAGTTTCGCTGTTGTTACCCAGACTGGAGTGCAATGGCGCGATCTCAGCTCACCGCAACCTCCGCCTCCTGGGTTCAAGCAATTCTCCTGCCTCAGCCTCCCGAGTAGCTGGGATTACAGGCGTGCGCCACCATGCCCAGCTAATTTTTGTATTTTTAGTAGAGACGGGGTTTCACCTTGTTGACCAGGATGGTCTCGATCTCTTGACCTCATGATCCACCCGCCTCGGCCTCCCAAAGTGCTGGGATTATAGGTGTGAGCCACCGCGCCCGGCCGAGGAATAATTTCTTAATGCATATTGTTTAATTTTCAGCTACGGTGAGTCCTGAGTTCAACAATTACACTCAATGTCACTCAAAGTCACAAGTTAAGTAACTTGTTCATTTTTTCCCCACTTCTTAGTAATCCTTCCTGTTGTCCTGGTTTTATGGTGTGACTTTAGTGAAGTTAACTTTATTACCTCAAAAAAAAAAATCAGTTTTATTTAAAAGTACTATCAGCCCAACATAGAAGGGGGGGAAACAAAGGCACTAGCCAAGTCAGGAAATTATCCCCAAATGGCGTACAAATTTACAGGTCAAAGCAAGCCCTTCCTGCCTTCACATGAACTATAGCCTGGAGACCACTGCAACCTCCTTCCTCAAAACCTGTCCATGAGATACACAGCAACAGTGGTCAGATCTTGTTTTTTAACCAGCATGCTTTCATCAAAAGTCTTAAATGAAAGCCAGGTGTACAAAATGAGAAACATTCTGATTTAGTGAGAATGGGAGACCTGGAATTCATCTTTTCAGTCTCCCCCCTACCCTTCCCCAACCTTCCCTCCACCCCTGGCTCACTAAGATACCTCTGCAGAATACATTTAAAACCCACTGAAATAAAAGAATCTAGTTTAAAGTTCAGACTGAAGGGGAAGGGAACACCTTAAGTGGCAGTATTAAATTATAATTTCAGTTCTTAGCACCAAAACTCATTAACTCAGGATAGTCACATGGTTGACTCATGAACTGCAAAAATTAACTGCTTAAGAAACCTGGTCAAGATTTTATAAGCAACTTCCTCATATCTTATACAACAACATATATAATGTTTTAGGATGGAAATAACATAGTAAAAATTATATTTACTGTACTATTTTTAGTCATTGTCATAAAGACAATAGCACTTCTAACTGGATTAAACAGATAAACCCAGAACTAGTCTCTTATATCTTGCAAACAGACAATATAAAATGGCAAAATGAAATTGATCTATTTAAGTTCCTTTTTAAATCTTTACATATTAAATAAACACACACACCATTACTCAAAAGGAAAATCTCCCAACAAAAAAATTTCAAATACTATCCTGCCCAAAAAAAAAAAAAAAAAAAAAGCTATTCCTCCTCTCACCAGGAACTCCTGGCTTTTGGCCTACAATCCCTGCATAACCAAAATGTACTTGGATTGGCGTTCAAGGTGGCCTAAGCTATACTGGGGAAAAAAAAAAAAAGCTAAAAATAGCCAGGCGTAATTGCTCACGCCTGTAATCCCAGCACTTTGGGAGGCCAAGGCAGGCGGATCACAAGGTCAGGAGATAGAGACCATCCTCGCCAACATAGTGAAACCCCAACTCTACTAAAATACAAAAAAAATTAGCCAGGCATGGTGGCGCATGCCTGTAGTCCCAGCTGCTTGGGAGGCTGAGACAGGAGAATCGCTTGAACCCAGGAGACAGAGGTTGCAGTAAGCTGAGATCGCACCACTGTACTCCAGCCTGACAACAGAGCGAGACTGTCAAAAAAAACAAAAAAAGCTAAAAACAAAAAAACAAAAAAAGCCACTTCACTGTGGCAGGACTGCAGATGCCACTTCAGATTAACAAGAATTACTCCACCAAGGGTCACAATAGAGGTGAAGCCCACATTTTACCAAAGCAGAAAAAGGATCCTACAAAACATGAAATTATATTTTTAACTGATAAAATAATAAAACCTCCTGATACAAAAGTATGGGATAGGGCAGTGCTTCTGTGAAATTCAGATGCTAAAAAATTAGTTATTAAACTGAGGCAAATTAGGTCACACCAGTTCCCACAAAGCTGCCCAGCTCTAGTCCAATTCCAAAAGTATCTTAGGAAAGACGAGACTAAGAAGGACCACAACCCTGGGCATCCCAATCACCTAAAATCCTCCAACCTGGGGATGATTTAAAGAAAGCTGACTGACAGGTGCGGTGGCTCACGCCTGTAATCCCAGGAGTTTGGGAGGCCAAGGCAGGCAGATTGCCTGAGGTCAGGAGTTAGAGACCAGTCTGGCCAACAGGGTGAAACCACGTCTCTACTAAAAATACAAAGAAATTAGTCGGGTGTGGTTGCAGGCGCCTGTAATCCCAGCTAATCAGGAGGCTAAGGCAGGGGAATTGCTTGAAACAGGGAGGTGGAGGTTGCAGTGAGCCAAGCGCACCACTGCACTCCAGGCTGGGAGACAGAGCAAGACTTCGTCTTTTTTTTTTTTTTTGGAGATGGAGTTTCGCTCGTTACCCAGGCTGGAGTGCAATGGCACGATCTCGGCTCACCGCAACCTCCGCCTCCTGGGTTCAGGCAATTCTCCTGCCTCAGCCTCCTGAGTAGCTGGGATTACAGGCATGAGCCACCACACCCAGCTAATTTTTTTTTGTATTTTTAGTAGAGACAGGATTTCACCATGTTGACCAGGATGGTCTCAATCTCTTGACCTAGTGATCCACCCGCCTCGGCCTCCCAAAGTGCTGGGATTACAGGCGTGAGCCACCGTGACCGGCCCCAAGACTTCGTCTTAGAAAAAAAAAAAAGAACAAATATATTTCACAACCAAAACAGGTGACTACATGCCAATTCCCTCCTTAATCAACACAAAAGAAAAACAGAGAAATTGAAGTAAGAAAAATTTTAACTGTAGATATTTGGCCTGAATTAAGAGACATAATATCTACGTAATCATTACTAAAAGAGTTACCATTTATTGAGCTCTTGTTATATATTAGGCAGCGTACTAAGACTTTGTGTGCATGAGCTCACCTAAAAGTCTGGTTCTTTTATCTGTAAGGCTGTAGGGAAGCTAAATAACTTCCTCAAGCTATATTTTTCTAACTCAGAAACAGATATCTTAAAGATCATCTACTGCTGCCTCCTCTTTGACCCACTAACAGAAACTACAGGTTATTAAGCAATATAAAACAAGGGTTACGAACAGACTGTTTTTTGCTGAACCCCCTCCCCTCTCAGCACCCTAAACTCCATAAATGTTAAAGTCAAATGCTTTTAGCCTATTTTATTTTGGTACACACCTTAGAAACAAACAAAACTAGCAGACATCTATGAAGGCAAAGACCAGCTTTGTTCTACTCCATACTGCCTCTGCAGCAGCTAGCAGTACTTAGCTCTCAGTAACACCCACTCCAGCAGCAAGTTGTTTAGCTGTAAACTTACACACAGCTGAAGCCTCTCAGGCCTCTCCACCTGATTAGCACCATCCTCACCTGCCTATTGCTGCAAAAAAAAAAAAAAAAACTCCTAACTGGAGTCCCCACTTCCAATACTTGAACTCAAAAAGCCAACTGTGGCTGGACACGACTTTGGGAGGCCGAGGCAGGCGGATCATCTGAGGTCAGGAGTTCAAGAACAGCCTGACCAAAATGGAGAAACCCCATCTCTAGTAAAAATACAACAAAATTACGTAGTGGTGCATGCCTGTAATCCCAGCTACTCAGGAGGCTGAGGCAGGAGAATCACTTGAACCCAGTAGGTGGAGGTTGCGTTGAGCCGAGATCGCACCATTGCACTCCAGCCTGGGCAACAAGAGTGAAACTGTCTCAATTAAAAAAAAAAAAAAAAAAGCCAAGTGTTCTTTTTAAACCATAAATCAGAAGTCACTCTTCTGCTTCAGACTCCCCAAGGATTTCCTACGCACTGCAAATAAAGTCTAAACTACTTACAATGACCCAAGGCCCTACAATTTGGCCTGCTTACTTTCCAGATTGCTCACTAGGCCCCAGAAATGTGAGCTTCCTTTCAGTTTCTTGAGAGCCCTTCTCTGCCAAGCCCTTCCTAGTCAGGTCTTTATCCTTCTTTACTCTCTGCCAGGAATGCTGTTCCTGGCTCATTCAAGTGGCTAGCTCCTCCTCAAACTTAAGGTCTTAGCTCAAATATCATCTCAGAAGAGTCTTTGCAACCACCCTACATATAAGCTCCCACCAGTTACTCTCAATCACATCACCCTTTTGGTTCCTTTGTAGGTTTACCATAATCTGAAATCGATTATGTGCTTCATTTTATTTGATTATATTCTGTCTTCTCTCACTAGAATAAAAACTACCTGTTTGATTATCTACAATATTTGTTGAATAAAATAAACAAGCATACTCTCATTCATGGGTCTGTTTTTTAAAAGAAATAAACAAGAAATATACAAGACTTATTTGTACAGGACTTAATTGAAGCAAAGTTTGAAAACCTACTGAGAGACATAAAAATCTATTTGAACACAGTACAGAAAGTACATAAAGATGTCAATTTCCCCAAACTTCACTTACAATTTCAGTATTCCCAATCAATATTCAGTATTAAATAAAAATCTCTGTAAGATTTCTTTTTGAATGTCACATAATGATTCTAAAATTCATCTAGAAGAATATATAGACCAGAATTGTCAGTCTTAAAAAAAAAAAAAAAGAGTAATGAAGAGGTGACTAATCCATCTGTATCAAAATTACAAAATGATAGTAATTTAAAGCATATGATAATACACAAGAGATCAAAATAAAATAAGACAGATGAGAAACAGTCCCAAACACATTTAGTAAATGACAAAAGTTACAATTCTAACACTGGGGCAAAAAATAGATTATTCACTAAATGGTGCTGACGCAACTAGCTAGTTGGGGTAGAATTCACCACGATTTTATCCCCCAAAATATGTCTCACTTCCTATACCAGAAATAAATTTCTGATGGATCAAAGAATTAGAAGTTTTAAAAAGGAAAAGGAGAAAAAAAAAATCCATTAAAGTATTAAATTACAATCTGGGGACTTCTTTGTTTTAAAAATACAAAAAGGCATGCAGTCAAAAAGTCTTCCTCTCACTCATTCTTTTACTATGACAACCAATGTTTCCAAGCATCATATATCCTGTGTTACACAAGCAAACATGCATACATTGTTTGTCATCTTTAAAGCAATGACACAGAAAGACATATTATATATAATGTTCCTCATTTTGTTCTTCTAGTTTAGTAGATGGGTTAATATTTTACATTTTAGAGTAAGGAAAGTCTTAAGTAGAGAACAAAACCCAAAGTCCGACATAGACTAATAATAGTTATAGCTAACGTTTATTATTTACTTACTTTGTGCCAGCCACTATGCCTAATGCTATTTACATTATCTCCATTTTACAAATAAGGAAATTAAGGTGTAGAGAGGTTAAGTAATGTGCCCAAGGTCCCACAGCAGCATAGTGCTGGGTTTGGATATATCTGACTACATTACAAAAGAATAGCTATGTGCACACGTATGAAAAAAATGAGTAAGGCCGGACATGGGGACTCACACCTGTAATCCCAGCACTTTGGGAGGCTGAGGCAGGTGGATCACCTGAGGTTGAGAGTTCGAGACCAGCCTGGCCAATATGGAGAAACCCCGTCTCTACTAAAAATACACTCAGGAAGCTGAGGCAGGAGAGTCAGTTGAACGCAGGAGGCAAAAGTTTCGATGAGCTGAGATTGTGCCATTGTACCCCAGCCTGGGCAACAAGGGCAAAACTCCATCTCAAAAAGAAAAAAGTGAATATTCTAATATGCAAAGAACTTTTCAATCTGGAAAAAAATAATAACCCCATCAGAAAATAACCAAAGAACAAAAGTAGGCAATTTATAAAAGAAATACAGCCAGGCACAGTGGTGCACGCCTGTAATCCCAGCACTTTGGGAGGCCAAGGCAGGCAGATCACCTGAGGTCAAGAGTTTGGGACCAGCCTGACTAACATAGTGAAACCCAATCTCTACTAATAGACAAACTAGCCAGGCATGGTGGCGGGTGCCTGTAATCCCAGCTACTTGGGATACTGAGGCAGGAGAATGGCGTGAACCCAGGAGGCAGAGGTTGCAGTGAGCAGAGATCACACCGCTGCACTCTAGCCTGGGCAACGAGAGCAAAACTCCGTCTGAAAAAGAAAAAAAAAAAAGAAATACAACCCTCCCCATATTAAAAAATGTTCAGCCTCAATAATGATTGATAAAAGGCCAGTCAGAATCACATTTTTCAGTTCCTAAATTGTCAAAATGTTTGAAACTGTAATATCTAGTATTGGCCACAGTATGGGGCATATCTGAATACTATTGGTAGCTTCATAAATTGGTATGACCATCTTTCAGAAGGAAAATGTGTCAATATCTATCCAAATCTACAATGTTCATTTTGATTCAGCAACTTCACTTCTAGGAGTCTATTCTACAAAGCTGTTTGTACAAGTACACAAAATATATACATATACATATGTACATGTGCATAAATATTAATATACATACAATTGTTTACAGCTTTGTTTTTCTGGCAAAAAAAAAAAAAAAATCTAGTGACCATAGCTGATTAAGCAAATTATAGAATTTTCCTTTTTTTTTTTTTGAAAGGGAGTCCCACTCTGTAACCCAGGCTGGAGTGCAGTGGCATGATCTCGGCTCACTGCAACCTCCGCCTCCTGGGTTCAAGTGATTATCCTGCCTCAGCCTCCCAAGTAGCTAGGATTACAGGTGCATGCCACCACGCCCAGCTAATTTTTTTTATTTTCAGTAGAAGTGGAGTTTCGCCATGTTGGCCAGGCAGGTCTCAAACTCCCGACCTCAAGTGATCCATCTGCCTTGGCCTCCCAAAGTGCTGGGATTACAGGAGTGAGCCACCACGCCCAGAAAATAATGGCATTTTCATGTAGTGGAAATGGGATATTAAGTTGCTGTTAATGATTGATAGAGTTAACGCTGAAATAAATAGACAAACTTGGAACAGTAGTATACAAAAGAACAGTGTATTATGATTCCTTCATATAGAAAATTATACACACACAGAAAAAAATGGGAAGAACATGCAACGAACTCTCAGTAGATTACATCCAGGAAATGTCCTTTCAATTTCAGTACATATATAAAATAATGTATTACATGTAATTAATGGAAGATAAGATTTTAAAATAGCATATCCTCCTGCATGCATTAAAATGATTTTGTGGCTTCTGAGCCTTTTGGCTAAGATCAAGTGTAAAATGATTCTGTTTGAATGTAAAGTAACTTCTCCTTCCTCCCACCTCAACAGAATGTATATACTCCTGCATCAGGTATATTTACATTGTGCATATTTTAGGTTATAACTCTTAGATAGCACAAGTTTTTATTTCATTCCCAATACATAAAAGTTATTGTAATTCAAAAATGAATTTTAAAAACTTAAAAGTAATGCAAAGTTAAACATCTTTGAACAGAAACTCAAAGTCATGATGATGACTACTTAAACATTTTCAAGATTATATAAATTTGTATGTTATTGCCAAGGGAAATGAATTGCCTAAAACAAAGTATTCTGAATGTGAACTGTGTATGACAGTGATAATGGCAAGAAGAATGTCTGTCAGTTCAACAGAAGTATGGGGTAAAGGGGCCAGCTATAAGCATAAAAGTGACTCTCATAATAAATCTAAGAGTCAAATTTTCCTAGAAAAATGTAACCTTAATGTACTTGGGTTTGATATCAGTTTATTTATGTATAACAAAGAATAAAAACAGCCAAACAGCACAAATTTTGTTCGAGTACACTATAATGGGGGAAAGAAATCCAAATAAGTTGGGAATCTTGACTTTTCCTTTACTCCTGACTAATCTACTTAAAAAATTATTTATATAAAACTAGTCAATACTATTCTTTCAAAGGAGTCCCAAATTCTATTATGATCCCA
Source organism: Aotus nancymaae (assembly GCF_030222135.1). Taxonomy (NCBI): domain Eukaryota; kingdom Metazoa; phylum Chordata; class Mammalia; order Primates; family Aotidae; genus Aotus; species Aotus nancymaae. Next base: position 10,275,641 of record NW_026988430.1, on the reverse strand, counting down.
TCAACCAACCATTCCATATTTCTAACTCACAATTTTTTCCTAGGATTGAAACTACTCCAAAATTTCCTGCATATAAAAATTAAAACACTCTTGCATTCTAATATTATCTAGAACTATGAGTGCTGCCTGGGATGAACCAATCCCATGTTTACTTTCTCTTCCTCCCAAAAATCTCAATAAACAGAATTTAAAAAAAAAAAAAAAAGTAAAAAGAAATGCTTTTAACGGGGCCCAGTGGCCCACAACTATAATCCCAGCACTTCAGGAGGCCAAGGTGGGAGGATCACTTGAGCCCAGCAATTTGAGGTCAGCCTGGGCAACATAGTGAGACCCTGTTTCTACAAAATAAAACGCTGACTAGCTGTGGTGGTACACATCTGTAGTTCCAGCTACTCAGCAGGACCGCATGAGCCCAGGAGTTGGAGGCTGCATTGAACTATGATCACACCACTACACTCTAGCCTGGGCAACAGAGAGAGACTGTAAAAAAGACAAAAAGAAATATTTTGATAATTTACTAATTACAGCTATGTTAGTCACTGACATTGGTGAAATTTCTACTTGTATTTTAATTTCCAAAAACTAGTCTGCATCAAACTGCCATAGTGTATCAAACATCTTCTACAGCATCGGCACTAACTCTAGCTGCCAAGCTCTTTTCTATGCATGCAAAGTAGTAGCATCTACTACTACTGGATGCAGGGTGTTATTCTGGGAGTGGGAAAAGAGGAAAAACTTTAAAAAAATTCGATACAGACATGCCTACAATGGGCTTATGGTCTAAATGCAATATATCAAGAATTTCCAGAATAAAAAATACACATTTTGGAGAAGAGGGAATAAGAGAGAAACTTTCTGGATGATATAATATATGATTAGACCCTTGAAAAATAGGATAAATATAGATGTAGTACAGTTTGGAAGAGTAAGGTAGGAAAGGAGTATTCCAAAAACAAGCACAGTAAGAAAAAAACAAAAAACTCTTCTTTTTTTTTTTTTTTTTTTTTGAGACGGAGTTTCGCTCATTACCCAGGCTGGAGTGCAATGGCGCGATCTCGGCTCACCACAACCTCCGCCTCCTGGGTTCAGGCAATTCTCCTGCCTCAGCCTCCTGAGTAGCTGGGATTACAGGCACGCACCACCGTGCCCAGCTAATTTTATGTATTTTTAGTAGAGACGGGGTTTCACCATGTTGACCAGGATGGTCTCGATCTCTTGACCTCGTGATCCACCCGCCTCGGCCTCCCAAAGTGCTGGGATTACAGGCTTGAGCCACAAAAAACTCTTCTTAATGCAACAAAATAGCCCAAGTGGAATAAAGAAATACACCAAGCTTCAGTATTTATGTAAAGATTATCAGCTTAATAAGAACATGCCTTTTCCTTTACAATAAAACTTATAGCCGGGCATGATGGCTCACACCTGTAATCCCCAACACTTTGGGAGGCCATGGCGGGAGGAATACTTGAGCCCAGGAATTCAAGACCAGGTTGGGCAAAAGAGTCAGATTCCATCTCTATTTTTTTTAATTATAAAATAAATTTTATAACATGAATACATATAGAAAATGAGTATTACAAATTAGCTTTTTGAGGTTAAAAAAAAAATTCATGAAGAATATAGTTGGCCAAGTGCAATGGCTCACGCCTATAATCCCAACAATTTGGGAGGCCACAGCAGGCAGATCACTTGAGGTCAGGAGTTTGAGATCAGCCTGGCCAACATGGCAAAACTCCACCTCTACTAAAAATACAAAAATTAGCGGGGCATGGTGGCACATGCCTGTAATCCCAGCTACTTGGGAGGCTGAGGCATGAGAATCACTTGAACCTGGAAAGTGGAAGTTGCAGTGAGCCGAGACTGTACCAGAGTGAGACTTTGTCTCTAAAAAAAAAAAAAAAGTTCATGTTTGTGCTATTTATCTAAGCTTTTATATTAATACAACAACTGAAATCCTTCATACTTAAAAAAAAAAAAAAATTCCAAAAGTCTGAGAGTAGGCAAAACAAGCAACAGCTAATTTATAAAATAATTGAACCTATTTGGATCTCAGAGGTATTTAACCACTGGCATAATAAAATTTCCATCACTGTAATACTTAAATACCATGAAGTATCACTGGGTTCAGATAATGTCAAAGATATTTTTGTTTAAGAAGACATTCATCAAAGCAGATTAAAAATTAAGCAAACTAAATAATTCCTGGTGATCACTGTAACACTGACATAGAGCAGTATCGATTTTTTTCAAACTGTATCTTCATTGCAGAAATTTAATATTAAGAAGTATCTTAAATTCAGTACTTAAGCTAAAGATCCAAAGTAATTTCTCATTTCCTATTCACTCCAATTTTTAAGTGTCAGTCACCAACAAATCATCCCATGGACGATACAGTGTAATGCAGTGAACACTATAATGGATGTGAAAAGACTTGGATTCTGCTTTTGCCCAACTTTAGCAACTTAGGCAGATAAATCACTTCACTTCTGGGACCTTCAGGTTTATCAAAAGTAAAACAAGACTAGATAATCTGACTCTACAGATTAGCTCTTTTTTGTTTTGTTTTTTTGAGAGACAGTCTTGCTCTATCACCCAGTCTGAAGTGAGTACAGTGGCACAATCATGGCTCACTGAAACCTCAACTTCCCAGGCTCAGCTTCCCAAGTAGCCGGGACCACAAGTAAATTCCACTAATTTTTTAACTTTTGTAGAGATGGGATCTCTCTGTTGTGCAGATTGGTCTCAAACTCCTGGCCTCAAGTGGTCCTCTCACCTCAGCCTCCCAAAGTACTAGGATAATAGGCGTGAGTCACTGTGCCCAGACATTAACATTTTATTTTAACCAATTTTGTTTGTTTTTGAGATCATTGCTAAATAAAAGTAACAGCAGCACATATGGAAGAAGGAAGCTGTCTAAAGAACTCCATAGGAACATTTGCAGTGTTTCGTACAGTCTCAGACTTTCAAATGCAAAGAAAAAAATAGGTTGTATCTGAAGACTAGTCTAGTAATATTTTGACCACACAAGCTACTTGGGTAGGAAAAAAATGGTAGAACAGTTTAAGTGTTCAAGGAAAAATGCCACCACAAGAAAATCAAAATAAAAAACAGATGCTCCACATCCAGTTATTACTACATTACAGAAGCTTTTCATAGTTTTTCAGTACTCTTAAGAAATGCTAATAGAAAAAGAAAATTTTTTAAAAATGTTTTCTTAACCATTTACATGTATACATGTATTTTTTGCATCCTCAAACACGAAAAGAACCAAATATAAGATAATCAGGAGACTGAATTATTTGTGAATATAACTGATCTGCTCAAATATGCTTTATAACCTTCTAGTATTTAGTAGTGTGCCAGAACATAAAAAGCACCTCATACTGGTTGAATAAGTGAGTAAACAAAAATACATGAATCTCTACTCTACAAATAAGACTGTACATAATAAATTCTGATCAGCCTTTACTTAGTTTTGTATCATAGTCTAGTAAAATCCAATATCTGAAGTAAAAGAACAGATGGAACTAAATATGCAAGAGTTCCATCATTCTCAGGCATCAATAAGAATTTGAAATTACAACTAAGCTAGATCACAGAATACAATTAAAACCAAATAACCAAAACATATTTTTTAAAAAACAAATAGCCTGACATTCACCTACATCAATCCCCAGTCTGTCCAAAGGCCTTTGCCTTCTATAACAGATAGCAAAGGTAAGAAAATCTCACCAATTCTTAACATAATTTTTTTAATGCTTTTAAGACTGGGTCCAGTGGCTCACCCCTATCATCCTAGCACTTTGGGAGGCTGAGACAGGCAGATTGCTTGAGCCCAGGAGTTCAAGACCAGCCTAGGCAACATGGTTAAACTCTGCCTCTACAAAAAATAAAAAATTAACCAGGCATGGTGGACTGCGCCTGTAGTCTTGGTGACTTGGGAGGCTGAGGTGGAAGGATCACCTGAATCAGGGAAGTCAAGGCTTCAGTGAGCCACTGTACTTCAGCCTGGGCAAAAGAGGCCCTGCCTCGAAAAAAAAAAAAAAAAAAGCTTTAAGAAAGTTATTGACTAACTTGCCTATACATTAATTTCATTATTTTTTTTATTAACAGGGTAGGCAAAAAACAAATTTTACTGTTTTTTAAATTCAGCAAGCTATTCAATTAAAAATAGGCCAGGCACAGTGGCTCATGCCTGTAATCCCAGCACTTTGGGAGGCTGAGGCAGGCAGATCACGAGGTCAGGAGTTCGAGACCAGCCTGGCCAACAAAGTGAAACCCTGTCTCTATCAAAAATACAAAAATTAGCTGGGGGTGGTGGCGGCATGCGCCTGTAATCCCAGCTAATCAGGAGGCTGAGGCAGGAGAATCATTTGAACCTGGGAGGTGGCGGTAGCAGTGAGCCAATCACGCCATTGTACTCCAGCCTGGGCAACAGGGCAAGATTCCGTCTCTCTCTCTCTATGTATCTATTTTGAGATGGAATATATGTATATATATTCATCTAGAGGCCATGGAGAGAATCACAGCTATATAGATATGTTACAGCAGATAACAGGTGTATTCTGATAAAATGTAATGTGAATACGTTCTAATTAGAATCCTAGGTTTATTCATTCAACAAAAATTTGCAGTGTCAATTTCTCTCTGTCTCTCTCTCTCCCCACCCCCCTCCACCACCACATGGTTCCTTAAACATAAAGATAAAATTAGAGAAGGGCCTATCCTGCTTTCAAGAGATAAAATAGGTACATAAATACCTACAAGATACAAAGTGTAAATGCCACAAAAGATGTGCAGAAAAAGCATTACAGGAGCCCAGGGGGAGCTGTTACCACCTCACAGATATATAACCCCTTCAATCTGTTTAAAACAATTTACTAACTATTAACTCCCTTTAGGCTCACAACAGCCAACTCTAGGAGAACAGACGTTTACCTAATATTAAAGATGAGGAAACTGAAGCACAGAAAAGTTGATCATGTTCCAAAATGTCACGTAGTTACAGGAAGAATCAAGTGTCTTTGTATTATATTTTCTCCAAGCCGGGGGAGTAGTTCAACATATGGCAAGTCTTTTGTAAACGGAAAGAGTATTTTAGTATTGTAAGTAATCAGTTCCTAGTGTGAGTATTTTATACATAGCTATATCCATATATACAATTAATCTTGATTTCCATTAACAGGTGTGCTTAAAGCAAGGCCAAGCAACTGGGTACTATAAATATTAAAATAAATAAATAAACTTCCACCGGATGTTAACAGAATGAGAAAATAAGATCAAGATTTCTCTCTCCAGTAACTTGTGGTTACTTCTGTAATTGTTACCCATGTCTAAATAACATTCTAAAATTGGTCTGCTCCTGAGCCCGGGCAAGTACAAGTCGGTTCATCCAATAAATATTTTCATGAAAAGATACATAAAGCATTTCAAAAAGCTATTAAAAATTAAACAATGCCATCAACTCTTCAGTTATCCACAGGACAATCACATGTGACCCAGCATCCGCAGCTATTGATCAAGGTATATTGAACGAATGAATGAATGTTTGTAGGCATTTTTAAGTCCTGGGCCTGTTGCTCCTTGCACACTGCCATGTTCAGCCTTCCATCATTGCCTCACCGGGGTGCACACAAGGAATGTAAATTTCAATATAATTAGGATATAATTAGAGAAGTAAATCTAATGCAGGTTTACATACTAATCCCAAAGATTAGAATTACCTATACCACTACTCTCCAAGGTTAACTCTGTTGAAGAGGCACCGCGGCATGCAACATCACATAAAGAAAACTGACACTTCCTGAGCAAATAGTTTTCGTCCATATCACTTATTCCCATCTATTCCTTTAACACATGACTACTCCTGATCCAGTTAATTTGAATAATTCAGTCTCCTCTCCATAAAGGCTGATTTTCAACTATAGTTTCTCACATCCCTCTCTACCCAAAAAGGGGTGCACTCACGGACTTCACACAAGAAAACACCAACAATAAACGGCAGAGGGTATAGGGTTCGGATCTTTGCCATCTCCACCCGCACCTAACCTTCGCCATTACACCCTGAAGCGGTCTGTTAGAAAGGTGAACTAATTTACTCTGCACGCACTTGCCACGGCTGTCACCCTCCCTAGCCCCTTCTACACTCCCAAGTCGGCCACCAACTCCGCCTCAGTGAACCCAGGCCCGCCACCTGCGCCGGCCCCACCCGGGGCCCCGGCCGCCCGCTCTCCCTCGTGGGCCCTGCAAGGCTCCGCACGCCCCTCCGCACAGGACACCTCGGGGCCGGCCCCGGCCCGGCCACAGCCCATTCTTCCTCCAAACTCCATAAGCCTCCGATAGCCCAGCCCGAGCTCTCCGCCGCGCCAGGCTCTCCCCTGGGCGGCCGAGGGGAAGAGGCTGGCGGCCAGGACAGGTCTCGACCTGGCCAGGCCTGCGACACCCCCAGCACGGCGGAGAAGCAGTCCCAGGGGCTTCTGCCCCGGGAGCCCTCGGAAGCCCCCGGACTAGCAGGAGCCCGGAGGCCGGGGTTGCAGGCTCCAGGGCCTACTCACTGGGAGCTGGCGGAGCGTGGGAGCCGACGTGCGCCCCGGCCTGAGGAGTGGGACGCAGCCCCAGCGCGCGGCCCTACGCCGGTACCTCGCTCGGCGCTGCGAGCCGGGCGCTCACTCCAGCCGCCGCCGCCGCCGCTGTTGCTGCTTCCCCACCTTGGCCGCCATCTTGACTCAACCCCTCTCCCTCCCCCCAGCCCCGGCAGCCGCGGCTAAGGCGGCTCCGGCGCGGGCTCCTCCTCCTTCCGGAGAGTTGGGAGACCGACTCCCTCCGCTGGCGGGGCGCCTCTCCTACCTCGGCGGAGCTTCCTGGGTCGCGCGGCGCCCGCTCCCCTCACGTCTCCTCTAGGCCTGGCAGAGGCAGCCCTCTCTGATGGAGACGGGGCCGGGCAGCGTCCAGCCGGATTCAGGGCGGCTGCCATCGTGCCCCAGGCCTGTGCGCACCGCCCCCCGCAAGCCAGTCTGTTCCCGCGTGCCCGAGGCCTTCCCCGGGCGTGGGAAAAGGAAAAACGCCAGGCCGTGCCAGGGACTCTGCAACCCCTCCGCGGCGTGGCAGGACGGCGGTGGCCTCCTTTGACGGGAGCTGCAGAGAGGGAAGCCGGGTCCCCCTCGTGGCTGGGAGCCAGAGGGGTGCATTTCGACCTGCCCAAGATACTTTATAGAGCTGTGGCTGGAATTCGCACCAAGTCCTCCCTGAAATCCCGGACGAGACCAATTTGTCCCAGATGTTGCTTCTTAACCATAAATAACTAGCAAGAGGAGTCTGTGGCCCTCGCGACTGTGAAGTGCATTCTTAGCTTCACTCTGCTGGGGAAATGACTGGATGGTTCCTCGTAACCGCACACATACTTACCTTAAGAAAAGCCAGGCCCGACAGGGCACGGTGGCTCACGTCTGTAATCCCAGCACTTCGGGAGGCTGAGGCTGGCCGATCACCTGAGGTCAGGAGTTCGAGACCAGCCTGGCCAACATGGAGAAACTGCTGTGATAACATGCTTTTTGTTAGCTTAAACTGACTCTCTCTTTCTTAGCTGAGAGCAGTTCAGGCTTCTTGTTAGCTTCTTGAGCCGGACAGACTCTATCTTAGCGTCCTCATTTTAGTTATTCCCCTCTTTAAGTATGTAACTGTCGTATGTAGCTGGGGCAGGATAACACTGGGCACATCCTGGAGTGCATTTGCTAATAAGAAGCCGAGTTAAGCGGTACCAGCAGAGCTTGGGAAAGCAAGTGCTTTCAAGTATTCAGAGCCACCATATGTGTAAATTGTATGTCTTTTTATGACAGCTTTAGCCCTTGCACCTGGTACTGTTTTATTTCTCACGTACTAGTTTATCTTTTAACTTTTTGCTTACTCTGCTTCTGTGAAAAAATTGCTTCAGCTAGTTTCCCCCCTCCCTTTTCAAACTAGGGTATAAAAAAACCCCTAACTCTTTTGGGCGTTAGCCACCTCTCAGTTGCCGGCTAAAATAAAGGACTCATAATTCAATCTCAGAGTGTGGCGCATTCCTTAACTCGCTCGGGTATAATACTTTGTCTCTACTAAAAATACAAAAATTAACCGAGCGTGGCGCCTGTAATCTTAGGCACTGGGGTGGGGGCTGAAGTGGGAGAATTGCTTGAACACACGGGAGGCGGAGGTTGCAGCAAGCCTAGAATACGCCACTGCACTCCAGCCTGGGCGATAGAGCCAGACCCAGTCTCAGAGAAAGAAAGGGCCAGGCGCAGTGGCTTACGCCTGTAATCCCAACACTTTGAAAGGCCGAGGCGGGGCAGATCAGGAGGTCAGGAGTTCAAGACCAGCCTGGCCAATATGGTGAAACCCCATCTCTACTAAAAATATAAAAATTAGCTGGGCATCGTAGCTCACGGCTGTAGTCCCAGCCACGCGGGAGGCTGAGGCAGAAATGGCTTGAACCCAGGAGGCAGAGGTTGCAGTGAGCAGAGATCGCGCCACTGCACTCCAGCCTGAGCTACAGAGCGAGACCTGTCTCAAATAAAAAGAAAAAAAAAAAGGCCATCCAAAAGTGAGAAGGAAAAACAAAGCTGGTTTATCTGGCTGTTTTGGAAAACTGTCATCTGGATAACGGGCTGTCTAACCCTGTAATTACGAGAAAAACCCAAGTTTTAAGAAATGAGTTGAAGAAGAGGAACTCTTCCTACAAGAGATGGGAGTTTATATATAAGACTCTTCCCTTTAAACGGATTGTACAGTGTGGTAGGACTAGGATAGGAAACTGGACGGCAAGGAGTCTTCTCTGTTAAAACATAAGAGAACCCCTAGCGTAAAGCCTCAAGCCTCCGGAGCATGTCGGCGGAACGGACTTAACCACGGAACCCCATATTCCCGGGTGCAGTTTTCCAGCCGGAGTCAGGGTCAGAGGTAGCCTTTCCTACTGCGCAGGCGCGATGCTACTTACCCATCAGGGAAGCAATGTGGCTGTTGTGCGTGTCAGCGGCGGTCCTGGCATGGGGCTTCCTCTGGGTTTGGGACTCCTCAGAACGAATGAAGAGTCGGGAGCAGGGTGGACTGCTGGGAGCCGAAAGCCGGACTCTCCTGGTCATAGCGCACCCTGACGATGAAGCCATGTTTTTTGCTCCCACAGTGCTAGGTTTGGCCCGCCTAAGGCACCGGGTGTACCTGCTCTGCTTCTCTGCAGGTAGGAGGCCACAGGAGGGGCGATGGGAGCCGGGACTGTGACGGGGATTTAGGTGCTAATCGAGCTCAGTCGCCTTCTTCACAAAGACTGTCCTCTAGGGAGCTAAGTGAATACACGGAAAGTCTTACCTCTGAACCCCTCACAGGCTGGGGACTGGAGCGGCCGGTTTATCAGGTGGGTTGGGGGACATTGGCAGCTCGCGTACTACGCAGGCAGGATTGAGGAGCAGAGAAACAGGTGCAGTTTATTACATTCAGTACCTGCATTTCCGTTGGGAACCGCGCTGTACTTGTTATTCTGTGGAACTTCTTTTTATTTGTAGAAGGAGCAAGAATATTGACCTTACTATAGTGTATGAAACAGAATCTATGCTGTATCATGCCTGCTCAATCCTTCATTTCTGATGATAGCAAAAGATCCTCCTGCTGCTTTTAAAATGCAACTTGTGCTAGTAAGATGCACGTGTCAAATTGAAGAATTAGACTTAGATGATTAGGTAGAAAATAATTTCGTAGGTAATTTTAGAGTTCAACTCCACCCAGCTTTCAGTGAGGGAACCTTTCAAATAATAGATTTTTGCTTACCATAGAAAAAAGATCAAATGACAAAGCAAATATTGACCATCATGCTCGAATATGGTGATAATTGAGCAGTTGTATAAATGAAGTAATTGAATTGTACACATACAATGGGTGAATTTTATGGTATGTAAAATTATACCTCAATAAAACTTTTTTAAAATTGCCCATGACCTCTTTTCCCATTTGCTTGTGTGTCTTTCCAATTCTTTTTCTATACAGCTTTTTCACAGAAATCACATTTTATAAAATTTTATATTATTTTTACTTAACATTACTTTTTCATTTACTTAGCAAATACTTATTAAACATTCATGTGCTAGGCCTTATTCTATGCCCTAGGGATACAAAAGTGAACACAAGCTAGATGAGAGCAGTGTCCTCATGAAGCGTAAAACATCTACCCATATTAATTAGATCTAAATATATAGCCTGTTAAATGGCTTCGTCAGGATAAACCTTAGTCATCCTTTATTGTTTGTATATTTAGAGGGTTTTTTCCTAGTTTATTGAAAAGAGCAGAGAACATCTTTGTGTATATTATTTCATTAGTATTAATCTCTAAAATTGGCTGTTTTAATGCTTTGCATTCAAAACACATTCCCGAAAACCATATACCAAGTCTTTTTTTTTTTTTTTTTTTTTTTGAGACAGAGTCTCGCTCTGTCACCCAGGCTGGAGTGCAGTGGCGTGATCTTAGCTCACTGCAGCCTCGGCCTCCCTGGTTCAAGCGATTTTCCTACCTCAGCCTCCTGAGTGCTGGGATTACAGGGATGCACCACCACGCCCAGATAATTTTTGTATTTTTAGAAGAGACAGGGTTTCACCATGTTGGTCAGGCTGCTCTGGAAATCCTGACTTCATGATCTGCCCACCTCAGAGAGAGGATTTCACCATGTTGGCCAGGCTGGTCTCAAACTCTTGACCTCTAGTAATCCACCCGCTTCGGCCTCCCAAAGTGCTGGGATTATAAGTGTGAGCCACCATACCTGGCCTACCCATTTACATTCTTACTGACACTAATGAGAGTATCCTTCTTAATATATTACTTTGTGTAGCATTGACTGATATTTTTTATAAATTTATTGATTTGTTTACTATCTTCTCTCTCCCCCAATTTTTTTTTTTTTTAAAGAGACAGGATTTCACCTTGTTGGCCAGGCTGGTCTCGAACTCCTGACCTAAAGCAGTCCACCTGCCTCGGCCTCCCAAAGTGCTGGGATTACAGGCATGAGCCACCGCGTCCGGCCCCCCATAATTTTTTATTACCAGTAAGAGTAAACCATTTTACATATTTATTGAGAATTTGAGTCCAAGCACTTTTCTTCTAAATTTATGCTCTGTTAAGGATATTAATTGCAAATATTTGCAAGTAATAGCACCATTTTTTCTTAGCTTTTAGGTTTGGTGGAGTTTTTTGTTGTTCCGGTTCACTGCAACCTCCACCTCCCAAGTTCAAGCAATTCTCCTACCTCAGCCTCCCAAGTAGCTGGGACTGGGAGCTGGCGCCTGTGCACCAGGTGCCGGTCTAATTTTTTATTTTTAGTAAAGCTGAGGTTTTGCCATGTTGGCCAGGCTGGTCTCAAACTCCTGACAAGTGACTGCCCACTTTGGCCTTCCAAAGTGCTGGGGTTACAAGTGTAAGCCACCACACCTGGCTAACTTTTAGTTGTATTTGTATTTTACATAACAACTGTAGAAGCCAAATTATAAGCAAGTTTGTTACAAGATCTTCAATGAGAACCCTAGATTTGCAAAATGCTATACATACAGCTCTTTAATAAACTTATCCTTATTTTCAATAGGTTCATAAAAATTTAGGACCAGAATTGAAAATTTTTTCAAATAAACAATATAGACTGGGCGAGGTGGTTCTCACCTGTGATCCCAACACTTTGAGAGACCGAGGCGGGTGGATCATGAAGTCAAGTGATTGAGACTATCCTGGCCAACATGGTGAAACCCTGTCTCTGCTAAAAAATAGAAAAATTACCTGGGCATGGGGTTGTGTGCCTATAGTCCCAGCTACTCAGGAAGCTGAGGCAGGAGAATCGCTTGAACCCGGGAGGTGAAGGATACAGTGAGCAGAGATGGTGCCATTGCACTCCAGCCTGGGTGACAAAGCAAGACTGCATCTCAAAAAAATATATATATGTGTATTTATATATACATATATATATAGAGAGAGAGAGCACACGCACATGGACTTGGCACTGAATGTTTTTATTGTCTTTTGTTTCCTCTGAATCCAACTTACCATTTTGTTTTTTCTTTTTTTTGAGACAGAGTTTTGCTCTTGTTACCCAGGCTGGAGTGCAATGGCACGATCTTGGCTCACCGCAACCTCTGCCTCCTGGGTTCAAGCAATTCTCCTGCCTCAGCCTCCCGAGTAGCTGGGACTACAGGCGTGCGCCACCATGCCCAGCTAATTTTTGTATTTTTTAGTAGGGACGAAGTTTCACCTTGTTGACCAGGATGGTCTCGATCTCTTGACCTCGTGATCCACCCGCCTCAGCCTCCCAAAGTGCTGGGATTACAGGCGTAAGCCACCGTGCCTGGCCCATTTTGTTTTTTCTTTTATGTTATTTATTCTTTATTCGGGTTTTGTTTGTTTATTTTTTTTTTAATTTTTTTTTTGATGCCGAGTCTCACCCTGTCACCCAGGTTAGAGTGCAGTGGCTCAATACTTGGCTCACTACAACCTCTGCCTCCTGGGTTCAAGGAGTTCTTCTGCCTCAGCCTCCTGAGTAGCTGGGATCACAGGTGCCCACCATCACACCAGGCAACTTTTTGTGTTTTTAGTAGAGACAGGGTTTTACCATGTTGGCCAAACTGGTCTCGAACTTCTGACCCTCAGGTGATCCACCTGCCTCGACTTCCCAAAGTGCTGGGACTATGGGTGTGAGCCACCGCACACAGCCTGTTTTTTTATTTTATAAAGATGGGATCTTGCTCTATCCTCTTGACTGCACTGCCAGCTCTCATATCAGGTGACAGAGCAAGACCCTGTCTTTATAAAATAAACAAAACATGAATAAATAACATACAAGAAAAAACAAAATGGTAAGTTGGATTCAGGGGAAATAATGAAAGACAATAAAAGTATTGAATGCCAACTGCATGCTCTATATTTTTTATTTGAAAAAAATTTCAATTATTGTCCCAAATTTTTATGAACATAATGAAAATAAGGATAAATATGAAATATAATATTTGTATTTATTTATTTATTTTTTGAGACGGAGTTTCGGTCGTTACCCAGGCTGGAGTGCAATGGCGTGATCTCGGCTCACCGCAACCTCCACCTCCTGGGTTCAAGCAGTTCTCCTGCCTCAGCCTCCTGAGTAGCTGGGATTACAGGCATGCGCCACTGTGCCCAGCTAATTTTTTGTATTTTTAGTAGAGACGGGGTTTCACCATGTTGACCAGGATGGTCTCGATCTCTTGACCTCGTGATCCACCCGCCTCGGCCTCCCAAAGTGCTGGGATTATAGGCGTGAGCCACCGCGCCCAGCCAATATGAAATATAAATAAAACTGGCCGGGCATGGTGGCTCACACCTGTAATCCAAGCACTTTGGAGGCCAAGGCGGGCGGATCACCTGAGGTCGGGAGTTCAAGACCAGCCTGACCAACATGGTGAAACCCCATCTTAGAAAAAAAAAGAAAATAAAAAAAGAAATATAAATAAAACTAAAATCTGGCCAGATCATATTTCCCTGCAGTCTCCAAGTCTTGGGCTCAAGTGATCCTCCCGCCTCAGCCTACCAACAGCTGAGACTACAGGCGTGTGCCAGCACACCCAACTTTTTTTTTTTTTTTTTTTTTTTTTTAGGCAGAATCTCACTCTATCACCCAGGCTGGAGTGCAGAGGTGAAATTTTGGCTCACTACAACCTCTGCCTCCCGAGTTCAAGCGATTCTCCTGCGTCAGCCTCCCAATTAGCTGGAACTACAGATGTGCGCCATCATGCCTGGCTAATTTTTGTATTTTTGGTGAGACAGATTTCACCATGTTGGCCAGACTGGCCTTGAACTCCTGACTTAAGGTGATCCACCCAGCTTGGCCTCCCAATGTGCTGGGATTGCAGCATGAGCCACCATGCCCAGCCTAAAATTACTTTTTAAATTCACAATTCATTCAAACATGTGTTGATTAAACATTCTCTATACTGCTGACATAACATTCTAATATGAAAAACAGGAAGCTAATAATTTGAAATATAATGAAAGCTATGATGTTTTGATGGAGAAAGACTATGGACCCAAAATGGAGAAAAGCATTAATTCTCTTTTCAGGGGTTTAGATTAAGGAAATCTTCTCCAAATTGGTTTTCTTTGGAGCTAGGCTTTAGAAATAGGAGTAGCTATATATAGGAAGCAAGCAGTAGTAAAGGCATCAGTAAATCTTGGATTCGCATGAATAATTCATTCTAACAAGATCTCCAGTTAAAGGGAAGAGAAGCAGCAGAGAAAAAAATAATACTATTTTTGTTATTGGTGACTCATTTCATCATGTCAGCAACTCTGTGAGGTAGGTACTATTGTTATTTCCATTATAGAAATATGGGAACTGAATCACAAAGTTTAAGTAACAACCAAAGTGGCCAGCTACAGTGTAAAGGAGCCAGGACCCTGTGGTTCTTATCTGTTCTAAAACCATTACACCCAATCTGCCTCTTACATTGCCTTGTATGCCTTGTCAGTTGATGAAATATCTAAACTGATTCCCAGTGTATGTTCCAAAGAACATTAGTTCATCCAGCTGCTATTTAAAAAAAAAAAAAAAAAGACCAGACGTGGTGGCTCACACCAGTAATCCCAGCACTTTGCGAGGCCAAGGCAGGTGGATCATGAGGTCAGGAGTTCGAGACCAGCCTGGCCAACAAGGTGAAACCCGTCGCTACAAAAAATACAAATATTAGTCGGTTGTGGTGGCACATGCCTGTAATCCCAGCTACTTGGGAGACAGGCAGAAGAATCACCTGAACCTGGGAAGCAGAGGTTGCAGTGAGCCAAAATTTTGCCTCTGCACTCCAGCAGGAGGATCACTTGAGCCCAAGACTTGGAGACCGCAGGGAACTATGATCCGGCCAGATTTTAGTTTTATTTATATTCCATATTACAACTATAGGAGTCAAATTATAAGCAAGTTTGTTTCAAGATCTTCAAGAGAAGCCTAGATTTTATTTGCAAAATATTATAGGTAGAGCTCTTTAATAAAGTTTATCCTTATTTTCATTAGGTTCATAAAAATTTGGGACTAGAATTGAAAATTTTTTCAAATAAAAATACAGAGCATGCAGTTGGCATTCAGTATTTTTATTGTCTTTTATTATTTCCTCTGAATCCAACTTACCATTTTGTTTTTTCTTGTATGTTATTTATTAATGTTTTGTTTATTTTATAAAGACAGGGTCTTACTCTGTCACCTGATATGAGAGCTGGTAGTACAGTCAAGAGGGGAAAGGCTCTAGACAGAGCAAGATCCCATCTTTATAAAATAAACAAACAGCTGTGCATGGTGGCTCACAGCTGTAATCCCAGCACTTTGGGAGGCTGAGGTAGGCAGATCACCTGAGGGTCAGAAGTTTGAGACCAGTTTGGCCAACATGGTGAAACCCTGTCTCTACTAAAAATAAAAAATACAAAAATTAGGCTGGCATGGTGGTGCATGCCTGTAATCCCAGCTACTTGGGAGGCTGAGGCAGGAGAATCACTTGTACCTGGTAGGTGAAGGTTGCAGTAAGCCGAGATCAACAAGAGCTTTTTCACCTTTATGTGATTTATTTTCTTTCTTTTTTTCTTTCTTTCTTTTTTCTTTCTTTCTTTTTCTTTCTTCCTTTCTCTCTTCCTTTCTCTCTCTCTCTCTTTTTCTTTCTTTCTCTTTCTTTTTTTGTAGAGATAGGTGTTGCTATATTCCCTGGGCTGGTCTTGAATTCCTGGCCTCAAACAATGTTCCTGCCTTCCAAAGTGCTGGGAGCTGGGATTATAGGCATGAGCCACCCCACCCAGCTTCTTACTGATACTTGTATTTTTTGAGACACAGGGTCTCACACTGTCACCCAGTCTGTAGTGCAGTGGTGTGATCATGGTTCACTATAGCCTCGAACTCCTGGGCTCAAGTGATCCTCCCACCTCAGCCTCCCAAGTAGGTGGGACTACAGGCATGCCCAGCTAATTTTTAAAAATTTTCTTTTGTAGAGACAGGGTCTCACTTGTTAACCAGGCTGGTTTTGAACTCCTGGCCTCAAGTGATCCTCCTGCCTCAGCCGTCCAAAGTGCTGGGAATACAGACATGAGCCACGTTGCCTGGCTTTGATTTTTTTTTAATATGAATCTATTACCTATTTAGAATAAATTAATTTTAAATTTTTTAAATAAAATAAAATTTTTACCTTCATAACTTGTGATGTTTACAAAATATTTTGTTTACAAAATATCTCTACTTTGTTTGCAGAATGTCTTTACTTTGTATTAAATGTGATTATGGTTGCTAGTTACGACTGAGAAGTATGTTATGGGAAGACTACTTAACATACAGTTGTGCATGAGCTTATACATAAACACAAACATAATGTAGTTCTACATATAGAAATTACATTAATTTTATTATTTTCTGTTTCCTAGAATAATGGTTTCAAAACTCTTTGGTCACATTTTCCTGTTGGTAAAAAATGGTGATCATATATTCCTATTAAATGTATATTTATTTACAATTTATTATAAGTACACAGACACCTTAACTAATGTGTACATTAAAAACATTAACAAAGGCCGGGCGCGGTGGCTCAAGCCTGTAATCCCAGCACTTTGGGAGGCCGAGGCGGGTGGATCACGAGGTCAAGAGATCGAGACCATCCTGGTCAACATGGTGAAACCCCGTCTCTACTAATACAAAAAATTAGCTGGGCACGGTGGCGCGTGCCTGTAATCCCAGCTACTCAGGAGGCTGAGGCAGGAGAATTGCCTGAACCCAGGAGGCGGAGGTTGCGGTGAGCCGAGATCGCGCCATTGCACTCCAGCCTGGGTATCAAGAGTGAAACTCCGTCTCAAAAAAAAAAAAAAAAAAAAAAAAAAACATTAACAAAAACTTACATTTTAAAAAACAAGGTAAACAAATTGGAGACAGCTGGGCAGGGTGGCTCACGCCTGTAATCCCAGTACTTCGGGAGGCTGAGGCAGGCAGATCACGAGGTTGGAAGTTCAAGACCAGCCTGACCAACATGGAGAAACCCCGTCTCTACTAAAAATACAAAAAATTAGCCAGGCATGGTGGCGCACGCCTGTAATCCCAGCTACTTGGGAGGCTGAATCACTTGAACCCAGGAGGTGGAGGTTGCAGTGAGTCAAGATGGCGCCATTGCACTCCAGCCTGGGCAACAAGAGGGAAATTCCATCTCAGGTACCTGTATCCCAGCTACTCAAGAGGCTAAGGCAAGAGAATTGCTTGAACCCAGGAGGTGGAGGTTGCAGCGAGCCAAGATCACACCACTGCACTCCAGCCTGGGCAACAACAGCAAAACTCTGCCTCAAAAAAAAGAAAGAAAATTAGGGGGAGACATTCTAATGCTTTTCCTCCACCACCCAAAAGATTATTTTGTGCATCCCAGGGTGCACCCATCTCACTTAAACATTGTTCTAGAATGTATCAGTTAGAGATGCTGAAGGATCTCAGACGTGTTCTGTTGAAGTGCCTACACGTTCACCAAACTTAATGAAAACAGTTAAAATGGTCCTTGACTTCAGCTTCCAGAACTGTTAGAAGTTCCTTAATTCACACACAAAGCAATAAAACTGGCCCCAATAAAACACATTAGCCTCAATCCTAAGCAGTTTTTGATAACCATAATCATAGGCTAATTTGCACAGCCTCTGAACTTAGCAATTGTGGCACTAATGTACATGAGACTATCACAAAAAATCAAGTAATCTAGGGAGAAAAAAATGGGAGATGGTATGTGTAGCAATTTTTTTTAAGTCATAAAATAGTTTCTGACTTAAAAAAATGTATAAAAAGATATGATAAGGACAATACAAAACTAAACCTGTTATCTGCAGTCTTTTTAGGATTAGTCTCTATTGGATATAGTGTAATGACTTTCCTATCCGGCTTCAAACCACTCAAAGCTAGCACTAGAAAGACCCTTGCCAAAGATGAAAGGTTTCACATGAGAGTTTTAGTAAACTTAGTAAAACTTAGTTTTACTAAGAGAAAAACTAAGGTAATCAGAACCTCTCTTTTTGTTCATAAGTGTCTACAGTGTGCTGCATATCAGGGATGATACAAAGTTAAATGAGACCATGACTTTTAAGATCAATGACATTTTTTTTTTTTAAACTGAGTCTCACTCTTGTCCCCCAGGCTGTAGTGCAGTGGCACAATCTCAGCTTACTGCAGCTTCCATCTCCTGGGTTCAAGTGATTCTTCTGCCTCAGGCTCCCAAGTAGCTGGGATTGCAGGCAGCCACCACAACACCCGGCTAATTTTTGTGTTTTTAGTAGAGATGGGTTTCACTATATCAGCCAGGCTGGTCTCGAACTCCTGACCTAAGGTGATCCACCTGCCTCAGCCTCCCGAAGTGTTGAAATTACAGGCATGAGCCACCAAGCCTGGCCAGTGACATTTAGAAATTAATAATCTGATCATGGAGAAAGTTTATACTTAGGAATAGAATACCAGAAATTATTGCTCTAGAAGAGGCCTTCTAGAGGAAATGTTTTGATGTGGATGATGAAGATGCATTGTAATTCAGGAAGAAAGGAAGGAGAAGAGGAGGATGACAAACATTAAAAAGGTCAGGGAGCCGGGCACGGTGGCTCATGCCTATAATCCCAGCACTTTGGGAGGCCAAGGTGGGTGGATCACGAGGTCAAGAGATCAAGACCATCCTGGTCAACATGGTGAAACCCCGTCTCTACTAAAAATACAAAAAATTAGCTGGGTATGGTGGCGCGTGCCTGTAATCCCAGCTACTCAGGAGGCTGAGGCAGAAGAATTGCCTGAACCCAGGAGGCAGAGGTTGTGGTGAGCCGAGATTGCGCCATTGCACTCCAGCCTGGGTAACAAGAGCGAAACTCCGTCTCAAAAAAAAAAAAAAGGTCAGGGAAAGAGAAAACCAACACAGTACCTAATTGGATCCTTTCATATGTATATATTAATGTAATCATACATATAATCATAATCTCCCAGAAAGCCATATGAAATAGCCATTATCAACCAGGCACCGTGGTTCATGCCTGTAATCCCAGCACTTTGGGAGGCTAAGGTGGGCGGATCACAAGGTCAGGAGTTTGAGACCAGCCTGGCCAATGCGGTGAAACCCCCGTCTCTACTAAAAATACAAAAATTAGCTGGGTGTGGTAGCGGGTGTCTGTAATCCCATCTACTGGGGAGATTGAGGCAGGAAAATCATTTGAACCTGGGAGGCAGCGATTGCAGTGAGCCAAAATCGTGCCACTGCACTCCAGCCTGAGCAACAGAGCAAGACTCATCTTGAAAAAAAAGAAATAGCCATTATCCCCACTTAACTGGTGAAAAAAGTGTGAATTAATAAAGTTAAGTAACTTGCACAAATCAGACATGCAGTTATTTGCTGGAGAGTTGAATTAAGAGGTGCATTAGCTGGATAGTTGCTAAAAATGAGTGCAACTTAGATGATACCAAAATGTCACTGGATTATTATTTGTAAGGATACAGAGGAGTTTTATTTACCAGAACTATTCGTTGGGAAAATAGTATATATGTTGGGAAAATAGAGAATATATAAGCTGTTTGGTGTGCCGGTGGAATCAAGGTCCCCTCGGGGTATGCTGGATAGCTGGCTGTGAAACTCTTCGAAAGAGGATGCTTTCCTAAATGGTATCTGCACATTTTCCTGTAATACTCAGGAGTACCAGCCTTTATTTTCTTTTTCTTTTTCTATATCAACAAGAATGAGCTTGGAAAGCCTCATCCTTAAATCAATGTTAAACAGTTATTTGAGGACTATCAGTGAAGAGGAGCCCCAGTTGTTCTGAGTACACGTACATGGGTTGATCCTAAATCTGCTTAACTTCAAAGTTAGTACCCTTGGTTGTATACCATGCTGCCTCTAACATGTGACTGAAATGCAGACAGACAGATAGGTAGATAGATACAGAGATGGGAAAAAATTGTGAATCGTGGTTCTAAAGATTGTGCTACTGGTAGTCTTCTCACAGGAGTATCTTGGTGTTATGTTTTCTTCAACTTTGTATCATAATCACACATTTTCAGGCAGCTTAAATCCTTTAGGGAACAAAAACAAGATAAGAATGAGTGAATAGATAGGTCTCCACTGTTAAAGAAATCTACCACTATATATTTGTTATCCTCAGGAAATTACTACAATCAAGGAGAGACTCGTAAGAAAGAACTTTTGCAGAGCTGTGATGTTTTGGGGATCCCACCCTCCAGTGTAATGATTATTGACAACAGGTAATATATTTTTTAACAATGTAGAAATTTATTGGCAATAAATATGCAGTGGTATACTCAAAAGACATCCAAAAAACTAATGTGAGTGGCTAAGAACATCTTGTATGAAAGTGTGGTGTGGTGGCTCACACCTGTAATCCCAGCACTTTGGGAAGCCCAGGCCGGTGGATTGCTTGAGGTCAGGGGTTTGAGACCAGCCTGACCAACATGGTGAAACCCTGTCTCTACTAAAAATACAAGAATTAGCTGGGTGTAGTGGAGCATGCCTGTAATCCCAGCTACTCAGGAGGCTGAGGCAGGAGAATCACTTGAACCTGAGAGGCAGAGGTTGCAGTGAGCCAAGATCGAGCCATTGCACTCCAGCCTGGGCGACAGAGTGAGACTCCATCTCAAAAAAAAAAAAAAAAAAACAAGGCTGGGCATGGTGGCTCATGCCTGTAATCCCAGACTTTGGGAGGCCAAGGCAAGTGGATCACGAGGTCAGGAGATCAAGACCATCCTGGGCAACATGGTGAAACTCCATCTCTACTAAAAATACAAAAAATTGGGCCAGGCGCGGTGGCTCACGCCTGTAATCCCAGCACTTTGGGAGGCCGAGGTGGGTGGATCACGAGGTCAGGAGATCGAGACCATCCTGGTCAACATGGTGAAACCCCGTCTCTACTAAAAATACAAAAAATCAGCTGGGCATGGTGGCACGTGCCTGTAATCCCAGCTACTCAGGAGGCTGAGGCAGAAGAATTGCCTGAACCCAGGAGGCGGAGGTTGCGGTGAGCCGAGATCGCGCCATTGCACTCCAGCCTGGGTAACAAAAGCGAAACTCAGTCTCAAAAAAAAAAAAAAAAAATTAACTGGGCATGGTGGCGCATTCCTGTAGTCCCAGCTACTTGGGAGGCTGAGGCAGGAGAATTGCTTGAACCCAGGAGGCAGAGTTTTCAGTGAGCTGAGATCTCGCCACTGCACTGTACAACAGCCTGTGCAACAGTACTAGACTCCATCTAAAAAAAAAAAAAAGAAAGAAAAAGAAAGAGGCTGGGTGTGGTGGCTCATGCCTGTAATCCCAGAACTTTGGGAGGCCAAGGCAGGTGGATCACGAGATCAGGAGTTCGAGACCAGCTTGGCCAACATGGTGAAACCTCTTCTCTACTAAAAATGCAAAAACTTAGCCAGGTGTGGTACTGGGCATCTGTAATCTCAGCTACTTGGGAGGCTGAGGCAAGAGAATCACTTGATTATAGGAGGCAGCAGTTGCAATAAGACAAGATTACGCCATTGCACTCTAGCCCTGGCGATAGTGCAAGACTCTGTCTCAAAAAAAAAAAAGAAAAAGAAAAGTCTACATAAAATAACTTCACATTTGTTTTTAAGTGACAGCGTAATTGAAATAAATTTTTTAACTTCTGTTCGGATTTTTTTTCCTGACATGGCTACTTCTCTTTACATCTATAGCTTTAAAAAAGTTTTATTATGGCCGGGCGCAGTGGCTCACGCCTGTAATCCCAGTACTGTAGGAGGCTGAGGCAGGTAGATCACGAGGTCAAGAGATGGAGAACATCCTGGCCAACCTGGTGAAACCCCATCTCTACTAAACATACAAAAATTAACCGGGCGTGGTGGTGGATGCCTGTAGTCCCAGCTACTTGGGAGGCTGAGGCAGGGGAATCGCTTGAACCTGGGAGGCGAAGGTTGCAGTGAGCCGAGATCATGCCACTGCGCTCCAGTCTAGCTACAGAGCAAGACTCCATCTCAAAAAAAAAAAAAAACAAGTTTGGAATTGGAACTTTTGTTTAAAAGGGAACAAAAAAAAAGAAAGAAAAAAAACAAGACAAAAAGTTTTCTTATAAATTCAAAAATACATTAAAGTATAAAGAACAATATAGCAAATCCCCATGTGCCTATTACCTAAACTCAATATTATCAAGATTTTGCTATACAGTGCTTGTTTCTTCATCTGTCCCTAACTTAACATCTTTTGTGTATATGAAGCCTTTTAAAAAAAAATACAGCCATCAGGTTTTTTACCCCTAGATAACCAGGTCTGTGTCTCTTAAGAAGATGGGACAGTTTTCATATAGCTACAGCCATTATCAGTACATTTAACCATATTTTTTTTCTTTTTTCTTTTTCTTATTATTTTACATTTAACCATATTAACAATTTGGTTACTATTGTAATTACTATTGAATTACTGTTATTGTTAATATTGCTAATTTGATGGGGTGTTCTGTTATGAACACCCAGTTCATATCAGAATTTCTTTAGGTAGCTCAAAAATTTCTTTTCACAGTTGGTTTACTCAAATCACGATCTTGATAAAGACCACATATTATAGTTGGTTGATATTCTGCATTTAATTCCCCTTTTCTCCATTCATTGGTGGATTTGATGAAGAAACTGAATTATGTTGTCATACAGAATGTCCTACATGCTGGATTTGTCTGTTTGTTTCCTGTATGTCTAAGTTCACGCCTAGGCTGGAGTGCAGTGGCATGATCTCAACTCACCGCAACCTCTGCCTACAGGGTTCAAGCAATTCTCTCACCTCAGTCTCCCAAGTAGTTGGGATTACAGGCACTCACCACCATACCTGGCTAATTTTTTGTATTTTAGTAGAGATGGGATTTCATCATATTGGCCAGGCTGGTCTCGAACTCCTGACCTCAGGTGATCCACCTGCCTCAGCCTCTCAAAGTGCTGGGATTACAGGCATGAGCCACCATGGCCGGCCTTTTTTTTTCTTTGCACACTGCAAATCAGATTTGGGTCTAACTTTTTTGGGGGGGCAAGAATACTTCGTAGCCTGTACTATGTACTTTGTATCATATCAGAAGACGTGTACTATCTGATTGACCTATAGTGAATCAATTGATCAGCGAGTTCAGATAGCAGTGACTCCCTTTATTTTAAAGACCCCCATTAACCTTTCATATGTTCTCGTGACTATTGCCTGAATCATTATTGAGCTAGAAGTTGCAAAATGCTGAGTTTCCAATTGTCTCACATATTCTATGTGTACTAGCTGTAATTCTTCTGTAAAACAGAAACTTCACTATTAATTGGAGCTACTTAGTTACCTTGCTGTATATAATAATATGAAACAAAAAGACAGGATAGATGCTTAATTTTTTCCCTTTGCTTGATATTTTCAGAATAAAGAGTCAATACCCTATGTACCTGCAGTTGTGATCTATTGTTTATCTGTTTCTTGAATGGGGAGGGCACTTTTAACTTTCATTAGGAACTTAGGTTTTTTTCTGTATTTGGTGTTTCACGTTCAGTCATATGTTCTTTAACACTAAATTGTCTCAAATTTGGCCAGTGAGTCTCTTCATGTTGGCTTATATGTCCTTTTGATATAATCCCTTTGTCTTTTATGATTTCCTTCCTTGCTTTCAAGTAAAATGAGACTTTCCAGTACTATCTTGTATGCTTTCCTGCTCCAGTTCTGAAATCAGCCATTTCTCCAAAGAGCCTTTGTTTGTCTTAGTAGTGAATGGTATTTAGAGGACATAACCAGCATAGTAGGAGTGTTTATTGCTATAGCGTTATTATTTCTCATTGCTACTTGACCTTTATAGTGAACAGAGCTAGGATGTATGTTTTTTGTGTGCTTTGAATTTTTTAGAGACAGGATCTAACTGTTACCCAGGGTAGAGTGATCATAATTCGTTGTAGCCTTGAACTCCTGGGTTCAGGCAATCCTCCTGCCTCAACCTCCCAAGTAGCTGGGACTACAGGCACGTGCCACCACACCTGGCTAATTTTTTTTTTTTTTTTTTTTTGAGATAGAGTCTCACTCTGTCACCCAACCTGGAGTACAATGGCTCTATTTCAGCTCACTGCAACCTCTGCCTTCCAGTTTCAAGTGATTCTCTTGCCTCAGACTTCTGAGTAGCTGGGATTACAGGCATGCACCACCATGCCCAGCTAATTCTTGTATTTTTAGTAGAGACAGAGTGTCACCATGTTGGTCAGGCAGGTCTTGAACTCCTGACCTTGTAATCTCCCCACCATGACCTCTCAAAGTCCGGGGATTACAGGTGTGAGCCACTGTGCCTGGCCACACCTGCCTAATTAAAAAAAAATATTTTTTTGAGACAGAGTTTTGCTCTTGTTGCCCAGGCGGGAGTGCAGTGGCCTGATCTCGGCTCACCACAACCTCTGCCTCCCAGGTTCAAGCATTTCTCCTGCCTCAGCCTCTCCAGTAGCTGAGATTATAGGCATGCGCCCCCACACCCGACTAATTTTGTATTTTTTTTTTTTTTTTTTTTTTTTTTTTGAGACGGAGTTTCGCTCTTGTTACCCAGGCTGGAGTGCAATGGCGCGATCTCGGCTCACCGCAACCTCCGCCTCCTGGGTTCAGGCAATTCTCCTGCCTCAGCCTCCTGAGTAGCTGGGATTACAGGCACGCACCACCATGCCCAGCTAATTTTTGTATTTTTAGTAGAGACGGGGTTTCACCATGTTGACCAGGATGGTCTCGATCTCTTGACCTCATGATCCACCCGCCTCGGCCTCCCAAAGTGCTGGGATTACAGGCTTGAGCCACCGCGCCCGGCCGCTAATTTTGTATTTTTAGTAGCGACAGGGTTTCTCCATGTTCGTCAGGCTGGTCTCAAACTCCTGACCTCAGGTGATCCACCCACCTTGGCCTCCCAAAGTGCTAGAAATTTTTTATTTTTTTATTTTTTTTGAGATGGAGTCTTGCTCTGTCTCCAGGCTGGAGTGCAGTGGCGCAAGCTCGGCTCACTGCAACCTTCACCTCCTGGGTTCAAGTGATTCTTCTGCCTCAGCCTCCCGAGTAGCTGGGACCACAGGCGTGTGCCACCACGCCTGGCTAATTTTTTTTTGTATTTTTAATAGAGATAGGGTTTCACCAAGTTGGCCAGGATGGTCTCGATCTCTTGATCTCGTGATCCGCCCACCTTGGCCTCCCAAAGTGCAGGGATTACAGGCGTGAGCCACCACGCCTGGCAGTTTTTTATTTTATTTTATTTTAGACAGAGTCTTGCTGTCACCCAGGCTGCAGTATAGTGGCATGATCTTGGCTCACTGCAACCTCTGTCTCCCAGATTTACATAATTCTCATGCCTCAACCTCTGGAGTAGCTGGGATTACAGGCACTCACCACTACACTCGGCTAATTATTTTTATATATTTAGTAGAGACGAGGTTTCACCATGTTGGCCAGGCTGGTCTCAAACTCCTGACCTCAAGTGATCCACCTTCCTCAGCCTCCCAAAGTGCTGGAATTACAGGAGTCAACCACCACACCTGGCCTAATTTTTTTTTTTTTTTTACTTTCTGTGGTTTGCATTGGCCTAATTTTTACTTTTTTTTTTTTTTTTTTTTTTTTTTTTTTTTTTTTTTGAGATGAAGTCTTGCTCTGTCACCAGGCTAGAGTGCAGTGGTGTGATCTTGGCTCACTGCAACCTCCACCTCCTCCTGGGTTCAAAGAATTCTCCTGCCTTAGCCTCCTGAGTAGCTGCTGAGTAGCTGGGACTACAGGTGTGTGCCACCATGTCCAGCTAATTTTTTTGTATTTTTAGTAGTGACGGGGTTTGACCATGTTGGCCAGGATGGTCTCAATTTCTTGACTTCATGAGCCGCCCGCCTCGGCCCCCCAAAATGCTGGGATTACAGGTATGAGCCACTGCACCTTCCCTTAAATTTTTTATAGAGAGGGGATTTTGCTGTGTTGCCCAAGCTGGTCTTGAACTCCTAGCTTCAAGCCATCTTCTCATCTCCTCCTCCTAAAGCACTGAGATTACAGGTGTGAGCCACTACACCCAGCCTATATATATGTGTGTGTGTGTACATATATATATATATATATATATATTTATTATTATTATTTTTTAATCCAGTCAAATTTAGCAGTAGGGGCCAGCCTTTTTTTTTTTTTCTTTTTTTTTGAGATGGAGTCTTGCTCTGTCACTCAGGCTAGAGTGCAGTGGTGCAATCTCAGCTTACTGCAACCTCCGCCTCCGGGTTCAAGTGATTATGCTGCCTCAGCCTCCTGAGTAGCTGGGATGACAGGCATGCGCCACTATGCCCGGCTAATTTTTGTATTTTTAGTAAAGGCGGGGTTTCACCATATTGGCCAGGCCAGTCTCAAACTCCTGACCTCATGATTCGCCCACCTCGGCTTCTCAAAGTGCTGGGACTACGGGCATTTGCCACCACGCCCAGCCTTTTTTTTTTTTTTTTAAGGAAAAAGAAATCAGAAATGTATACAGATGATTATAATTCAAAGTTAATATTTCAGAGGTTTTGTTTAACATTATTGATATTTACAATGGAATCTCTGGCTGTGTGCGATAGCTCCTACCTGTAACCCTAGCACTTTGAGAGGCCAAGGTGAACAGATGGCTTGAGCCTAGGAGTTTGAGACCAGCCTGGGCAATATGGCAAAATCCCATCTTTACTAAAAATACAAAAAATTACCTGGATGTGGTGGCATGCCCATAATCCCAGCTACTTGGGTGGCTAAGGTGAGAGGATCACCTGAGCCCAGAAGGTAGAGGCTACAGTGAGCCAAGATCGTGCCACTGAACTCCAGCCCAGGTAACAGAGTGAGACCCTGTCCCAAAAAAAAAAAAAAAAAAAATCTCTTTTCTGTCACACTGAAAGTCCTTTTCCAAGAACATGAACATAATTACTTATTTTCTTCTCTAATCTTTTAAAGAATTCCATAAAACATGAAAGAAGGGGCTATTATTACAGTATTATGTATACTCAGAACAGCAAATACTCAAACCTAATACTAAATACAATATGATCATGATGTCTGCAATTTGCTTTAAAATAATTCAGGAAAGAGAGAGAGATCCAAGATGGCTGATCACTAGCAGTTCGAGCACATAGCTCCCAGTGAAAGCGCAGAGAACAAGAGGACGCCACACTTTCAGACGAATATTTGTTGCTCACGGACCAGGAGATTCCCAGTGGAGGAGCCCCACGGGTCGCCAGGGCGACTCTTGTGGCTGGCGCAGCGGTTTTGCTGGCGCCTTAGCGCAGCAGTTCTAGGTGCAGAGTCCAGAGATTCCCGGGCAGAAAAGCACCATCAATCTTAACACCGCTGTTTTGGCTGGCGCAGTGGATTGCTCAGTCCAGCAGCCTTCTTTCTTCCCGCCCGATTTTTAATGTCTCCTGGCTGCTGTTGAGATAGCTGATTACATGTGTGGTTCACACCTGTGCTAATCTCCTCATCAAATGGTTGTTCAGCCACACCAGAGTGCTCTCTTCAGAACAAGCTTTCTCATTTTTTCACAATATGGACAGGCTGAAAAATTTCCTAAACGTTTAAGTCCTAGTTTCTTTTTACTTAACAATTCCTTCTTTACTGTACCTCTCAACTCTTCCATTTTACTATAAACAGTCAAGATGACCCAGGCCACACCTTCAAACTTTTACTGAGAATTCACCTTGGCTTGTGGTGAGAACTTATGGCACCTTATCTAAAAAAATTTTTTTTAATTAAAAAAAATTTAAAAAAAAAGAATTCACCTCAGCTAAATATCTAATTTCATCCTTCACAAGTTCTATCTTCCACAAAACACTAGAACACAATTAAGGCAAGTTCTTTGCTGTTTTATAATAGGGATCACCTTTTCTCCCTTTTCCAATATCTTATCTCATTTTTCTCTGAGACCCCATCAGAATGGCCTTAAAGACCATATTTCTACTGACATTCTGTTCATGATTGTTTATGTATTCTCTAAGAAGATGGAGGTTTTCAGGCTGGGCGTGGTGGTTCATGCCTGTAATCCCAGCACTTTGGGAGGCTGAAGCGGGTGGATCACCTGAGGTCAGGAGTTTGAGACCAGCCTGGCCAACATGGTGAAACTCCATCTCTATTATAAATTAAATAAATAAATAAATAATTCAGCTATGAAAGAATCTGGAAAAAAAACGGTATGGTGGCAGGTGCCTGTAACCCCAGTTACTTGGAAGGCTGAGGCAGGAGAATTGCTTGAACCCAGAAGGTGGAGGTTGCAGTGAGCTGCGATTGCACCATTGCACTCCAGCCTAGGTGACAGAGTGAGACTCTGCCTCAAAAAAAAAAAGATGAAGAAGATGGAGGTTTTCTTTCCAGCTCTCCTTTTTCCTTCCTGAGTCCTTACCAGAATCACCTTTAATGTCCATATCAACCATTCCTTCCTGGCATCTAGGATTTTTCTAGCATTCACCTCAAAATTCCTCCAACGTCTACCTCCTCCAGCCTTTGGAATTATCTAGTTACAAAGCTACTTGCACATTTTTAGGTATCTGTTACTTAACAGTACCAAAATGTGTCTTAGTTGGCTTGGGCTGCCAAAAGAAAATACCATGGACTGGGTATCTTAAACAACACAAATTTATTTTCTCATGGTCCTGCAGGCTAGAAGTCCCAGATCAAGGTCTGGCAGGGTTGGTTTCTGGTAAGGGTCCTCATCCTGACTTGCACATGGCTGCCTTCTCACTGTGCCTCACGTGGTAGAGAGACAGAGAGAGAGAGAGATCTCTTCCTTTTCTTTTCTTTTTTTTTTTTTTGAGATGGGTTTCGCTCTTGTTGCCCAGGCTGGAGTGCAATGGCGCGATCTCGGCTCACCACAACCTCCGCCTCCTGGTTCAAGTGATTCTCCTGCCCCGAGTAGCTGCGATTATAGGCATGCACCACCACACTTGGCTAATTTTGTATTTTTAGTAGAGACGGGGTTTCTCCATGTTGATCAGGCTGGTCTCCAACTCCCAACCTCAGGTGATCCACTCACCTGAGCCTCCCAAAGTGCTGGGATTACAGATGTGAGCCACCGTGCCCAGCAATCTCTTCCTTTTCATATAGTACCACCAGTTCTATTGGATTAGGGCCCCATATTTATGGCCTTATGTTACCTTAATTGCAGTAGTCCTCCCTTATCCATAGTTTTGCTTTCTGTAGTTTCAGTTACCTGCAGTCAACTGCGGTCTAAAAGTATTAAATGGAAATTCCAAAAATAAACAATTTATAAATTTTAAAACGCACATCATTCTGGCCAGGCACAGTGGCTCACGCCTGTAATCTCAGCACTTTGGGAGGCCAAGGTAGGTGGATCACTTGAGGTTAAAAGTTTGAGACCAGCCTGGCCAAGATGAAGAAACCCCATCTCTACTAAAAATATAAAAAACAGCAGGGCATGGTGGCAGACACCTGTAATCCCAGGTACTCGGGAGGCTGAGGCAGGAGAATTGCTTTAACCTGGGAGGTGGAGGTTACAGTGAGCGGAGATTGCGCCATTGTACTCCAGCCCTCCAGCCTGCGGGGCAGAGCGAGACTCCGTCTCAACTAACTAACTAAATAAATAAAATGTACACCATTCTGAGTACAATTTTCTTTCTTCTTCTTTTTTTTTTTTTTTTTTTTTTTTGCGACAAGAGTCTCTCTCTCTTACCCAGGCTGGAATGTAGTGGTGCTATCTCAGCTCACTGCAACTTCCACCTCCCAGGTTCAAGCAATTCTCATTTCTCATGCCTCAGCCTCCCAAGTAGCTAGGACTACAGGTGTGCGCCACCATGACCAGCTAATTTTTGTTGTTGTTGTTGTTGTTTTTTGAGATAGAGTTTTGCTGTTGTCGCCCAGGCTGGAGTGCAGTGGCACAATCTCGGCTCACTGTAACCTCCACTCCCCAGGTTCAATCAATCCTCCTGCCTCAGCCTCCCAAGTAGCTAGAATTACAGGCACCCGCCACCATGCCCGGCTAATTTTTGCCTTTTTTTGTAGAGACAGGGTTTCACCATGTTGGCCAGGCTGGTCTTGAACTCCTGACCTCAAGTGATCCACCCACCTAAGCCTCCCAAAGTGTTGGGATTACAGGTGTGAGCCACTGTGCCTGGCCCTGAGTACAGTTTTCTGAAATCTCACACCATCCAGCTCTGGGCCACCCAGGACATGAATCATCTCTTTGTCTAGCATCTTCTCATGCTATAGGTTACTTGCCCCTCTTTAGGCACTTAGCAGCCATCTGGATTGTCTGAAGTATTGCAGTGCTAATGTTTAGGCCACCCTTATTTTACTTATTAATGACCCTAAAGTGCAAGCATAGTGATGCTGGAAATTTGGATATGCCTAAAAGAAGTAAGTGCTTCCTTTAAGTGAAAAGGTGAACATTCTCAACTTAATAAGGAAAGAAATTATATGCTGAGGTTGCTAAGACAGTAACAAGAATGAAGAATGGTAAGAATAAATCTTCTGTTTGTTAATTTTAACATATATTGTTACAATTATTTTATACTATTATTAGTAATTGTTGTTAATCTCTTGCTGTATTAGAGTTCTCCAGAGAGATAGAATCAATAGGATACAGATAGGCCAGGCATGGTGGCTCATGCCTGTAATCCCAGCACTTTGGGAGGCCAAGACAGGTGGATCACCTGAGGTCAGGAGTTCAAGACCAGCCTGGTCAACATGGTGAAACCCCATTTCTACTAAAAATACAAAAATTAGCTGGGCGTGGTGGTGCATGCCTGTAGTCCCAGCTACTCGGGAGGCTGAGGCATGAGAGTCACTTGAACCCAGGAGACAGAGGTTGCAGTGAGCCGAGATCATGCCATTGCACCCCGGCCTGGGTGACAGAACATGACTCTGTCTCAAAAAAAAAAAAAAAAAAAAAAAAAAAAAGACCAACATGAGTCTCCTAAGTACTTATGGTCTCATAAGGACATTTAGTTGACATTGTATAGAATCAGCTCTATATTCTCTTCATTCTGAACTTCACTGCAAAACATTTAGCCAGAGGAGCTTACCCAAGTAAACCCCTCAACTAATCCGTTAAAGCGGGAGGTTGTGGGGGGAATTCAGTTCTCAAGAAAAGAAGGCATAATCTCAGGCATTAGAAAACTACATGGGGACTTTTGACAACTTTACCCAGTACCTTAACATCTAGTATGATGTTAAAATGCATGCTGCACAAATGTTAACGGATACCTATTCAGTACCTAGAATGGCACTGTGCTAGATGCTGAAGAAAGAGAAAAGCAGTGAAAGGTATAGGAGATGAATAATAGGTTTTGGCATGACAGTCATTGCTGCTGCATTTGTGGACAGCTATTTCATTATGCATGTGTTTAAGGTCAGGCCTGGAAAGGAGATTAGAGACCCTTTCTAGAATACTTGGGAAGTGTTTGTGATTGAGAAATGCAGCCAGCAGATTTGGTATTCATTTGTTGCATTTGTGCTTCTTAACATAATAGGAAGAATCTGTAGAATTATTTTATTTATATTTTACAACAAAAACACAAATTTCTGTATGCATAGATAATTTCTAAAAGGAAATACCAGACTCTTTAACAGTAGCTGCTACATAGTTGGAGCCAGGGAAGAGGGATAATTGCTTTTTAATTCCACATGAATCTGTTTAAGGTTTTTTTTTTTTTTAAGTAAGGCTTTATTTTTAAAATTGTATGACACCTGTAATCCCAGCACTTTGGGAGGCCGAGGTGGGCAGATCACAAGATTAGGAATTTGAGACCAGTCTGGCCAACATGGCAAAACCCCGTCTCTACTAAAAATACAAAAATTAGCCAGGCGTGGTGCATGCCTGTAATCCTAGCTACTCGGGAGGCTGAGACAGGAGAATCGCTTGAACCTGGGCGGTGGAGGTTGCAGTGAGCCAAGATCGCACCATTGTACTCCAGCCTGGATGACAAGAGCAAGACTCCATCTCAAAAATAAATAAATAAAATTATATATACACAATTATAATTATATATATAATTTTAAATTATAATTAAAATTATATACTGTATATATTATTATATAATTAAAATTATATACTATATATATTTAAAATTTAAAATTATATATATTATAAATTATATATAATATAATTTAAAATGCTATCCTTCATATCTAATAAAACTTTCCTCCCTCTCTGCTCAACTTCTAGCCATCCATGTGAATGCTAGATTAGAAATAATTCTGTGTACATTTTGATAATATTTGACTTGATAAGTTCAAAGCATAAAACAGAGTTCCTTTAAAAGATAACAATGCCTTTAAACCTTCTTATAAACACTGTGGTCTTCTCATGGACTTCCTTCTGGAAGTTGAGTAGGGAGTGACCCAGGAACACCACTGCTAATGGCTCAGACTAGAAATGGTGGGGAGTCAGAAGAGGGCTGATTATGGTGAAATAAAACAAAGAAGATCCCTCCAATTAGAACTCATGCCTATTACAGTGCTTGGGGCCCCAATGACCTATTGTTTGGCAAAATTTTAAGGTCTAAAAACTGTTCATGGTCAGAGAAACAATATATATTTGAGGTGATGCATGTGATAAAAAGCCTGATTTGATCAACCTACAGTGTATACTTATATCAAAACATCACATTGTACCCCGTAAATATATAATTATTACTTTTTTTTTTTTGAGACGGAGTCTCACTCCGTCACCAGGCGCCAGGCTGGAGTGCAGTGGTGTGATCTCAGCTCACTGCAACCTCCGCCTGCTGGGTTCAAGCAATTCTCCTGCCTCAGCCTCCTGAGTAGCTGGGATTACAGGTGTGTGCCACCACGCCCAGCTAATTTTTTTGTATTTTTAGTAGAGACAGGGTTTCACCATGTTGGCCAGGATGTTCTCCATCTCTTGACCTCGTGATCCACCCGCCTCGGCCTCCCAAAGTGCTGGGATTACAGGCATGAGCCACCACGCCCGGCCTACTTTTTGTTTTTTAAGACAGAGTCTTGCACTGTTACCCAGGCTGGAGTGCAGTGGCATGATGTCGGCTCACTGCAGCCTCCACCTCCGGGGTTCAAGTGATTTTTTTTGTGCCTCAGCCTCTTGAGTAGCTGGGAA
This sequence comes from Aotus nancymaae, assembly GCF_030222135.1. Classification (NCBI taxonomy): domain Eukaryota; kingdom Metazoa; phylum Chordata; class Mammalia; order Primates; family Aotidae; genus Aotus; species Aotus nancymaae. Next base: position 10,242,583 of record NW_026988430.1, on the reverse strand, counting down.
CTACAGGTGCATGCCACCACGCCCAGCTAATTTTTTGTATTTTTAGTAGAGATGAGTTTTCACGTGTTAGCAAGGATGGTCTCTTATCTCCTGACCTTGTGATCCACCCATCTCAGCCTCCCAAAGTGCTAGGATTACAGGTGTGAGCCACTGCACCTAGCCTTTTTGTTGTTGTTGTTGCCCAGGCTGGAGTGTGGTGATCTTGGCTCACTGCAACCTCCACCTCCTGTGTTCAAGAGATTCTCCTGCCTCAGCCTCCTGAGTAGCTGGGACTACAGGCACGTGCCACCATACCTGGCTAACTTTTTGTATTTTTAGTGGAGACGAGGTTTCACCGTGTTAGCCAGGATGGTCTTGATCTCCTGTCCTTGTAATCCACCCACCTCAGCCTCCCAAAGTGCTGGGATTACAGGTGTGAGTCACTGCGCCTGGCCTAATTAACTACTTTTTAAAAAGGTTTTAAAAACTTTTAAAAAATATACACAAAAAGCAGTTCGTGGTCTAATTTATTTTTTCTTGCTCAGCCTCATCTTTTAGCACCTGTTTATACACATATCATCTCTATTCCCAAAACAAAAATAGGTAGGACTAGCCAGACACAGTGGCTCATGGCTATAATCCCAGCACTAGATGGGAGGCTCAATGGCTCAATAGTTTGAGCCCAGGAATTTAAGACCAACCGGGGCAACACACCAGACCCTATCTCTACAAAAAATTAAAAATTAGCCAAGCATGCTGCACACCAGTAGTTCTAGCTACTTAGGAGGTTGAGGCAGGAGGATCACTTGAGCCCAGGAGTTCAAGTTTGAAGTCAGTGATGATCATGCCACTGTACTCCCACATAGGTGACAAAACAAGACTCTGTCTAAGGAAAAAAAAAAAGGGTAAGACTTCCCAGTACCTGAATCTATGTCTCTCCCAGTACCCCAGTCTATGTCACTCCTCTGCATCTCCCAGTCTCATACTTAAGTTGTGCCTCAAGTATACCACGCTGTCTTCTTCATGCACACCTTTGCATGTGCTAGTCCTTCCTCTAACACACTTCCTCATTTTCCAACGCCCCTCATCTTATTCCTCTAGCAGCCTTTTGTTCATCCTTCAAAAGAATTATATTAGATTCCATGGCATCATCCCTGATTTGCCCAGGTTTTCTTGGATACTTTTGTTATATTCCCATTGTTCTACTGTATTCTAGCATATACACGAATTTTTTACTGTAAGCCATAAGCGCCTCTGAATCCCAGATGAATAGTACTTGCTCAATTATGTTTGTTTAGTAAAGAATTATTCCATTTACACCATAAACTTTCTTCCTGTGGCTAGCCTATGAATGTGTGGTCTCTAAGAAATGGAATTATGCCTAAGCTATCCAACCCCCTTTCCTCAGTTTTTATCTACCCAGAAATGGAAATTAGCAAACTAATTTCTGAGTCTTAAGTGAAATTGTTTTCATTTTACTTAAAGTCTAAACCCTTGACTTACATAGTTTTAATCTTCTGGAAAGTTCTCTTTTCTTTTCTTCCTGTTCCTGATTGCCACACTGGAGGGAAAGTTCTAAATGAATACTTAGGTTTGAAAGTATTTTTCTACATCTATTTATTTTGCCACTTTGTAGATTTGCCTCCATTGTCCTAAGGTTTCAGCACAATAAAATTGTCATTTCTTCCAGTGCTTGTCTTGGCATCAATGTAGCATTAAAAAGCCCAAGACTTTTACAGACTAATTTAAACTGAACAAGGAAGTAGAATCTAGTACCTACTAGAAAACATGGGCCTGGCTTGCTAGCAGTTCCTGGAAGTCGTTGTGTTTTCCAATAAATTCATGCAAATCATAACAGAAAGGGAAGCCACAAAACTGAGGCTGGGACTGTTGGGATCATGTTAGTAATTAAACTCTCTCTCCTCTTGAGACCCAGTGAGAGCCTTCCCTCTACAAAAAACAAAAAAGACCATAGCTTGCTGCCAAAGTGGATCTGACCAAGCGTCCTCTCACTCTAAGAGATGAAAATAAAGCTTCCTGCAGTCCTTTTCTCCAAATACACAAAGAAGTGACTGGGCTGAGGCTCAAGGGCACAGTTCCAGTCCCTGTTGGCAAGAGCAGGGCAAGGCTCCAGTCCTCCCAAAGGGTACAAAGGACAAGAATGTTTCCTAGAAAAGAAACCAGGGAAGGAGACCAAAGTAGACCTAGCTGATATGGAGCTATTATGTAAAAACTGAAAGCTGCTTCAATACTACTTCAAAGCCAAATTATTCTGGGAACTGAAGAGAGACTGAGCCTTCAAGTAAGACAACTGGTGAAGTCAAGTACAAAAAAAAATGAGACCAGCAAAGAACAAAGCATGCATTTGTAGTTAATACCACTCATTGGAAGAGGTTGTTTGGAAAAGGTTTGCAAATACCACAAAAATAGGATTCAAGGTGTCTATGTATTGTGATATTCATTGCAGCATTATTTATAATAGCAAAAAATTGGTAGCAACTGAAACATCTAGCAGTAGATGAACTGTTATATAGCCATGGTCTAGAATGTTAAACCACAATATAAAGTTTTCTGTGCATATTTAATAACCCAGAAAGATGTTCATAATACAATATTGAGTTTTTGGGAGGATTTTTTTGAGATGGAGACTCGCACTGTCACCTGGACTGGAGTGCAGTGGCGTGAACTCCATTCACTGCAACCTCCACCTCCCAGGTTCAAGTGCTTCTCCTGCCTCAGCCTCCTGAGTAGCTGGGATTACGGGTGCCCGCCACCACGCCTGGCTAATTTTTTGTATTTTTAGTAGAGAAGGGTTTTCACTATGTTGGCCAGGCTGGTCTTGAACTTCTGACCTCATGATCTGCTCACCTTAGCCTCCCAAAGTGCTGGGAATACAGGCATGAGCCACCACACCCGGCCATTTTTCACCCTTTACATTTATATTGGTTTTTTTCTTTTCTTTTCTTTTTTTGAGACGGGGTCTCACTCTGTCACTCAGCCTGGAGTGCAGTGGTGCAGTCTTGGCTCATTGCAACCTCTGCCTCCTAGGCTCAAGTGATCCTCCTGTATCAGCCTCCTGAGTAGCTGGGGCTTATAGGCACGCTCTACCATGCTCGGCTAATTTTTGTGTTTTTAGTAGAGGCAGGTTTCGCCATGTTGCCTAGGCTGGTCTCGAACTCTTGGGCTCAAGTGATCCGCCTGCTTCAGCCTCCCAAAGTGCTAGGATTACAGGCATGAGCCATTATGCCAGCCAGTGTCTTCTTTAAGACCCTCTTCCTGACCACTTGAGCCCAGGAAGTTGAGGCTGCCAATGAGCCATGCTCTCCACTGCCACTTCACTCTAGCCTGGACAATAGAGTGAGACCCTGCCTAAAATAATAGTAATAATAATAATAATAATGTCCTTAAAAAACAAACAACAAAAAAAAAACATTGGTTGCCTCTGAAGATGGTGAGGTTCTGAAGATGCCTCTGAGGCTCAATTTTGAGGGACTTCTATATCCTGTTGAAAATCCAAGGTGGCCAAGCACGGTGGCTCACGCCTGTAATCCCAGCACTTTGGAAGACTGAGGCGGGTGGATCACCTGCGGTCAGGAGCAGCCTGACCAACATGGAGAAACCCTGTCTCCACTAAAAATACAAAATTAGCCAAGCATGGTGGCTTATTCCTGTAATCCCAGTTACTCAGGAGGCTGAGGCAGGAGAATCACTTGAACCCGGGAGGTAGGGGTTGTGGTGAGCCAAGATCGTGCCACCGCACTCCAGCCTCGGCAACAAGAGCAAAACTCCATCTAAAAAAAAAAAAAAAGAAGAAGAAAGAAAGAAAGTCCAAGGTGCAGCATGTACCAGATGGCTGTATGCCTCCTCTTTCAGGTACGGGGTTGACAGTAATAAGCAGGAATGTATCATGTTTTATGGTTTTCAGCAGTGTTTTTTTCCTCTTGCTTAATAGAAATTGATGCTATTTAATTTTTGTTGTTGTTGTTGTTTTTAATGGAGTTCAAGAGAAGAGAGTAAAGTGAAAATGTCACTAGTCCTTTAATTAGAAGTCCCTATTTCCCCCTGGCACAGTGGCTCATGCCTGTAATCCCAGCACTTTGGGATGCCAAGGCAGGCGGATCATTTGAGGTCAGGAATTTGAAACCAGCTTGGCCAACATAGTGAAACCCCATCTCTACTAAAAATACAATTAACTGAGCATTGTAGCCAGCACCTGTAATCGCAGCTACTCAGGAGGCCGAGGTAGGAGAATGGCTTGAACCTGGGAGGCAGAGGTTGCAGTGAGCCGAGATAGCGCCACTGCACTCCAGCCTGGGCAACAGAGAGAGACTCTGTCTCCAAAAAAAAAGGTCCTTATTTCCATTTTAGACAGATTACTATTGGCAGTTAAAGAAAGGATGGATGTGAGGAAGATGAGATCAAAGATGGACAGAGCTCTTATCCAGGAATCATGAAATGTAGGTTCAGGTTGTGGCTCTGCTACAAACCAGCTATATGTAGTACTTTGACAAATAATTTCCCCCATCTCTGATGATTGAATGTGATTGTGATTTTTACCTAAAGCTCCTCAGACCAGGGTTCCTAGGTCTTCTTCAGGATCAGATAAGACGTGTTTAGATGTGGTTGTTCTATAAATGGAGATTCATGTGCTCTGCTCCACACCGTATCTGATTTTTTTTTTTTAGACGGAGCCTCACTCTGTTGCCAGGCTGGAGTGCAGCGCACAGTGGCATGATCTCTGCTCACTGCAACTTCTACCTCCTGAGTTTAAGCCATTCTCCTGCGTCAGCCTCTGGAGTAGCTGGGATTACAGGCACGTGCCGCCATGCCCAGCTAATTTTTTGTATTTTTACTAGTGATGGGGTTTCACCATGTTGGCCAGACTGGTCTCGATCTCCTGATCTCAAGTGACCTGCCCACCTTGGCCTCCCAAAGTGCTGGGATTATAGGCGTGAGCCACCGTGCCTGCCCCATATCTGATATTTTTAAACACTTACCATATTACCAAGCTGTTTTACACTTAATGACACATTCACATTAGAATATTTTCTTTATGACAAGCTGGAACCCTCTCAACAGAAAGCTAAATAGGAATATAAAGAAAACTCAAGGCCAGGCATGGTGGCTTATGCCTGTAATCCCAGCACTTTGGGAGGCTGAGGCGGGCAGATCACTTGAGGTCAGGAGTGTGAGACCAGACTGGCCAACATGGGAAAACGCTGTCTCTTTTTTTGTTTTTCTTTTTCTTTTTTTTCTTTCTGTTCCATCTCTACTAAAAATATAAAAATTAGCCGCACATGGTTGGCAGGCACCTATAATCCCAGCTACTGGGGAGGCTGAGGCAGGAGAATCACCTAAACCCAGGAAATAGAGGTTGCAGTGAGCTGAGATCACACCATTGGACTGCAGCCTGGGCCACAAGAGTGAAACTCCATCTCAAAAAAAAAAAAAAAAAAGGAAAGAAAGAAAAGGAAACACAGAAGTAGACTTTGTTTTTTTTTTTGAGATGGAGTTTCACTCTTGTTGCCCAGGCTGGAGTGCAATAGCTCAATCTCGGCTCACTGCAACCTCCACCTCCCGGGTTCAAGCGATTCTCTTGCCTCAGCCTCCCAAGTAGCTGGGATTACAGGCATGCACCACCACCACCATGCCTGGCTAATTTTGTATTTTTAGTAGAGACAGAGTTTCTCCATGTTGGTCAGGCTGGTATTGAACTCCTGACCTCAGATGATCTGTCTACCTCAGCCTCCCAAAATGCTGTGATTACAGGTGTGAGCCACTGTGCCCAGCCTGGAAATAGACATTTTTTCAATTAACCAAAATGAATTTAGCCAGCACACCATTGCCTCTACAAAAATTATACTGGGACCAAAAACTTTGTGTATGAGGCAACAAATTTTCTAAAATGTGAGTCTTAAAGACAAATAATGTTTGTGTCCAGAAGAAAGGTTATTGGGTCAGTCTTTCAGATCATTTCCCCATAATACCAAGTTCCAAAAAACAATTTCTAGTCATTTGTGGGATATTCCAGAGAGCCTTTGGGACAAGTAAAGTTGCAGCCGTTGTGTGTGTTGTAATTCAAGATGATGTGTTGCTACATCTACTAGTTTGGTACAACTGTTATGATCAGATAGACCTAGTTCCTTAAGGCTGAGACACAGCAGGGTGGTTTCTGTAATAGAAGGATGAGTAGGCTTTATTCTGTTTTGTTGCTTTTCTTTCTTTTTTAAATTTATTTTTAAGCTTTGCTTTATTGATTGTTTTGAATCGCGAATCTTTTTAATAATACATTCTAAGCCTCGATCCTGGACTGCAAGAAAAAAAAGAATAATACATTCTACCCTCACATATACAGTCAATTGATTTTCAACAGTGGTGCCAAGACAATTCAATGGGGAAAGAATACTCTTTTCAACAAATGGTGCTGGGACAACCATACATCCACATGCAAAATAATGAAGTTGGCTTTGGCAGGCCGAGGCGGGCAGATCATTTGAACCTAGGAGTTTGAGAACAGCCTGAGCAACAGAGTGAGACCCTGTCTCTATTCAAAAAAAAAAGAATGAAGTTGGACTCCTCCTTCACATCACACAAAATTTATCTCAAAAATATCTAAATATAAGGACTAAAACTATAAAATTCTTTTTTTTTTTTCTTTTTTTTTTTTTTTGAGACGCAGTTTCTCTCCTGTTACCCAGGCTGGAGTGCAATGGCGCGATCTCGGCTCACCGCAACCTCCGCCTCCTGGGTTCAAGCAATTCTCCCGCCTCAGCCTCCCAAGTAGCTGGGACTACAGGCGCGCACCACCATGCTCAGCTAATTTTTTGTATTTTTAGTAGAGACAGGGTTTCACCATGTTGACCAGGATGGTCTCGATCTCTTGACCTTGTGATCCACCCTCCTCGGCCTCCCAAAGTGCTGGGATTATAGGCGTGAGCCACCACGCCCGGCCACTATAAAATTCTTAACAGAAAATATAGGAATAAATCTTCTTAATCTTGGATTTGGTGATGATTTTGATGGCAGCAGCAGCCTGTTTGGAGTGGTGGCTGCTGCCATGACAATAGCAGTGGGGGAGGTGTAGGTGGGGCTGCGCACTCCATGGAGCCAGTGACAGCCAAGAACAGGCGGGAGCCCCACTCCCTTCCGAGTTGGCAGGGCTGGGGCAGCTGCAGCCAACCAGCTGTGGCTGTGGACCCAAGCATCCCTGCACTCTTGGGGACTCAGGAAGCCTCCCTGCCCCGACAGGCTCAAAAATACCTGCTCCCACTGCCTGGCCTCTCCCTGCTCCCAGTGCCTGCTTTGATTTTGGAGCAAAGTGAAGACTGAACCCAGGCACTGTCGCAAACCAGCCGAGTGTGCGTATGCTCAGGGCAGCACTGACACACCAGCCCCCTGCCAACTTGGCCCCCTCCGGACTTTGGGTGTGGATGAGCACAGGAGGGAGGCCGAGGGGGTCCTGAGGGCAGTTCAGCATGGGCCTGCAGGCACTCCTCAGCACAAACAGCCTGATGGCAGCAGGAGGCAGACAGGCTCATGGGCCAAAAGGAGCAGGTGCCTGGTGAAGCCCCACCTTCAAGCCAGGGACAGCCTAAAGTTTGTGGGCTGGGCTGCCAGATCCATGGACCACAATGAGAATTTATGGTGCTTTTTCTGGACCCATGGCCAACCATGGACCAATTCAGCATGCACTTCCTCCCCTCTGAAGCCCATAAAATCCTCAGACTCAGGCAGACAACAGGAAGACCTGCCTGCTGATAGGAGCTACCCACTCCATGTTTCTTCTCCACTGAGGGCTGCAGAGATGATGGGATGATCTGCCTGCAAATAGGAACTACCCACTCCATGTCTCCTCTCTGCTGAGGGCTGCACAGATGTCAGGATGACCTGCCTGTGGAAGGGAGCTACCCACTGTGGATATCTTCTCTTCTCCTCTGACAGCTGGACACTCGTTGGATGACCTACTTGCAGAAAGGAACCACCCACTCTGGGTCTCCTGAGAACTGTTCTGCTGCTTGATGAAGCTCTTCTTCACCTTGCTCACCCTCCAGTTTTCCATGTACCTATTTCTTCTGGACAGGGAACAAGAAACGCAGAACCTGCTGAATAGTGGCACTAAAAGAGCTGTGACACAAACAGGACTGAAACATACCCCTCTGCTTGCCATGTTCCCAGTGACAAGAAGAAAAGAGCTGCAGCCCTTTGGGGAGCCCAGCCCAGACTGTTAGGTAGCCTGTCAGGCTGAGTGGGCAGAACAAGCCCAGTGGGCACAACAGTACTCAGGCAGAAGGCACCACCAGCCACAGAGGTTTCCAGCTGGTGAAGCAACACTCTAAGGATCCTGTGACAATTTATTGACTATGACACCAAAACAGTAATCAACAAAAGAAAAAATAGATAAATTGGACTTCATCAAAATTAAAAACTTTTATGCATCAAAGGACACTATCAAGAGTGAAAAGACAATCTACAGAATGGGAGAAAATATTTACAAGCCATATAGCTGATCAGGGATTGATATTCAAACCATATAAAGAAGTCCTACAACAAAAAGACAAAAAATAGGCTGGGCACAGTGGTTTACACCTGTAATCCCAATACTCTGAAGGCAGAGAGAATAATAATATGTTATTAGTACTGTTTGAAGCCAGGAGTTTGAGACCAGCCTGGAATTTGAGACAGGGATGATCCTCCCACCTCAATGCCTCCCAAGTAGCTGAGACTACAGGTGTGCACCACCATGCCTTGCTAATTTTTTTTGTAGTTTTTGTAGATGTGAGGTTTCACAATGTTGCCCAGGGTGGTCTCAAACTCGGGCTCAAGTGATCTGCCTGCCTCAGCCTCCCAAAACACTAGGATTATAGGTGTCAGCCACCACATGTGGCTCAAAAAGTAATTCTTAAAATTATTAAAATTGCCACTGTGGCCAGTCACAGTGGCTCACACCTGTAATCCCAGCACTTTGGGAGGCTGAGGCGGGCAGATCACTTGAGGCCAGGAGTTCTAGACCAGCCTGGTCAACATGGTGAAACCCCATCTCTATTAAAAATACCAAAATTAGTCAGACATGGTGGTGGGCACCTGTAATTGCAGTTCTTCAGGAGGCTGAGGCAGGAGAATCACTTGAATGCAGTGAGGCAAGATCACACCACTGCACTCTAGCCTGGGCAACAGAGTGAGACCCTGTCTCAAGGGAAAAAAAGACAATCCAATTGAAAAATAGGTAAAGGAGGCTGGGCATGGTGGCTCATACCTGTAATCCTAGCACTGTGGAAGGCTGAGGCAGGCAGATCACGAGGTCAAGAGATTGAGACCATCCTGGCCAACATGGTGAAACCCCGTCTCTACAAAAACTAGAAAAGTTAACTGGGCATGGTGGCATGTACCTGTAGTCCTAGCTACTCAGGAGACTGAGTCAGGAGAATCGCTTGAACCCGGGAGGCAGAGGTTACAGTGAGCCAAGATTGCACCACTGTACTCCAGCCTGGTGACAGAGCGAGACTCCATCTCAAAAAAAAAAAGAGGCCAGGAGCGGTGGCTCAAGTCTGTAATCCCAGCACTTTGGGAGGCCGAGGCGGGTGGATCACGAGGTCAAGAGATCGAGACCATCCTGGTCAACATGGTGAAACCCCGTCTCTACTAAAAATACAAAAAATTAGCTGGGCATGGTGGCGCTTGCCTGTAATCCCAGCTACTCAGGAGGCTGAGGCAGGAGAATTGCCTGAACCCAGGAGGCGGAGGTTGCGGTGAGCCGAGATTGCGCCATTGCACTCCAGCCTGGGTAACAAGAGTGAAACTCCGTCTCAAAAAAAAAAAAAAAAAAAGAAAGAAAGAAAGGAAAAAAGGAAGGAAGGAAGGAAAATAGGCAAAGAACTTGAGCAGGCATTTCTCCAAAGAAGATATAAAATGGCCCAAGTGGCCCAAAATCACATGAAAAGATGTTCAACATCACCAGTCATTAGTGGAATGCAAATCCAAACCACTCACACCTACATAAAATTTTTAAAGGAAAAATAACAAGTGTTATTGAGAATGCAACGATATTGGAACCCTCATACATTGCTGATAGGCATGAAAATGATGCAGCCACCATGGAAAACAGTTTGGCAGTTCCTCAAAAAATTAAAAATGAACACCAGATACAATGGTCTGTGCCTGTAACCCCAGTTACTTGGGACGCTGAGGCAGGATTGCTTGAGGTCAGTTCAAGACCAGCCTCAGCAACATAGCAAAACCTCATCTCTAAAAAAATTAAAAATTAAAAATAAACATAGAATTACCATGTAACTAGCAATTCTCTTTCTAGGTAAATGCCTAAAAGAATTGAAAATAATAATTCAAATAAAAACTTGTATCTGAATGTCCATAGCAACACCATTCACACTAGCCAATAGGTAGAAACAACCGAAATGTGTGTCACTGATGAGTGGATAAACAAAATGAAGTATGTTAATACAAGAAGAATATTATTTGGCCATAAAAAGGAATGAAATACTGATTGATGCTGCAGCATGGATGAACCTGGAAAACATTATGCTAAGTGAAAGAAATTAGACACAATAAGCTACATATCATTCCATTTATATTAAATGCCCAGAAGAAGCAAATCCATAGAAACAGAGTATGAAAGTGTTTGCCACGGTCTAGGGGCAGGAGAAAATGGGGTTTATTAAAATGGGGTTTATTTTGGGGGGGCATGAAAATGTTCTAGATTTGATAGTTGATTGTGGTAATGGCTGCACAACTCTGTGAACATACTAAAAAAATTGAATTGTACATTTTCTTTTATTTCATTGAGACAGGGTCTTGCTCCTGGGCTGGAGTGCAGTGGCTTACTCATAGCTCACTGCAGCCTCAAACTCCTAGGCTCAAGCGATCCTCCTGCTTCAACCTCCAGAGTAGCTGGGACTACAGCACACACTACCATGCCTGGCTAATTTTTTTTTTTTTTTTTAGTAGATATGAGCTCTCACAGTGTTGTCAGTCTGGTGTCAAACTCATGACTGCAAGCAATCCTCCTGCCTTGGCCTCCCAAAGTCCTGGATTACAGGCGTGAGCTACAGTCTCGATCTGTCGCCAGGCTGGAGTGCAGTGGCACAATCTCAGCTCACTGCAACCTCTGCCTCCCAGGTTCAAGCCATTCTCCTGCCTCAGCCTCCCGAGTAGCTGGGACTACAGGCGCGTGCTACGTATGGTGACACCCAGCTAAAATTTGTATCTTTAGTAGAGACAGGGTTTCACCATGTTGGCCAGGATGGTCTCAGTCACTTGACCTCATGATCCAACTGCCCTAGCTTCCCAAAGTGCTCCTATTATAGGCGTGAGCCACCATGCCCAGCCTAATAGGCTTGACCTTTTTTTTTTTTTGAGATGGAGTTTCACTCTTGTTGCCCAGGCTGGAGTGCAGTGGTGCAGTATCAGCTCACTGCAACCTCTGCCTCCCAGGTTGAAGTGATTCTCCTGTCTCAGCCTCCCCAGTAGCTGGGATTACAAGCACCCACCACCACACCTGGCAGATTTTTTTTTTTTTTTTTTTTTGAGACAGAGTCTCACTTTGTCACCCAGGCTGGAGTGCAATGGTGCAATCTTCGCTCACTGCAACCTCTGCCTCCCGGGTTCAAGCAGTTCTCCTGCCTCAGCCCCCAAAGTAGGGATTACAGGCACCTGCCACCACGCCTGGCTAATTTTTTGTATTTTTAGTAGAGATGGGGTTTTGCCATGTTGGCCAGGCTGGTATCGAACTCCTGATCTCAGATGATCCACCCGTCTCAGCCTTCCAAAGTGCTGGGATTACAGGCACAAGCCACCGCTCAAGGCCTATATAAATGGACTCTTAATACAAGAAGCAGATTAGCTGCTCTAGAAGATGACTGCCTACCTCTTTGGAATGCCTCACCTAGAATGTCCTCACAAGGAGTTTTGTGTGTGCCATGTAACCTTTAAATCAAACTAGTCTTCCCAAACACACTTTCCATATTATTATTTATTTATTTATTTATTTTTGAGGGGGAGTCTTGCTCTGTCACCCAGGCTGGAGTGCAGTGGTGCAATCTTGGCTCACTGCAACCAGGTTCAAGGGATTCTCCTGCCTCAGCCTCCTCAGTAGCTAGGACTACAGGCTTGCACCACCACATCTGGCTAATTTTTGTATATTTAGTAGAGACAGGGTTTTATCATATTGGTCAGGCTGGTCTTGAACTTCTGACCTCATGATCCGCCCACCTCAGCCTCCCAAAGTGCTGGTATTACACATGTGAGCCACTGAGCCCGGCCTATTTTTTTTTTCTGAGCCAGTCTCATTCTTGTCACCAATGCTGGATTGCAAAGGAACAATCTTGGCTCACCGCAACCTTTGCCTCCTGAGTTCAAGTGATTCTCCTGCTTCAGCCTCCTGAGTAGCTGGGATTAGAGGTGCCCACCACCATGCTTGGCTAATTTTTGTATTTTTAGTAGAGACGGGGTCTCACCATGTTGGCCAGGCTGGTCTCGAACTCCTGACCTCAGGTGATCCAGCCTCCTTAGCCTCCCAAATTGCTGGGATTACAGGTGTGAACCATCACACCTGGCCACTTTCCATATTATTGAAAAGTGATGTCATCATTTTCACATGACAACATGAATAAAAAGACAAACTTAGTTTTATAATGTTTCACGTCAATTTATATAGCACTGATAGTCCTTCTAACATGGTAGGGGCCTTTGTGAGGAATCAGCTAACTGGCTGCAGAGTAGTGGTGTTAATTTTTTCTGTATGGTGAGGGGAAGTGACACTGTGTCATTGTGAGGTAACAGAAGGTGGTTTGGAGAAGAATACCCAGGAATAAAGGGAACAGTATTACCCTAAGACTAACACTTAGAGATAAGTGGTAAGGTAACTAAGGGTGACCTGTAAAGTACTAATTAGGTCACATTATTAAATGGGTGGGGAGTGATGCAAAAGGGCACATAGTGAGCAAGTTGTGGTCACGAGGTGATTTGGACAGATGATTTAGGGCTGGAGCCGCCTGTGGGTGTTTAGCATGATGACTACGTAGATGCTCAAGACTGCCCATGGTGGAGTAGTCGTCCCCACAACATGGTGGAGTATTAGTCCCCAAGTTAGCATCAAGAATCAAGGAAACTTTCTTAGAAACAGCTGAGGGTTAATAGTCCCAACAAGTAAAGGAGAGTTTCTGGGCTTGGGTCCCCACCATTTCCCCCCATGCCTTGAAGAGCATTACAAACCCTGTACTTTAAGAAGATTAAAGTCTTGAATATCCTGTTAGGAATCATCCCACCCCTGGGCAGCTTCTCCTCAGTACTAACCATGAGGAGGGGGAACTGAGGGCTCTTTCACCCAGAGAGAACTCTTCATCCTGAAGAGACATGAGAGGACATGTCTGAAAAACACACCAAGATAAAGTATCTGGTTGTCATGTCTCTTTCTAGAAAACTCTCAGTGCTGTTTTACATAACCTCATTCATCTCCAGGATTAGAATGAGTATCTTCTGGCCTGGTGTGGTGGCTCACACCTGTAATCCCAGCACTTTGGGAGCCTGAGGCAGGTGGATCACCTGAGGTCAGGAGTTCAAGACCAGCCTGGCCAACATGGTGAAACTCGGTCTCTGCAAAAATATAAAAGTTAGTTCAGCATGATGGTGGGAGGCTGGGGCAGAAGACTCACTTGAACCCGAGAGGTAGAGGTTGCAGTCAGCCAAGATTACGCCATTGCACTCCAGCCTGGGTAACAGAGGGAGACTCCATCTCAAAAAAAAAAAAAAAAAAAAACTAGTATTTTCTATTACTTCATTTACTGTTCCAGATACTCTTGGGCAACTGAAATAATGACTTCATATTTACAAATCGAGTGAGGTGGTACTCACATCACCTGCCTCTTATGTTGACCAAATCAAGACCTTTTTCTGCCTAATATAGTAACTTACAAGTGGAGCTGCTCAACAAACAGTAGTCTCTTCCTTTTCTCTTTATCTTTCTTTTTTTTTTTTTTTTTGCAGGGGTGGAGGTTGTGGTAGAAACTAAGTTTATGAATCTCCTTGATCTCTGAATTCTTCAAACAGCACCATCCCAGCAATTTTTAAAACTACAATTGACCTTTGAACAATAAGAGAATTAGGGTGCCAACTCCCCCCGCCGACGCAGTTGAAAATCCACATAAAACATTAGACTCCCCAAACCACTAGTAGCCTATTGACTGGAAGCCTTCCTGATAACATAAACAGTTGATTAACGCATATTTTGTGTATTTACTACATACTGCATTCTTACAATAAAGTAAGCTAGACAAAAGAAATGTTAAGAAAATTATAAGGAAGAGAAAGTATATTTACTATTTATGTAGTGGAAGTGGATCATCATGAAGGTCTTCATCCCTGTCTTCAGATTGAGTACGCTGTCTTGCTGTCTCAGGGGTGGCAGAGGCGGAAGAGATAGAGAAAATGGATGGGAAGGTGGGAGAGGCAGGCACACTCAGTGCAACTTTTGTTGAAAAAATGCTTTGTGTAAGTGGGCCCATGCAGTTCAAACGTGTTGTTCAAGGGTCAACTGTGGTCATATTTTCAGGGTTCTTTAGCCGTTAGGTCTTAGAAATTAACCAGAATTTAACACAGTAGCACAAACCTGTAAGTCCAGCTACTTGAGAGGTTGAGGCAGGAAGATCACTTGAACCCAGACTGTAGTGGGCTATGATGGTGCCACTGCACTCCCGCCTGGGTAACATAGTGAGACTCCTGTAAAAAAAAAAAAAAAAAAAACAGGCTGGGCATGGTGGCTCACACCTGTAATCCCAGCACTTTGGGAGGCCGAGGCGGGTGGATCACCTGAGGTCAGGAGTTTGAGACCAGCCTGGCCAACATGGCGAAACCCGTCTCTACTAAAAATACAAAAATTAGCTGGGTACATGGTGGCAGGTGCCTGTAATCCCAGCTACTTGGGAGGCTGAAGCAGGAGAATTGCTTGAACCTGGGAGGCAGAGGTTGCAGTGAGCCGAGATCGCCCCACTGCACTCCAGCCTGGGAGACAAGAGTGAAACTCCGTCTCAAAAAAAAAAAAAAAAAAAAGAGGACCGGATGCCATGGCTCACGCCTGTAATCCCAGCACTTTGGGAAGCTGAGGCAGGCAGCTCACCTGAGGTTAGGAGTTCAAGACCAGCCTGACCAACATGGAGAAACCCCGTCTCTAAAAATACAAAAAATTAGCCGGGTGTGGTGGTGCATGCCTGTAATCCCAGCAACTCGGGAAGCTGAGGCAGGAGAATTGCTTCAACCTGGGAGGTGGAGGTTGCTGTAAGCCAAGATCACACCATTGCACTCCAGCCTAGGCAAACAAGATCAAAACCCCATCACAACAACAACAACAAAAGGCCGGGTACAGTGGCTCACGCCTGTAATCCCAGCACTTTGGGAGGCCAAGGCCAGCAGATCATGAGGTCAGGAGTTCAAGAGCAGCCTGACCAACATGGTGAAACCCCATCTCTAATAAAAATACAAAAATTAGCTGGGTGTGGTGGCATGTGCCTGTAATCCCAGGTACTCAGGAGACTGAGGCAGGAGAATCATTTGAACCCAGGAGGCAGAGGTTGCAGTGAGCCAAGATCACACCACTGTACTCCAGCCTGGGTGACAGAGTGAGACTGTCTCAAAAAAAACAGAAAAGAAATTAACCCAAATTTGTGGTTTCTAACTTGGCAATTAGTCTTTCAAGTTTAGACTCAATATCTTCACTAAGAGCCAGTCCAGGGGGTACACCTTGGGGCACCAGAATGTGCAATACCAGCCATAGAAGGTGTCCCAGGCTCTCCTGGTAGAGACAGGCTCTGCTATACTTAACTCTGTACCAGGCAAGAACAGGGGCTAGATTGGTAAACAAAACAGACTCACCCCTCAAGAGCTCCAAGACCAGGGAGGAGAGGAGATTGTAAATATTCACGATGCCATGGTAAGATGGACCACAAGGGGAAGTGCAGAGAAAGACTGCAGAAGAGAGGTACTTTGTCTAACCTGAGATTTAGGGAAAGTTCTCCTGAAGATGATAACTGGTCTACATGACCTAAACTGAGATGGGAATGAGTTAAAAGGTAGGCTTGTGAAGAATCAGGTCAAGAGCATTACAGATAGAAAACCCAAGGGCATCAGAGGCCCCAAGCTGCATGCTTTGAATATTGGGGGAATAGTAGCACAAACATAGTGCAAGACAGTGGTGTAAAGTGAGATATTTGCTGTCTTCTGAGCCATTTCCCTTCTGTTGCCACTTCCTTTTCCCCTTTTAAGGTGGAACATTACTAACAGCCTAATAGTGATCATAGCTGACATATATTAGGTTTTACTTTGTATCCAACACTATGCTATGTCCCTTAAATTGATTAACTTGTTAAATTCTCAACCCTGCCGGGCGCGGTGGCTCACACCTATAATCCTAGCACTTCCGGAGACTAAGGCAAGTGGGTCACAAGGTCAGGAGTTCAAGACCAGCCTGGCCAACGTAGTGAAACCCCGTATCTACTAAAAATGCAAAAAATTAACTGGGCATGGTGGCGGGCACCTGTAATTCCAGCTACTCAGGAGGCTGAGGCAGGAGAATCACTTGAATCCAGGAGGCAGAGGTTGCAGTGAGCAGAGATCATGCCATTGCACTCCAGTCCAGGCAACAGTGCGAGACTCCGTCTCAAAAAAGAAAACAATTCTCAATCCTGGGAGAGAGATGCTGTCATTACTCCCATTTTACAGATGAGGAAACTGAGTCAGGGAGCAATTAAGTAACTTCTCAAAGGTACACATAGGGCCATGTGGTCTGTTATCTCTGCTTTAGCCAACATATATGGCCTCTGTAGCCTAGGCTTTATATGGCCACTCTCCATCCAGACTGACTAGAGTGGTACTTTCTAAAATATAGAGGTTGATCTGCAGGCTAGGTGCAATAGCATTAACTGAGGTGGGCCAGCGGTAGCTCACACCTGCAATCCCAGTACTTTGGGAGGCCAAGGCAGGTGGATTACCTGGGGTCAGGAGTTCAAGATCAGCCTGGCTAACATGGCGAAACCCCATTTCTACTAAAAATACAAAAACTTTAGCTGGGTGTGCTGGTATGTGCCTGTAATCCCAGCTACTAGGGAGGCTGCGGTAGGAGAATCACTTGAACACAGAAGGCTCAGGTTGCAGTGAGCCTAGGTCACCCCACTGCACTCCAGCCTGGTGACAGAGTAAGACTCTGTCTCAAAAAAAAAAAAAAAAAAAAAAAAAAAGAATTATTTGGGGCATTTGATAAAATGCAGATACCTAGGCTCCACTGTACTCTGCATTAATCTAATGGGATGGGTGATTAAGAACCGGTTTTTTTTTTTGTTTAAATTAACTCCCCAGATGATCCTAAGGCATAGAATGTTTGGGAACCTCTGGCCTCAAGTCTCTGGGTTGAAATCCAAGTTTTGTTTTTGTGTTTGAGTTGGAGTCATGCACTGTCACCGGGGCTGGTGTGCAGTGGCGCAATCTTGGCTCACTGCAACCTCCCAGGTTCAAGAGATTCTCCTGCCTCAGCCTCTTGAGTAGCTAGGATTACAGGTGCCCACCACCACGCTTGGCTAATTTTTTTTTTCATATTTTTAGTAGAGATGGGGTTTCATCATGTTGGCTAGGCTGGTCTTGAACTCCTGACCTTGTGATCCGCCCACCTTGGCGTCCCAAAGTGTTGGGATTACAGGCATGAGCCCCTGCACCCTGCCTTTTTTTTTTTTTTTTTTGAGACAGTCTCGCTTTGTAACCCAGGCTGGATGGAGTGCAGTGGTGAGAGCTCGGCTCACTGCAACCTCCCGGGTTCAAGCAATTCTCCTGCCACAGCTTCCTGAGTTGCTGGGACTACAAGCACATACCACTACACCCTGCTAATTTTTTTTTTTTTTTTGGTATTTTTAGTAGAAATGAGGTTTCACACTGTTAGCCAGGGGATGGTCTCAATCTCCTGACCTTGTGATCTGCCTGCCTCGGCCTCCCAACTAGGATTACAGCCCTGAGTCAGTGCGCCCAGCCTTTTTTGTTTTTTTTTAATGAATCATTGCATCTTTCAAGTATTCAACTAAGATTATCTTCTACTACACTACATTAATCTGTCTTTACAAAGTTACAGAGCTGAAGCCATATCCTGTTTATTCAGCACTCATCTATACTTTAAAAATTCTAGGCCAGGTGTGGTGGCTCACGCCTGTATTTCCAGCACTTTAAAAGTCTGAGGCGTGTGGATCACCTGAGGTCAGGAGTTTGTGACCAGCCTGCCCAACATGGCAAAACCCCATCTCTACTAAAAATACAAAAAATTAGCCATGGTGGTGGGCACCTGTAATCCCAGTTAATCAAGAGGCTGAGACAAGAGAATCACTTGAACCTGGGAGGCAGAGGTTGCAGTGAGCTGAGATCGTACCACTGCACTCCAGCCTGGGAAACAAGAACAAAACTCCATCTCAGAAAAAAAAAAATGTAATCTGATGCCAGTCTCGCTGTTACTCTCCAGTCTTCCCACTATGACATATTTAGTTCATTGTCCTGCCAGTGTTCTGATTTTGCAGTTGGTTTCCTGGACTGATCCTCTGTGATCCCACATTTAGTTTCAAATTTATTAAATAGAACCTGAGAAGAAATTATGCAGTATTTTTTTTATTACATGATTGTCAGCCTCCTACCGACAAGCATGCTAGACATTACTCGTGAAAACTTAAGTAGTCGTAACCTTTCCCTTGGACTCACTTCCAGTGTAAAGGTTATTAACCTTTTGTAATTGGGATGTATTATGAATGATGCTCAGTTCAACAATGTACCCTTTTCCTTAGAAGTCATAGAATATATATATATTTCTTTTTTTACATTATTTTTATTTTTTAAAAAATTTAAAAAATTTTTTTTTATAAGATGGTGTTTCACCATGTTGGCCACCAGGATGGTCTCGATCTCTTGACCTTGTGATCCTCCCACCTCGGCCTCCCAAAGTGCTGGGATTACAGGCTTGAGCCACAGCACCCAGCCGAGAATATATATATATTACTTTATTGAATACAATCTATTAAAATTATTGTGATTCCAAGACATCTTAGGGATTTATATTATGTCTCCTAAAGCTAGACTCAAAAACAGAATTGGGAATTATTCTGTAGCAACCTTGAGCAGTCCTCAAGTCCAGAATCAGTCCTCAGCTCCACATCGTGTGACAGTGGACAGACACCTCCATGCTCTGACCCTCAGGCTTCTCTTCATAAAATAGGAGTGTTGTGTTAGATTATCTCTGAGGTTTTTTCACAACTAGCATTTTGTGATTCAACAAACAGGATAATTGTCCTGCAAATAGGTATGTACCCTAAATAGGATTACAGATAAAATACAAAATGCCTAATTAAATTTTAATTTCAGATAAACAATAATTTTTTAATGTTGTGTCCTAAATTTCACATAGAACATAATTATACTAGAAAAATTATTCACTTGTTTATCTGAAATTCAAATTTTTTTTTTTTCATTATTTTTTGAGACATAGTCTCCTCTGTCTCCCAGGCTGCTTTCGAACTCCTAGCCTCAAGCAATCGTCACACCTTGGCCCCCCCAAAGCACTGGGATTATAGGTATAAGCCTCTGTGCCCAGCTTAAAATCAAATTTTAACTGGCATCTGCTATTGGCAACTCTAACCCCATTGCTTTTTATCTCATTTTGTGAAAGTCAACGTCACTACTTCCCTACTGTGAGCTTACTTATTTCTGCCTTTCTGTTCTAATCTTTCAGATTTTATCCTTATCCTGAAACAGGTTGTGAATACCAGATTTCCACTCACTCCATTGCCTTACCTATGAAATAAATTCCCAGAACTTAGAATAGTTAGCAACAGTCTGTTTCCTAGAACTAGCTGCCAGAACTACACCTGGACATCTGTTATTTACAGCCTCATTATTGACATTTTGTCAATAGTCCTGACCTATGCCATGTAATCTGTTATATCTATAGCATGCCTTCCCGGAAATTGTCATTTGTCTCTATTCCTATTTTATTGTTTTGAGTTCTTTCCATATTTGTTTGCTCAAGATTCTCTCATTATTAAAAACAAATAGGCCGGGCGTGGTGGCTCATGCCTGTAATCCAAGCACTTTGGAGGCCAAGGCGGGCGGATCACCTGAGGTCGGGAGTTCAAGACCAGCCTGACCGACATGGTGAAACCCCATCTTAAAAAAAATAAATAAATAAAAATAAATAAATAAATAAATAAAAACAAATAAACAAAAACCTCTACTTAACCCTCCTCATCCCATTACTGCCCTACTTCTCTCTCTTCCTTCATAAGCAAGTGTTACCTGCATGTACTGTCTTCACATCCTCCTATTAATTCCCCAATGCATTACATTCTGGCTCATCATCCTCCTTCCTTCTGCTGCCATTGAAGCTCCTCTTTGCAGAGTCACTGATAACTTCCTATTGGAAATCAGTAGGATGCTTTTCAGTCCCAGTCCTACTGGACCTCTCAGCAGCTCTGGCCAATGTTGACCACTCCCCCAACCCAGAAACTGCTCTTGGCTTCTGTGACAGTACCTGGCTCCAGCTGTCCTCCTACCTCCTTACTTGCCTGGCCACTTGGATCAGTCACCTTCAGCCACTCTTGTCATCTGTCTAGTCCTCTATGATTCTCAGTGTTTGATGTACACTCTGTAGCTGTGATTGAGGTATTTACAAAACACTGCTGCCCCAGTGAGCCAGGTTTGCATGGAAGTCGGGATGAAACAGGATCCTAAGAGAACATGAGAGGAACATGGGTTTCACTATTAATGTTTCTTTATTAATTTTTTTTTTTTTTTTGAGACAGAGTCTTGCTCTGTCACTCAGGCTGGAGTGCAGTGATGTGATCTCAGCTCACTGCAACCTCCACCTCCCTAGTTCAAGCAATTCCCCTGCCTTGGCCTCCCAAAGTGCTGGGATTAAAGGTGTGAGCCACCACACCTGACCTCTTTATTAATCTTTGAAATGTGTTTGTTTATTCATTTTGAAGCAGGAGCAGCCTGTGGGAGACAGAACACCGAACTTGGAAGGAAGGGGTGATTTATTTGGCTGGGAGCAAGGTGGCATAGTTGCCTAACAGCCAAGCTTGTCTGACAAAGGAAATCTCTGCCTTTATAGAGGCTCACAACTCTAGATATTACACATGAAAGGGTCTTGGGTTCACAGCTCTAGAATTTACATGTGCAAGGGTCTTAGGCTTACAGCTCTAGAATTTACATGTGAAAGGGTCTTGGGTCCTGGAGTAGGGTGGGGTACAGTGACTTAGGTGGAGGTTTGATCTGTTTAAGTAAAAACAATGCCTTCTGGAAAGATTCCTCCATACCATGACTGCCATCTATAGAAGGGTGATTGGTGCCCAGTCTGCCAGCCTTTACTTCCCCTATTGAAATGCAATGTGGAAGTCAAGGGGGAGGTGGTCTTAAATGCTTAAGGGTGATTAAGGGTCTTCTTCCTCAATTTAGCACTTAATTTTTGAGCATATACTATACCTCAAATATCAGGTCCTAGGAGTACAAAATGACAAGTGAAGTCCTTGCCCTCAAGGAGCTTGCAGTCTAGTAAAAGCCAGCAAACCAACTAATGATGTAAGGACAGCACACAAATGTACTGTGGACACAGATGCAGGAGCCAGGAAAGACACTAGAGACAGGTTACCTGTGATCTGAGCTTTAAGGAACAAATAGGAATTAGCCAGGTGCATTCCATTTGAGTTCTTCCAGATAGCTGGAGTTCACGTGTCTGAGGGAATGTGAGAGAAGATCAAGGCAAATGTAATCTGGCAAATGCCAGATCACGAAGACCATATATCAGGTGAAGGTTATGTAATTGAAATGTCTTAAAACTATAAAGAACTTTGAAGTACATCAAACTAGGCAACAACTTTATCTGATTTTCATTTTAGAAAGATTTCTCTGTTGGTGGCTCACGCCTGTAATCCCAGCACTTTGGGAGGCTGAGGCGGGCGGATCACAAGGTCAAGAGATAGAGACCATCCTTCAGCTCACCAACATAGTGAAACCCCGTCTCTACTAAAAAATACAAACACTAGCTGGGCATGGTGGCACACATCTGTAATCCCAGCTACTTGGTAAACTGAGGCAGGAGAATCGCTCGAACTCCATAGTCGGAGGTTGCAGTGAGCCGAGATCGTGCCACTGCACTCCAGCCTGGTGACAGAGCGAGACTCCATCTTAAAAAAAAAAAAGAATGTTCTCACTCATAGGTGGGTGTTGAACAATGAGAACACATGGACACAGGGAGGGGAGCATCACACAGTGGGGTCTGTCGGGGGGAAATAGGGGAGGAACAGCGGCGGGTGGGGAGTTGAGGAGAGACAGCATGGGGAGAAATGCCAAATATAGGTGATGGGGAGGAAGGCAGCCAGTCACACTGCCATGTGTGTACCTATGCAACAATCTTGCATTTTCTTCACATGTACCCCAAAACCTAAAATGCAATAAATAAATAAGAAAAGAAAGATTTCTCTGACAACACTGGAGAGCAGCTTGGGAAGGGGGCTCCAGACTTGGTGCAGTGGGACCAATGAGCATGGTCAGGTGAGAAATCAGTCAGAAATAAAGCAGTGGCAGAGGAAATTGAGAGACGGGGATGGTTTCTAGTGCTGCTACAGAGGTAGCATTTCTAAGACTTGGTGACCAATTGGTTGTCAAAGATAAGAGGGAGGAAAAAAACCAGAGGGTCTCCCAGATGTGTGGATTTAGTGACTTCATAATGCATCATCTCCACTAAATGATTTATCTGTTCATCCCTGTTAGTGTGAACACCAAAAGTATCATTCTGTCTAAAGGGGGGAAACTTTTTTTTTGAGGGAAAACCCTTTTGCCCTATGGCTAAACTGAGACAGTAGAAACTTTTTTTTTTTTTTAGACAGAGTTTCGCTCTTGTTGCTCAGGCTGGAGTGCAATGGCGTGATCTTGGCTCACTGCAACCTCCACTCCTGGGTTCAAGCAATTCTCCTGGTCGCAGAGAGCAGAGATGGTGCCATTGTACACCAGCCTGGGTGAAAGAGCAAGATTACATCTCAAAAAAAAAAAAATCATCCTGCCTCAGCCTCCAGAGTAGCTGGGATTACAGGCGTGGGCCACCACGCCCAACTAATTTTGTATTTTTAGGAGAGATGGAGTTTCTCCATGTTGGTCAGGCTGGTCTCGAACTCTCAACCTCAGGTGATCTGCCTGCCTTGGCCTCCCAAAGTGCTGGGATTACAGGTGTGAGCCACTGTGCCTGGCCCACTGGAAACTTTTTAGGGCAGAAGTGTCAGAGACATGGCCAGGGCTTCTGGACGAGGGTGAGGTCTCCTGATTCTCCTGGCTAGTGAAAAGCCTCATGTTCTCATTAGCAAACTGATGGCCTCCATTGATGACCTTGATACTCCTAGGGCATGGTTCAAAGCTCCAGATGATCAAGGCTTCCAGATTGTACTTAATCAGGAAAGGCATTTATCTAAAGTATTCTGCAGCTGACTGTCACAAATAGGGAACCTTAGTCCTGGTTATTTGGGAACCAAGGTTATTACCAAGAATATAATGTCAGGTGTCAAGTGTGGAAGTCAGGACAAGGCTAGATGTAGGAGATAAGAGTGAGGCCAGACTCCAGGAGGTTGGAGCATGGGTCAGGACAAGCAGTTCAAACCTGAGGTCAAGAAGAGGAAGTCAAGAGTTCTCTTGCAGGCCTTAGCTGGAAAATGTTGCTGTAGAACATAGGTCACTTTATTTATGTTTTTTCAAAAGTGAAAGCAAGTTTATTAAGAAAGTAAAGGAATAGGCTGGTCGCGGTGGCTCATGCCTGTATTCCCAGCACTTTGGGAGGCGAAGATTGTCAGATCATCTGAGGTCAGGAGTTTGAGAACAGCCAACCCAACATGGCGAAACCCTGTCTCTACTTAAAACGCAAAAATTAGCCAGGTGTGGTGGTGTGTGAGGCTGAGGCAGGAGAATCACTGGAACCCAGAAGGCAGAGGCTGCAATGAGCCAAGATCAAGCCACTGTACTCCAGCCTAGGCTACAGGCAAGAATCTGTCTCAATAAAAAAGGAAAAAAAAGAAAGTAAAGGAATAAAGAATGGCTGTTACACAGGCAGAGCAGCAATGTGGGCTGCTCCATTACGGACACTTGTAGTCATTTCCTGATTATACTCTAAACAAGGGCTGGCTTATTCATGAGTTTTCTGGGAAAGACGTTCGCAGTTCCCAGAACTGAAGGTTCCTCCCGCTTTTAGATGATAGAGGGTAACTAACATTGTTATGATACTTGTTAACTGTCATGGCACTGGTGGGAGTGTCTTTTAGCATGCTAGTGCCTTATAGTTAGCGTGTAATAAGCAATGAAAACGACCAGAGGTCACTTTCATTGCCACCTTGGTTTTGGTGGAATTCCATCAGCTTCTTTACTGCATGCTGTTTTATTAGTAAGATCTTTATGATCTGTATTTTGTGCCAACCTCCTATCTCATCCTATAAGTAAGAATGCCATAACTTCCTGGGAATGCAACCCAGTAGGTCTCAGCCTTATTTTACTCAGCCCCTGTTCAAGATGGAATTGCTCTGGTTCAAATGTCTCTGACATATTTCACCTCATCCTTTTATAAGAGAACGCTTAATCCTAAGGGTTGTAGAGGGATGAAGATCCATCTTCTATGACTTCTTCAGGCTGCATAGGGGCAATGATATTCCTGCCTAACTATTAGGGTCTCTTGTATTTGGGGTAGAGAGGAGCTCCCTCAGAAAGTGTCAGTAAGGAGGCTGGGTGTGGTGGCTCACACCTGTAATCCCAGTGCTTTGGGAGGCCAAGACAGGCAAATCACTTGAGGTCAGGAGTTCAAGACCAGCCTGGCCAACGTGGTGAAACCCTGACTCTACTAAAAATACAAAAAATAGTCAGGCGTGGTGGTGGGTACCTGTAATCACAGCTACTCAAGAGGCTGAGGCAGAAGAATCGCTTGAACCCTGGAGATGGAGGTTGCAGTGAGCTGAGATCAGGCCACTACACTCCAGTCTGGGTGACAGAGTGAGACCCTGTCTCAAAAAAAAAATAAATAAATAAGAAGGCCGGGCACGGTGGCTCATGCCTGTAATCCCAGCACTTTGGGAGGCCGAGGCAGGCAGATCATGAGGTCAAGAGATCGAGACCATCCTGGCCAACATGGTGAAACCCTGTCTCTACTAAAAAAAAAAAAAAAAAATACAAAAAAATTAACTGGGCGTGGTGGCAGACACCTGTAGTCCCAGCTACTCAGGAGGCTGAGGCAGGAGAATTGCTTGAACCCAGGAAGCAGAGATTGCAGTGAGCTGAGATCACGCCACCGCACTAGAGCCTGGGTGACAGTGTGAGACTCCATCTCAGAAAAAAAAAATTATCCAAGTAAACTGAGTAAGAAAGTTTTCCATGAACTAAGCAATTGTTGAAAAAAGCTGATATGGGGTCACAAGCTGATTCCAATATGTACTCAGAATTAGAATACTGATCCAGATTTTTGTTTGTTTGTTTTTTTGAGGCAGAGTCTCATTCCGTCACCCAGGCTGGAGTGTTGATCTTGGCTCACTACAACCTTCTACCTCCCAGGTTCAAGTGATTCTCCTGCCTTAGCCTCCTGAATAGCTGGGATTACAGGCGTGTGCCACCATACCAGTTCAATTTTTGTAGTTTTCGTAGAGGCAGGGTTTCACTATGTTGGTGAGGCTGGTCTTGAACTCCTGACCTTGTGATCCGCCTGCCTTGGCCTCCCAATGTGCTGGGATTGCAGATGTGATCCACTGTGCCCGGCCCTCCTATATGATTTTTATACCAAATAAGCCAAATTTCACCATTGAATTAGTGCATTATTGATATCAAACCCAGTTCTTTTTTTTTTTTTTTTTTTTTTTTGAGACAGAATCTCACTCTGTTGCCCAGGCTGAAGTGCAGTGACACAGTTCTGGCTCACCGTAACCTCTGCCTCCCAGGTTCAAGCAATTCTCCTGCCTCAGCCTCCCAAGTAACTGGGATTACAAGCATGAGCCACCACACCCAGCTAATTTTTTTATTTTTAGTAGAAACAGGGTTTCTCCATGTTGGCCAGACTGATCTCAAACTCCTGATCTCAGGTGATCCATCCACCTCGACCTCCCACAGTGCTGGGATTATAGGTGTGAGCCACTGTGCCCAGCCTCAAACCCAATTCTTATTTTTATATTTTTCTTTTTGAGACAGAGTATCGCTGTGTCACCCAGGCTGGAATGTAGTGGTGCAATCTCAGCTCACTGCAACCTCTGACTACCAGGTTCAACCGATTCTCCTGCCTCAGCCTCCCAAGTAGCTGGTACTACAGGTGCCCACCACCACACCTGACTAATTTTTGTATTTTTATTAGAGACGGGATTTGTATTTTTAGTAGAGATGGGATTTCACCCTGTTGTTCAGGCTGGTCTTGAACTCCTGACCTGTGATCAGGGTTTCACTATGTTGACCAGGCTGGTCTTGAACTCTTGACCTCATGATCCACCCGCTTAGCCTCCCAAAGTGCTGGGATTATAGGCTTGTGCCACGGTACGCAGCCAAACCCAATTCTTAATAAAACCTTATAGACAAATTTATTCAATTTTAATGTCTGACCATAAGGTGAGATTCTTGTAAACCTTTTAAAACCCTTTTAATTTTTGTTGATGAGCAGATTAGTTTTCTAAGAAAACTCTGTTGTGCTTTTATTCCAGTCTTCAATTTATGGATAGACTGAATAATACCCCTTTAATTTTAGCTATGTGTTCACACATAGAATTTCTTTTACAAGATTAATTTTTCACAAACCTTCCACAACTTGTTCAAATCTTCAGCTTTTTCCTATCTAAGCTAAAACAATCCTTTAACCCTTAAATCTAGGCAAAAGAAAAAAAAATACACATTCACATGCCTTCTTGTAATCTTTAACCAAAAACGCATTTCACTTTCCTTGCATGTAAAACTATTTTTATTTCTCAAAGATTACTTAAGTCTCATGAACTAAAAAGCATTTACACATTTTACTTCTCTGACAATATTTAACCACCTACCGTTTTTAAACCAATTAATCAAAATGCTTTCATATCACACACACAACACATATAAATACACAGATAGACAGAAGAATATTCAGTAGTTGTAAGATTTTTCATTTGCCAGTTTCTTAATTGGATTACTGGCTTCAGGGTGGAGACTTTGGAGGAATAGGCCCAGGAAAACATGCAGTTTCTAGGGCATAATAAGCAGGTACAGCCAAAGTTAGCCAATTGGTGCTGTGGTCTATTTCCTTTGGGTCAGGGTTTCCTCAGTATTGTCCCTTTAGGCTTCACCAGGATATTACCAGGAAGGAGTCCTGATCCAGACCCCAAGAGAGGGTTCTTGGATCTTGCACAAGAGAGAATTCAAGGCAAATCCATAAAGTGAAAGCAAGTTTATTAAGTAAAGGAAATAAAAGAACGGCTACTCTATAGGCAGAGCAGCCAATCACTTTAAATTCATTTTTACAACCTAACTTTTTTTTTTTTTTTTGAGACGGTTTTGCTCTTGTCACCCAGGCTGGAGTGCAATGGTGCGATCTTGGCTCACTGCAACCTCTGCCTCCCGGGTTCAAACAATTCTCCTGCCTCAGCCTCCTGAAGTAGCTGGGATTATAGGTGCCTGCCACCACACCCAGCTACTTTTTTTGTATTTTTAGTTGAGATGGGGTTTCACCATGTTGGCCAGGCTGGTTTTGAACTCCTGATCTCAGGTGATCCACCCGCCTCAGTTTTCCAAAGTGCTGGGATTACAGGTGTGAGCCACTGTGCCCAGCCCCAGCGTAAGTTTTGACGTATTTTAGATGCCAGTTTGTTTAGTGTAAGGCATAAGATTGGACGTTGGCATCAAAGGACTGTGCCTTCTAAATGAATGCATATAATAAAGAGATATTTTGCCTTCAAGGCCAATGAGACCCACTTAGGATGATCTCAGGCTCAGCATAATCCTTAAACGGAGTTATGTACATTTCTAACTTTTAAATTTTCATTTACATTTGTTTATTTTATTACACTTCCCAAGAGAAGATTTTCTGTAAAAGTTTTATTAAGTTATTCCTATTATACCTAACCTCAGTCCCCATTGTCCCTCTCTTGCTCCAGATTGTCATATCTCAGACTGATGTGTCTACCAGAGGCACAGCGGCCTCAGCAGCATATGCCAGTGAGTCAGTCATCAGATTATAGTAGCCTGGGAATAGGGTGAATACAGGCTTGAACTGGACTAGTATCCATTTCCAAGGAGGCCCAATCTAGTGGGTAAACCATTGCAGCAAGTGTTTCTAGCAAAAAAGATGGTCAGAGTCAGGCAGGGGTCCTTCCTGTGATTCTGGGTTGATGTTTGGAGTTAGATGACCATCGCCATCTAGGACAGAAAACTGGTTCAAATCACTAGGCTTGAACCTGTCATCTTGCCAGACCCTCTTATGGTTTTCACCAACTGGGCTCGCTTCATTCTCAGTAGATGAACAGATAACTACATCAGGGTAGAAACCTAGGCACATGGACATGGAAAACCATATGCATCACTGAGGAAGAGCCTGGAGCTTGATGTACACACAGATGCTTGAGATTCACCCCAGTCCATTGGATACTGGGTCTAAAATATGTTTTGACATTGGTAATTCTAGGCCTTATCTGCTCCTGGGGGCAGGTTCCACCAAATGGTGCCTGCATGGGTCCATATTAACTCCACTTGAGAAAGGCTAAGGGTCCTGTAAGACTGGAGAAATAGGGTTTCTGATGCAGATAGATTAGCCTTGATTGCCTAGAGAACTTCAGCTGGTTTTCAGCCCACAATACTTTGGAGCAGAATTGGTTAATTTCAAGTGATGGATGGATCTTTTGTTTCTTCTAATTTAACTTTCTGTTCATGTTTAGCTTACATACAGTACTGGGTCATTTTTTACATTTTTTTTCTTTCTAATGTATTTTATTTTTTAGAGCAGTTTTAAGTTCACAGCAAAACTGAACAGAAATTATAGCCCTTGCTCCCACACATCCACAAACTCTCTCATTATCAGTATCCCCAACCAAAATGATACATTTGTTAAACTTGATTAACCAACATTGACACATCGTTATCATGTGGAATCCATCATTTACATTTGGATTCACTTGCTGGTTTTTTTGTTTTGTTTTGTTTTATTTTGTTTTTTGAGATAGAGTATCACTCTCTTGCCCAGGCTGCAGTGCAATGGCATGATCTTGGCTCACTGCAACCTCCGCCTCCTGGGTTTAAGCACTTCTCTGCCTCCTCTTCCCGAGTAGCTGGGATTACGGGCATCCGCCACCACACATGGCTAATTTTTGTATTTTTAGTAGAGATGGGGTTTCACCATCTTGGCCAGGCTGGTCTTGAACTCCTGACCTTGTGATCCACCCACCTCGGCCTCCCAAAGTTCTGGGATTACAGGTGGGAACCACCGCCCCTGGCCTACCCAGTGTTTTTAAAAGGAAAAAAAGACTCTTGTGCTCTCGCATGTATAAATATAAGCAGTAAAGGCTGGGAGCAGTGGTTCACACTTACAATCCCAGCACTTTGGGAGGCTGAGACAGGAGGATCACCTGAGGTCAGGATATTGAGACCAGGCTGGCCAATATAATTATGAAAATTTTCAGATTGTTATTTAAGTAAAAAATTTTTCTAGGAAAGCATGGACCCCTGAGAATTTAGCCGCAGACTCTCAGGGATTTGTGGACCTCAGTTGGAAAACATTGCTGTAGAACCGTAGTTCATTTTGAACTCATTTTTGCAAGCTAAATTTTGATGTTTTAGATGCTAATTCTAGGAATGTTCTGCCTTTTCTAAGAAAAGTCCAAGCATTTTTTACCTGCTCTAAAAGAACATCAACAACTTGTATGTTTCAGAGACTGGATGCAAGAGATTGTTTAACAAATCCCATCCCATCCCTGAGAATGTGTCTAGGCATTTGCTCTCTGCAAAGCCAGATGAAACATTTGTAATAACTAAGGCTATCTTCTGGCTAGCACTGCAAATGTGTCTTTTGTCTACACTCTTAAGTAACCACATCAAATAGCATCAACCCACTTGGAAATGATTTTGAAGTGATTTGGATCTCTCTTGTATAATTTCCCTATAAACCCTAGCCTGGTAGGTGTGTATATTTTCTGTTGCAATATTTAATGCTTAGTTCCTTGCCTACATCTAAGAATTTTAGAAAGAAGTGGATATTGATATTGGCAACATTTTTTTTTAATTTAAATTTTTTAATTTTTTTAAAGACAGGGTTTCACCATGTTGGTCAGGCTCGTCTTCAACTCCTGACCTCAGGTGATCCACCCACTTTGGCCTCCAAAGTGCTTCGATTACAGGCGTGAGCCACCACGCCTGCCAGATATTGGCAAATTTTTTTTTTTTTTTTTTTTTTTTTTTTTTTTGAGACGGAGTTTCGCTCTTGATACCCAGGCTGGAGCGCAATGGCGCGATCTCGGCTCACCGCAATCTCCGCCTCCTGGGTTCAGGCAATTCTCCTGCCTCAGCCTCCTGAGTAGCTGGGATTACAGGCACGCGCCACCGTGCCCAGCTAATTTTTTTGTATTAGTAGAGACGGGGTTTCACCATGTCGACCAGGATGGTCTCGATCTCTTGACCTCGTGATCCACCCGCCTCGGCCTCCCAAAGTGCTGGGATTACAGGCTTGAGCCACCGCGCCCGGCCGATATTGGCAAATTTTTATGAGAGTGACTAAAGGAGAAAGAAGGGGACCTGTGATGGAATCTTCCATGACAAGGGAGAAATACTGGCCTCAGTCTCCTGCAGAAGCAGGAGCTCTGGTACACAGGTGGCGTACCCATTGGTACAGCGCCCATCTGACAAGAAGCAGGCAAGCCAAAGGGGAGCAACGCAACCTGTAAGACCCATCCTCAGACATTCCACTATTGCCCCCAGACAGTGGAAGGGTGGCAACAGATGTCCATGGGGGCACTGCTAAGAGAGGCTGGTCAGCAGATCAGGACTATAATTCACCACAGTGGTGGACTGCCCTAATTTAGAGACCACTGCCTTTCAAGAAGAATTCACCCTGCAGAAGCTATCTGAGCATCACCAGACAGGGTCTTCCTAGGAATTAGCACATATCACAAATTTCCCTCAGCTTTGCCTGCCCCCAGTGCCCTGAAAGCCCTCCCTTTTTCTGGGTGTGAAAGGAATGGCTAGGGATCCCTTGGCTTAGCCACCTTCTTGCCCACCATAGCCAGCATCTCAGAGGGAACATGCAGAAGGGAAGTAGAAAGACTCCATATCCTTGTTCCTTACAACTTAGAAAAGCCTTAGTTTTAGGAGAGGGATAGCGTAATAGAATGCTGAATTAGGGATAATAATTGGTCTGGGTTCTTTTCACCAGATAGTTACTACTATTATGTAAAATATCTATTTCTACATACCGTAAACACCCATACCTAAACACCTTGACAAAGGAATCTTTTTTTTTTTTTTTTTTTTGAGATGAAGTCTTGCTTTTGTCACCCAGGCTGGAGTGCAGCACGCAATGTCGGCTCACTGCAACCTCCGCCTCCTGGGTTCAAGTGATTCTCCTGCCACAGCCGCCTGAGTAGCTGGGATTACAGGCGCATGCCCACTACACCTGGCTAATTTTTGTACTTTTAGTAGAGACGAGGTTTCACCATGTTGGCCAGGCTGGTCTCGAACTCCTGACCTCAGTGATCTGCCCACCTCAGCTTCCCAAAATGCTGGGATTACAGGTGTGAGCCACTGCACCTGGCTGACAAAGGAATCATTTTGCCTCCCAAACATAGTCATTGTTGATTTCACAAAATATCCCTGGAATTACTCTTTCTTTTTTTTTTTGAAATGGAGTTTTGCTCTTGTTACCCAGGCTGGAGTGCAATGGCGCGATCTCGGCTCACCGCAACCTCTGCCTCCTGGGTTCAAGCAATTCTCCTGCCTCAGCCTCCCGAGTAACTGGGACTACAGGCATGCGCCACCATGCCCAGCTAATTTTTTTGTATTTTTAGTAGAGACGGGGTTTCACCATGTTGACCAGGATGGTCTCGATCGCTTGACCTCGTGATCCACCCGCCTCGGCCTCCCAAAGTGCTGGGATTATAGGCGTGAGCCACTGCGCCCGGTCCCTGGAATTACTCTTTCTAAGGCTAACAGGACTACTTAGGTGGTCCCTAAAGTCCCTTCTAATTCATGCATTCTCTGGTTAATGAATCAGCAGTAATCATGTGGAAGGAAGGTATCTTCCTCAAACTCTTTTTAAGAATGATCTCAAGGAATCAAGAGTGCTCATTAAATTGATGAAAGAGTCAGTGCAAAATGCAGCTCGTACATATATCCTGATGTTATGTTAGCACCTCTCAGAAAGCTGGGCAAGATGTCCAGGCTGGTCATAGGATTCAGCCCCCATTATGGGTCCAGCAGCCAGTAATAGTAAACAATGCCTACTTCAAAAGATATTTCTGGCCAAGTGAAGTGGTTCAATCCCAACTTTGGAAGGCTGAAGTGGGAGCATCATTTGAGCCCAGGAGTACAAGACCAGCCTGGGCAACATGGCGAGACCCCATCCCTACAAAAAAAAATTTTATTATTATTATTTTTTGAGACAGAGTCTCACTCTATTACGCAGGTTGGAGTGCAATGGCATAATCTTGGCTCACTGCAACTTCTGCCTCACCCTCCTGAGTAGCTGAGATTACAGGCGCACACCACCATGCTCAGCTAATTTTTGTATTTTTAGAGGAGACAGGGTTTCGCCATGTTGGCCAGGCTGGTCTCTAACTTCTGACCTCAGGTGATCTGCCAGCCTCGGCCTCCCAAAGTGTTGTGATTACAGGCACTGAGCCTGGCCTGAAAGCTGCTTTTATAAACAGGTCATGTACCCGTATGCTCGGTTACCAGCACCCAGCCTCATCCTTGGCATGCTGCTGGTATCTGGTAAATGTTTATGTCCTATCCAGAGCAAGTCAGACAGGCAATCTCCAACTGCTCCTCCTGGCTTCTTTCCTGGCTCCTCTTCTTGCCAGCTCTTTCTTTGTAGATCTTCAAAGTGCTGTCTTCAGCCCTCTTCTAGGCAGTTTCATTTCTTACATCTGTGCTGCCGGCAACACTACCGTCCCCACATCCCCTCTGGCAATGTCTCAGGTCTTCTCTCTCAGCCCGCCTCCCCAATTCTAGTCAGCACCTTCATCATGTAGAGTCTAGTTCTGTGTCATTCTGTTATTGATATCCATCTTTTCATTCTCACCATCTTAATCCAGGCCCTCATCATCCTCTCTATGCATGTCTGCAGAGATTTTTCTCTCACTCAGCCTGCTCCAGAGTATGCCTTTCTGAAACATAGACTGAATCCCCGAAAATCTTTAAAGGCCCCCCATTGGGTCTAGCATAGTCCAATCCCCTGAGCAGAATATTGAAGGCCCCTCAGGGCCCGGCTCTGCTCTCCTTCATTTTGCAATCTAATTACACAAGGCTGTCTGCTGTTAGCCTCATACCCATTGCTCTATTTTTTTTTTTTTTTTGAGATGGCATCTCACTCTGTGGTTCAGGCTGGAGTGCAGTGGCGCAGTCTCAGCTCACTGAAACCTCTGCCTCCCAGATTCAAGCGATTCTCCTGCCTCAGCCCCCTGAGCACTGAAACCTCTGCCTCCCAGATTCAAGCGATTCTCCTGCCTCAGCCCCCTGAGCAGCTGGGGTTACAGGAGCCCGCCACCTCGCCCGGCTAATTTTTACATCTTTAGTAGAGACCAGGTTTCACTGTGTTGGCCAGGCTGGTCTCAAACTCCTCACCTCAAGTAATCTGCCTGCCTCAGCCTCAGCCTCCCAAAGTGCTCGGATTACAGGCGTGAGCCACCGTGCTGGGCCAGTTTCTAGTTTAAAACAAAGATGGTAGCAGCCCTTCCTCTAAACAAATCTCCTTGCCTGGGGACTAGACTGCCTTTGTAAAACTAACGAATTAGGCACAAGATTAGAAATTATGGTTTAGGAGTCATACAGCTGGAGGCTACAAGATTCTGACCCTCCCCAAACTGCTCCTAAAATCAGTGCTTGAGATATTTCCCAAACCATGAACTTGATGGATCGGAGCTGGCACCACGCAGTTTGATTAACTGGCTCTTCTGATCTCGTGGCCCCACCTAGGAACTGACTCAGCGCAAGAGGACAGCTTCAATTTCCTATGATTTCATCTCCTACTTAACCAATCAGCACTCCGGGCTCACTGGCTTCCCCCCACCCACCGAGTTGTCCTTAAAAACTCTGATTCCGGAATGCAATGGGAGACTGATTTCAGTAATAATAAAACTCCTGTCTCCTTTACAGCTGGCTCTGCATGACTTAATTACTCTTTCTCAATTGCAATTCCCCTGTTTTGATAAATCGACTCTGTCTAGGCCGCAGGCAAGGTGAACCCATTGGGTGGTTGCAACATTAAACAGCAAAATAACAATTTAAAAAAATTGTTTGTAGAGACAGGATCTTACTAATGTTGCCCAGCTGGTCTTAAACTCCTGGCCTTAAGCAGCCCTCCCACCTCAGCCTCCCAAAAGGCTGAGATTGTTACAGGGGTGAGCCCCATACCTGGCCAAATTGGCAATTTTTGAAGAAAGATTTCTCACAAGGACTTTGCAAGCTTTATGTACTTTATTTTTGTTGCAATAATATGAAATGCATCTTTCTGGAAAGGTGAACCCAGGTAACTGATGTTGGTATAATACCTAGCACCCATGACTTGCTAATCCCTTTTATGTCTTATGAGAAAGGAAAAATCCATTTTATGGTTGGATTTGGGGGATTCGAGCCTCACGTGGAAAGGGTCTCTTGGGACATTTGGTCTGTCTGGACTCCTGCTTAGGGATGAGGCCCTTATCACACCAGATACTTAATAAAAGTGCATCGATTTTTATATACCTCTTTTTTCAGTCCTTTTTCTCAGATCGCTTTTTCCTTTCTCTTCCTCATCTTTTCTCCTATTTATTTTCTCTGTGTATAGCTTAGGTTAGTCCTTGGTAATGCAGAGACAACCCCCCGACTCCCCCCCCCGTCAGAAGTTGTTGGACCCTGCTGCAACCTTCCTGCAGTTTAGACCTCATTTCTTCACAGTCCTGTAGTGGGAGCAGCTACGCTCCTGCGGGGCCCTCAGACCAGAAGACAGTTGCTGCCTCCCACAATGGCCCTTGAGGGGCGATATTGGCTGTCCCAGGTTAGGCTTCTGCGTCCTTGGCCAGCCTTACTGTTAGCTCTGAACTCCACTGACCTTTGCTCGCTTTGGATGACAAAGGAAGTAATCGAGTTTAGAAATGGGCCGGAGGAGGGTGGAGGGGTGTCTGAACCTTCCCGCTGGCGCTGTACAAGCCACAAGACCAAATAAGGGCGTGTGTGCCGCCTCCGCCTGTATTAAAGTTCAGAGTGCAGTGTGCAAAAGTGGGACTCGGTTCTCAGAGATAAGCTGTTACCCAACCCTGCTTGAGTTCCAGCGGCGGAGGCTGCAGTCTCCCGCTCCGTGCAGGGCTAGGTCTGGGGGAGGAAGACCTGGGTTCCTGGGCTTGCTTAGCTGGGGAGAGGAGGGAAGGGGGGCTTCCTTCCCCAGCACCCGGTGACTGAAGGGACCTACAACTCCAAAGATTTTCACAAAGGGTTTCATGACTCTCCGGACTAGAAAGTGCCGGCCAGGGTGACTCATTAGAATGTCTAGTCATTAGAATGTGTTGGAAAGGTCACCGTTTGAGGATATTCAGACAGTGGGAAAAACAAAAACAAAAAACACGTTATTCTAATGAGCTCTTTCAGCCTGGCTTGTTTACTGCACTCTAAGGTCTAGGGCGGGGCTGAGAGTTTGGGGCCTTCTCTAGCGTTGTTAACCCTGTGTTTGCTGAATACACCCCAGGGAAGGAGTCATCCGGCTTGTTTCTCTTGTGTTCTTAGCTTCCAAAATAGTAGTCTCTTTCTCCTCAGAGCCAGAGGCACAGTGCTCTCAGGTTCGTGGGGTACCTTATGTACTTCAATGGCCACTAACTGATGGAACCCTGAACCCGCTGGATTCCTCACCTCCTCCCCTGCCCATCTCTCCTTCCCCCAGCAAACTCTCTCATCCTGCAGCAGCCCGAACTTCAGCTTCCCAGGCCCTAAGCTTCCCAAGGGAAGAGACCATGTCTTGTATTCGTTTTTATCCCTAACGCTCGGCCATATGTTTGGCACATAGTGTGTGCTTAGTCTGGATCACTTAAATGTACGGTGATTTCATTCTCTCCGAGCCCCACTCTGATGTTGTTGGTCCCTGGACACCCCTCCAGATGCCTTCCTCCAGCCATGGCTGTGCAGGCACCCACCAGCCTCAGGCTGGTTCCCCTGACAGCCCCTCTCGCCTCAGGCCCACACTGTTCCTCCTGCTTTCTGCCCCCAGGCTTCTCTGCCATTGCCCAGAGTCTCAGGTGCCCAAGCGGGCTCACCTCTGAAAGATTAGAGAGCTAGCAGCCTGTGGAGATAAGTACTTCCTTCTTTCTCCTCCGGGGAAGATGGACAGTTTTAAGTTGCTTTTCTTACAACTTTCAGACAGTCCCGTGGGGATCACACAACTAGTGCCCAAAAGTAGGGCCAAGTCAATAAATCATTCCTGCTTCCCTGCCTTCTTCATCTGTCAGTGGCTCCTGCTCCTGGGGCCACACTCCGCAATAAAGTACACACTAAGCTAAGGCCTTCTTCCTAGACTCTGCTTTCTGGGGAACTGAGACTTGAATACAGTCAGAGCCCTTTAAAAAGTTCTCTCACAGACTTATTTTTGTTTTCAACATTCAGTTCCTCTAAATATATTTCTGTTCCTTTTTCGTCTGAGTCTCATTCTTTTTGACTGAAAAGTCAGAAGCAAAATTAAAGTTTAGTGACTATGGTTTTTTTGTCCTGTTATACGTTGACATTCCTTACCGTGGGTGTATCTCTGCTTTCTTTGCTCTTACTCTGAACATGCCCAAAAAATCTCTTGTGTTATCTTTAGCATTTTTCATAAGCCACACTTCAGGAAGTTAGAGAAATTGCTCCCTAGTGCAGAGCAACAGAACTGCCGCCCGTTTCTGCTGCAAATGCAGTGAAACTGATATCTCTGACTGAGCTGACTTTGGCCTTTAGGCTTCTCTAATTATTTCCTTAGGTTAGGTTTCTAGAAACACAGGGTCAAAGGGCACAGATCTTCACACACAGGCAAGTTACCTTCTTCCTGAGATGTAGCAATTTAAACTCAAACCAGCAGTACATAACAGTGTCCCTTTCTCTGTGCCTTTCTCCAACACAGACGTCTTGCTTTAATCTTGCATTTCTTTGATTCTTTCTGAGAAGCAGAAGGAATATATGTTAGCAATTTGCATTTCTTCTTTTTTCTTTTTTTGAGACCGACTCTTGCTCTGTCACTCAGGCTGCAGTGCAGTGGTGTGATCTCGGCTCACTGCAACCTCCGCCTCAGCCTCCTGAGTAGCTGTGACTACAGGCGCGCGCCACCACACCCAGCTAATTTTTGTATTTTGCTTTTTTCTGTTTTTAGATGGAATCTTGCCCTGTCACCCAAGCTGGAATGCAGTGGCACGATCTCAGCTCACTGCAACCTCTGCCTCCCGGGTTTAAGAGATTCTCTTGCCTCAGCCTCCAGTAGCTGGTATTATAGGTGTCCACCACTACACTTGGCTAATTTTTTGTATCTTTAGTAGAGATGGGGTTTTATCACGTTGGCCAGGCTGGTCTCAAACTCCTGACCTCATGATCCACCTGCCTTGGCCTCCCAAAGTGCTGGGATTACAGGCGTGAGCCACCATGCCCAGCTCAATTTTTGTTTTTTAGTAGAGATGGGATTTCACCATATTGGCCAGACTGGTCTCGAACTCCTGACCTTGTTATCTGCCCACCTCACCCTCCCAAAGTGCTGGGATTACAGGCGTGAATCACCACACTCAGCTACATTTCTTTTTTTCTAAATTGCCTGTTTTCTTTCTTTTTTTTTTTTTGAGACGAAGTCTGGCTCTTGTTGCCCAGGCTGGAGTGCAGTGGCGCAATCTCAGCTCACTACAGCCCCTGCCTCCTGGGTTCAAGCTATTTGCCTGCCTCACCCTCCTGAGTAACTGGGATTACAAGTGCCCACCACAACACACAGTTAATTTTTGTATTTTTAGTAGAGACAGGGTTTCTCTATGTTGGCCAGGCTTGAACTTCTGACCTCAGGTGATCCACCCGTCTTGGCCTCCCAAAGTGCTGGGATTACAGGCATGAGACACTTTGCCCAGCCAACTGCCTCTTTTTTTTTGAGATGGAGTTTCATTCTTGTTGCCCAGACTGGAGTGCAATGGCACGATCTTGTTTTCTTTAAACATTCTTTAATAGGTTTTTTTAATGTTTTAAGTAGTTCTCAGATTTCTTTTGTGAACCATCTTGAAAGTTTTGCCTTTTTGCTGATTTCTTTTTTTTTTTTGAGACGGAGTCTCGCTCAGTCTCCAGACTGGAGTGTAGTGATGCGATCTTGGCTCACTACAACCTTTGACTCCCTGGTTCAAGTGATTTTCCTGCCTCAGCCTCACAAATAGATGGGATTACAGGCATGCGCCACCATGCCCAGCTAATTTTTGTATTTTCAGTAGAGACGGGGTTTCACCATGTTGGCCAGTATGGTCTTGATCTGACCTCCTGATCTGCCTGCCTTGTCCTCCCAGAGTGCTGGGATTACCGCCTTTGCTGGCTTCTTATCAGGAAACACCACCTGACTGATTTGAGATGTAAAGTGATGAAGTGCAAAGACCATATGTCTCTGAATTCAAAGGTCTAGGTGTAAGGTACAACCTTGTTAGGTATTTCAGAGCTTGCCTTTTATCATTTCTGAGCTGAGAGATGAACCCTGTGGACTGGAATTCTCAAAGGAGAGCAGTATGTCAAGAAAGGAGGATTCAGCAACTGCCTGATGCAGTCTCTAGTTATCTTCGTCCTGCACCAGCAGTATCTGATGCTCTGTCATCCAGCTCCATTCTTCAGATTTGTCATCTCTGCTTTAGTTGGGTAAAACCTGTCTGGAAACTTGGCTTCAGTCCTCCATATCCATCTGTTTTAGGCAGACTTAACTCAGCTTTACATCTTTGCAAACTTACCCACACACAGCAGCATCTGAGAAATTTCCATACTCTGATTAAGATTGCAGTAAAAGCCACAAAGGACCTTGCTTAAATGAAAGGAAGTTACTAGGAACTCTAAACTCAGAAGCTTTATGACCATTCCCTGTAGACCTGCAAAGATCTGGATTTGAAAAGTCACAAGCAGCAAGGGAATTGCACTGGAATACTCGTCTTTTGCTGGAGCAAATCCATTGCCTGGTTCATGTCTATGTCACATAGGGAGGGCAATGCCAGACTTTTATTTTCTTTTGAGACTCGTCTAGCTCTGTTGCCCAGGCTGGAGTGCAGTTGTTTACTGTAACCTCCGCCTCTTGGGTTGTGATTCTTCTGCCTCAGCATCCCAAGTAGCTTAGACTACAGGCACGCAACACAACATCTGACTAATTTATGTGTGGTTTTTGTTTTTTTTTTGAGGGGGGATGGAGTCTCGCCCTTGTTGCCCAGGCTGGAGTGTGCACTAATGTGATCTCGGCTCACTGTGACTGCTTCCCAGGTTCAAGCAATTCTCCTGCCTCAGCCTCCCAGGTAGCTGGGATTACAGGCATGAGCCAACACATCTGGCCAATTTTTGTATTTTTAGTAGAGACAGGGTTTCTCCATGTTCATCAGGTTGGTCTCCAACTCTCAACCTTAGGTGATCCACCTGCCTTCTCCTCCCAAAGTGCTGGGATTACAGGCATGAGCCACTGCGCCTGGCTTTTTTTTTTTTTTTTTTTTGAGACAGAGTTTCGCTACTGTTGCCCAGGCTGGATTGCAATGGCTTGATCTTGGTTCACTGCAACCTCTGCTCCTCGGGTTCAAGCAATTCTCCTGCCTCAGCCTCCCAAGTAGCTAGGATTACAGGTGTCTGCCACCATGCCCGTCTAATTTTTTGTATTTTTAGTAGAGAAAGGGTTTCACCATGTTGGCCAGGCTGGTCTCAAACTCCAGACCTCAAGTGATCCACCTGCTTCGGCCTCCCAAAGTGCTGGGACTACAGGCGTGAGCCACCGTGCCCAACCAATTATTGTATTTTTACTAGAGATGGGGTTTCACCATATTGGCTAGGCTGGTCTTGAACTCTTGACCTCAAGTGTTCCACCCGCCTGGGCCTCCCAAAGTGCTGGGATTACAGGTGTGAGCCACCACGCCTGGCTAATTTTTTTTTCTTAATTTGTAGAGACGGGGTCTCACTATGTTGCCCAGGCTGGTCTTGAACTCCTTAGCTCAAGTGATCCTCCCACTTTGGCCTCCCAAAGTGCTGAGATTACAGGTGTGAGCCACCACACTTGGCCCCCAGATATTCTTTAAGTGTAAAGCTTGACTACTCTTTGAGGCTTGACTTCTACTTTCAAATTGGCTTTGAATTACATACACGTTATTTCCAAGGAGGAGAGTCAGTTAACAAGATAAAATTGTGGTCTTTACCATATGTGCATTCTTTTTTATTCCCAGTTAGCTGTGTTAGCGCTTGTATAAGTCCATATGTACTAAGTAAATCTCTCAACCAGTTCTTTCCAACTGTGAAAAGAAGTAAATGATATGAGGCTGGGCATGGTGGCTCACGCCTGTAAACCTAGCACTTTGGGAGGCCGAGGTGGGCAGATCACCTGAGGTCAGGAATTTGAGATCAGCCTGCCCAACATGGTGAAACCCCATTTCTACAGAAGTACAAAGATTAGCCGGCTATGGTGGTGGGTGCCTGTAATCCTAGTTACTTAGGAGGCTGAGGCTGAAGCATCACTTCAACGTGGGAGGCGGACGTTGCAGTGAGCAGAGATTGTGCCATTGCACTCTAGCCTGGGCGAGACAGCAAGACTCCATCTCAAAAAAAAAAAGAAGGAAAATAGGGCTAAGGCAGGAGGATCATTTGATACCAGGAGTTTAAGACTAGCCTGGCCAACATAGCAAGATCTCATCTCTATAAAATTTAAAAAGGATTAAAAAGTAGATAATTTTTTTTTTTTTTTTTGAGACGGAGTTTCGCTCTTGTTACCCGGACTGGAGTGCAATGGCGCGATCTCGGCTCACTGCAACCTCCGCCTCCTGGGTTCAGGCAATTCTCCTGCCTCAGCCTCCTGAGTAGCTGGGATTACAGGCATGCGCCACCATGCCCAGCTGATTTTTTGTATTTTTAGTAGAGATGGGGTTTCACCATGTTGACCAGGATGGTCTCAATCTCTTGACCTCGTGATCCACCCGCCTCAGCCTCCCAAAGTGCTGGGATTACAGGTGTAAGCCACCGCGCCCAGAAAAAGTAGATAATATTAAAACACTTTAGATTTTTCGAAGTAATGGAGCTTTTTTTTTTTTTTTTTGAGATGGAATCTTGCTCTGTCACCCAGGCTGGAGTACAGTGACATAATCTTGGCTCACTGCAACCTCCAATTCCCAGGTTCAAGCAATTTTCCTGCCCCAGCCTCCCAAGTAGCTGGGATTACAGGCAGTCACCACCACACCTAGCTAACTTTTGTATTTTTAGAAGAGACACATTTCATTGTGTTGGCCAGGCTGGTCTCGAATTCCTGACCTCAGTGATCCACACGCCTCAACCTCCCAAAGTGCTGGGATTACAGGCGTGAGCCAACGTGCCCGACTGGAATGGAGCTGTTGATATAAATTGTACTTATTAGTTTTTCCCTTCAGCCTATAAAATGTACAAACACTCTCTTTTTTAAAAACACACTCCTTTGATGCTGTACCCGTTGCAAGTTAACACTTTCCATCTACTCTTTATAGCAGAGTTCTTACGAGAGAGATCCACACATGTGCTGTGCCTTTCATTTTACCAGTGACTCAGAAGTTACATTTCTATGATTTTATCACAAAGAAGTATTGAGAAAGGCATACAGAGAGTTTTGGATACAAATGCCCATTACAGCCTTTTACAATAATAAAAAATTGGAAACAACCTAAATAATTGATGATAGGAAGGCTTTAAAAAATTATGGCATCTATAAATGAGGATTTGGCTCTGCTGCAAATAGCAGATGACCCACAATAACTGTAGTAGGAGGAGCGGTGCTGTCTGGGACGGTGTGATGGCTCACTCCCCAGAGTCCTTGCAGCCTGAGTTCCCCTTTTTTATTACTCTTCTCTGTCTGGCTTCATACCTAAGATTACTTCACAGACCAAGCTTGGTTCTCCTGTTCTAGTTATCAGGAAGAGGGACTAGACAAAACTGGGGCAAATGTCATTCACCAACTGTCTCTTAAGGAAGCATCTAAAAACTGACTTACAACATGTTTATCTAGGGCAGAATTGTTACTCAGAGAAGACAGGCCAGGCGCGGTGGCTCACGCCTGTAATCCCAGCACTTTGGGAGGCCAAGGCGGGTGGATCACGAGGTCAGGAGATTGAGACCATCCTCGCTAACACGGTGAAACCCTGTCTCTACTCAAAAAAATACAAAAATTAGCTGGGTGTGGTAGCACACACCTGTAGTCCCAGCTACTCAGGAGGCTGAGGCAGGAGAATCGTTTGAACATGGGAGGCAGAGGTTGCAGTGAGCCGAGCTGAGATCATGCTATTGTACTCTAGCCTGGGCGACAGAACAAGACTCCTCCAAAAAAAAAAAAAAAAAGAGAAGACAGAAACTTGGACCCAGGCCTTGAGCTGATTAGGGTTGAACAAAGCTGATTAGGGTTGTTTAGGCAAAGAACAACTCAGGTGATTGGTCTAAAAGGACTTTTTTCTACATTTATCTGTTTGAAATTTCCCAGCATTAAATTTTATATTTTCCTATATTGAGGGGAAGGGGTCCCATTGGGATATTTTGCTCCCTTGCCCAATGTATACACTTTTTACCCCTCATCTGTTTTATAAAATTACAATCTTTCAAACATCATCTTGCTTATATGCATCAGTCCCCAGTGGCTGGTATAATGATACTTGCCTTTGGTTCATCCAAATACAGGCCACTTCTATCAACTAACTAGTGCTTATTAAACCCCAACACACTTCCTTGCGTAGGATAGAAGCACAATTACTTATTGTTATTTATTTTAAAAAAGTGTTCATTGGCCGGGCGCGGTGGCTCATGCCTGTAATCCCAGCACTTTGGGAGGCCGAGGCAGGTGGATCACAAGGTCAATAGATCGAGACCATCCTGGTCAACATGGTGAAACCCGGTCTCTACTAAAAATACAAAAAATTAGCTGGGCATGGTGGCGCGTGCCTGTAATCCCAGCTACTCAGGAGGCTGAGGCAGGAGAATTGCCTGAACCCAGGAGGCAGAGGTTGCGGTGAGCCGAGATCGCGCCATTGCACTCCAGCCTGGGTAACAAGAGCGAAACTCCGACTCGAAAAAAAAAAAAAGTGTTCATTGACTTGAGTCATACCATGTACCACCTAAGAAATAAAAGAGTAAGACACAGGCCTAGTCTTATATTTTAACGTTAGCTAAAGAGACACAAAAAACAACAGTAAATAATAGAATACTAAATTGAAGCAGGTACGAAGTGGGGTAGTCTGGGCTATACTTGGTAGAGGAATTCAGTGAAGGTTTCTAAATACAAGGAAGGTGTCTAGTAAAGAATTTGGCCTTGCCCAATGAGAGATATGGTCTCTGACTTTTGGGAGGTTATCTGTGTCATACCTGATACCTTTGCTCTGTGAGGGAAGCTCACTTGGAGAAAGGCTCACAGGAACAGGTGTTGCTCCATGCGTTTCTTTCAGTGGCTCCACCTCCTGATAGTGGGTGAGGTCAATCATTTGCTTATGACAGAGTCCTAAACTTAAGAGTTGGAAGGGCTCTCAGGAGGTCATCAGGTACATCCCAGAATTATTTTATCTTTACTGATGATGCAGCTGCTGCCATGGTCACATGGAAAGCAGGGGAGCTAGAACTTAGGTTCTGTGTCATCCTACTCCACGTTCTCTCTGCCACATCACATTGCCTGTTGGTGACACTGGACCACTGTAATCATGGACGGTACTAAGCCCTTGAGCTTCTGGGGTGAAGCTGGCTATTAATGCTTGCCATGTCTCCCTTCCCTGAGCCTTGAATCCTGCTTGCCATGTGGTGCCCCCATGTCCTCCACTATGGTGCTTCCCCCTGCCCTGTATAATCAAGCACCTGGTGGGTTACTGCTTTTCCATAAAGCTGGAAAACTCTTAGACAATGAGAGGCAGGTGGCCAGACTGCTACTGTTCTTCGAAGGTTTAGGGCCAAGATTGAGCAGCAATTGTAAGTAAATATCCGGGCCGGGCGTGGTGGCTCATGCCTGTAATCCCGGCACTTGGGGAGGCCAGGGCGGGTGGATCACCTGAAGTCAGGAGTTTGAGGCCAGCCTGGCCAACATGGCAAAACCCCATCTCTAAAAGAATAAGAAAAGAGAGAAAAAAAAGAAAAAAGTAAATACCCATTGAACATCTGCTGTGAGTGAGACATTGCCTCCATCTTATGCCTTTACTCTGTTCCAATGGAAACTAGTTTCCAGGCTCCCATGTCTATTGGCTTCTGGAGAATTTGACCAGTAGAGGGC
The DNA here is from genome assembly GCF_030222135.1 of Aotus nancymaae. Taxonomy (NCBI): domain Eukaryota; kingdom Metazoa; phylum Chordata; class Mammalia; order Primates; family Aotidae; genus Aotus; species Aotus nancymaae. The sequence continues at coordinate 10,197,975 of NW_026988430.1, read as the reverse complement.
AATGATGGATGACTAGGAGGTAGCGGAGGGAAGAACCAGGTATTTCCCCCATGCTCCACCTTAAGTGGCATGTCCATGAGCAGGTTGGTGTTTTTCCTGACATCTAGCTAATTCTCCTGACATCTAGTTCCCACCACTGCTCCCCTTCCACAGCTCTGGTGTCCCATCCTAGAAGCAGGGGTGCCCTTCTGATGTTGCCAGTCTCTGCATTCAAGTGATTCTCCTGCCTCAGCCTACCGAGTAGCTGGGATTACAGGCATGCACCTCCTTGCCTGGCTAATTTTGTATTTTTTTTTTTTTTAGTAGAGATGGAGTTTCTCCATGTCGGTCAAGCTGGTCTCAAACTCCCGACCTCAGATGATCCACCCGCCTCAGCCTCCCAAAGTGCTAGGATTACAGGTGTGAGCCAGTGTGCCCAGACTAGTTTTGTATTTTTCGTAGAGGTGGGGTTTCACCATGTTGGCCAGGCTGGTCTGGAACTCCCAACCTCAGATGATCTGCCTGCCTCAGCTTCCCAAAGTGCTGAGATTACAGGCTATATATATTTAATTCTTGACTCTCCAACTTTTCATAAGTCCCCTGATGGACAGATGTTACATGAGCCATTCATCAGTCAAGGTCTACAAGAAAATGGAGACCACCAGGTATTTCAAAAGGAATTTAATACCAAGACTTGTTTACCCACCGTATGGGAAGAGCTGAGAGGCCAAAGAGGGAACAGTGAAACAATGCAGAGATCAGGCTCCCATGTCGATTGGCTTCTGAAGAATTTGACCAGTAGAGGGCAATGATGAATGACTAGGAGGTAGCGGAGGGAAGAGTTCGAGACCAGCCTGGCCAACATGGAGAAACCCCCATCTTGACTAAAAATACAAAAATTAGCCAGGCATAGTGGCAGGTGCCTGTAGTCCCAGCTACTTGGGAGGCTGAGGCAGAAGAATCACTTGATCCCAGGAGGTGGAGGTTGCAGTGAGCCAAGACTGCACCACTGCACTCCATCCTGGGTGACAGAGCAAGACTTCATCTCAAAAAAAAAAAAAAAAAAAAAGGACTGGGGAGTTCTTTCTTTTTCTTTCTTTCTTTCTTTTTTTAAAGGGAGACTTAAGTTAGGCTAATGTAGCAGTAACAGCCATGATTCTGATGCTTAGGCATTTTTGTTTTTACAGTTCTTAAATGCTTTCTGACCTGTGTTATCTCATTAGTTCTCTCAAATAAAGGAAGTGAATCAAAATAGGAGATAGATTGGGGAAAACTTGAATGCCTGACCAAGAGGAGTTTGGACTTGATCATAAAAGCAATGATGCTTTATCAGATGTGTCACATCACAGAGCAGATATTTACAGTCCAAAGTCCCTCCCTAGATGATTGGCCTCACCCACCATCACTGGGTGGAGCCACCGAAAGAAAGGCATGGAGCAACACCTGTTCGTACGAGCATCGTTCCTCGGAAGAGCAGATCCTAGTTCTCTGAAGATAAATGGAAGGCAGCCATGAGTTTACCCTTCTTTGAGGTTTATCTTTCAGCCTGTCAGAACCTCAGAACTACAGAGATTTAGTAGACTTAGCCAACTATCCTCCTATCCTGTCTCTCATGTGCTTAAGGTCCATATATTATTGGTGTGGTGTATTCCCTCTCCAAAATGATGCCTTGATACATTTATGTGGACCTCTCATCCAGGAGTATGTATGTAGCTGTTGTCAGTCCAAGGCATTTTCTCTGTTCCCTGTATCTATTTCTCCTTCAGCTGCTTGAGCTCAGCTGGTTATGTTTTACACACTATATCCAGCTCCATTTCCAAAAAACAAAACTAGACTTTGTCCTAGTCCCACTTCATCTCTTTCTCTCAGTCCTGTCCCCCACCTGCCAAACTGTCTGTCCTGCTTACTGCAGGAGCACAGTGAGAACCACATGGAGTGGCCAACAGGATTGGGCTTTGAAAAGTACAAAGCTGCCCTCTGGGCTGGGCATGGCGGCTAATGCCAGTAATCCCAGCACTTTGGAAGGCTGAAGTGAGTGGATCACCTGGGGTCAGGAGTTTGAGACCAGCCTGACCAACATGGAGAAACCCCATCTCTATTAAAAATACAAAATTAGCTAGGTATGGTGTCGCATGCCTGTAATCCCAGCTACTTGGAAGGCTGAGGCAGGAGAATCACTTGAACCTGGGAGGTGGAGGTTGTGGTGAGCCAAGATTGCGCATCCTGGGCAACAAGAGTGAAACTCCGTCACACACACACACACACACACACACACACACACACACACACACAGAATCTAATTCTTGGGGAATTAGATTCTCATAGGAGTGCAAACCCTATTGTGAACTCTGCATGGGAGGGATCTAGGTTACAGGCCCCTGTGAGAATCTAATGCCCTCCACCCCTGTCTGTGGAAAAACTATCTTCCATGAAACTGGTCCCTGGTGCCAAAAAGGTTGGGGACCACTGCCCTAAAGGGTTGGTAGATGAACCAACTGAAGCAAAGGAAATAATGACATTATTTATTGCTGAGGCTTATGTCATTTTTCTGCTGAAAAACCTCCAGTGACTCTCCTTTGCCCAAAGTCCTAAGGGAGACCAGTTAATGACCTTTGTCCATAGGGAGGTGATAACAGCCTGCCTGGTAGGGAGCAGAGCCCATGTCCTCTCAGTAGCATTATGGGTGTTGCTGTAGGACCTAACCCAGAGATAGCTATCATTTTATGAGACTATGAATAATATTTTTTTAAAAGATGGCCAAAGTGAGCCCTTGGTCTTATATCAGGTGACACCATAGATCGAAGCACAAAAAAGAGACAGGAAGGATTTCAGCAGGTAGGGGGAGATAGGCCTGTGGTGTGGCCAGGTGGAGACACAGATAAGTTGCAGATTGTTCTGTTGAAGACACTGTATCTGACATGCAGCAAGCCTCTGTCCTGATGGAAGGGGAATGTTGCCAGCTCCCTAGTGCTCAAGCATTTTGGCTTTGCAGGCAAAATCTGCATTCAAATCTAACTATAACAGTCTTGCAAACAAGCTACTTAACTTCATAGGTAAAGGCTCTATCAAAGGCCAGACATGGTGGATCATGCCTGTAATCCCAGCATTTTGGAAGGCTGAGGCAGGTGGATCACCTGAGGTCAGGAGTTCAAGACCAGCCTGGCCAACATGGTGAAACTCTGCCTCTACTAAAAATACAAAAATTAGCCAGGTGCGGTGGTACATGCCTGTAATCCTAGCTACTCAGGAGGCTGAGCAGGAGAATCGTTCGAACCCAGGAGGCGGAGGTTGCAGTGAGCTGAGATCTCGCCACTGCATTCCAGCCTGGGGCACAGAGTGAGACTCTGTCTCAGGAGAAAAAATATATATACAAAAATTAGCTGGGCATGGTGGTGCATGCCTATAATCCCAGCTACTCAGGAAGCTGAGGTGGGAGAATTGCTTGAACCTCGGAGGCGGAGGTTACAGTGAGCCAAGATCACCCCACTGCACTCTGGCCTGGGTGACAGAGCAGTAATCCCAGCACTTTAGGAGGCCGAGGCGGGTGGATCACCTGAGGTCAGGAGTTCGAGACCAGCATGTCCAACATGGCAAAACCCCATCACTACTAAAAATACAAAAAATTAGGCGGGCATGGTGGCAAGTGCCTGTAATCCCAGCTACTCAGGAGGCTGAGACAGGAGAATCACTTGAACCCAAAAGGCGGAGGTTGTAGTGAGCCAAGAAAGCACCACTGCACTCCAGCCTGGGTGAGAGTGAGACTCCATATCAAAAAAAAAAAAAAAGAAAAAACGCTGGGGGCAGTGGCTAACAGCTGTAATCCCAGCACTTTGGGAGGTCTAGGTGGGTGGATCACGAGGTCAGGAGTTCAAGATTAGCTTGGCCCACATGGTGAAACCCCATCTCTATTAAAGATACAAAAAATTATCTGGGTGTGGTGGTGGGCACCTGTAATCCCAGCTACTCAGGAGGCTGAGGCCAGACAATCGCTTGAACCCAGGAGGCAGAGGTTGCAGTTAGCCGAGATTGTACTATTGCACTCTAGCCTGGGTAACAGAGCGAGACTCCATCTCAAAAAAAAAAAAAAAATGCTCCGTCAAAAGATGTTTATGAGGTTAATGAAGTAACATACCTTTGTACTTTTTATTAAAGTAGTATTACTATTACTCTTTCTTTCTTTCTTTTTTTTTTAGAGATGGGATTTCACCATGTTGGCCAAGCTGGTCTCGAACTCCTGGCCTCAAGTGATCCACCCACTTTGGCCTCCCAAAGTGCTGGGATTACAGGCGTGAGCCATCGCGCCTGGCCTCAAGTTCATTTTTAACACATTTGTCTCCTCAACTTGTGGACAGAGCCTTGTCTCGATGTTGTTTCTTCCCCTCAACAACAAGCATAAAACTCCAAAAGTGTCTCATGTGGAATTATGCATTAACTTCTAGTTGTTTCATGTTTGTAAATCTTACCTTACCTGAAATCTGAGGAAGCTTAAAGGCAGGGACTCGTTGCCCCCAATGTAAGTATCATAAAACTGGACGTGCACCTACTGGCGCTTAGGGAGAAGGTTGTACTTGATTAGAAAAGGTGTTCAAGTTATGCTTCTCCCTTGTAGGGATTTTCCAGATGACCCAGGCGTGCAGTGGGACACAGAGCATGTGGCCAGCATCCTCCTCCAGCATATAGAAGTGAATAGCATCAATCTGGTAAGGGGACACCTTCCTGAATGGAAAGCCTGAGGTCTCGGTCCCATTCATACCAGGTAGTTTCCGTAATTTTTCCTGTGGCCACCCTCCTACTTCCAGTCCTTCTCCAGGGCCGCTCTCCAAGGAGGCCAGAACTTCCAGTGCTCACTGTTAAACCTACTGAGGAACAAACATGCCTTTTGATATCTTTTCGATATTTTGTGAGACTGAATAAATTATCAGTGCTCACATAGAGGAAGGAGATTTTTCTAGGCTGTGTCCTCCTTAACACCTTCAAGCCCCCACCTTTGTCCTGCCACCTAAAAACTCAGGTCCCCCAGAGCCTCCCCAGTGATTCTCTTTATACAGAACTTCACCTCACCTTTTACCAAGCATTTTCACAGAATATCATTTTAACTTTGAAAGTAAGCCAGGCGCAGTGGCTCACGCCTGTAATCCCAGCACTTTGGGAGGCCAAGGCGGGTGGGTCAACTGAGGTCGGGAGTTTGAGACCAGCCTGACCTACATAGAGTACAAGAGTGAAACTCCATCTCAAAAAAAAACTAAAATTTGTGGTTGGGTGTGGTGGCTTACGCTTGTAATCCCAGCACCCTGGGAGGCTGAGATGAGCGAATCACCTGAAGTCAGGAGTTCCAGACCAGCCTGGCCAGCATGGTTAAACTCCATCTCTATTAAAAATACAAAAATTAGCCAGGCGTGGTGGCATGTGACTGTATCCCAGCTACTCAGGACGTGGGGGTACAGTGCTGAGGCTCAAGAATTGCTTGAACTCGGGAGGCAGAGTTTGCAGTGAGTGAAGATTGTATTACTGCACTCTAGCCTGGCGACAGAGCAAGACTCTCTCTCTCAAAAAAAAAGTAAAATTCTGAGTTTACATTGAAGAAATTGAGGTTTTGCAGAGACCAAGCAGCTTGTCCAAGGTAAGCAAGTGGTGGTAAAACTAGGATTTTAAGCCTTGATTTCTTCATTCCAAGAAAACATGAGAATGCATTCATACCCCCTAAGGAAGAAAATTTTAGATACACTTGGAGTAATAGCCGAGATACGTATTACTGCAAAGGTAGACAAGCCTAGCAACACCAGTCTCAGTTCTTCTAGGATCAGCAGGACAGCTCAGCCCGTAGTCAATTTTAAAGCTGCCAAAGAGGTTTAAGAGATTCTTTTGGCTTAGCCTCCTGAGTAGCTGGGACTATGGATGCATGCGCCACCGTGCCTGGCTAATTTTTGTATTTTTAGTAGCGATGGGGTTTCACCGTGTTGGCCAGGATGGTCTTGATCTCCTGACCTTGTGATCCACCTGCCTTGGCCTCCCACAGTGCTGGGATTACAGGCGTGAGCCACTGCTCTCCACCTACTACCAAATTTCTTAGGACACACTTGCTATTGATAAGGAAACTCAAGTTTACAGTACAGTGGGGATGATTTCTCTGGCCTGCACTTAGTGCCACAGTAGAAGTATAGAATCATGCTAACACCATGGTCAGTGTAGCCATCACTGGCCATCATTCGAGCTAAGTATGGGTTTCCATTCAGCCCAGAAGTTTCAACTGCACAGGAGAGATGGTGAAGCAGCAACACAGAAGTACAGATGGAGATGAGGAGCACAGACTAAGCCACGGGGAGAGAGTTTCTCACCTGGGCTACACCGCGATGAGAACATAAGCTCTCCATCATCATCCAAAGCAAAGCTGGCTCTGCAGCCATCAGTGCAGGAAACTGGGTTCTGTCTGGTCCGAGCTCTGCAGTACTGCGGGACCATCATGAAAACCACAAGGAATGGCAGACAAAGACAGGGTTTTGAAAAATACAAAGCTAACTGGGTGCAGTGGCTCATGCCTATTATCCTAGCACTTTGGGAGGTTGAGGTGGGAGGATCACTTGAGGCCAGAAGTTTATGACCAGCCTGAGAAATATAGCAAGACTCCATCTGTATTTTTTTTTTTTTTTGAGATGGAGTCTCGCTCTGTCACCCAGGCTGGAGTGCAGTGGCACAATCTTGGCTCACTGCAGCCTCCACCTCCCGGGTTCAAACGATTCTCCTGCCTCAGCCTCCCCAGTAGCTGGAATTATAGGTACCCGCCACCATGCCCAGCTACTCTTTGTATCTTTAGTAGAGATGAGGTTTCACCATATTGGCCAGGCTGTTCTTGACCTCAGTGATCTGCCCACCTCGGCCTCCCAAAGTGCTGGGATTACAGGCATGAGGCACTGCACCCAGCTTCCATCTCTCTTTTTCAAATTTTATTTTATGTTTTTAAACAGTTTTTCTTATACCACCCCCCAGCCCATATCTATTTTTAAAAAATAAAATAAAATAAATTTTAAAAGAAAAATGCAAAGCTGCCATCCTTGGAAAGCAGGCCAGGTGGATGGTAGTGTCTTCTCTGGGTGTCAAGCAGGCTAGGTCCTGGGCCTCAACCCCCCACCTCAATTTTCATTCAATGAATATTTATTGAGTACCCAGTATGGGACATTCACTATGGGTGGTGAACTGGGAATACAAGAGTGAGCCAGAAGCACTTAGTCCTTGCTCCTGTAGAGCAGGATGTGTCAGTGGGGCACTATTGCACATTTGGGACTGGATAATTTGGTGTGGGGGTTGACCTTGTGCATGGAAGGATGTTTAGCGGCATCTCTGGCTTCTACCCACTAGATGTCAGTAGCAATCCCCCGCCTCAATTGTCACAATAAAACCTTCTCCAGGCCGCACACAGTGGCTCACGATTGTAATTCCAACACTTTGGGAGGCTCAGGCAGTAGGTGGATTGCTTGAGACCAGCCTGGGCAACACAGTGAGACCCTGCCTCTACAAAAAAATTTTAAAATTAGCTAGGTGTGGTAGCATGTGCTTATAGTCCCAGCTACTCAGGAGTCTGAGGTGAGAGAATCAACTTGAGCCTGGGAGGTTGAGGCCGCAGTGAGCATGATGGCGTCACTGCACTCCAGCCTAGGTGACAGACTGACACCCTGTCTCAAAAAAAAAAAAGAGAGAGAGAGAAAAAAAAAACAAACTCCAGAAGTTACCAAATAACCCTGGGGCAAAACTATCTCTAGGTAAGAACCAGTATCTTAGAAACCAGAGCAGCTCCATGCTTACCTCTTATTTATTCGGGTCTGGGTAAGATTTTATTTGAACAAATATATTTGCAAGTTAGGAAAAAATAAAAGTGGATAGAGTTTTGTAAAGAATGACAAGTGCCACTGTCATGTACAAATCTGCAAAGTTCAGAGAGCTAAATACAGTTCAGTGCAGCCCTGCTTGCAACAGAAAGGGGAGGATGAGACCCCCATTATGCTACAAATACAGTTGCTACAAATACAACACTGTAAGTTGTAGGATGAGAGAAAAAACAGACTGGAGAATTTCAAAAGTGATTAAGCTGAACTTCATGTGACCCCAAATTCCCTAGCCAAGGGACTGCCCTCTAGCACCCTTCTAATATTCATCCAGCAAGAGTGCTAGCCAGCTTCATCCGATGGCAACAGACTTGGAGTTGAGATACACTAGCATTTACTGCTGTACAGTTTTCATTTTTGTAGCAAGATGGGGGGTCTCGCTCTTGTTGCCTAGGCTGGAGTCACTCTTGTTGCTTAGCTTGGGTGACAGAGCAAGACTCCGTCACAAAAGAGAGAGAGAGAGAGAGAGAGAGAAATATAAACATTAGTCATTAGAAGACTTTAGTTGAATTATGGAATTCTGTTGTTAAAATTCTTCCATTACCCACCACTTCTGTTGACTTTGTCAACATGGTAATAAATTGAGGCTCATGGTGGTAACTCTAAAGTTACAGGATCCTAAAATGTCTTCTGATTTTTTTTTTTTTTTAATGGGGTTTCACCATGTTGGTCAGGCTGGTCTTGAACTCCCAACCTCAGGTGATCCGCCGCCTTGGCCTCCAAAGTCCTTGGATTACAGGTGTGAGCCACCACGCCCGGCCTCTGAATTTTTTTTTTTTTTTTGAGACAGAGTCTCACTCCATCGCCCAAGCTGGAGTGCAATGGTGCTATCTCTACTCACTGTAAACTCTGCCTCCTGGATTCAAGCGATTCTCCTGCCTCAGCCTCCTGAGTAGCTGAGATTACAGGTGCATGCTACCGTGCCTGGCTAATTTTTGTATTTTTGGTAGAGATGGGGTTTTACCATGTTGGCCAGGCTGGTCTTGAACTCTTGACCTCGTGTTCCACATGCCTCAGCCTCCCAAAGTGCTGGTATCACAGGCATGAGCCACTGTACCCGGCCTGAATTATTATTATTATTTTTCTTTTTTTTGAGACCGAGTTTCGCTCTTGTTACCCAGGCTGGAGTGCAATGGCACAATCTCGGCCCACTGCAACCTCCGCCTCCTGGGTTCAAGCAATTCTCCCGCCTCAGCCTCCTGAGTAGCTAGGACTACAGGCGTGTGCCACCATGCCCAGCTAATTTTTGTATTTTTTTTTTTTAGTAGAGACAAGGTTTCACCATGTTGACCAGGATGGTGTCGATCTCTTGACCTTGGGATCCACCCGCCTCGGCCTCCCAAAGTGCTGGGATTACAGGTGTGAGCCACAGTGCCCAGCCTGCCTTCTGAATTATTAAAAAGTGTGTGTGTGTGCACGTGTGTGTGTTCTGTGCCATGAACAGTGAAGTTCACTATGTACTTATCTGTCAAATAAGATATCCATTAATGACTCTCAAGATAACCCTTCTAACCAGAGTGTTTGCCTGCCTAGAATACCCTATTTCCTCACAGATGAGCTCTTCCAGACCCCAGGAGAAAGAATAACTAATCTAAACTCATGTAGTTGGTTGGCAGCTGTCAGAATAAGAGTACAGGTCTTCTGAATTTTTTTTTTTTTTGAGATGCAGTTTCACTCGTCGCCCAGGCTGGAGTGCAGTGGCGTAATCTTGGCTCACTACAACCTCTGCCTCCCAGGCTCAAGCAATTATCCTGCCTCAGCCTCCTGAGGAGCTCGGATTACAGGTGAATTCCACCACAGCCAGCTCATTTTTGTATTTTTAGTAGAGACGAGGTTTCGCCATGTTGGCCAGGCTGGTCTCGAACTCCCGACCTCAAGTGTCTGCCCGCCTCGTCCTCCCAAAAGTCTTCTGATTCTTACATAGTACTTCTTCCTGCAGCCTAGCATGCCTTCTCACATAGAGGATGCTGGTAAATAGCATGGACTGTGGAGTCAGAAAGATACAAACTCCAAGAACAGCTCCACCATCTTCAGCCTCTGCTTCCTGACTTCCTTAGGTGTAAGATAGAGTTAGTACTGTCCCTGTGCTCAATAAATGTTAGCTGCTCTTATTATAACAGAGGGCTTGCTGTACATGAAGTCACTATACTTTACAGTTTAAAATAGAAAGACCAAGAGTGAATCCCTTCCAATCTCAGTTCCAGGTTCCTTCATCCATGCAGTATGGTCACCTTTCTTTTTTTTTTTTGAGACAGAGTCTTACTCTGTCACCCAGGCTGGAGTGCAGTGGTGCAATCTCGGCTCACTGAAACCTCTGCTTCCTGGGTTCAAGCGATTCTCCTGCCTCAGCCTCTGGAGTAGCTGGGACTACAGGCACACACCACCATGCCCCGGCTAATGTTTTGTATTTTTTTTTATTAGAGACAGAGTTTCATTCACCATGTTAACCAAGATTGTTTCAATCTCCTGATCTCGTGATCCACCCACCTCGGCCCCTCCCAAAGTTTTGGGATTACAGTCGTGAGCCACCTTGCCCGGTCACCTTTCCTTGGAGACACTTGCCTCTTTCCATCACCCCTAATCAACCATTCTATCCTTCTCTTGAGTCCTTGTTGTCTTTTTAATGTTTCTTTCATTATTCAGTTAGCCTTTTTATTATTATTCAAATTATTTGTTTTTTCTTTATTTGTGTAGAAATGAAATGTTGGAATACAGACTGAGCTTGTAGTTAATAAATAGATGTTGATATGTCTGTGAAAATGGAAACAGAGGCAGTCTATGAATAAATACACCTTTTCCATGAACTCAATCCCAGGACTAGGTGGACATTGTCCCTCGAAACTTTTTTACCCTCAGTATGGTATGAGAAAAAGAGACTGCATATATAAATCAGACTGCATCTGCATGAACAGAGTTCAATTAGAAGCTAGCCAGGAATGCTAAATGTGCTCATCAATGGCTAAACCGATAAGCAGCGAAGATATTCTGAACCCAAGTTGCTATCTTGGCTGAATTCCACTCTGCTCCCCTGGCTAGGAACAAGAGTAAGGCGTCAAACCCAGAGAAACAGTCTCTACATGGTCAACCACAGCACTGGCTGCACACCACTGATCTGCTCAGAAGTCACTTCAGATACAGGCTGCGTTTGAAAAGATTCAGGGTTTTGTTCTCTCCTCTCCTTCCCTTGGGAAGTTGAGACGGTTGAGAAGACGTTGAAGTTGAGCTCCATTGAAGCTGAGACTGTTGAGAAGGCATTCAGACAGTCATAAGTGAAAACCTTATGTTTCTCTACAGGTGGTGACTTTCGATGCAGGGGGAGTAAGTGGCCACAGCAATCACATTGCTCTGTATGCAGCCGTGAGGTATGATTTTCTGGGTGATGGAGGCGGGGGAGGGTTTGTTCATTTGATTAGGGATCATGGTTTAAAGTCTAAAGCGCTTTCCTACTTTTTATCTAGCCCATGAAACTCAACTGCTGACTTATCATCAAGCCCTTTTCGGCCATGTTGCTGACTGCATCTTACCACATCCTCTCTCTGAGAAATCTCTCTCAAATCCTAGTGCAAATGCTCATCTCCTAAACAGCTGAATTGTTTTTTACACACTGAGTACTGCAAATGGGGTAGCTGACTTTATTTGTCTCTTTTCTGTGGCCACAGGAAGCTTGAGGGTCAAATTTGCCACCCCTGTGGCACATGGACAAGACTTTAAGGAATGAGTGCTGTGACTCGGTGTGCTTCTGGCTTCACCATCTTCTTCTTCCCTTACTCTCACTTCCTTCATGTATTTTATACAATTCTCAACTCTTTCTTTGGAGAAGGAGGATATACATATATAATATGAAATGCCTTTGTTCTTCACAGTCACCCTATTTTACTGATATTTATTTACATTTTACCAATAAAAATAAAATGTGGCCAGCCACGGTGGCTCACGCCTGTAATCCCAGCACTTTGGGAAGCCAAGGCAGGAGGATTACCTGAGGTCAGGAGTTCAAGACCAGCCTGACCAACGTGGAGAAGCCCCATCTCTACTAAAAATACAGAATTAGGCTGGGCACGGTGGCTCACACCTATAATCCCAGCACTTTAGGAGGCCGAGGTGGGTGGATCTTCTGAGGTCAGGAGTTTGAGACCAGCCTGACCAACATGGAGAAACCCCGTCTCTACTAAAAATATTAAATTAGCCGGGCGTGGTGGTATTGCATGTAATCCCAGCTACCCAGGAGGCTGAGGCAGGAGAATCCCTTGAACCCAGGAGACGGAGGTTGCAGTGAGCCGAGATTGCACCATTGCACTCCAGCCTGGGCAACAAGAGTGAAACTCCGTCTCAAAAAACAAACAAACAAAATTAGCTGGGCGTGGTGGTGCATGCCTGTAATCCCAGCTACAGGCTGAGACAGGAGAATCACTAGAACCTAGGAGCTGGAGGTTACAGTGAGCTGAGATTGCGCCATTACACTCCAGCCTGGGCAACAAGAGCAAAACTCCATCTCAAAAAGAAAATAATAATAAAATAAAAAATAAAAATAAAATGCAAACTCAAAGGTATTGAATGATGTAGAGTCACACAAACATAGATGTGTTTCCTGTCCCCTAGCAAAGTGCTTCTCCCGAACCCCTGATCAGTGGTGTGGCAGGCCTGTCCCAGCTCCTGAGGAAGGAAAGGAACAACTTGAAGGGAAGGACTTATTTTTATTTTTATTATTTATTTATTTATTTATTTTGAGACAGAGTCTTGCTCTGTTGCCAGGCACCAGGCTGGAGTGCAGTGGCACAATCTCGGCTCACTGCAACCTCCGCCTCCCGGGTTCAAGCAATTCTCCTGCCTCAGCCTCCTGAGTAGCTGGGACTACAGGTGCATGCCACCACACCCAGCTAATTTTTATATTTTTAGTAGAGACAGGGTTTCACCATGTTGGCCAGGATGGTCTCGATCTCTTGACCTGGTGATCCGCCCGCCTCGGCCTCCCAAAGTACTGGGATTACAGGCTTGAGCCACTGCGCCCGGCCGGAAGGACTTATTTGATAACCTTCTAAACATGCTCAACACTCAGACTGAGACAATGCAATATGTAAAGTTGGAAATGACCTCTCCAACCATTAAGTCCAGCCACCTCATTTTACTGAGGCTGTGAAGTGGTTTGCCCAGCACTACAAGGTGAAACTATGGCAGAGGCAGAATTCAGGAATCCTTGTTCTCCATTCATTATTCTGTCAGATGCATGTGAAGACCAGTCCAAACCGAAGAGCCTCCTTGTCCATACATTTTACATCACTTGGTGGAAGATGCTACAATTTTACCCACATCCTCTTTCTAGGCTGCTTTCCTGTTTCCTTGACTGTGGAATGAAAGGAGACTAGACTGCTCTCCCTGTAAAGACTATTCAGTTCCTGGTCCAGCCAGCAGCCACAGCTTTAGGGCAACAGCATGTTGCTAGTTGCATTAGGTCCCTTCAGATTCAGGAAAGAAACATCTCCTGGTTACAGTCTGAAATAAAAATGTTTTTTGACAATATATGGAAAAATGATGCAGCCCCAGAGTGGTCTTTCCAACCACATGGTTACTCTGAGACCTTGAGCTTCCAAGACTAGCATGGACAGCAAGCCCCATGGAGAACTGGAAAATGGTCCCACCTCATTCTGGATGCACGCTGACCCTGGTGATTTCTCACCAAGAATTTACACGGCACCAGAGAAAGGATCAGGTCAGGTCTGTTGCAAAGGAACTAAGAATACCTCAACAGGCAGGGTGCTGGGGCACTGGAGGTTGAGTACCCGGCCCCATTCCTGGTCCACTCACCACTGAAGTGGGGAAAGCAGAGAAGGTGTCATTCTGGGCACAGAACCCAAGGGAACAACTCTGTGTAGATAGAACTGCCTGGGGGCATTTTCCTCAGAAGAGGCTGGCGTGCCACAGGCTCTCAGCACGAAGGTGGGCCACTGTGCTTCAAATAAAACAATTCATGGACATGCCACCAATCTACTAAGACCTTTTTCTCTACAGTCATCTCCCGTCTGCTAAATTCATTAGACTCACCTTAGTCCTCAGCCGTCTTGACCTTTCTGTGGCATTTGGCCCTGCTTGTCCCTCACGGCAGTGCTGCTTTGGCTTATATGGCACCAGCTTGCCCTCCCTACTCTGACCTTTCTGGCTGCTTCTCAGTCTCTTCCTGGCTTCCCTCCCACCAGTGGCCCCTTGGTCCCCCACTCCCTAGGGCTTGCTCCCCAGCCCTCCTCAGCACAGCTTCCTCTGTGGCTTGAAGGGCTGTAAGCTCTATTTTCAGACGGGTGCCTCCAGTGCTCACTACTTTCCCTGGATATCAGAATATCCACAGGGCTTTGCCCAGAGTACAGGACAAGCCACCTCATTCTCAGAATCCCAGAAAGCTTTTTCAGGTTTTTCTACCTCTCAGGCTCTGCCAGGCAGTCAGTTCCATGAGTTTGTCAATTCCCTCTCAACTTTTCTTTAACCCCTGCTTCCAAGAGTCCTTGTTCATGTGAGTATGTGTGTCTGTGTGCTACCCTCCCAATCCTTCTCTGCCCCAGCTTTCTAAACAACAAAGTGGGGAAAAGATCTGGTGCTCATTGCAGTTAATACTCCCCTGCTCTTAAGAGGGTGAGCACAGAATGCCCTTCACTGTCAGAAGGTAGGTATGGGGAGGTCAGAAAGCAGAAAGGAAGTATCAGGGAAGAGGTATCAGTCAGCATTGTGAAATATTCCCCCACCATACTCACATTACAATTTCAAAAGAAAAACTATGAAGAGTACAGCAGTTACCTCCATTCTCTAATGGGCAAAGCTTGGACCATCGTACTTCACAAGCCACAGACCAGTCTCTGGATTGGCTGTCCTTGGCTAAAGTGCCCATCCTGGTTCCTTCACCTGTTGCCAGAGGTACGGGATCCTGGAAATCTATATGGTGATTTGTGCAAAAGAATCCACCTGAAACTCACGTGGAGGGGACCATGGGTATGGCAGGCTTTCCTCTGAAGGCCCTTCCTGTTACCTACAAAGGAAATAATTCTTGCTCCTCTCACACCTGTCCTTTCCCTCCTCCAGGGCCCTGTACTCAGAAGGAAAGTTACCTAAAGGTAAGGCTTGTCCCTTTTGCAAAGGGCCACAATATACTGTCCCTCTGAGAAACTTATGGGAGGGAAATTTGCAAATCCACAGAGATCTGCCCTAGGCCGAGCAGAGGCAGGGGTGGAGGAGGCCATCACACTCCTCCTGTCTCAGCTCAGGGTACTTGGCAGGTTGTATCTACCAGCAAGTGCCTGCCTGCATGCCACCTCTGGATGAGTGGGAGGCCTGGTTTGCCCTGTACCTGTCTAGCTTTTTCACACCTCTGGTATTCTTCCAGTCTGAACTCAATCTTGTTCCCCAAACAATTAGCCAGGTTGTAAATGACTATTATGCTTGATGGACCAATCTGCCTGAGTTAGGAACTCTTCCTAACCCACGTGACCATTTACTGCATGACCCCCATGCTTAGGCCAGTTTCTGGTCTGTCATACTTCACAGGAGCAATATGAAGATTCAGTGAATGAAAACATAAATAGTTCATGCCCTTTCCGTGTGGGATGACTGAAGGGAGCTTAGCAAGCCATGAAGTCTTTGGAATATGACTATAGTTTGTTTGATTCTTCTATCAATCCTGTGAGACAGGCAGGTCTCACACTGTCAACACCATTTTACAGATTAGAAAACAGACTCAGAGTGGTTAAGGGACTTTGCCAAGTCTGTCAATTCTTGACTGATAGAGCTGGAACCAGGTCTCTAGCCTCCCAATACAGTAATTCCTGTCACTTTCACCTTTCCTTTGGCTTTGAGGTAGCCGAATCTCAACCTCTAGCAACCAACCTTTTTTTGGTAGGGCACATGGCAGGGGTAGAGGGTAGCCAGCCAGGTTTTCTGTGGCCCTTTTACTCCTTCTAGCTGCAAGAATGACAGGCAAAGAGCTTTGGTCCCACAGAAACACTTGACAACACTGTGGCCACTGTCTTGCCCTGGCCTGAGCCACAGGGTACAGGGAGGGCGCTCAGGGTAAAGTCTGGCTGGAGGCCTAAGGCACTTCACTTCTCTCTGTCTCCTCCCCAACCAGGGTGTTCTGTGCTCACGCTTCAGTCTGTGAATGTGCTGCGCAAGTACATCTCCCTTCTGGATCTGCCCTTGTCCCTGCTTCATACTCAGGATGTCCTCTTCGTGCTCAACAGCGAAGAAGTGGCACAGGCCAAGGTGAGGATTGTAAATTCCTGGACACCCCAACTCAGATCTCTGCCCTAGACCCTCTGTCTCCTCAAAACCCCACCTCTGCAGAAGCCCTAACCGAAGGCCTTCCACAGTGGTTCAGCATCTGTCCTTCTGAGCATCTGGCTAGGCCAGCTAGATCTTGGGAAGCATAGATTTTTCAATAACTTTAGCCTTTTTTCTAATTATAACAATATATATGCTTTTTCTAAAAGTAAAAAACACACACTCATTGCAGAAAATCTTGAAAAACATAAAAGTATCAAAAAGAAAATAAAAATAAGAACAATTACCTGCAGTTCCACCAATTGGAGGTAATCCTTATTAACATGTTGGGCTACTCTTTTTTATTTTTATTTTTTTTGAGACGGAGTTTTGCTCTTGTTGCCCAGGCTGAGGTGCAGTGGTGCAATCTCTGCTCACTGCAACCTCCACCTCCCAGGTGCAAGCGATTCTCCTGCCTCAGCCTTCTGAGTAGCTGGGATTACAGGTGTCTGCCACTACACCAGGCTAATTTTTTGTATTTTTAGTACAGGTGGGGTTTCACCATGTTGGCCAGGCTGGTCTCGAACTCCTGACCTCAGGTGATCCACCCACCTCGGCCTCCCAAAGTGCAGGGATTACAGGTGTGAGCCACAGCATCCGGCCCTACTCTTATGTATATATATATATATAGTGTATGTGTATACACATTTCAAATGGGATTACACAGTGCCTATTTAAAACCTGCTTTGGCCTGGCACAGTGGCTCACGCCTATAATCCCAGCACTTTGGGAGGCTGAGGCAGGTGGACCACAAGGTCAGGAGTTTGAGATCAGCCTGGCCAATATGGTGAAACCCCGTCTCTACTAAAAATACAAAAATTAGCTGGGTATGGTGGCACACGCCGGTATTCCCAGTTACTCGGGAGCCTGAGGCAGAAGATCTCTGCCCTGCAAGGCTTTCCTGCCTCGAAAGCTCCGATCTGCAAAGACCCTCCCGAGTCTTGTGAGCAGAGGTTGCATTCCTTCCCAGAGTTCTTGCACAAGCCCTCTTTACAAGACCCTCATGCAGACCCTATGTTGGGAAGATATCATGGATCAAAGCAGTCTTTCCTGCGTTGCAACCACACCGCTGTGTTCCGGGGTTTTAAAGTGCTCTCAGGTGGCGTTTACTATATGCTTCCTGGTTACTGCTTGATTTCTGTTTTTACAGGCCTTAAACAATTTTTATTTTACTGCACCATTGTTTGGAGTTTTCTTAACTCAATATTTGATCCGTGGCATGAATCTTAGTGTATAAAGAGCAAAGCAAGCTTGTAATCATTTAACTAGAAATGACATAGGTCTGCCCCTGGTCATCTTGGCCCACAAGACTCTGTCAAAAAAAAAAAAAAAAAAAGGCCAGGTACAGTGGCTCACGCCTGTAATTCCAGCACTTTGGGAGGCCAAAGCAGGTGAATCACAAGTGAAACCTCGTCTCTACTAAAAATACAAAGATTAGCCGGGCATGGTGCACACGCCTGTAATCCCAGCTATTCAGGTGAGGAGACTGAGTCGGGAGAATCGCTTGAACTGAGGAAGTGGAGTTTGTGATGAGCTGAGATCACACCACTGTACTCCAGCCTGGGCAACAGAGCGAGGCTCTGTTTTTTGTCTCAAAACAAAAAACAAAAAATCCTGCTTTAACAATATGTTATGGGCTGGGCACAGTGGCGCATGCCTGTAATCCGAGTACTTTTGGAGGCTGGGGTGGATGGATTGTTTGCTGGGCAACAGAGCAAAATCTCATCTCTACAAAAAAATTGGCCAGGCATGGTGGCACATGTCTGTGGTTCCAGCTATTCAGGAAACTGAGGCAGGAGGATCACTTGAGCCCAGGAGCTCAAGGTTGCAATGAACCCTGATCGGGTCACTGTACTCCAGCCTGGGCAACAGAGCCAGATTCTGGCCAAAAAAAAAAAAATCAAAACTGTTTATTATGAACATTTTCTCCTATTTAGTTCAGTATTCAAATAGCAATGGCTGCCTGTTACTCCATTGTATGTATGCACCGTAAGATATATCATGAATCCCTTACTGTTGGACATTTGGATTTGCCACTTTTTCACTGTTACACATTAAGCGATGCTTCCAGATTGAGTTTAAGGGGAATTCAGACCTGCCGGGGGCCTCTGTAAAGAGCCCAGGGGCAGACTGCAAGAAGCCTACAGGCGCTGTTGAGGAAGAGCTAGGCCAGGTCAGGTCATCCTCTCGAAAACTCTTCACCGTCCAGGGAGCAGGTGACTGAGTGCCATCAGAGTTTGGGAGAAGGTGGGCTGAAGAGAATTGTGCCTCAGTTTGTCTCCAGGTGCAACCCCTGTAGTCTTAAGTTCTTCACAGAGAAAAGGGTAGCACAATGAGTGAAAGAACCAAGCCAGGGACTGTGGCTCGTGCCTGTAGTAGTCTCAGCTGCTTGGGAGGTTGAGGTAGGAAGATGGCTTGAGCCCAGGAGTTTGTATCTGGCCTGGGCAACACAGCTGTATTAAGGAAAGGAAAGAAGGAAGGGAGGGAGAAAGAGAGAGAGGCGAGAGAGAGAAAAGGAGAGAGCGAGAGAAAAAAGGAAGGGAGGGAGGGAGGGAAGGAAAGAAAAAGAAATGGGAGGGGAGAGGGAAAGAGGGAGAGAGAGAAAGAAAGAAGGAAGGAAAAAGGAAAAAATCTCTAAGAGAACCATTTTGTTAGAAACTCAAGATAATGATTTTGGTTTGGGGTTTTTTTTGTTTAGCTTTATTTTCTAAATTTTCTTTGAGACAGAATCTCCCTCTGTCACCCAGGCTGGAGTGCGGTGGCACAGTCGGCTCACTGCAACCTCTGCCTCGCAGGTTCAAGCAATTCTCATGTCTCAGCCTCCCCAGTAGCTGGGACTACAGGTGCACACCACCACCCCTGGCTAATTTTTGTATTTTTAATAGAGATGTGGTTTCACCATATTGGTCAGACTGGTCTCGAGCTCCTGACCTCTGGAGATCTACCCACCTCAGCCTCCCAAAGTGTTGGGATTACAGATATGAGCCACCATGCCCAGCCCTTTTTTTTTTTTGGACGTAGTTTCGCTCTTGTTGCCCAGGCTGCAGTGCAATGGTGCAATCTTGGCTCACTGCAACCTCTACCTCCCGGTTTCAAGTGATTCTCCAGTCTCAGCCTCCTCAGTAGCTGGGATTACAGGCATGTGACACCACACCTGGCTATTTTTGTTTTTTAGTAGAGATGGAGTTTCTCCCTGTTGGTCAGGCTAGGGTCTCGAGCTCCCAACCTCAGGTGATCCACCTGCCTTGGCCTCCCAAAGTGCTGGGATTACAGGCGTAAGCCACCACACCTGGCCTATTTATTTATTTATTTATTTATTTATTTATTTTTGAGGCAGAATCGCACTCTGTCACCCTGGCTGGAATGCAGTGGAGTGGTCTCAGCTCACGACAACCTCCGCCTCCTGGGTTCAAGCGATTCTCCTGTCTCAGCCTCCTAAGTAGTTGGGACTACAGGCATTCGACTGAACTCAGCTAATTTTTGTATTTTTAGTAGAGACTGGGTTTCACCATGTTTGCCAGGTTGGTCTCGAACTTCTGACCTCAAGTGATCCACCTGCCTTTGCCTCCCAAAGTGCTGGGATTACAGGCATGAGCCACTGTACCCGGCTTGTTTCTTCTCTTTAACTTGAAAGTTTAGCTTTGTTTTCATTTTCAATCTTTAAAAAACAAATACTTTAATACTATTAATTTTCCTTGAATTGTTTCTTTAACTACACATGACAAGTTCTTCTACTGTCATTTAATTATAAGTAATTTATAGTTTCCATTGTGAGTTCTGCCTCATCTTTGAGGGTATAATTTAGAGTTCACAAATGTGTGTGTCCATCTTCATTACTCGTAGTTCTATATTTGTGAATGCACCTACTCACTGAAATTCATTTGCAACTCCAATGTCAGTGCTCGAAGTGCTTTTGTGGTCATTCGTGGACACTTGCAGAGCAGAGAAACATGTGAGTCACCGGATGCACATATGCATGTTCCCAACTGTTTCAGTGCTCCTACTGTAGAAAAATACTTTTCCGTGGTATCTATAATGTCCCATTTTTCTCATTTTTGTGGGTTTTGTTGATTTTGCTGTTTAAAATAGCCTCTAAGAATGATGCTGAAGTGCTGTCTTGCATTCATAATCACAAGAGGCTGTAACATGCCTTATTTTGATCAGCTTCATTCAAGCATGAGTTACAGTACAGTGCCATTGCCCATGAGTTCAGTGCTAATAATCAACAATATAGATTTCATTTGGAGTTTTTTTTTGAGACAGAGTTTCGCTTTTGTTACCCAGGCTAGAGTGCAATGGCGCGATCTCGGCTCACCGCAACCTCTGCCTCCCAGGTTCAAGCAATTCTCCTGCCTCAGCCTCCTGAGTAGCTGGGACTACAGGTGCGCGCCACCATGCCTAGCTAATTTTTTGTATTTTTAGTAGAGACAGGGTTTCACCATGTTGACCAGGATGGTCTCAATCTCTTGACCTCGTGATCCACCTGCCTCGGCCTTCCAAAGTGCTGGGATTATAGGCGTGAGCCACTGGGCCCAGCCTCATTTGGAGTTTTTAAACAGAAATACACACAAAACAAGGTTATATATTGATCAGCTGATGAAAATATTGTGTCCAGAGGCTTGGAGGAACCCAACCCTGTACTTCCACTAGAAGCAATGGTTCAGTATTCACTAATTCAACGTTCTCAGTGACTTTATAGAACATAACTACCACAAATGAGAATGGCATGGCTGTGTGTATGTATGTGGTCTTTTTGTCCTTGCTTTATAATTTAATTGCTTTGTAGTCAGTGAATGGGTTTTGTAGCACTGATTTTTTTTTTTTTTTTTTGAGATAGAGTCTCGCCCAGGCTGGAGTGCAGTGATGAGATCTCAGCTTACTGCAACTTCTGCCTCCTGGGTTCAAGTGATTCTCCTGCCTCAGCCTCCTGAGTAGCTGGGATTACAGACAAGCCAGCATCACCAAGCATGGCTAAATTTTTTGTATTTTTAGCAAACAGGAGGTTTCACTATGTTGGCCAGGCTGGTCTTGAACTCCTGACTGGTGATCTGCCTGCCTCAGCCTCCCAAACTGATAAGATTACAGGGATGAGCCACTGCGGCCTGGCCCAAAACTGTTGTATCTTGTTAGCAGATTATTCCTCTTACTATTATTTTTTTCTTTTTTTGAGACAGTTTTGCTCTTGTTGCCCAGGCTGGAGTGTGTGCAATCTCGACTGACTGCAACCTCTGCCTCCTGGGTTCAAGCGATTCTCTTGCCTCGGCTTCCTGAGTAGCTGGGTTACAGGTGTGTGCCACCACGCCGGGCTAATTTTATATTTTTTTTAGTAGAGCCAGGGTTTCACCATATTGGTCAGGCTGGTCTTGAAGTCCTGACTTCAAGTGATCTACCTGCCTCAGACTCCCAAAATGTTGGGATTATAGGCGTGAGCCACTGCACCTGGCTGATTCCTCTTATTATCTTTTTTTTTTTTTTTTTGAGATGGAGTTTCGCTCTTGTTACCCAGGCTGGAGTGTGATGGCGCGATCTCGGCTCACCACAACCTCCGCCTCCTGGTTCAGGCAATTCTCCTGCCTCAGCCTCCTGAGTAGCTGGGTTTACAGGCACGCGCCACCATGCCCAGCTAATTTTTTGTATTTTTAGTAGAGACGGGGTTTCACCATGTTGACCAGGATGGTCTCGATCTCTTGACCTCGTGATCCACCCGCCTCGGCCTCCCAAAGTGCTGGGATTACAGGCTTGAGCCACCGCGCCCGGCCCCCCTCTTATTATCTTATAATGTCCCTCTTTAGTAATGGTTTTCGCTTTATGTTCTATTATTTATTTATTTAGAGACGGAGTTTCACTGTGTTGCCAGACTGGACTGCAATGGTGCGATCTCAGCTCACAGCAATCTGTGCCTCTTGGGTTCAAGCGATTCTCCTGCCTCAGCCTCCCAAGTAGCTGGGATTATAGGTGCGAGCCACCACACCCAGCTAATTTTTGTACTTTCAGTAGAGACAGTCTCACCATGTTGGCCAGGATGGCTTCGATCTCCTGACCTTGTGATCTGCCTGCCTCGGCCTCCCAAAGTGCTGGGATTACAGGCATTAGCCACCACGGCCGGCCATATGTTCTATTTTAATATTGATGTTGCTATACCAGTTTTCTTTTTTCTTTTTTTTTAATTGAGACAGGGTCTTGCTCTGTCACCCAAGCTGGAATGCAGTGGCATGAGCACGGCTCACTGCAGCCTCAACTTCCTGGGCTCAAGCAATCCTCTCAACTCAGCTCCCCAAGTAGCTGGGACTACAGGCACATGCCACTGCACCAGGCTAATTTTTTTGTATTTTTTGTAGAGATGGGGTTTTGCTGTGTCACCCAGGGTGGTCTCAAACTCTTGAGCTCAAATGATCCACCCACCTCGGCCTTCCAAAGTGCTGGGATTATAGGAATGAGCCACCACTCCAGGCCCATATACTAGCTTTCTTGCTTTCCTTTCTTTTCTTTTCTTTTTGAAACAGAGTCTCATTATGTTACCAGGCTGGAATACAGTGTCGTGATCTCAGCTCACTAGAACCTCTGCCTCCTGTTCAAGTGATTCTCCTGCCTCAGCCTCCCGAGTAGCTAGGATTACAGGTGTGTGCCATCACACCCAGCTAATTTTTGTATTTTTAGTAGAGACAGGGTTTCACCATGTTGGCCAGGCTGGTCTTGAACTCCTGAAAAAAAAATTTTTTTTGTAGAGATAGAGTCTTGCTATATTGCCCAGGCTGGTCTTGAACTCCTGGCCTCAAGCAATCCTCCCACCTCGGCCTCCCAAAGTGCTGGGATTATAGGTGTGAGCCACAGAACCTGGCCTCTGTATACTAGCTTTCTTTAGGCTAGTATCTGCATGGTTTATCTTTTTCTTTAATCCTTTTATTTTCAGCCTTTTGTTGTGATTTTTAGTTGTATTTTCTGTAAGTGGCATGTAGTTGGATTTTTCTAAGTCCTGCTATGAAACATAATGGATATATTTTGTCCATTTGTATTTGTAATTACTGCTATATTTGGACATTTCTACTCTCTAATTTTATGTTTTCTGTTTAACACTCCGCCCCCATTCTTTACCTGCCTTCTGTTGTTCAAATTTTCAGTCTTGCTCCCTTGTTTCTCTCCCTGCGTTTGTGGTGACCGCTATATTTTTTAAAATATAATTTAGGCCGGGTGTGATGGCTCATGCCTGTAATCCCAGCACTTTGGGAGGCCAAGGTGGGTGAATCATGAGGTCAGGAGTTCGAGACCAGTCTGACTAACATGGTGAAACCCTGTCTCTACTAAGAATATAAAAGTTAGCCAGGCATGCTGGCATGCACCTGTAATCCCAACTACTCAGGAGGCTAAGGCAGAAGAATTGCTTGAACCCAGGAGGCAGAGGCGGCAGTGAGCCGAGACTGCACCACTGCACTCCAGCCTGGGTAACAAGAGCGAAACTCTGTCTCAAAAAAAAAAAAAAAAAAAAAAAAAAAAAATATATATATATATATATATATATATATATATATATTTACACACACACACACATTTTATATATTTTTTATATATTTGCATATATAATTTATATATGTGTATATATATATCATTAACAAATATTTTTACAGATAGGCTCTCATTCTGTCTCTTGCCCAGGCTGGTGTGCAGAGAGGTGATCATAACTGACAGCAGTCTTGAACTCCTGGGCTCAAGAAATCCTCTGACCTCAGTCTCCCAAGTAGCCACTGCACCTGGCCAAATTTACTGAATTATACAAGTAATTGTTATTGTATAATTATAGTAATAATTGTATTATTATAGCAATAATTGTACTATAATTATACAATTATTATTACTATAATTATACAATTATTAAGATATTTAAAAATTAAAAAATAAAGGCCAGGCACGGTGGCTCACGCCTGTAATCCCAGTACTTTGGGAGGCTGAGGGGGTGGATCACCTGAGGTCAGGAGTTTGAGACCAGCCTGACCAACATGGCCAAAGCCCGTTTCTACTAAAACTACAAAAATTAGCTGGGCATGGTGGCACATCCCTGCAATCCCAGCTATTTGGGAGGCTGAGGCAGGAGAATCACTTGAACCCAGGAGGCAGAGGTTGCAGTGAGACAAGTTTGCGTCATTGCACTCCAACCTGGGCTCAAGAGTGAAACTTTGTCTCAAAAAAAAATTAATTAAAAAGAAAAAAATTAGAAAAAAAAAAAGAAAAAATTAGGCTAGGAGTTATGGTAGCTCATGCCTCTAATCCTTGCACTTTGAGAGGCCAAGGCAGGAGGATCGCTTGAGGCCAGGAGTTCAAGACCAGCCTGGGCAATATAGCAAGGCCATCTCTACAAAAAATTAAAAAAAAAAAAAAATTAGGGCCGGGCGCGATGGCTCAAGCCTGTAATCCCAGCACTTTGGGAGGCCGAGGCAGGTGGATCACAAGGTCAAGAGATTGAGACCATCCTGGTCAACATGGTGAAACCCCGTCTCTACTAATACAAAAAATTAGCTGGGCATGGTGGCGCGTGCCTGTAATCCCAGCTACTCAGGAGGCTGAGACAGGAGAATTGCCTGAACCCAGAAGGCGGAGGTTGCTGTGAGCCGAGATCGCGCCATTGCACTCCAGCCTGGGTAACAAGAGTGAAACTCCGTCTCAAAAAAAAAAAAAAAAATTAGCCAGATGTGGAAATGCCTACCTGTAGTCCCAGCTACTTGGGAGGCTGAGGTGGGAGTATCATTTTAGCCCAGGAACTGGAGACTGCAGTGAGACATGATTATGCCACTGCACTTCAGCTTGGGCAATAGAGTGAGACCCTGTCTCTAGGAAAAAAAAAAAAAAAATATATATATATATATATATAATTTATAAAAATATATATTAAATATATATATAATTTATAAAAATATATATTATATATATATAATTTATAAAAATATATATTATATATAAAAATAAATTTATACATACTCTGACCCAATAATTTTTATTTTCATAATTTTTAAAAATTCTAATCTTTCTGTATATTTCTATAATTTTATGCTAAGGAAATGAGCAACGATATGTTCCAAAATTTATGTGCAAGGATGTTTATTAGAAT
This sequence comes from Aotus nancymaae, assembly GCF_030222135.1. Classification (NCBI taxonomy): domain Eukaryota; kingdom Metazoa; phylum Chordata; class Mammalia; order Primates; family Aotidae; genus Aotus; species Aotus nancymaae. The sequence goes on along the minus strand of NW_026988430.1, from coordinate 10,172,727 downwards.
AATTTATAATAGCCAAAATAGGAACTAATATTCACTAGGTGAATGAGACAGTACTATATAATGAGTAAAATCACAGTTTTGAAGGCTACATAGTGAAAATGCTACAAAAGAGGGGAAAAAGCAGGAATACAAAATTGCACATACAATTTTGGACACACATAAATAAAATTTTGGAGACACTAAATGAATTATTTCTATACATATCCATCTTACTGAATGAATGCTGAAAGTCATTGAACTATTAGGGCATCTCAGTATATGGCCATGGAGGCAACATGACATAGGAAATCCTTAAAAAAATTTTTTTTTTATTTTTTGAGATGGAGTCTCGCTCTGTCGCCCAGGCTGGAGTGCAGTGGCATGATCTCAGCTCACTGCAACCTCTGCCTCTTCTTTAAGTAATTCTCCTGTCTCAGCTTCCTAAGTAGCTGGGATTACAGGCGTGCACCACCATGCCTGGCTAATCTTTTGTATTTTTTTAGTAGAGATGGGGTTTCACCATGCTGGGCTGTTCTGGAACTCCTGACCTCATGATCCGCCTGCCTTGGCCTCCCAAAATGCATGAGCCACTGCGCCCAGCCAGGGAAATCCTTGTAACTGGGTAACTATTACAAGTAGATAAATCAAGTGTGATTTTTGGACTACAAAGTTCTCTCTCAATGTTTTTCTAAATAGTTTATCTTTATTATAATCTTCAAAATTTTCATTCCATTCTGCGAGTTTATACATCCATTTTGTTTGATGGTACGTTTTCTTCAAAAATTGTAGTTGGGAGGTCGAGGTGGGAGGATCACTAGGTCAAGAGATCAAGACCATCCTGCCCAACATGGTGAAAACCTGTCTCTACTAAAAATACAAAATTTAGCCAGGCGTGGTGGCGGACACCTGTAATCCCAGCTACTTGGAGGCTTAGGTAGGAGAATATCTTGAACCCAGGAGGCGGAGGTTGCAGTGAGCCGAAATCATGTCATTGCACTCCAGCCTAGGCAACAGAGAGAGACTCCATCTCAAAAAAAGAAAAAAAAAATTGTAGTTGGGTCAGGCTCCGTGGCTCATGCCTGTAATCCCAGCACTTTAGGAAGCTGAGGTGGGGGTATCACTTGAGGTCAAGAGTTCAAGACCAGCCTGGCCAACCTGGTTTCTACTAAAAGTACAAAAATTAGCTGGGCATGGTGGTGGGTGCCTGTAATCCCAGCTGCTCTGGAGGCTGAGGCAGGAGAATTGCTTGAATCCAGGAGTCAGAGGTTGCGGTGAGCCGAGATCGCACCACTGCACTACAGCCTGGGCAACAGAGACTCCGTCTCAGAAAAAAAAAAAAAATGTAGTTGAATTTCCTGTTGAAACAATGCTGTGTAATATGCTGTGGTGATTGTTCTCCCTTAATTCCCTTTACCAGTTAAATCTTGGTTATCAAAGGTATGTTTACATCTTTAAAGTTATGTAGCTTCTGACAATGAGTATAAAACGGTTTTATTTTTTATTTTTATTTATTTATTTTATTTAAATTATTTTTATTTTTTTTAGAGATGGGGTCTCACTGTGTTGCTCAGGCTGGAGTGCAGTGGCTATTCACAGGCGCGATTCCACTACAGATCAGCACAGGAGTTTTGACTTGCTTCATTTCCGACCTGGGCGGGTTCACTCCTCCTTAGGCAACCTGGTGGTCCCCCGCTTTGGCGAGGTCACCATATTGATGCTGAACTTAGTGCGGACACCTGGTCAGCATAGCGCACTACAGCCCAGAACTCCTGGGCTCAAGCAATCCTCCCACCTCAGCCTCCCGAGTAGCTGGGACTACAGGCATGCTCCACCGTGCCCAGCTATTTTTTATTTTTTTTTAGAGATAGGGTTTCAACCATGTTGGCCAGGCTGGTCTCTAACTCCTGATCTCAGGTAATCCACCTGCCTCAGCCTCCGTAAGTCCTAGGATTACAGGCGTGAGCCATCGTGCCTGGCATAAAAGGGGTTCTTTACATAAAAGGTTGTGAAGATAATAGCTTAGAGAGGCAAGTTAACTATGGTACTTAGAAATAAAGAGGCACATCCTTTTATGGATATCTAGTGAAGTCAGTTGCTATAATCTATTCTGTTTAAAAACCAAACTATATTAGGTCTGAATAACAAAATAATGTACATTTCCCCTAGAAGGCAGGAAGAACAACTCATACCTATGTGCCATTCCTTTTTTCTTCTTCTGATAGTGATTGTATCTCCCCAAATTACCTAACTCAGAGGAATTTGGGAATAGTGTACTGGCTTGCTTCCCATAAAACATCTCTGTTTGTGTTGTATATTTGAGATAGTAGCAACATGATTAAGAATGTGGACTCTAGAGTCAATCAGATGGCTCTGGGTTAAAATCTCAGCCAGCTCTACTACCTACTAGCTCTTTGAGATTGGTGAGTTCCCTCATCTATTTTTTTTTTTTTCTGTCTAGCATCTCACTTAGCACGCATCTATTTATTTTTTAAAAAGCAGTAATAGTACTTAACTCACAGGGTTAACATTGAGATGATGCACGTAGACTGTTCTGCCAGTTTTCTGGTATCCCATGGTGAGTGCTATAAGTACCGTGAGCATTGTCTGTTATAATCACAGGGAGTAAGCAAGAGATGGGAAAACAGGGGCAGGGATATGAGGCCGATTCAGAGAGGTTTGTGGGTTACAGGAAGAAGACAGATAAGGCTATAGCATGAAACATATTAGTGTGAGGAAGGATTTCAGGTGAGAAGGCCAGATCTGATAGTAATGAAACAGCTCCAGTGCAAGTGTTTTATAACTGGTTCTCTTTGATTCTTCTAGAGAGCCATGTCCTGCCACCGCAGCCAGCTCCTCTGGTTCCGCCGCCTCTACATTTTCTTCTCCCGGTACATGAGAATCAACTCACTGAGCTTCCTCTGAAGCCTTGAAGGGTTTTCAGATCCAAGAAACAAAGGGGAAAATAGACAAAGGAGTGCGGGGGACCTGGTCTGGTGCTGGCTTATTTGCCTGAGCTAAAGGAGATCCCTGCTAAAGCAGCCTCTGTAAAAGGGAGCCCATGTAGGCCAGAGGCTGTTCAAACTCCAGCTTCTTCCCCTGGGAAAAAACCCAAAGAACCAAAAACAAACCAATCCAAGGATAATAATAGCTACCCTGCTAGCTTCTCAAGTTCTCATGAGAAACAATTTACATAATGACACAGTACATGTGGAACACCTGGCCCAGTGCCTGGGCAGGTCTCTAATATCATAAATGACTGTAAAAGTGCTGTAAAAATGCTCCACAGATGTGACTTTTCATTGTTTCCAAAGTGGGTTCACCAAAAACACATATACACAATGCAACAGTGTGTGTTGAGCTGGGTCAATCATAATTTCTTTGATTTTTCTTTTTCCTTTTTTTTTTTTTTGAGACGGAGTTTCACTCTTGTTACCCAGGCTGGAGTGCAATGGCGCGATCTCGGCTCACTGCAACCTCCGCCTCCTGGGTTCAGGCAATTCTCCTGCCTCAGCCTCCTGAGTAGCTGGGATTACAGGCACGCGCCACCATGCCCAGCTAATTTTTTGTGTTTTTAGTAGAGATGGGGTTTCACCACGTTGACCAGGATGGTCTCGATCTCTTGACCTCGTGATCCACCCGCCTCGGCCTCCCAAAGTGCTGGGATTACAGGCGTGAGCCACCGCGCCCGGCTGATTTTTCTTTTATCAGAATGGGGGTCTAAGAAAAACTTGCCCTATTTAACAGGATAGTTGTTGATTGAAGCATCCAAGTCCAGATCACTGGGGTGGGAACTGTTTTATACAGAGACGGTTATAAGGGCTCTGCCTCAAAGAGCTTACATTCAAATATGTCAGCTCTGTCTTTTTGGAGAAGTAGGAAATAGGAAGAGAAATCTGGGACTTAACACAAAACATTCAAGAACCTAGTGTCTTAAAATTGTCCTACAAACAAAAGCTCTCTGAAAGATCTGGCTTGGAAACTACTCTGAGAATCCAACTAATGGTCCAGGGAAGTGGCCTAAGGCCAGGAAGCTCAGTGATGAAGAGCACAGGCTGGTAGCCCTGCCATTGAAGCCAGAATGACCAGCGATGCAATCAAAGGCAAGGTGCTGAACCTTTCTCTGCCTCAGTTCTCTCATCTGCAAATGGGAGATAAGGATCCCGACCCTGAACAAGATAATACATGAAGGTGCATATCAAAGAGACCTGCATGCTCTGCCAGGTAGGTATTCCCTCCACCTGCCACAGGAAACCCTGAATTGCTTTCTCCACAGCTGCAGGTTAGAGACCTGCTTGTTCAGACTCTCCACCTCAGCTTGCCCCTTTGCTTAGTGTCACCATTATCTTGAATGCCTCCTAGGGGCCACATGAGACTCATAGAGCTATTAGGCCCTGAAGTTGGAATCAGAAATGCAAATCTGGTTATGTGCTTTGTCTGCTTAAACTTTGTCAATAGCTCCTAATAGCCTTCATGTGAAAGTGTGAGCAGAAGCAGTAAACACTGGCTAGAGTGTGGTAGGACAGGCTGACCTCTGCCCTGTTACTAGGAAGGCAGACACTGACCTAGTCTTTCTGAACAGAAACTGCTAAGAGCTTTTAAAATATGCATACTGTATGACCTAAGGCATACTTAGAAAATCAAAATTATGTACACACTGGCTGGGTACAGTGGCTCACACTTGTAATCTCAGCATTTGGGAGGCCGAGGTAGGTGGATCATTTGAGGCCAGGAGTTTGAGACCAGCCTGGCCAATGTGGCAAAACCCTGTGTCTACTAAAAATACAAAAATTAGCCAAGTGTGGTGGCAGAGGCCTGTGATCCCACTTATCAGAAGGCCGACTTGCAAGAATAGCTTGAACCTAGAAGGCAGAGGCTGCAGTGAGCTGAGAACGCACCACTGCACTCTGGCCTGGGCGACAGAGCAAAACTGTGTGTGTGTATATATATATATATATTTGAATCTTAGAGGTTAGAAAGATGAACAACATTATCAATATTTGCTTCTGGATGGTGAGACTTAAAACTTATTTCTTGCCTCTTTTGTTTTACTGTACATTCCAACTTTTTTGAAACAATTAAGTAAAAGTAGGCCAGGGGCAGCAGCTCACACCTATAATCCCAGCACCTTGGGAGGTTGAGGTGGGTGAATCACCTGAGGTCTGGAGTTCAAGACCAGCCTGGCCAACATGGTGAAACCTCAGCTCTACTAAAAATACAAAAATTAGGGGGGAATGGTGATGCACATCTGTAACCCCAGCTACTCTGGAGGCTGAGGCAGGAGAATCGCTCGAACCTGGGAGGTGGAGGTTGCAGTGAGCCGAGATCGCGTCACTGCACTCCAGCCCGGGCAACAGAGCAAGACTCTGTCTCAAAAAATAAATAGATTAATTAATTAAATAAATAAAACGTGAAAAAAAAAAAAGAGGGTGGCTGCCTCTGAGGCTGTAGGTTCTACTCTGGATTCTGGAAAGAAGACAGACCAGAACTGGGCTCTCCTTGGTACCAGCAGAGAGCCAAGGAACAGCAGCGCGGGAGGGAAGGAAGCCCTGGAGGCGGGTTAGGGCAGCCACTAGCAGGGTCTTGGTGAGAAAAGTACCCTCCAGATGCAGCCCTGTGGACACTTGTCCTGGCAAGAAAAGAGAGTCCTTGTGCAAATTATCAAAAGTCTTTCCTGCAGGCAAACACACTCCCTCCCCAGGCCACAAACAGCCTTATAAGAGGAGCAGAGACTTAAGCATCCACTTAGCAAGATGCCCTTGTTTGGTTAACAATCTTCCAAACTAGGCGGCAGCAGCCCCAAAGCCTGGAGCAAAAATCATAATTTCATGGTTCCTTGAAGGAACACCAAAAAAAGAGAAAAAAAAAGCAAGAGAGAGAGAAGAGAATCTTCTCCTCCAACTGCCCAAACAGAAAGGATCTCATTGAACTAAGAATCCTCTGGGAGGGACAGCATCCACTTGCTCAGAGACCTGGAGAGCCAGCAGGCTGGGGTGGGGGTGCCGAAGTCAGGAGAGTCACCTGTGTCAAAGAGACCTGCAAACAATTCCCCACCCACCCCATCCTCCGCAAGGGCTGATGGTTTGCCAGTTCTCACCTCAGCCCAGAGAGCAGAAACTGCTGTCTCCAATCACTCCCCTCTTGGCCACTACTCAGCAGCCCTGACTCATTAAGGAAACATAAAAACCCAGAGCAACCAGACACAATACAAAAAGGGAACCCTCACCTGAGGAGGCACAGAGGGACAGGAATCCCATTCCCTGGAAAAGGCAGATCTCACTGAAGTAGCAATTAAATGGAAGAGACTTTATCAGAAACAGTAGTGAAAGCCCAGTCACTGGCCCAGAAAAAAAAGCATGCTTCTCCATGGTGACCAAATTAGTAATGTGGAATATCAAGTAGAAGATATATCACAGAACAAAGAGGTAAAAAAGCTGAGAAATGGAAATAAGGGTGGGAAAGAGAGTTAAGAACACGTTAAGGGGAGCTAACATGAATAATGGAAGTCCCAGAAGGAGCAAAGGCAGGAGGGTAATAAAGGAGAACTTCTGTAATCCGAAGGAGACTGAGTACACCACAAGAGCCCGCCAAATCCTAAGCAGCTTTTAAAACAGATGCACAAATATGCTGTGAAATTCCTAAATTCCAAGTGAGAAGGGGGAGATTAAAGTATTAGAAGGTCTCCTCTGGGGGCCAGACCTTGTGGCTCATGCGTGTAATCCCAGCACTTTGGGAGGCTGAGGTGGGCAGATCACTTGAAGTCAGGAGTTTGAGACCAGCGTGGCCAACATCGAGAAACTCCGTCTCTACTAAAAATACAAAAGTAAACCGGGCGTGGTGGTGCATGCCTGTAATCCCAGCTACTTGGGAGGCTGAGGCAGGAGAATCACTTGAACCCAGGAGGCGGAGGTTGCAGTGAGCTGAGATGGTGCCATTACACTCCAGCCTGGACTACAGCGTGAGACTCCGTCTCAAAACAAAAACAAACAAACAAACAAAAAGGCCTCCTCATATTTTGGTTTCTCTTCAGATCGCATAAATCTTTCGCCTTTTACAAAAAGGCCTCCTCTGGGGCCAAGGGGAAGCTGGGCTGGGGGTAAAGCCGCAGGGTGACAGATAGACAAGTGATGGGCTGCAGTCCGGATTGTGAGGAACTGAAGGTAAACACTTCCAGGACTGAAAAGCATGGGATCGCAATTAACAAAGAGGAAAGCAGGAAATAAAGAGAAACTTAACAGGCTGCAAGAGTAAGAAAAAAGGAAAAGAGTATAAAATGTAATAAATAGAATAGAAGTAATACGAACAGAATAAAATCAGAGTTACTTCAAAAAATATAAATAGGCTGAATTTCCCTGCCAAAACAGACTGTGAAATCAATGTGTTAGAAAACAAAATCTATCTGTAATCCCAGCACTTTGGGAGGCCGAGGCGGGTGGACCACGAGGTCGAGAGATCGAGACCATCCTGGTCAACATGGTGACACCCCATCTCTACTAAAAGTATAAAAAATTAGCTGGGCATGGTAGCACATGCCTGTAATCCCAGCTACTCAGGAGGCTGAGGCAGGAGAATTGCCTGAACCCAGGAGGCGGAGGTTGCGGTGAGCCGAGATCGCGCCATTGCACTCCAGCCTGGGTAACAAGAGCGAAACTCCGTCTCAAAAAAAAAAAAAAAGAAGAAGAAGCATTAAACTGGATGAAGATGGGCATTTTAACAGGTTCACTCCATGAGATGATAGGCACCAAGCATTACAGTAGCCAGATACATAAAACAAAACCTTCCAGAAATACAATACCTTTATTTAAAAACAAAACACCATGATAAAATTCTTCCAGAATTTTGAAAAATTGAATTAGCAAAAAATAACATAGAATATTTGAATAAAGCAAACATTCACTTAAGTTTTAGAACATTTACAAAAGTCAACTGTTTATTGGCCACTGATATCCATTTATTTATTTATTTATTTATTTACTTATTTATTTGAGACAGGGTCTTGCTCTGTCACCCAGGCTTGCAATGCAATGGTGTGATCACAGCTCACTGCAGCCTCAAACACCTGGGCTTGAGGAACTCTCTGCCTCAGTCTCCCAAGTAGTTGGGACTACAGGCATGTGCCACCAACCCTGACGTTTTGTTTTTTTGTTTCAGATGGAGTCGCACTCTGTTGCCCAGGTTGGAGTACAATGGTGCAATCTTCACTCACTGGTTGCCTCCCAGGTTCAAGTGATTCTTCTGCCTCAGCCTCCTGAGTAGCTGTAATTACAGATGTGTGCCACCATGCCTGGCTCATTTTTGTATTTTTAGTAGAGACAGGATTTCACCATGTGGGCCAGGCTGGTCTCAAATTCCTTATCTCAGATGATCCACCCACCTCGGCATCCCAATGTACTGGGATTACAGACATGAGCCACCACGTTTGTTTGTTTGCTTGTTTTAATGAGACAGGGTCTTGCTATGTTGACCACTTTGGCCTCCCAAAACACTGGGATTACAGGCATAAGCCACTGCACCCAGCAGAGAATTCCCTAATAAATTCCTTAATGTAGAGATTTAACAGCCTACAATTTTTTTTTTTTTTTTGAGTCTCACTCTTGTTGCCCAGGCTGGAGTGCAATGGCACAATGTTGGCTCATCGCAACCTCTGGCTCTTGGGTTCAAGTGATTCTCCTGCCTCAGCTTCCCAAGTAGCTGGGATTACAGGCATCTGCCACCGTGCCCAGCTAATTTTGTATTTTTAGTACAGATGGGGTTTCTCCATGTTGTTCAGGCTGGTCTCGAACTCCTGACCTCAGGTGATCCACACGCCTTAGCCTTCCAAAGTGCTGGGATTACAGGCGTGAGCCACCGTGCCTGGCTGCCACTTTCTTTGATCGTAATTAAATAACGTGCATGTAAATAATAAAATTACTAAAGAGGGGGATCAACCACACTACTCGGAAATCAAGAGGCCCCTGCCTAAATAACCCCTAGATGAAAGAGGAAATTAAAATTGGTATTGCAAATTATCTAGAAAGTAATAAGAATTATATTTCATGTGAGTGTAATTTAGGTAATTTGCAGTCTTAAATGCTTAAATTTTTAAAAGATTGAAAATGAGTGAACTACATGATTCAATTTGAGAAAATCAAAAATAGAAACCAATAGCAAGAGGGACTTAACAGAGATAAAGGATTAGATTAAATAAGTGAAACCAAAAAATAGTGGAAAGGATAACTTTTCTTTGAAAACTGAAATAAACCAATACGCAGCAAGTCTAATTCAGGGAAAGGAGAAACAAAAGTGCGGTTATTGGGAACATATGGATGTATGACCACAAAAGTGAAAAAGGATGAAAAAAATTAAAAGATTATATGGCTTGAGGTCAGGAGTTCAAGACCAGCCTTGGCAATATAGTGAACTAAAAATACAAAAATTAGCCAGGGAGATGGAGGTGGGAAAATGGCTTGAGCATGGGAGGCAGAGGTTGCATTTTGCCACTGCACTCCAGCCTGGGGACAGAACCAGACCCTGTCTCAAAAAAATAATAAAAAATAAGTATTGGTGAGGATGTGAAAAAATTGGAATCCTCATACATTGTTGGTGGGAGAGGAAATGATGCAGCTGCTATGGAAAACCCTTTGATGATTCCTTAGTAATTTTAACAAGGATTTACCATATGACCCAGCAGTTCCGCTCCTAGGTACAGATCCCATAGAACAGAAAATATTTAGACAAAACCTTGTAAATGAGTATTCATAGCAATATTATTCATAATAGCCTCAAAGTAGAAACAACTCAAATGTCTGTCTATCAACTGGTGAATAAACAAAATACGGCATTTTATTATTTAGCCATAAAAAGGAACAAAGTCCTGATGCATGCTTCAAGGCACATGAACTTCAACAGCATTTTTTTTTTTTTTTCATTTTTTGAGAAGGAGTTTTGCTCTTGGTGCCCAGGCTGGAGTGCAGTGGCACAATCTCAGCTCACTGCAACCTCCGCCTCCTAGGTTCAAGCGATTCTCCTGCCTCAGCCTGCCAAGTAGCTGGGATTATAGGCGCATGCCACCACACCTGGCTAATTTTTGTATTTTTAGTAGAGATGGGGTTTCACCATGTTGCCCAGGCTGGTCTTGAACTCCTGACCTCAAGCAATCCATCCGCCTCAGCCTTCCAAAATGCTGGGATTACAGGCGTGAGCCACCGCACCTGGCCTCAACAGCATTATGCTAAGTGAAAAAAGCCAGACACAGAAGATCACCTAGGTAGGATTCAATTCATATGAAATGTTTAAAATAGATGCATTTTGAGATGGAAAACAGATTAGTAGTTGCCAGAGGCTGGAAGGAGTGGGGAGTTGGGGTGGCTGCTAATGGTACAGGATTTCTTCCTTTTAAAACAAATTTTATATATTAAAAATATATTTTTTTTCTTTTTTTGAGACGGAATTTCGCTCGTTACCCAGGCTGGAGTGCAATGGCGCGATCTCGGCTCATCACAACCTCCGCCTCCTGGGTTCAGGCAATTCTCCTGCCTCAGCCTCCTGAGTAGCTGGGATTACAGGCACGCGCCACCATGCCCAGCTAATTTTTTGTATTTTTAGTAGAGACGGGGTTTCACCATGTTGACCAGGATGGTCTCGATCTCTTGACCTCGTGATCCACCTGCCTCGGCCTCCCAAAGTGCTGGGATTACAGGCGTGAGCCACCGCGCCCGACCTATTAAAAATATTTTTAACATAGGGTCCTCTCTTGTCACCTAGGCTGGAGTACAGTGGTGTGATCATAGTTCACTGTAACCTAGAACTCCTAGGCTCAAGTGATCCTCCCACCTCAGCCTCCCAAGTAACTAGGACTACAGGACTGTGCCATCACACCTGGCTAATTTTTTTTTTTTTTTTTTTTTGACAGTCTCACTCTGTAGCCCAGACTGGAGTACAGTGGGTGATTTTGGATCACTGCAGCCTCCACCTCCTGGGTTTAAACGATTCTCCTGCCTCAGCCTTCCAGGTAGCTGGGATTACAGGTGCCTGCCACTACGCCCGGCTAATTTTTCTATTTTTAGTAGAGACAGGGTTTCACCATGTTGGCCAGGATGGTCTGGATCTCCTAACCTCGTGATCCACACTCCTTGGCCTCCCAAAGTGCTGAGATTACAAGTGTGCAGGAGTGGTGGCTCAAGCCTGTAATCCCAGCACTTTGGGAGGCCAAGATAGGCGGATGGCCTGAGGTCAGGATTTCGAGACCAGCCTGGCCAACATTGTGAAACCCTCTCTCTACTAAAAATACAAAAACAGCTGGGCATGGTGGTGGGCGCCTGCAGTCCCAGCTATTTGGCAGGCTGAGACAGGAGAATTGCTTGAACTTGGGAGGCGGAGGTTTCAGAGATTATGCCATTGCACTCCAGCCTAGGCAACAAGAGCAAAATTCTGTCTCAAAAAATAAAATTAAATTAAAAATGCATATCCTTCAGCTCAGCAATGCCACTTCTGTATGCTCAAATAATACACATATGTATGTATAAAGAGGTATGTACAAGGATGCTCACTGTCAACACTCTTGGTAATAGCAAAAAACTGGAAACAACCATAATTTCCATGAAAAATGAATAGCTAAATAAACTATACCCACACTATGCTATTCTATGCAACAGTTAATAATGAGGATATGTATGTTGATATGAAAATATCAAGATGTAACTAAATAAAAAAATGCAACTGGGTACAGTGGCTCACACCTATAATCCCAGCAGTTAGGGAGGCTGAGGCAGGAGGCACACTTGAGACCAGGAGTTTGAGACCAGCCTGGGCAACATAGCATGACCCCATCTTTACAAAAAATTTTAAAAATTTAAAAAACCAGCCAGGTGTGGTGGCACACACCTGTAGGCTGTGGTAGGATTGCTTGAAGTAAGAAGTTCAAGGTTACAGTGAGCTATGATCATATATCTCTAAAACAAAATAATTTTTTTTTAGACGGAGTCTCACTCTGTCACCCAGCCTAGAGTGCAGTGGTGCGATCACGGCTCACTGCAGCCTCAACTTCCCGGGATCAGGTGATCCTCCCACCTCAACCTCCTGAGTAACTGGGACTACAGGCAAGCACCAATACACCCGGCTGATTTTTTTTTGAGACAGTCTTGCTCTGTCACCCAGACTGGATTGCTATGGCACAATCTTGGCTCACTGCAACCACCGCTTCCCAGGTTCAAGCAATTATCTTGCCTCAGCCTCCTGAGTAGCTGGGACTAAGGGTGTATGCTACCATGCCTAGCTAATTTTTGTATTTTTAGTAGAGATGGGGTTTCACTATGTTGGCCAGGCTGGACTTGAACTCCTGACCCTGGGTAATCCACCTGCCTTGGCCTCCCAAAGTGCTAGGATTACAGGCGTGAGCCACCGTGCCCAGCCTGAGTTTTTGTATTTTTAGTAGATACAGGATTTTGCCATGTTCTCCCAAAGTGCTGGGAATACAGGTGTGAGCCACCCTGCCTGGCCCCTGTGTAATTTTAAAATTAAAAAAAAATAGGCTGGGTGTGGTGGCACACACCTGTAGGCTGTGGTAGGATTGCTTGAAGTTCAAGGTTACAGTGAGCTATGATCGTATATCTCTAAAAAAATATATTTTTATTATATATGATATATATAACATATATTTTTATAATATATAATACATTATATATATATTATTGATATATATATTTTATAATATATTATATATATCTTATTATTTTATATATATGATATATATATATATATATATATATATATAAAGAATACCTGGAGTTCTGGCCCCAAAAATCCCATCCTTGTGGGTGCTTCTTCCAGTCTTGTGGAGTGAACTTGGCCATCAGTGATTCTGAAGAAGCAGTGACCACACAGAACCCCAGCACAGCAAACTGAGAAACTGGCCATTTTTATTGTATTTTATTCTTTTTTGTAGAGGGGGTGGGTCTCATATATTGCCCAGGCTGGTCTTGAACTCCTGGGCTCAAGTGATCCTCCTGCCTCAGCCTCCCATAGTGCTGTATTAATAGATATGAGTCACTATTTCTGCCTGGCCATCTATATTTGTTTTTTTGTTTTTGTTTTTGAGATGGAGTCTTGCTGTCACCCAGACTGGTGTGCCCCATCTCAGCTCACTGCAACCTCTGCTGCCTAGGCTCAAGCGATTCTCCTGCCTTAGCCTTCCAAGTAGCTGGGATTACAGGTGCCCGCCACCACATCCAGCTAATTTTTGTATTTTTAATAGAGACAGGTTTTCACCATGTTGGACAGGCTGGTCTCGAACTCCTGACCTCAGGTGATCCACCCACCTCAGCCTCCCAGAGTGCTGGGATTAAAGGTGTGAGGCACTGCACCTGGTCTTTAAAATTTTTTTTTTCCTCAGAGACCTTTGTTCTGAGATCTTTATTTCTTTTCTCTGTTTTTCCTTGTCTAGTCTATCTCACAAATCATTTCATGATTAATTTTCCTAAAGAGAAAATATTTATTAAGCATTTGCCATTATTTGTACTCAGTATTTGGTAATGGCAGGAATGTTTGAGGAAAGTTAACATACCTTTCTGATCTCAATAGACCTTTCTGATTTCTTCATTACTTCTTCTCATTAAAAGCCTCCAATTCAGCCTTTATTATTTTTTTTTTTTTGGGATGTAGTCTCACTCTGTAGCCAGGCTGGAGTGCAGTGGCACGATCTCGGCTCACTGCAACCTCCGACTCCCAGGTTCATGAGATTCTCCTGCCTCAGCCTCCTGAGTAGCTGGGATTACAGGCGCTTGCCACCACACCCAACTAATTTTTCTATTTTTAGTAGAGATGGGGTTTTGACCATGTTGGCCAGGATGGTCTTGATCTCTTGACTTCATGATCTGCCTGCCTCAGCCTCCCAAAGTGCTGGGATTACAGGCTTAAGCCACCACACCCAGCTTTTTTTTTTTTTAAATGAGATGGGGTCTGGCTGTGTCTCCCATGGTGGAATGCATGACACCATCAGAGCTCACTGCAGTCTCAAAACTCCTGGGCTCATGCGGTCCTCAGCTTCCTAAGTAGCTGGGACTACAGGTGTATGCCGCCACATGCAGCTTCAGTGTGGCTTTTGCATGTGTGTACCTCTGTTCAGTCACTCCTCCCCTCTGTCACCCTAAATCTTGCTTCCTTCAAAAATAGGATCAAAGTTGTTTCGTGGGTACAGAATTTCAGTTTTGCAAGATGAAGAGTTCTGGAGATGGATGGCAGTGATGGTTACACGACAATGTGTTTGCACTTAACACTGCCGAATTGTATACTTCAAAATGGCTAAGGCCGAGTGCAGTGGCACATGTCTGTAATCACACCACTTTGGGAGGCCGAGGCAGGAGGACTGCTTGAGCCCGGGAGTTTGAGACCAGCCTGAACATGGAGTGACCTTGTCTCTATGAAAAATATTAGCCAGGTGTGGTGGCACACACCTGTAGTCCCAGCTACTCCAGAAGCTAATGTAGGGGATCTCAAGTCCAAGTCAAGGCTACAGTGAGTCGTGTTCATGGACTGCATTCCAGCCTGGGTGACACAGCAAGGCCCTATCTCAAAATAAGCAGGGAGACTCTATCTCTAAATTAGCAGTTGATGGTAAATTTTATGAGTACTTTACAACTTAAAAGAAATTAGGGCCGGGCGTGGTTGCTCACGCCTGTAATCCAAGCACTTTGAAGGCCAAGGGAGGCGATCAACTGAGGTTGGGAGTTCAAGACCAGCCTGACCAACATGGTGAAACCCTGTCTTTATAAAAAATTAAAGTTAAAATTAAAATTAAAAAAAAAATTAGAAGCGGATTTCACTTTTTAAAGATAGATAGACTCAAGTCATCCTCTTAAGGCTTCCGTGTTCTCTGAACTCCTAGAGCTCTTATTATCTTTAAAGCTCACATGGATTGTAACATTCACAATCATATATATGTGTATATATATATACATATATATGTATATATATGTGTGTGTGTGTGTGTGTATATATATATATTTTTTTTTTTTTTTTTTTTTTTGAGATGGAGTCTCTGTTGCCCAGGCCGGAGTGCACTGGTGCAACCTCAGCTCACTGCAACCTCTGCCTCCCGGGCTTAAGTGATTCTCCTGCCTCAGCCTCCCAAGTAGCTGGGACTATAGGCACGCACCACCATGCCCAGCTAAGTTTTACAATTTTAGGAGACGGGGGTCTCACCACATTGGCCAGGCTGATCTTGAACTCCTGGCCTCAAGTAAACCACCCGCCTCAGCCTCCCAAAATGCTGGGATTAGAGTGACCCACCATGCCTGGCCATAACCTTTCATATCTTTTTTTTTTTGAGACAGTCTCACTCTGTCATCAGGAGTCAGGCTGGAGTGCAGTGGCGCAATCTTGGCTCACTGCAACCTCCACCTCTTGGGTTCAAGCAATTTTCCTGCCTCAGCCTCCCGAGTAGCTGGAACTACAGGCACACGCCACCATGCCCAGCTAATTTTTGTATTTTTAGTAGAGACGGGGTTTCACCATGTTGGTCAGGATGGTCTCGATCTCTTAACCTCGTGATCTGCCCACCTCGGCTTCCCAAAGTGCTGGGATTACAGGCGTGAGCCACTGTGCCCGGCCAACCTTCCATTTTTAATAATTGTTTGTCTTACGTCTTCTTTCCAATTTGGCTACAATTTTTTTTTTTTTTTTGAGATAGTCTCATTCTGTCACCCAGACTGGAGTGCAGTAACACAAACACAGTTCACTGCAACCTCAACCTCCTGGGCTCAATCAACCCTCCAGAATAGTTGGGACTACAGGCTTAAGCCAAGATGCCTGGTTGCAAAAATCTTGATAGCGCTGAGTACGTATCTGCTATTAATCGACTGGTCTCAGAAGCAAATCACAGTACAAAAGAAATGATAAACCACAGTAACCGCTTTAATGTTAAAAATATTTTTTTTTTTTTCTAAAAGATCACACAAAAGTTGGGAAGAGAAGGATGTCAACTAGACTACATCAAAATTTGGGCAGAGGGAGGACAAAGAGCTGCCTAAAGAAACTGGTAGCTGGAGCAAACTGCAGAGATCAAGATGGCCCTGGTGAACGGAACCAGCATTCCAGGTCAGCCACATTCAGGAGCACCACCGAGGCGCGGCAGGGAAAGCAAAGTTGCTGGCCCCAATCATTCCTCCTTTTCAGGACAGGAGAGGCAGAAGCTCACTCTTTAGACATGTTCTTGATGGTCTTGTTCTCCTTCATGGCCTTCTCCCAATCGCTGCCATTGAATTCCTCTGTGACCATACTCTGCACAGTGCCCTCATCCAGGCAGTGGGGGGCAATTCCTAGGAGAAAGTGGCACAGACAAAGGGGGATCCCCAGTATGAGTGCGACCAGATGCAGTACTAGCATCTGGTATGAGCCCCACCTGCATGCATCATCATGCTACACATTAGGGCTTCCAAAGGATATGCCACAGCTTATGGCTTCAGCGATGAGACCCACAGGCTGCCGGCTGGCTCGGAAAGCACTGCCTCCAGCCTGCAGCTTCAGTCCTCTAGCTCACTTTCCTCAACTGCCAGATGGGAATCACACTCTTTGAACCAGGGATGGACAATGCTAGACATCATTCAATACCAAGTTGAGAGTGCAACGTGCAGAAAAGAGCAGCCCAAGCAATCTCTGACTGGCAGCCTAAAGAATTCATAGGCCTTTCTTGTGTTTAGATAGATAACTTTCTTTTTTTGAGATGGCGTTTCTTTGCTCTTATCGCCCAGGCTGGAGTGCAATGGCATGATCTTGGCTCACCGCCTCCCAGATTCAAGCAGTTCTCCTGCCTCAGACTCCCAAGTTGGTGGGATTACAGCCATGTACCACCATGCCTGGCTGACTTTGTATTTTTAGTAGATGTTTATTATTATTTGTTAAAAAGAACAGAGACGGGGTCTCGCTATGTTTCCCAGGCTGGTCTCAAACTCCTGAGCTCAATCTTCCCACCGTGGCCTCCCAAAGTGCTGGGATACAGGTGTGAGCCACTGTGACCAGCCAGTCCTGCTTGTTTTTTTGAACAACCAAAAAGCTTTTAAATGGCATTATCAATGATCCCCGATCTTGCCTCCTTCACTCCCTTAACCCCTGTCATTATTAAAGCTGCCTTCCCTGGCCCCACAAGCCTGCCCACCCCTCTACTCCCTACCCTCAGCACCATCCCCAGCAACACCACCTCTGGCAGCACTAGTGAATGAGAATCACAACCTGGATGGCATCCGAGTCCAACTTCACCACATTAAGATATGGAATTCAGACGGGCTTCACCAGAGCCCGACTCACACTCCATCATGTGGCAAGTGTTCAGCTGAGGAGCCCTGTTCCTCTAAGATACGCATGTGACAGGGTCTAGTCAGTGTCCCACCTGTCCAACCAAGACTTTAAGTGAGAGCACCATGGCCTGTCTCTCTGTGTCCCCCTGAGCTTGCAGTCCATCCCCTTTACTCACCGAAGCCTCCGGGGTTGGAGCGTGGAGTATAGAAGCTCTGAACGCCACATCTCTTACAGAAGGTGTGCTGGGCTTTGTGTGTATTGAACGTGTAAGTTGTTATGTGCTCAGCTCCCTACGTGAAAACAGACAAACAGGTGTTCTCTTTTTACAAAGAGATTTATTTATTTATTTATTTATTTATTTTGAGATGGAGTCTCTCACTGTCACCCAGGCTGGAGTGCAGTGGCACAATCTCAGCTCACTGCAACCTCCACCTCCCAAGTTCAAGTGATTCTCTTGCCTCAGCCTCCTGAGTAGCTGGGATTACAGGCGCCCACCAGCACAACCTGCTAATTTTTGTATTTTTAGTAGAGACGGGATTTCACCATGTTGGCCAGGCTGGTTTTGAACTCCTGACCTCATGATTTGCCTGCATCAGCCTCCCAAAGTGCTGGGATTATAGGTGTGAACCACCGCGTCCAGCCACGAAGAGATTTCCCAACACGTTGAGAGGCTGAGGCGGGCAGATCACTTGAGCCCAGGAGTTCAAGACCAACCTGGGCAACCCTATTTCTACAAAAAATACAAAAATTAACCAGGTGCACTGGCACACATCTGTAGTCCCAGCTACTCAGGAGGCTGAGGTAGGAGGATCAGTTGAGCCTGGAGAGGTGGAGGCTGCAGTGAGCTGAGATCGTACCATTTAAAAAAAATCTTTAAAAAACTTAACGGGGGGAGGAGCCCTTTTGTAGGGCTCTTTGTATTATGAGGCCATTTCCTATCTCCTGTAAAAGACTGGGACCTTCTTGAAGACAGAGACCCATCTACACTATCCAGAGACATGTCAGTCTGGATCATGACAGCTCACAACTTCCCTTAGGTCAACTGCACACAGAATTCAGCCTTGAGTCTTCCCTGATCCATCACATCAGGGAGGGAAAATGCTTGCTTCCCGGGGCCTACATGGAGAGACAGTTCACCCAAGGGACTGGCTCTCCATGTCCCCAAACAGCACGGCTCAAGGTCTTAAGAAAACTGTTGGCTGTTCTTAATTTATCCACAAAGGACAAACCAGGAAAAAAGTATTTGCCAGACATCATAGACAGGCTAATTTCCTTAATGGATAATACAAATAGGAGACTGGACAAAGGACATGAACAGACAGTTCAGATAAAAAGAAAAATAAATCAGTTTTTTAGCCTATGAAATGCTCACCCATATGAACTGCAATGAGATGTATTTCACTATCAGGTGGGCAAAATCAAAGCTGTTAACACGGTATTGACAAGTATGTAGAGAAATGTGTTCACATGTATCAGTCACAGGAATAGGAATTGGCAAAATTTAGCAAGATCTACCAAAATTTTAAAGTGCAGTGTACCTATCCTTTAGCATACAATTCCATTTCCTGAAATTTATCTTACAGATATATTCCAAATGTCTCAATGAGATAGGTATATAGATACTACAGCACTGTTTATAAAGGCTAAAGATTGGAAAAATTGAAAATGTCCATCAATAGAGGACAGGTTAGGCATTATGAACATTCGTAAAATGGAATATTCTCCAACTTTTGAGAAGAATGAGATAGCTCTACAAATACTAACATGGAACAACTGCCAAGGTTACAAAGTTAAACAAGGTATAGGCCAGGCACAGTGGCTCATGCGTGTAATCCCACCACTTTGGGAGGCCGAGGTGGGCAGATCACTCGAGGTCAGGAGTTTGAGACCAGCTTGGCTAACATGGTGAAACCTCATCTCTACTAAAAATATAAAAACTAGCCAGGTGTGGTGACGGGCACCTGTAGTCCCAGCTACTAGGGAGGCTGAGGCAGGAGAATCGCTTGAGCCTGGGTAGCAGAGGTTGCAGTGAGCTGAGATCACACCACTGCACTCCAGCCTGGGTGACAAAGTGAGCAACTCTATCTCAAACAAAAAGTTAAGCAAGGTGTAAAACAACGTATATAGTGTATACTACCATTTATTTTATTTTATTGTTTTTTACTTTTTTTTTTTTTTTTAATAGACAGGGTTTCACCATGTTGGCCAGGATGGTCTCAATCTCTTGACCTCGTGATCCGCCCACCTTGGCCTCCCAAAGTGCTAAGATTACAGGCATGAGCCACTGCACCTGGCTCTCTTTTTTTTTTTAAGGCAACATACTGTTATGTGTGTTTTTTTTTTTTCTTTTTTTTGAGACAAGGTCTCACTCTGTTACTGGAGTGCGATAGTATCATCACACCTTACTGCACCCTTGTCCTCCCAGGTTCAAGTGATCTCCCATCTCAGCCCCGCCCCCCCGCCCCCACCACCAGTAGCTGGGAATACAGGCATGCAACACCACAGCTAGCTGATTTTTAAATTTTTGTAGACATGGTGTCTCACTATGTGGCCCAGGCTGGTGCTGAACTCCTGGGCTCAAGCGATCTGCCTGCCTTGGCCTTCCAAAGTGCTGGGACTACAGGCATGGGCCACCATGCCTGGCCTGTACGTGCTTTTATATGCATATGTATCTTTGAAGAGTGATAGAAGAAACAGTGGCTTACCTTTAGGGAGAGAAATCAGACAGCTGAAGGGGAGGGGGTGGAGGTTTATTATTATTGTTAAACTTCTTTACACTTTCCCAGCCACTAGCATACCATCCAGAATTGTGCTTCCTATAGAAATAGCTCCCTGAGGAGCCTTGCTCATGCCACAGCCACTGCAGTACAGAGGAACAGCAAAGGACTGCCAAGTGGTCCCAAGCCATCTAGCAATATCTGGATGGAATTAAAACCCTGCCCAACCTCATATTACCCATAATGTGCTAAAAGTCTTTTTAAAAAATCTGTAATCTTTAACTCAGAGATTTTCTTTCTTTTTTTTTTTTTGAGAGGGAGTCTTGCTCTGTTGCCCAAGCTGGAGTGCAGTGGCACGATCTTGGCTCACTACAACCCCCGCCTCCCAGGTTCAAGCTGTTCTCCTGCCTCAGCCTCCTGAGTAGCTGGGATTACAGGCAAGAACCACCACACGCAGCTAATTTTTGTATTATTAGTTGAGACGGGGTTTCACCATATTGGCCAGGCTGATCTTGAATCCTGAACTCCTGACCTTATGATCCACCAGCCTCGGCCTCCCAAAGTGCTGGGATTACAGGTGTAAGTCACCATGCCCAGTCCTTTTTTTTTCACTGCTCCTTGTGGAGCAGGGTATAGGAATTGTGCCTAGAGTTGCCAGAGAACTTATTTCTAAGAGAATTGATCCTAAGGAAGAAATTTCTAAATTGTCAAAAATCTATACCAAGGAGGTTCACCACAATGTTGTTTATAATCAGAAAAAAACTGGACTCACCCGAGAAGTGCAATGATGCAGACAGTGATGGGATAAGTAAACCAGGAAATCGGCTGTGGGGAAGAGGAAGACTGGGGCATGGGGACAGTGGGGAAAGACTTTTCACTGTGTATATACACATTGTCTTCTACCTTTCGAATTTTGTATCAAGTACAAAAAATTCCCCAAAATAATAAAATTCAAGTTAAAAATAAGTATATAAGCTAGGCGCAGTGGTTCATGCCTGTAATGCCAGCACTTTGGGAGGCCAAGGCGGGCGGATCACCTGAGGTCAGGAGTTTGAGACCAGCCTGACCAACATGGAGAAACTCTATCTCTACTAAAAATTCAAAAATTAGCCAGGCATGGTGGCACATGCCTGTAATCCCAGCTACTTCGGAGACTGAAGCAGAAGAATCGCTTGAACCTGGGAGGCGGAGGTTGCGGTGAGTTGAGATCACGCCATTGCACTCCAGCCTGGACAATAGAGCGAAACTCCATCTCAAAAAAAAAAAAGTCTGTAAGCTTTTCCTTGGGAAATGAGATAAGGAGGTTATCAACAGAAAGAATGGTAAAATCCTACTTAACAAACATAAGACAATAGGTTTAGATGTATTTATCCGAGTAGAAAATAATATACAAGGAAAGACACCAAAATATTAACAGTGGTTACCTTTGGTTGATAGGATTTGGGTGATTTGTTTCCACAATATCAAATAGGCCTCCAAAAAATAAAGGTGAAAAATAACACAACCTTTTATTTTTTTTTGAGATGGAGTTTTGTTCTCGTCACCCAGGCTGAAGTGCAATGGTGCGATCTCGGCTCACTGCAACCTCCGCCTCCCGGGTTCAAGCGACTCTCCTGCCTTGGCCTCCCAAATAGCTGGGATTACAGGCATGTGCCACCACGCCCGGCTAATTTCTATATTTTTAAGTAGAGACAGGGTTTCACTGTGTTGGCCAGGATGGTCTCAATCTCTTGACCTCATGATCCATCTGCCTTAGCCTCCCAAAGTGCTGGGATTACAGGCATTAGCTACTGTGCCTAGCCCACAACCTTTTAAAAGTCAACCCGAAAGGGTCTGTAGCATGTAAGGGGAGCATACTGGGGCTTCTCACGGGCTTTGGTTTGTTTCTCACATCCCGTGGCAAATGTCGTAAATCTCACCAATCGGTTCTGCACTCCTTGACTCTGCTCTTAAGCACTGACCTTCAGGAGCTTGAAGCGAGAAGCTGGAACAATGAAGTGTCTATTCTGCTTCTTCTTGCAAATGCTGCAGCTATAGAAAGACAGAGCAAATTCCAGATTGTAAGCAGCCACCTGTGTCCTCTTTGCCTGAGCAGCCCAGCCTGATATGTTTTCAGAGCCAGCTGCGAAGCCCCTTTTAGCTCCCTCCAGGGCCGAGGAGCTGCCCCTGGTTTGCAGGTATAGTAGAGCACAGCGGGATCCAAGTCAGCAGCTGAGGACCTGCAATGCTCAGAATACAGGATCAACAGACACGTCTGTGCTGCCCACCTCCCAGTTCTTTACAGTGAAGAGAAGCACTGGACTTCAGAGATACTTAGAAAACAAATTTCAGACACTGCTACAACCTGATGTCTCTGAGACATCCACACCAAAAATGGACAAGGAAGTTTAGGTTTCCCTCTTTCTTCATGACCACGTCACAGAAAGTCCAGCTCCAAGTAAAACATGTCCCCAGAATTACCATCTCTGGAATTAAACTGAAATTCCCTCTTTTCAGGTCATCTTTGAAAAAGTTCTAATTTAGTATAGAATCCTCTCACAAGTTATTCCACAGTGCTTTTTTTCCAATCTGGATTCTATTGTTAGTAGCCTGCTCAGTTCTCCATTTGAGTAATTCCATCGTATGTGCTTATTATTCATATATAATTCCAGTACCTAGGGGCAAAAAGGACTGGATGCTGTTAAATAATTAGCTGCATGCCAACTCAGGGTCCCAAAACCAGAGCCTGTCGTCCCTGCTCCATCATAAGGCCAGGGAAGATGGTACAAATCAGGCCCTCCACAGCCGGCAGCACCATCTGCCCCAACAGAAGAGCAGAGCGAGAGAGCAGAGCCTACGGAGCATCCAGATGTACACATCCTTCACTAAAGTACCCTCCAACCCTCCCCAACTCTGGACTCCTGCGAAGATTCTGCCCAAGGCCTTCTACTCAGTACCCAGCCAGGCACTTCTGCAGCTAACCACCCCCAGCTCCTCAGCAGTGTCAGTATGAGGGTAATGCTGCCAGCCACAAGCCCTGAGGACCCTGCTCTGTGTCACCTGGGCTGTGCTGTTGAAGCTCTGTGATGAGCCATACAAAAGGAGAAAGAATAGAACAATGAACCATTCTGTCCCCATTATCTGACTTCAGCAGTTACCAGCCCATGGCCAATGTTTCTCTGTACCTCAACTCCCAGATTATTTTGAAGTATTGCATTTTAATTCTGAAGTTGTTTTAAGCCAAGTTAAGAAAAAAAAAAACTCACTTGCAGTCAAATATATGCAAGTCTGCTGAGGCCCAAACTTCAAAGCGAACTGCTCCACAGTGGCAGCCTCCCGTGTGCTTCACCAGGCCCTGGTATTCACTAAATGAAACAAAAATCAGAAAGATAAGAATTTCTGAATAGCTACCTCCCGCTCTTTGTTGTTGAAAGAAAGACGTAAGATTGGACAAAAGTCTTTTCTATGTGACAACCAAATGGAGTTCTGCCTTTAAGGAGGCACTGTCAATTTTCTAAGCAAAGAATGGTTTCAGCATGTTCTTTGTCCATGAGCTCTCTTTTCTCCAATTTCTTAAATTGTATTAAGTTGCAAAATAAAACATTCCAAATATTTCGAAAATGTGAGGGATCTTAATCCCACCACCAAACGTTTTTATTTATATGTCAAATACTAAAAATTTGTATGAGCTAGGCATGAAGGAGAGACAGTAAACAAGATACAGCAGACACGACTGCTGCTCTGACCGACCTTAACAAATTACTCAAATAATATTTAATTATGATTGTGATAAAAAAGGTACAGGATGCTATGAAAAATATGACTGGGTCTCCATCAAGTCCAGAGGTTCAGAAGAGCCTTTTGAGAAAGTTAATAAAGCCTCTTATATTTTTGCTCTATTCATTTCCAGTATCTTCAAACACATGTGTAATATATAGCTATAATACACATTACATACATTTTTTTTTTTTTGAGATGGGGTTTCGCTTTTGTTGCCCAGGCGGGAGTGCAGCGATGCAATCTCGGCTCAAGCCAACCTCTGCTTCCCGGGTTCAAGCAATTCTCCTGCCTCAGCTTTCTGAGTAGTTTGGGATTACAGGCATGCGCCACCATGCCTGGCTAATCTTGTATTTTTAGTAGAGACGGGGTCTCAAACTCCAGACCTCAGGTGATCCACCCACCTCAGCCTCCCAAAGTGCTGGGATTACAGGCGTGAGCCACCATGCCTGGCCTACATACAATTGTAATCCTTTTAAAACTTATATATAAGCCAAACTCAGAAATGAACGTTAAGATCTGATGTCATAAAATCGCTTTCCAAAAGGACTGAACACTCTTATCCCATGAGTGTAAATGAGAAAACATTTCACTGTACAGTCTCAGGCAATAATTATAGGAAAAATAGCTCACTGCAGTTTTAATTTGCACGATTAAGACTGATCATTTTTTCATGTTTCTTTACGAGTTTATGTATTTTAATTTTTTCTGCATACATAATGCTTATTGTAAAAAATTCAAACATGACCATATTTGAGAGTGCTCAAAGTGAAAGCCTCCTGTAATCTTCACACCCAGAGGGATCTACAGTTAATTATTTGCTACATATTCTCCCAAAATATTTTTCCATACAATATTTTCAAAAAATGGTACAGTTATATATACTTTTTGAATATAATTTAGTGGACTTACTAAGTACAAAGTCATGGCAATTTAGTGGGAGAAAAACATCTTTTTTTAATGTCAATATTTTAAATCTTTTTCATGACCGTTTATCAGTTTGTCTTAAAAATTTACCTCAAATTTGAGTTTTACATTCCTCTTTTCTTTTTTTATATGCCTTGAAGACACCATGAGTTTTACATTCCGAAGGAACTTCATATTCCTTCTGCCCAGAGGCAGCCGTCACCCCATAAGTGCTCAAAAAATATTTGTTGGATGAACGTTTTTTAAAAATTCAGTGTGCAGTCCAAGAAGAAAAACCAAAAAGTGAAACACACAGAAAACCAAATATGTGTCTTCTGTCTGGGAAGACCCATCCTAACTAAGAGAATTTCTTCTGCAAGAAGCTCAAAGGAACACGTTCAAGAAAAGAAGTAATTCTCAGGTTGTGCAATTGCTAGGTAATTCTTGAGCTTTTCTCCCCTGGTGTTTTAATTGTTATTTTTAATCCGTAAAATTAACAATGAAATATATTATCAGGGCGTTAAAATATCTCTCTGTAGCACAACTGTTCCCAGAGGCAAGAATCCAGATCATGTTTGGAGAAAAGAAGGCAGTCCTTTAACAGCTCTTTCCTAAATCACGGACACTCGGAGATGCTCCTTGAGCCATCTAAGAAACCGTGGAGCGGCCAGGAGGGCGAGCGGCCGGCAGCAAGAGTTGGCGGAGAACATAAAAGCCTTCCCAGTAGGGATCCCCGCCGCCGCGCGAGGCCAGAGCATCTCTTTGCGCGCGCTTCTCTCCCGGATCAATAACCCCGCCCTCTGCTCCCTCCCTGGCGGTGCCTGGAACAATAACGGGATTTCGCTTCCCAGTTAGTTCAAAACTACTCAGGCTTTCCTCAACGCTTCTACCTTTCCCTTCCACCCACCCTCAAAAACACGTGTGCAAACATAAAAGAACGGGATTCGGGGAAAAGAAAGCCGTGGGATGTCTTCTTTTCACTGGAAAATGCCCCCACACCCTTCGCGCACCAGGACAAGAGACAACGTCTCCGAGCACGATGCATGTGGCCAGGAAAGACCCTTTGTGTCCCAAGACGGCCGCGCGCGCCTTCCGGACAAAGCCCCCTTTCCATTCTCAGGCCACACAGTCCTAGAAGCGCAGCCTTGCCGCCCTTAGAATTTAGGGAACAACCCCAGTGCTAACGGAGAAGCCGTGTCGGCTCCGTTATGTGGAAGACGCAGAGCTGAAAGGGGCCCGAGGCCTGCGCGCAGGCAGCGATAGCGGGCTGCGAGCCCGACTACCGCCGCGGGGGGTCCGCGTGGCGGCGGCTCCCGCGCGCCCCGGCCCACTGCACTCACAAGGTGTCCAGCAGGAGCTTGGCGGCGCCCTCGGAGGTAAGCTTCTGCCGTTTCTGGAACGTTTCCCAGCGCTCCCGCTGCTCGCCCAGGTCCAGGGTGGACGCCGAGGACGTCGGGGTCGCGGGAGTCGGCGGCGGCGGCGGTGGCGGGAGCAACGCCAGCTCCGGCGGCGGCGGCGGCTCCCCCTGGCCCTCCTCTTGGGCCCGCGGCGACGAGCGCCGCAGCCGCCGCTTCTCCGACAGCGGCTTCGTCTCCGCCTGGCTCTTGCTCTCGGCCTGGCTCGTAGAGCGCAGTGCCCGGGTGGCGCTAGGGGTCGAGGCAGCGGCCGCGGGGGCCGCGGGGGCCGCGGAAGCCCCGGACCGCTTCTGCGTACGCACCTTGGCGGCTGCGGCGCTTCTCGACCGCCGCATGGCTCCCGCAGCCTGGCGCGCAGGCCTCACAGCGCCGCGCGCCCCCGCCGTCCCGCGCGCGCCCCCGCCGCCCGCCAGTCTTCGGGACCAGGGGGCACTGCGCCCCGCTGCCCCGCTCCGCCCGCCGTGCCAGGCAACCCGGCGCCTGCCTTCAGGAGGGAAACCCGGCCCCCCGGCCGCTGGGGCACACCTGCGAGTTCAGTCCCGCAGGGCCAGAAGGGCTAAGCCGGGTCTACGCTCGCGATACCCAGAATCCACTCGCACCTGCGAAGGCGCCTCTGCCCTGTGTGAATCCAGCGGGCTCTTCGTACCTTTCCGACCTGGAGGGGCCTGGATCGGGTCTTAATTCGCAGGCGCATCTGAGCGGGCAGACTGGATAACTTCGTCTCCAAAAACGAACTAATTTGTGTAAACGGCCTGCCACCTGCTACGTCCTGGGTAACAGCGGCCGAAACCATAGTTCTTCAACTTCGTCCTTTCTGTCACATATAGAACAGTGTCATGAGGACACCGAGGCAACAGATTTGGGGTTTCATTTTAATTAAATGAAAGACCCGCGCGTCGAATTTCATTAGTATGATTTTGCTGAACGCCGCACCAAAGTTTAAAGACAAAAGGCACGAGAATCATTGATGGAACCCAGATAGTCCCCAAACCTATTAACTGAAGGCGCGTTTTCTTTGACTCATTTTTCTTTTTCTACGTCTTTAATTTCTTCTTTCTTTATTATTATTATTTTTTGGAAACAGAGTTTCTCTCTTGTTTCCCAGGCTGAAATGCAATAGCGGGATCTCAGCTCACTGCAACCTCTGCCTCCCGAGTTCAAGCGATTCTCCTACCTCAGCCTCCGGAGTAGCTGGGATTACAGGCAGGCGCCACCACGCCCAGCTTTTTTTTTTTTTTTTTTTTTTGAAAGCGGAGACGAGGTTTCTCTCTTTCTCTCTTGTTGCCCAGGCTGGAGTACAACGGCGCGATCTTGGCTCATCGAAACCTCCGCCTCCTGGGTTCAAGCGATTCTCCTGCCTCAGCCTTCCGAGTAGCTGGGATTACAGGCAGGCGCCACCACGCCTGGCTAATTTTGTATTTTTAGTAAAGATGGGATTCCAACATATTGGTCAGGCTGGTCTCGAACTCTTGACCTCAGGTGATCTGCCCAACTCAGCCTTCCAAAGTGCTGGGATTACAGGCATGAGCTACCACGCACAGCCTATCTTTCTTCTTTATTCTGATTTTCTTCATGGTATTGTTAGTTTATAGTTTATTGAATTAAAGGCGTAGTTTAACTATTTTGTCTTTTTTTTTTCTTCAGACAGGATCTGGCAGACTGGAGTTCAGTGGCGTGATCTCAGCTCACTGCAGCCACAAACTCCTGGCCTCAAGCAGTCCTCCCACCTGGGGCTCAGGAGTAGCTGGGAAAACAGTCGGAGGGTCCCACCACACTGGCTAACTGTTGCTGTTGTCTTGTAGAGACTGAATTTCCGTATGTTGCCCAGGCTGGTCTCTTAACTCCTGGCCTCAAGCGTTGGGATTACAGGTGTGAGTCACCGCGCCCCACCTTGCTATTTTTTTTGTTGCTATTGGAGTTATGGTTTACACACAGCAACGTGCAAATATCTTTAATGTACACCTTGTTTTTGTTTTTGAGACAAGGTCTCCCCCTGTCGCCCAGGCTGGACTGCAGTAACATGATCCCACGCACTGCAACCTCCACCTCCCTGTCTCAACCAATTCTCCCACCTCAGCCTCTTGAGTAGCTAGGACCACAGGTGCCCACCAACACACACCACACAAACCACCAGCATTCCAGCAGGGTTAGGGGATTGCAACAATATCATAGCAGCCTATTCAAGTAGGCAAAACTGGAAACACTCTAAATGTTCTTCAACCATAGATTAAATAAAGTGGTGGTTAAATAAAGGGCCGGGCGTGGTGGTTTACACCTGTAATCCCAGCACTTTGGGAGGCCGAGGCAGGCGGATCACTTGAGGTCAAGAGATTGAGACCAGCCTGGCCAACATGTTGAAACTCCGTCTCTACTAAAGATAAAAAATTAGCCGGGCGTGGTGGCGGTTGCCTATAATCCCAGCTTCTCCGGAGGCTGAGGCAGGAGAATCACGTGAACCCAGGAGGCGGAGGTTTCAGTGCGCTGAGATTGTGCTACTGCACTCCAGCCTGGGCGACAGAGTGAGACTTTGTCTCAAAAAAAAAAAAAAAAAAAGGCATAATCATATAATGGAATACTACACCATAATGAAAATGAGTGGACCACAGATATGTACAACAATATGGATTAATCTCACAGACATATTGAATAAAGTAAGTCATACACAAGAGTATATGTTGTGTAAATACACTTAAATGAAGTTCTAAATCAACGAAAACTATTTCATGGTGATGATATAAGAGGAGTGGCAGCTGGATGCAGTGGCTCATGCCTGTAATCTCAGTACTTGGGGAGGCCAAGGCAGGCAGATCACTTGAGCCCAGGAGTTCGAGACCAGCCTGGGCAACATAGTCAGGCCCCATCTCTATGAAAAATACAAAAATTAGGTGGATGTCATGGCACGCACCTGTAGTCTCAGCTACTCTGGAGGCTGAGGTAGGAAGGAGGATTGCTTGAGCCCAAGAGGTGGAAGCTGCAGTGAGCCACAATTGCACCACCATACTCTACCCTGGGTGGCAAAGTGAGACCCTGTCACAACAAAACAAAACAAAAAAGTCCTGGGTATAGGGAGTGGTTATCTTTTTTTCTTTGAGAGGGAGTCCCACTCTCTCGCCCAGGCTGGAGTGCAATGGCATAATCTCGGCTCACCGCAACCTCCGTCTCCTGGGTTCAAGCAATTCTCCTGCCTCAGCCTCCTGAGTAGCTGGGATTACAGGCACGCGCCACCATGCCCAGCTAGATTTTTGTATTTTTAGTAGAGACGGGGTTTCACCATGTTGACCAGGATGGTCTCGATCTCTTGACCTCGTGATCCACCCGCCTTAGCCTCCCAAAGTGCTGGGATTACAGGCGTGAGCCACCGCGCCCGGCCTGAGCCCTTTTTTTTTCTTCCAGGCAGAGTCTCACTCTTGCAGTGGCGTGATCTCTGCTCACTGCAACCTCCGCTTGCTTGGTTCAAGCGATTCTCGTGCCTCAGCCTCTCAAGTAGCTAGGACCACAGGCATGTGTCATCACGCCCAGCTAATTTTTGTATTTTTTGTAGAGATAGGATTTCACCATGTTGGCCAGGCTGGTCTCGAACTCCTAGGCTCAAGCAATCTGCCCACCTCAGCCTCCCAAAGTGCTGGGATTACAGGTGTGAGCCACCATGCTGGCTGGAAATGAGAATTCTAATGCTACTTTTGCTTTCCTTTTGTAAAACAGCCTCTTCCTGCCATGTGAGAACTTATACATGTCTCTGTTTTTCCATGGAATTTAAGACTTTTGCCAGGATGCGTGTATAGATGTATATATTTTTATTACTCCTGTCTAGGTGGCCTGATGAAGAAGAAAAAATAAATCAAATTACATTTATATATTATAAATGAAAAAGAAAATATAACCAGTGAAGCAGAATAAACTCAAAACACTTATCACAGGAGCTTATATGCTTTTTAGGGTCCTTTGGAAAATATTTTCATCATCTCTATTATACCCTCTTAGTAGCATATGTGAGTTTGGGTAGGTTTTGATAAGACTTGCTAAATCATAACATCTATTTTTATTTTTATTTTTTTCTGAAACAGGGTCTAACTCTCTTGCCCAGGCTGGAGTGCAGTGGTGCAATCATAGCTTACTGCAGCCTTGAACTCCTGGGCTCAATGCATCCTCCCACTTCAGCCTCCCGAAGTGCCAGAAGCCACCACTCCTGGCTTATAACTTTTATTTAATATATGCTGTTTTCTGAACTAAAATATCATATGTAGACAATGAGAAATCCATTCTGTATCCAATCTAACATGAGCAAATTTCCCTATTAGAAATGACATTAAATTATTCCTGAATTTAATTCTCCAGGTGTGGTGGCGGGCACCTGTAATCCCAGCTACTCAGGAGGCTGAGGCAAGAAAATTGTTTGAACCCAGGAGGTGGAATGAGCCACCAATCACTGCGCAATCTTGCAGTGAGCCAAGATTGCGCCATTGCACTCCAGCCTGTACAACAAGAGGGAAACTTCATCTTAAGTAAATAAATAAATGATTCCTGAATTCAAATTCATAAAGACTGAAAGTAGAATAGGGATTGCCAGGGGCTGAGGGAGTGGGGAGTTATTGTTAATAGGTTTCTGTTTGGGGTGATGAAAAAGTTCTGGCAATAGTGGTGATAGGTGCACATTGTAAACATATTTAATGCCACTGAATTGTACACTTATGGTTTAAATTTTATGTTATACAGTATATATTTTACCACACAAAAAAAGAATTCTTCTTGGACTTTAAAGCACAAGCAAAATGAATAAAGAAAAGAATGCCTGCCGGGCACGGTGGCTCACGCCTGTAATCCCAGCACTTTGGGAGGCCGAAGTGGGTGGATCACGAGGTCAAGAGATCAAGACCATCCTGATCAACATGGTGAAACCCCGTCTCTACTAAAAATACAAAAAATTAGCTGGGCATGGTGGCGCGTGCCTGTAATCCCAGCTACTCAGGAGGCTGAGGCAGAAGAATTGCCTGAACCCAGGAGGCGGAGGTTGTGGTGAGCCGAGATTGCGCCATTGCACTCCAGCCTGGGTAACAAGAGCGAAACTCCGTCTCAAAAAAAAAAAAAAAAAAAAAAGGTCAGGGAAAGAGAAAACCAACACAGTACCTAATTGGATCCTTTCATATGTATATATTAATGTAATCATACATATAATCATAATCTCCCAGAAAGCCATATGAAATAGCCATTATCAACCAGGCACCATGGTTCATGCCTGTAATCCCAGCACTTTGGGAGGCTAAGGTGGGCGGATCACAAGGTCATGAGTTCGAGACCAGCCTGGCCAATGCGGTGAAACCCCGTCTCTACTAAAAATACAAAAAATTAGCTGGGCATGGTGGTGCGTGCCTGTAATCCCAGCTACTCAGGAGGCTGAGGCAGGAGAATTGCCTGAACCCAGGAGACGGAGGTTGCGGTGAGCCGAGATCACGCCATTGCACTCCAGCCTGGGTAACGAGTGAAACTCCATCTCAAAAAAAAAAAAAAGAAAAGAATGCCTCATCATTTGCACATTGTGGATGTACAATATGGCAGCAGATGCCCAATATCAAAGCCCATTCATGAAAATCAAAAGGGGTCATTTTTGTACCTAGAGTAGTCAAATTATTAGACAAAAAGTAGAATGGTGGTTACTAGGGGCTGGGGGTAGGCAGAGTAGGGAGGTTTTTTGTTTTTGTTTTTGTTTTTGAGACAGAGTCTTGCTCTGTCGCCCAGGCTGGAGTGCAGTGGCGCAATCTTGGCTCACTGCAACCTCTGCCTACCGGGTTCGAGTGATTATCATGCCTCAGCATCCTGAGTAAGTGGGATACAGGCACCTGCCACCACGCCTAGCTAATTTTTTTGTGTTTTTAATAGAGACGGGGTTTCGCCATGTTGGCCAGGCTGGTCTCGGACTTCTGACCTCAAGTGATCCACCCACCTTGGCCTCCCAAAGTGCTGAGATTGCAGGCGTGAGCCACTGTGCCCAGCTGGGAGTTTTTTAATGGGTATGGAGTTATGGAAGAAGAAAAGAATTCTGGAGAGGTATGGTGGTGACGGGTGCCCAACAATGTGAACATGCTTAATGCCACTGAACTGTACACTTAAAAAGAGTTAAAATGGTAACTTCTGTGTTGTTTGCTTCTTT
The DNA here is from genome assembly GCF_030222135.1 of Aotus nancymaae. Taxonomy (NCBI): domain Eukaryota; kingdom Metazoa; phylum Chordata; class Mammalia; order Primates; family Aotidae; genus Aotus; species Aotus nancymaae. The sequence goes on along the minus strand of NW_026988430.1, from coordinate 10,140,544 downwards.
TTCTTTCTTTTTTTTTTTTAGATGGACTCTCGCTCTGTTGCCCAGGCTGGAGTGCAATGGCACAATCTCGGCTCACTGCTGTTTTCAAGCGATTCTCCTGCCTCAATTTCCCAAGTAGCTGAGACTACAGGCATGCACCACCACACTCAGCTAATTTTTGTATTTTTCAGTAGAGGTGGGGTTTCACTATATGTTGGCCAGGCTGGTCTTGAACTCCTGACCTCAGGTGATCTACCAGCCTCAGCCTCCCAAAGTGTTGGGATTATAGGTATGAGACACCGAGACCAGCCTTTTGTGTATTTATGTATTTTTCATAATTAAAAAAAATTTTTTTTGAGATAGGGCCTCACTGGTGCCCAGGCTGGAGTGAGTACAGTGGCAAGATTTCAGCTCACTGCAGCCTCCACCTCCCCAGCTCAAGGGTTCCTCCTGCCTCAGCCCCCGCAAGTAGCTGGGACCACAGAGGCGAGCTACCGTGCCCTGCTAATTTTTTTGTGTGTATTTTTTTTCTAAAGATGGAATTTTGCCATGTTGCCCAGGCATGTCTCGAGTTCCTGTGCTCAATCAATCTACCCTTGGCCTCCCAAAGTGCTAGGATTACAGACATGAGCCCCTACCCCCAGCTGAAAATTAAAAAAAAATTTTTTTTTTAGTCAGAGTTTCGCTCTTGTTGTCCAGGCTGGAGAGCAATGGCACAATCTTGGCTCACTGAAACCTCTACCTCCTGGATTCAAGTGATTCTCCTGTCTCAGCCTCCTGAGAGGCTAAGACTACAGGCACTTGCTACCATGCCAGGTTTATTTGTGTATTTTTAGTAGATATGGGGTTTCACTATGTTGGTCAGGCTGGTCTTGAACTCCTGACTTCAGGTGATCAGCCCACCTTGGCCTCTCAAAGTACTGGGATTACAGGCGTGAGCCACTGCACCCTGCCTTGTCATAGTTCTAATTTGTATATTCCTGATTAATAGTCTGGTTGATCAACTTTTTATGTTTCTTCCATATTTATTTCCTCTTTATGTTCTTTATATATTCTAGATTTGCACTGTCCAATATGGTAGCCATGTGTGGCTATTTAGGCTGGGTGCAGTGGTTCACATCTGTAATCCCTGCACTTTGGGAGGATGAGACAGGTGGATCACCTGAGGTAAGTAGTTCAAGATCAGCCTGGTCAACATGATGAAACCCGTCTCTACTAAAAATACAAAAAAATCAGCTGGGCATGGTGGTGTGTACCTGCAATCCCAGCTACTTGGGAAGCTGAGGCAGGAGAATCGCTTGAATCTGGGAGGCAGAGGTTGCAGTCAGCTGATATCATGCCACTGCACTCCAGCCTGGGCAACAGAGTGAGACTCAGTCTCAAAAACCAACAAACAAATAAATAAATAAATAAAATACAGTTTAAAATTCAGTTCCTCAATCTTTCTTAAAATGCTCAATAGCGGCCGGGCGCGGTGGCTCAAGCCTGTAATCCCAGCACTTTGGGAGGCCGAGGCGGGTGGATCACGAGGTCAAGAGATCGAGACCATCCTGGTCAACATGGTGAAACCCCGTCTCTACTAATACAAAAAAAAAAAAAAATTAGCTGGGCATGGTGGCGCGTGCCTGTAATCCCAGCTACTCAGGAGGCTGAGGCAGGAGAATTGCCTGAACCCAGGAGGCGGAGGTTGCGGTGAGCCGAGATCGCGCCATTGCACTCCAGCCTGGGTAACGAGCAAAACTCCGTCTCAAAAAAAAAAAAAAAAAAAAAAAAAAAAAATGCTCAATAGCTACATGTGGCTAGTGGCTATTGGACAGTACAAATATAGAACACTTCCATCATTGCAGAACGTTCATGGGATTGGACAAATCCTTAATGTTCATGGACTTGAACAAATCCATTCTCACTTCTGATCCCAGTTAATTATATGTGTTATAAGTATCTTCACCAAGTTTACAGCCAGTCGTCAGTTTTTTTTTTTTCTTTCGAGAAAGGTTTTCGCTTTGTCACTCATGCTGAAGTGCAGTGGTCCAATCAGAGCTCACTACAGCCTCAACTTCCCAGCTCAACTGATCCTCCCACCTCCGCCTCTGGAATAGCTGGGACTACAGGTGTGCACCACCATTCCTGCCTAATTTTTTTTTTTTTTTTTTTTTGAGACGGGAGTTTTGCTCTTGTTGCCCAGGCTAGAGAGCAATTACACAATCTCGGCTCACTGTAACCTCCACAACCTGGGTTCAAGAGGTACTCCTGCTTCAGCCTCCTGAGTAGCTGGGATTACAGGCATGTGCCACCACACCCAGCCATTTTCTTTAATTTTAGTAGAGACGGGGTTTCACCATGTTGGCCAGGCTGGTGTCGAACTCCTGACCTCACCTCAGGTGATCTGCCCACCTTGGCCTCCCAAAGTGCTGGGATTACAGGCGTGAGCCAGTGTGCTCGGGCTAATTTTAAATTTTTTTGTAGAAACAGGGTCCCACTATGTTGCCCAAGCTGGTCTCAAACTCCTAGGCCCAAGCAGTCCTCCTGACTCAGCTTCCCCAAGTGTACAGCCAGCATTTTCATTATCTTTAATGGGTATGTTGATAAACAGAAATCCCTAATTTCAATCTGGTTATTTTACCAAGGATTAACCAAATCCCTTTTCTTTGGGCATAAAGATATTTGTTTTTATTTCCTTCTAAACAGTATTTAGGGTTACACTTTCACATTCAAGTTCTGAGTCCATCCAGAATTTAGTATAGGGTCTTACTCTGTCATCTAGGCTGTAGTGCAATGGCATGATCATAGCTCATTGCATCCTCAAACTCCTAGGCTCAAGGGATCCTCCTGTCTCAGCCTCTCAAAGTGCTGGGATTACAGGCTTGAGCCAGCATGCATGGCCTCCCCATTCTTTTTTTTTTTTCTCCAAGTATTTTGAGATTTTCTAGATATCTTTCTGTTATTGATTTCTAGTTTAATTTCATTGTGGTCTGAGAACAGACATTGTATAATTGCTATTCTTTTAACCTTGTTAAGGTGTGTTTTATAGAGTGTGGTCTTTTTTTTAATTGCATTTTAGGTTTTGGGGTACATGTGCAGAACATGCAAGATTGTTGCATAGGTACACACATGGCAGCGTGATTTGCTGCCTTCCTCCCCATCATCTATATCTGGCATTTCTCCCCATGCTATCTCTCCCCAACTCCTCACCCCCCGCCGTCCCTCCCCTATTTCCCCCCAAAGGGAAAGACAGAGTCTTGCTCTGTTGCCCAGGCTGGAGTGCAGTGGTGCAATTTTGGCTCACCACAACCTCCACCTTCTGGGTTCAGCCGACTCTCGAGCCTCAGCCTCCCAAGTAGCTGTGACTACAGGCACAGGCCAACACATCCAGCTAATTTTTATATTTTTAGTAGAGATAGGATTTCACCATGATGGCCAGACTGGTTTCAAACTCCTAACCTCAGGTGATCTGCTTGCCTTGGCCTCCCTAAGTGCTGGGATTACAGGCGTGAGCCACCGCACCTGGCCCCTATTCTTTTTGTATTAGGTTTTTATTACCCATGGCTCATTCTCTGAGTTCTCTATTCTGTTCCATTAGTCCTGAGTCAAGCACATTGTCTTAACTACTGTAACTTATATAACGTTACAAAGGCTTGATATTGTGAAACCCAAAATCTGAGACAGGTCTCAGTCAATTTAGGAAGTTTATTTTGCCAAACTTAAGGATGCAAGCCTGTGACACAGCCTCAGGAGATCCTGACAACATGTGCCCAAGGTGGTCACAAACAGGTTGGTTTTATACATTTTATGGGGGCATGAGACATCGATAAGATGAACATTGGTTCAGTCCAGAAAAGCGGGACAACTCTAAGCAAAAGCCCAGCAACTCCAAGTGGGACTTCCAGGTCATAAGCAAGTTAAGAGACAAATGGTTGCATTCTTTTGAGTTTCTGACTAGCCTTTCCAAAGGAGGCAATCAGATGTGCATTTATCTCACTGAGTGGAGGGATGATTTTGAATAGAATGGGAGGCAGGTTTGCCCTAAGCAGTTCCCAGATTGACTTTTCCCTTTAGCTTAGTGATTTGGAGTCCCCAAAGTTAATTTTCCTTTCACTGTACTTGATTCTTTAGGAGTGTCTGGACTGTTCTTGGTCCTTTGCATTTTCAGATAAATTTAAGATTCGTTTTTGAAGTTCCCCATAATATCTTGCTGCAATATTAGAGAAGCACTAAATCTGTAAATCAATTTACAAAAAAACCCTGATATCTATGTGATAGGTACTGTTCGTAGTCCTGGAGAAGCAATGGTAAACAAGAAAGACAAGGAGGCTTCTCATCACAATTAGGATAAAATCCAAACTCTTTATTACTGCCTATAAATCAATTTGCACAAAACCTCCACTTCTATCCACCCCTAATTCATCTTTCATTTTTCTCTCTCCCTCTGTGCTCCAGCCACACAGTCCTCTGCCATTCCTTGAACTCACCCCATTCTTCTACTGTGCTGGAAACCCCTTCTCCTCTACCCTGATATTTGCATGACAGGTTCCCTCACTTTAAGCAGGTCTTTACTCAGTCACCTTTTCAGAGAGGCCATTATGCTGTCTAAAATAGCTGCAGGCCGGGCGCGGGGGCTCACTCCTGTAATCTCAGCACTTTCTGATGCCAAGGTGGGAGGATCACTTGAGGTCAGGAGTTTCAGACCAGCCTGGACAACATGGGGAAACCCCATCTCTGCTAAAAATACAAAAAATTAGCCAGGTGTGGCAGGGCACAGTGGCTCACACCTGTAATCCCAGCACTGTGGGAGGCTGAGGCAGGCAGATCACCTGAGGTCAGGCATTTGAGACCAGCCTGGCCAACATGACCTCTCCTCTACTAAAACTACAAAAATTGGCTGCGTGCAGTGGCTCACGCCTGTAATCCCAGCATTTTGGGAGGCGGAGGCGGGTGGATCACCTGAGGTCAGGAGTTCAAGACCAGCCTGGCCAAAATGGTGAAATCCTGTCTCAACTAAAAATACAAAAAAAATAGCCAGGTGTGTTGGTGAGCTCCTGTAATCCCAGCTACTCAGGAGGCTGAGGTAGGAGAATCGCTTGAACTCAAGAGGCAGAGGTTGCAGTGAGCTGAGAAGGCGCCATTGCACTCCAGCCTGGGGGACAAGAGTGAAACTCTGTCTCAAAAAAATTAGCGGGCCATGGTGGCACATGCCTGTAATCCCAGCTTCTCGGGAGGCTGAGAGAGGAGAGTTGCTTCAACCTGGGAGGTGGAGGTTGCAGTGAGCCGAGATTGCCACACTGCACTCCAGCTCGGGTGACAGAGACTCTGTCTAAAGTAATAAAATAAAATAACTAAAATAAAATAGCTGCAGCTGGCCGGCAACATGGCTCATGTCTGTAATCCCAGCACTCTGAGAAGCCGAGAGGGGTGGATCACTTGAGGCCAGGGGTTCGAGATGAGCCTGGCCAACTTGATGAAACCCTGGACTCTAATAAAAATACAAAAATTAGCCGGGCGTGATGGTGTAATCCCAGTTACTCAGGTGGCTGAGGCATGGGAATTGCTTGATCCCAGGAAGTGCAGGCTGTAACAAGCTAAGATCACATCACTGCACTCCAGCTTCGGCAACAGAGCAAGACTCTGTCTCAATCAGTCAATAAATAAAATAGCTGCAACTTATCTATCTAACCCTTGCTTTATTTTTCTCCCCTCATCAACAGCTAACATATTAAATACGGACTTGGGTTTTGTATGCCTCTCCTACTAAAAAGGCAGCTCCATGAACCAGGAACTCTCATTTGCCATCATATCCTTGGAACTTTGACCTATGTCTGGAACACAGTAGGCAGTAAGTTTGTTGGATGAATAAAAGAAACAAGATCACATAAATGACTAAGAGGCTGTGAAACCCCATCTCTACTAAAAATACAAAAATTAGCTGGATGTGATGGCGTGCGCCTGTCGTGCCAGCTACTCAGGAGGCTGAGGCAGGAGAATCACTAGAACCTGGGAGATGGAGATTGCAGTGAGCTGAGATCGGGCCACTGCACTCCAGCCTAGCCTAGGCAACAGAGTGAGTAAGACTATGTCCCAAAAAAAAAAAAAAAAAAAAAAAAGACACAGTAATCAAGATAAGGTGGTGCTGGCATAAAGAAGCACATGTAGATAAATGTAACAGAATAGAGTCCAGAAATAGACTTTCCCATTTATGGACAACTGATTTTCACCAAAGGTGCCAAAGAAATTAAATGGGAAAAGGACAGCCTTAAATGAATGGCACTGGAGCAATAATTGAAAACAGATAAATAATAAAAACAAAATAAACTTAGACCTTACCTCACACCATACATAAAAATCAACTCAAGATAGATCATAGACCTAAATGTAAGAAAAATCTATAAAACTTCTGAAAGAAAATATATAGGAAATACTTTGCACCCTGAGTTAGGTAAAGATTCTTAGCTATAACACTATACATGTAGCCCCTAAAAGAAAATATTGATTAATTGGAATAGTTAAAATCAATATGCCCAAACCTTCATATAGAAATGTGGGCTGGGTATGGTGGCTCAGGCCTGTAATCCCAGCACTTTGGGAGGCTGAGGCAAGTGGATCACCTGAGGTCAGGAGTTCAAGACCAGCCTGACCAACATGGCCAAACCCTGTCTCTACTAAAAATACAAAACTTAGCTGGGTGTGGTGGTGAATCCCTGTAATCCCAGCACTTTGGGAGGCTGAGGCAGGCGGCTCACCTGACATCAAGAGCTCTAGACCAGCCTGATCAAAATGGTGAAACCTCGTCTCTTAAAAAAAAAAAAATTACTTAGTGTTGACTAGGTCTGAAAAAATTTTAAAAAGAAAAAGAAATAATAAAAGTAAATCTTTTACTTCCTGAGATACCTTTGTATATGTTCTCCATGCACTTATCTTTATATTGTTTTGTTACATATATTTAATTCAGTCATCTTGAATCTTTTCTGGAACAAGAAACAAGGCCAGGCGTGGTGGCTCACATTTGTAATCCCAACACTTTGGGAGGCCAAGGCGGGTGGATCACTTGCAGTCAGGAGTTCAAGACCAGCCTGGTCAGGAGCTAAAGACCTCACTGGCGGAGGTTGCGGTGAGCCGAGATCTCACCACTGCACTCCAGTCTGGGCTACTGAGTGAGACTCCATCTCAAAATAATAATAACAAACAAACAAACAAATACATAAATACAAGTAAACAATGGTTTATTTGGATTTGACCGTATCAGTTCCTTCCTCCTGCCTTCTTTAGGGATACTGGCTTTTGTAGATTTAGTGTACTTACAGATGCTCACCATATCCTGCTTGGACCAATGCCACAATCTCTGAAGTGCTGTAATCTAACCTCCCTTCTTCTAATCACCTGCTATGATGTCACCAAGTTATCATTCTAAAATAGAAATCTGATAATGTCATTCTCATGCAATACACAGGAAAAAGTCCTAAGTCCTTAATATAGCAAGATGGGCCCTTCATTTGTCACTCATTCATTCAATAAATATTTACTGGTTGGACACAGAGGCTCACGCCTATAATCCCAACACTTTGGGAAGCCAAGGTGGGTGCATCACTTGAGTCCAGCAGTTCCAGACCCATCTGGACAAGGACAATATGGCAAAACTCCATCCATAATATATATATATATATATATGTATGAAAAATTAGCTGAGCATGGTGTGTGTGTCTGTAGTTCCAGCTACTTGGGAGGCTGAGGTGGGTGGTTCCCTTGAGCCTGGGAGGTCGAAGCTGCATTAATTGTGCCACTGCACTCCAGCCTGGATGACAGAGTGAGACCCTGTCTCAAAAAAAAAATGATTAATTAAAAATAAACATTTACTAAGTGCTGATTATGTAGAAGGCATTATGCCAGCTGGCTATGTGTGGAGATATGGTGAAAAACTAGACAGAGAAAGCCTGTACCCTCATGGAGTTTACATTCTAGTTGAGGGAAAACAAAGAGAAAAGCAACCAATCAAGCAATAAAGTTACAGATTGGACAAATAGAAAATTGTTTTTTCTTTTTTTTTTTTTTGAGATGGAGTCTTGCTCTGTCACTCAGGCTGGAGTGCAGTGGTGCGATCTTGGATCATTTCAACCTCTGCCTCCTGGGTTCAAGTGATTCTCCTGCCTCAACCTCCGAAGTAGCTGAAATTACAGGTGCCCACCACCACTCCCAGCTAATTTTTGTATTTTTAGTAGGGACAGGGTTTCACCATGTTGGCCAGGTTGGCTGCCTTGGCCTCCAAAGTGCTGGGATTAAAGGCGTGAGCCACTGGCACCCAGCTTAAAAGGAAATTGTTAAGAAAGAAATAACCAGGGTGTTGTGACTGAGTCACAGGAGCAGAGGTGGATATCAGGGAAGGCCTTTCTGACATGGCGACATTTACTCTGCCTAAAACATAAAACAGAAATGACCATGAGAAGAGCTCTAGGCAAAGGAAACATCGGTTGCAAAGGTCCAGAAGTGGAAAAAACCTGGTATTTCCTAAGAATTACAGATGGCCAGGATGGCTGGAGATGACGAGGTTGCTGGAGAGTTGAGCCCTGGTTGCTTCTCCCGTGGAAAACCACAGGCTCAGAAGCAGCCACCCTAAATTCCAGCTATAAATTGCTCCCCACTATTTCCTCAATACTCTATGCTTTCTCATCTTTCACCTATTCCCTCATGCTTTGTGACCGGGTTTCTAAATAACGCCTTCTCTGAAATGTTCTGGTTCCCCTCCTGCCCTACTGCAGGCAGCTAAATGACTCCTTCCTCTTCTGTGCCTCCACAGAAGTTTGTATGTACTCTGATTGGTCTGTCTCAGTCAGCAATCAGTTAGCTTTTTACGTAGCTAACATTTATTGAGTGCTTTCAATGTTCAGGACCTGTTCTAAGCACTTAAACTGTATTAATGTAACCATACCATTAAATGAGACAGGTTCATTTAATCCTCAAAAACTTGGCCTGTAATCCCAGCACTTTGGGAGGCCGAGGTGGGCAGATCACCTGAGGTGAGGAGTTCGAGACCAGCCTGGCCAACATGGTGAAACCCTGTCTCTACCAAAAATACAAAAATCAGCTAGGTGTGGTGGTGTACACCTGTAATCCCGGCTACTCGGGAGGCTGAGGCAGAAGAATCGCTTGAATCTGGGAGGCGGAGGCTGTAGTAAGCCGAGATTGTGCCACTGTACTCCAGCCTGGGCGAGACAGAACGAGATTCTATCTCAAAAATAAATAAATAAATAAATTTTAAAAATAAATAAACTCTTGACAGAAATTAACTCACTGAATTCTCCAAGAACTCTTTGAGGGGAATACTCTTAGTCCTCACAATGACCCCCTTATTGGCACTAAGACCATGGTTCTCTTGGGTGGAGTCCATATCCTGTCTCAGTCAGCAATGCAGATGTCTTCCACACCCAGAGCTTACTCAACAAATGTCTGCTGAATGGATGAATGACCTAGTATCTTTCTCTTGGCCCAGCATTCAAACTTCAAGAGCATACAGCACCCAGGAATAGCTGGCTGGAGGAATTATGATAATGGTTGTAAATGTGTTGCAGTATATATACATCAATGAGAACATAATATAAAGACTGATTTAATATGTATATTCACTGCATTTCAAATGTGAGATAAACAAATTTCTCTATGTATCAGAGATTGTAATATATAGACATATTAGGTCCCATAAGTGTAATCTATGTTTAAATGCAACACAGCCGGCCATAAATCTAATCTATGTTTCTGGGTTTTTTTTTTTTTTGGACAAAGTCTCACTCTGTCGCCCAGGTCCGAGTGCAGTGGCGCAATCTTGACTCACTGAAACCTCCACCTCCCAAGCTCAAGGGACTCTCCTGCCTCAGCTTCCTGAGTAGCTGGGATTGCAGGCCCCTGCCACCATGCCTGGCTAATTTTTTGTATTTTTAATAGAGACCAGGTTTCACCTTATTGGCCAGACTGGTCTCAACTCCTTGTGTCAAGTGATCTGCCCACATCAGTCTCTCAAAGTGCTGGGATTACAGATACGAGCCACCATGCCCAGCCTAATTTATGTTTAAATGTGCTACCTCAGCTGACTGCAACCTCTATCTCCTGGGCTCAAGCAATCCTCCCACCTCAGCATCCCAAGTAGCTAGGACTACAGGTACATGCCACCACACCCAGCTAATTTTTTTGTATTTTTGTAGAGAAGGTGTGTTACCATGTTGCCCAGACTGGTCCCAAACTCCAGAGCTCAAGGAATTCGCCTGCCTCAGCCTCCCAAAATGCTGGGATTACAAGTGTGAGCCACTGCACCCAGCCATAACGTAACTTGCTCACAGCTTGGGAAATCGCTACAGCAAGCCTTAGTTTCTTGGTTTGTTGACTAGGCTTGAGAATTCCCTAGAAAAGTACAGGAGAAAAGAAAATCTCAGTCTCCCAAAGGGCAGCTCTGAAAAGAGCAATGGAAACCAAGGAAAAAGGCAAAGATTTAAAACTCACCTTAATTTCACAAGGTAGGATTACATCTAGTCCACATTTTTATCTTTATAGATAGGGAAACCAAAGGTTAAAAATGAGTAAATCAGGCCAGATTGAAACTTCATCTCAAATTAAAAAAAAAAAAAAGAGTAAATCACCTGTACAGGTATAGGTGGGCACATGGAGTCCCAGCTACTCCGGAGGCTGAGGTGGGAGGATTGCTTGAGGTCAGGAGTTCAAGGCCTCAGTGAGCTATGGTTAGGACTATGAATAGCTGCTGTAGTCCAGCCTGGCTGACAGCAAGACATGTCCATAAAAAACAACAAACAAATAACAAAAAACACAGAGTCACAGGCTAGTATAAAAGCAAGTTGGGCCAGGCACAGTGGCTCACACCTGTAATCCCAGCACTTTGGGAGCCGAGGCGGGTGGATCACGAGGTCAAGAGATCGAGACCATCCTGGTCAACATGGTGAAACCCCGACTCTACTAAAGATACGGAAAATTAGCTGGGCACGGTGGCACGTGCCTGTAATCCCAGCTACTCAGGAGGCTGAGGCAGGAGAATTGCCTGAACCCAGGAGGCGGAGGTTGCGGTGAGCCGAGATTGCGCCATTGCACTCCAGCCTGGGTAACAAGAGTGAAACTCCATCTCAAAAAAAAAAAAAAAAAAAAAAAGCAAGTTGGGAATTTGATACAGTTGTGTCTGATTTCAAATTTTAGGATCCTTTCCTTGCAACACTGCCTTAGGTTCCTAAAAGCGTTTGTTGATAAACTTGACATAATTGCCAAATTTTAAAATTAAAAACAAATTACCAAAATTTTAAAAGACAATTTGTTTATAGGAACTAAAAACACTTATTTCTACTCTCACACTCTGGCATTAACAGGTATGTCATATTTCATTGCTTCTGATACTTCTTCCCAAGAGACTCCTTAGAGACTCATACCAACAGACTTCTGATGGCCAGACCTACCAAACTGTCAGACCTGCCCCAATAGTGTCTGCCTCCCTATTGTCAAATCTCATCTGAAAACAAATAAAGCTCATATATATATAAAGTAAACTGAAGGGGATTTTTGTAAATCTTTTTTTTTTTTGAGACGGTGTCTTGCTTTGTAGTCCAGGCTGAAGTGCAGTGGTGCCATCTTGGCTTATTGCAACCTTTGACTCCTGGGCTCAAGCAATTCTCCTGCTTCAGTCTCTTAAGTAGGTGGGATTACAGGTGCCTGCCATCATGCCTGACTACTTTTTGTATTTTTAGTAGAGATGGGGTTTCACTATGTTGGCCAGGCTGGTCTCGAACTCCTGACCTCAGGTGATTCACCCACTTCAGCCTCCCAAAGTGCTGGGATTACAGGCATGAACCACCACACCTAGCTCCCCCCAACTTTTTTTTTTTTAAATTTAAAGACAGGGTCTTACTCTTTTGACCAGGCTGGAGGGCAATGGCATGCTCATGGCTCACTGCAGCCTCAATCTCCTGGACTCAAGCAACCCTCCCTCCTCAGCCTCCTGCATAGCTGAGACTACAAATGTGCGTGACCATGCCTGTCTAATTTTTAATTTTTTTGTAGAGACAATGGTCTCACTATGTTTCCCAGGCTGCTCTCAAATTCTGGAGCTCAAGTGATCCTCTGCCTCAGTCTCCCAAAGTGCTGGGATTACAGGTGTCAACGAGCATGGTGGCCTTCTCTCTTTTTTTTAAGTCAATTTCTGTGATCACTGGTCATAAATCAATCTTTCTTTCTTCTCTTCCCTCCCTCCCCGTCTTTCTTTTCTTTTCCTTCCCTCCCTCCCTCCCTCCCTCCCTTCTTCTTTCCTTCCTTCCTCTTTGTTTCTTTGTTTCTTCTTTCTTTTTTTGAGACGGGGTCTCGCTATGTTGCCCATGCTGGAGTGCAGTGGCTATTCACAGGGGCGATCCCACTACTCATCAGCACGAGAGTTTTGACCTGCTCCATTTCCAACCTGGGCCGGTTCGCTCCTCCTTAGCCAAGCTGGTGGCCCCCCGCTCCCAGGAGGTCACCATATCGATGCCGAACTTAGTGTGGACACCCTATCAGCATAGAGCACTACAGCCCAGAACTCCTGGGCTCAAGCGATCCTCCCACCTCAGCCTCCTGAGTAACTGGGACTACAGACACGTGCCACCGCACCGGGCTTGCTTGCTTCTTTTCTTTTCTTTTTTCTTCTTTCTTTCTCTCTCTCTCTTTCCTCCTTCCCTCCCTCACTTTTCTTTTTCCTTCTTTCTCTCTCTTCTCTTTCTTTCTTTTTCTTTCTCTCTCCTCCCTCCCTTTTCTTTTTCTTTCTCCATCTCTCTCCTTCCTTCCTTTCTTTTCTTTCCTTCTTTCCTTTCTTTCTCTTTCTCTTTCTTTTTCTTTTTCTCTTTTTCTTTCTCTCTTTCTCTCTTTTGAGACTGAGTCTGGCCAGGCACGGTGGCTCACACCTGTAATCCAAGCACTCTGGAGGCCAAGGCAGGCGGATCACCTGAGGTCGGGAGTTCAAGACCAGCCTGACCAACATGGTGAAACCCCGTATTAAAAAAAGAAAAAAAAAAGAGACTGAGTCTCACTCTTTTGCCGAGGGTGGAGTGCAGTGGCACAATCTCAGCTCACTGCAACCTTTGCCTCCTGGGTTCAAGCAATTCTCCTGCCTCAGCCTCCCAAGTAACTGAGATTACAGGTATGTGCCACCATGCCTGGCTAATCTTTTGCATTTTTTTAGTAGAGACAGGTTTCACCATGCTGGCCAGGCTGTTCTCAAACTCCTGACCTCATTATCCGCCTGCCTCGGCCTCCCAGAGCTCTGGGATTATAGGCGTGAGCCACCGTGCCCAGCAAATACATCTTATTTTCTAAAAGATGAATCTCCCATCAGATGGGCAAAAAGTAAAAAGTCTGAATATTAGTTAGCACTGTGATGTGTGCCTATAATCCCAGTTACCTGGGAGGCTGAGTCAGAAGAACTGCCTGAGCCCAGGACTTTGAGGCCAGCCTGGGCAGCACAGGGAGACTTGTCTCTAAAATAAAAAATTTAAAAAGTCTTAGAATACTAAGTGCTGCTGAAGACACAGAGCTGTGGGAACTCCCCCACATGCTAGTGAGAGTGTTAAGTTAGTACAATGACTCTGGGGAACCACAGTATTTGGCAGAGTTTAGTAAATGGAAGATATATCTCACAATTCTGTTCTTGGGTATATTTCCCAGAGATGTTCTCACACACATATATATGAAGGTACACATACAAGAACACTTTCACTGTTGGTAGAAATGTAAAATGGTGCAACTGCAACTGGGCATGGTGGCTCATGCCAGTAATCCCAGCACTTTGGGAGGCTGAAGGGGGTGGATCGCCTGAGAATAAGAATTCGAGACCAGCCTGGCCAACATGGTGAAACCCTGTCTGTACTAAAAATACAAAAATTAGCCCGGCATGGTGGCACATGGCTGTAATTTCAGCTACTCAGGAGGCTGAGGCAGGAGAATTGCTTGAACCTAGGAGGCAGAGGTTGCAGTGAGCCAAGATCGCGCCACTGCACTCCAGCCTGGGGGACAGAGCAAGACTTCGTCTCAAAAAAAAAAAATCTGTTGCACAATAATATGAATATAGTTAACACTAGCAAACTGTATAGTAAAAATTGGTTATGATGGTAAATGTCAGGTTGTGTATTATTTAATCACAATTTAAAATTTAAAAATAAAGGTTTTTATTTATTATTATTATTTTTTTTTTGAGACAAGAGTTTCACTCTTGTTGCCCAGGTGTGATCTCGACTCACCGCAACCTCCGCCTCTCAGATTCAAGCAATTCTCCTGCGTCAGCCTCCCAAGTAGCTGGAATTACAGGCATGCGCCACCACACCTGGCTAATTTTGTATTTTTAGTAAAGACAGGGTTTCACCATGTTGGCCAGGCTGGTTTCAAACCCCTGACCTCAGGTGATCCACTGGCCTCAGTCTCCCAAAGTGCTGGGATTATAGGCGTGAGCTATGGCACCTGGACAAAAATAAAGGTTTTTAAATGCTTAAGCAAATTGGAGATCATATGGTATTTGCTATATTATCTCCAACTTTTATGTATTTATGTAATATTTCATGATAAAAATATTTTAGCCAGGCACAGCAGCTTATGTGCGTAACCCACCTACTTGGGAGGCTGACATAGGGGAATTGCTTGAGCCCAGGAGTTGGAGCCTGAAGTAAGCCATGACTGCACCACGACACTCCAGTCTGGGCAATAGATACTCCAAAATAGATAAAGAAAGTAGCTATTTTTTGTTTGTTTGTATTTGGGATGTAGTCTTGCTCTGTTGTCCAAGTCGGAGTTCAGTGGTGCAATCTCTGCTTACTGCAACCTTCACCTCCTGGGTTCAAGGGATTCTCATGCCTCAGTCTCCCAAGTAGTTAGGATTACAGGTGCGTGTCACCACACCTGGCTAATTTTTGTATTTTTAGTAGATCTGGGGTTTTGCCATGTTGGCCAGGCTCATCTCAAATTCCTGGGCTCAAATGTTACACCTGCCTCAGACTCCCAAAGTGCTGAAATTACAGGTGTGAGCGACTGCAACCTACCTAAAGTAGCTTTTTTTTTCTTTGAGACAGAGTCTCGCTCTGTTGTCCAGGCTGGAGTGCAGTGGCAAGATCTCAGCTCACTGCAATCTCTGCCTCCTGGGTTCAAGCACTTCTCTGCCTCAGCCTCCAGGGTAGCTGGGATTACAGGTACCCTCCACCACACTCGGCTGTTTTTGTATTTTTAGTAGAGATGGGGTTTCACCATCTTGGACAGGCTGGTCTTGAACTCCTGACCTTGTGATTCACCCCGCTCAACCTCCCAAAGTGCTGGGATTACAGGCTTGAGCCACCATGTCCGGCCGAAGTAGCTATTTTTTAATGGACAGATTTCTGTACTTTTGAGACCTAACATGAAGACAGTACATAATTTTGCTCTGTGTGCATCTGAGCATTCAATATCAAAGTTTCTAACTTGCTTGTAATAAATTAGGAGTTCATTACATAATTGTATTGAGATAAATAGCCAAAGGTGAAATATAAAGCAAAGGAACTGACAAACCAGACACTAAGTCCACATTTTAAACATCACCTAACAATGTCAAGAAAACAACTGTGAACTTTTAATTGGAACTATAGCTTTCTCACAGATTTTTATTAAAAGACATCTAGCCAAGTAAAATCACTTAGAATCTCAGAATCAGCCAGCTGCGGTGGCTCACACCTGTAATACCAACACTTCGGGAGGCTGAGGCAGGCAGATCACCTAAGGTCAGGAGTTCGAGACCAGCATGGAGAAACCTTGTCTCTACTAAACATACAAAATTAGCCAGGCATGGTACATGCCTCTAAGCCCAGTTGGGAGGCTGAGGCAGGAGAATCGCTTGAACCCAGGAGGCGGAGGTTGCAGTGAACCAAGATCGTGCAATTGCACTCCAGCCTAGGCAACAAGAGTGAGACTCTGTCTCAAAAAAAACAAAAAAAACAATCTCAGAATCAATCTTCCTTTGTTTCTTGTGAAGGAACTGCCAAGGCAAATCGCATTTGCCTATGGAGATGAAATACAGTACTGTACTGTCTTTTTGCTTTGTGATTTAAGGCTGTCACAAAGTTTCTTTTCTCCAGTTGAACAAGAGAAGATTGCATTTTAGTCACTGAACAAACATTTATTGAGCACAGTGCCAAGTATTGTGGCAGATTATCAAATTCCTGATCTTAGGTTACAAATGACCTACTTCGGGAAAACACTGAACCAGGAGCCTGTATGACTAACGTATAGTTCTGGCAACTGCTAGAACTTCCCAGTGAGGTCATTATACCAGTCATGAGATCTGCCTTCTAGCTCAATCTGTGATCAACATGTATGATCCAGGAGGAGCTGCTGGCTGGTGACACAAATTCAGAATCACTGTTAGGCTAACAAAAAGGAAAATCCATACTTTGTATAATAAAATAAATGTTTTATAAACTACCTCCCAAGTCGTTCAAAATCACTTCCAACTTATTGTAAACTGTTTCTTTCTATCCACGTCAGTAGACAGTAGATCCCGGTTTTAATTAATTTAACTGAACTCATGTACCAGCTCCTCTGTCAACAGTTTCTTAATGTTATGCTCAGATACGCTGAAATTTAGCCATTAGTGACCTTTCTAAGTGATGTTTACTTAATTGTATTAATACACACAATTCAAGACTACTTCTTACATATGAAGGTTGGTATCACGTGAAAAACAGCCATTTCTTATTTACTTCAACCCCACCTGGGTGACCCTGCCAGGCACCAGGATCCAAACACGTCTGCCTTACTCACCTTCCATGGGTTATCTCCTTGCAGGACGAGTGGCCACACCCAGGGTGTAGGGAAACCAGTCGCTTGGTCCTAGCTGGTAAACCCCACCCTGGCACAACAAACACGTCATTGGGAGCAGTAACAGCAACTTTCTTTTTTTAGACCAAACAGCTTCTTTTTATTGAAAGACGGTACAACAAAAGCAAGTTGTTGTGGGGAGGAGATACAAGAAGGTGGGACACTCCCCCTCAGCTACTTTCTTATAGGTGAATTCCCATTTCTCGAAGCGGGTTTCCGCTCCCTAATCTGCTTTTTTTTTTTTTCTATCAGTTTGGAGAAACAGCAGGGAGATTTGCAGGTATTGCTGGAGCCAGGGCGAAGCTCGGCCACTGTCACCTTTGGCTCCAGCCTTACCTCTCTGGGCCTGGTGGTGAGCAGCTTCTGCAACAGGTGCCCGGTCCCCCCCGAGGGTCCCACTCTGAACTCCAGATTTACAGACTGTCCTTGGGGCCATGATGAGGATTAAGACAAGGCAACTAAGAGCACTCTAACTACAGAAGCATGATTTAAAGCTCCATAACCCTGCAATAACCACGAACACAAATAAAAAGCAGCTAGTCCACTGGGTGCAGTGGTTCATGCCTGTACTCCTAGCACTTTGGGAGGCTGAGGCAGGCAGATCTCTTGAGCCCAGGAGTTCAATACCAGCCTCGGTAACACGGCAAGACCCTGATCTACAAAAAAAAAAAATTAATCAAAAAAATTAGGCCGGGCAAGGTGGCTCACACCTGTAATCCCAGCACTTTGGGAGGCTGGGGCAGGCAGATCACCTGAGGTGAGGAGTTTGAGACCTGCCTGGCCACCATGGCGAACCTGTCTCTAAAAATACAAAAATTAGGCTGGGCGAGGTGGCTCATACTTGTAATCCCAGCACTTTGGGATCCCCCTCGTGAGGCAGGAGGATCACGAGGTCAGGAGTTCGAGACCAGTGTGACCAACACGGTGAAAACCTGTCTCTACTAAAAAATATAAAAATTAACCTGGTGGCACATGCCTGTAATCCCAGCTACTCAGGAAGCTGAGACAGGACAATCTCTTGAACCCAGGAGGCAGAGGTTACAGCGAGAGTGCGCCACTGCATTCCAGCCTGGGTGACAGACAGAGACTCCCTCTCAAAAACAAAAAACAAAAAAAAAGCCAGGCGGTGCCAGCTACTTGGCAGGCCAAGGTGGGAGGATCACTTGAGCATGGGAGGTCGAGGCTGCAGTAAGCAGTGGTCATGCCACTGCACTCTAGGCTGAGAAA
This sequence comes from Aotus nancymaae, assembly GCF_030222135.1. Classification (NCBI taxonomy): domain Eukaryota; kingdom Metazoa; phylum Chordata; class Mammalia; order Primates; family Aotidae; genus Aotus; species Aotus nancymaae. The sequence continues at coordinate 10,122,508 of NW_026988430.1, read as the reverse complement.
CAGAGCCAGATCTTGTCTCAAAAAAACAAAAACAACTGGCCAGTGTGTGAGGGGCGTGCGTTTTTTTTTTCAGACAAAGTCTCGCTTCTTCTCCCAGGTTGGAGTACAGTGGCACCATCTCGGCTCAGTGCAACCTCTGACTCTCGGGTTCAGGCTCTTCTCTGCCTCAGCCTGCCGAGCAGCTGGGATTATAGGTGCCCGCCACCACGTCTGGCTAATTTTTTTTAGTATTTTTTGTGGAGACGGGGATTTCACCATTTTGGCCAGGCTGGTCTTGAACTCCTGACGCGGTGACACCCGCCTCGGCCTCCCAAAGTACTAGGATTACAGGCGTGAGCCACCAGGACCATCCAGGGGTGCGCGTTTTGACGTGGGAGATGAAATTGTGCTTCACAGTCACCACCAGGTGTCGCGACATTGGGTCCTGCTTCTGATGCGCGGCGTTCCACTTTGGGAGGTAGAGGCAGGTGGCTCACCTGAGGTCAGGAGTTCGAGCCTGGCCAAAATGGTGAAACTCCGTCTCTACTAAAAATACAAAAAATGGGCCGGGCGCGGTGACTCACGCATGTAATCCCAGCACTTTGGGAGGCCGAGGCGGGTGGATCACAAGGTCAAGAGATTGAGACCATCCTGGTCAACATGGTGAAACCCCGTCTCTACTAAAAATACAAAAAATTAGCTGGGCGTGGTGGCGCGTGCCTGTAATCCCAGCTACTCGGGAGGCTGTGGCAGGAGAATTGCCTGAACCCAGGAGGCAGAAGTTGCGGTGAGCCGAAAACGCGCCATTGCACTCCAGTCTGGGTAACAAGAGCGAAACACCGTTTCAAAAAAAAAAAAAAAAAGAAAGAAAGAAATTAGTTGGGCGTGGTGATTTATGCCTGTAACCCCAGCTGCTCCAGAGGCTGAGGCAGGAGAATCGCTTGAACCCGGGAGGCGGAGGTTGCGGTGAGCTGAGATTGCGCCATTGCACTCCAGCCTGGGCAACAAGAGCCAACTATTAGGGAATTCATCCGCCTGATAATTTTGTCTCCGTCTGGGAAGAAAAAAAAAAAAAAGAAGGCCGGGCTCGGTTGCGGTGGCTCATGCCTGTAGTCCCAGCACTTTGGGAGGCCGAGGTAGGCGGATCACAAGGTCAGGCGTTCGAGACCAGCCTGGCCAACATGATGAACCTTCATGTCTACTAAAAATACAAAAATTAGCCGGGCATGGTGCCGGGCGACTGTAATTCCAACTGTTCGGCAGTCTGTAACAGGAGAATGGCTTGAACCCGGGAGGCGGAGGTTGCAGTAAGCCGCGCTCCAGACTGGGCGACAGAGCAAGACTCGGTCTCAGGAAAAAAAAAAAAAGAAAGAAAGAAAGAAAGAAAGACCCCTCCTCCGCCCGCCGGAAGTATCCCCTCATTCGCCTCTGCGGCGCACGCGCACTCAGTTACTTAGCAACGTCGGCACTAAACCCCCACCATCCGGAGCCCAGCAACAACAGAGCCGCTGTGTCCCCCACCAATCAGCGCCGGCTTCGCCTTCGCAGGCCTAACCAATCAGCGCCGGCGCAGCAAGGAAGTTTCCAGAGCTTTCGAGGAAGGGTCCTTTAACTCGAATTCATCCGCCTGATAATTTTCTTATATTTTCCTAAAGAAGGAAAAGAAGCGCATAGAAGAGAAGGGACATAATTTGTTAGAATCCTTTCTTACGACTACGAGGAATTTGGGGCTCAGTTGAAAAGCCTAACTGCGTCGCGGGAGGTTGGGCGCGGCGAACTACTTTTGGCGGCGCACGGAGACGGCGCCTACGTAAAAAGTGATAAGTGACGCAACACACGTTGCATAAATTTGAGCTCCGCCGAAACGGAGCGTTTATGGGCGAGTGGCTTTGTCGGGTGAAGGCTTGTCGGAGTTCAGTGGCTGGGCGTGATTGGCGAGTCGCAGCATCGTCGTATCTGCTAACAGGTACTGGCCCACGGCCGTAACGACCTGGGGGAACGTGAAGAGGGGACATAGGTGAGGTCAAGCTGGAGGCTTCTTGGAGCTTGGTGGGCTGCTGAAGGGAGGGCGTGGGGGGAGGGGAGGGCGAGGTGACGCGGCGCCAGGCCTTCCTGGGAGAGTGGGCCTTGACGAGAGGAGGGTGAGGGCGGCTGGCGCGCGCGCCGACGGAAACTAACGGACGCTTAACGGATGGCGATTCCGTCGCGTTTGCTTCAGCGGGGGAAGGCGGAAAAAAGGTAGTCTGTGTGGTTCTGGAAACCTTTACTTCGGGAATCCCAGTGTGAGAAAGGTGCCCTTTCTTGTGTTTCAGCGTGATTTTTATTTCGCGAGTCTTGTGGGTTCGGTTTTGTTTTCAGTTTACTGAACACCGTGCTTACGTTTGAGGCATATTGGAGTTCGGTCGGGGGAGTTTGAATATCCGGAACAGTAAGTGGAGAAAGCTGTGGATGCTTGTTAAGAGAGCGCTTTGGATTCTCCGCTGTTGACGTTGCAACCTTGAGGGACGAATTTCACATTAAGTGACTAAGTCTCGTAAAGATAGGGGGAGGTTTACGAGATGTTAACGTATTTTAAGTAATTTTGAAGGAATAGTTGCTAACTTTGAAAAACATTAGATGTAAAAGCAAGAAATACAAAGATGATGATACGCTTATGTTTTATTTTAAACTAGGTCAAAATGCAGATCTTCGTGAAGACCCTGACTGGCAAGACCATCACCCTGGAGGTGGAGCCTAGTGACACCATCGAAAATGTGAAGGCCAAGATCCAGGATAAGGAAGGCATTCCCCCCGACCAGCAGAGGCTCATCTTTGCAGGCAAGCAGCTAGAAGATGGCCGCACTCTTTCTGACTACAACATCCAGAAAGAGTCGACCCTGCACCTGGTCCTGCGTCTGAGAGGCGGTATGCAGATCTTCGTGAAGACCCTCACCGGCAAGACCATCACCCTGGAAGTGGAGCCCAGTGACACCATCGAAAATGTGAAGGCCAAGATCCAGGATAAGGAAGGCATCCCCCCCGACCAGCAGAGGCTCATCTTTGCAGGCAAGCAGCTGGAAGATGGCCGCACTCTTTCTGACTACAACATCCAGAAAGAGTCGACCCTGCACCTGGTCCTGCGTCTGAGAGGTGGTATGCAGATCTTCGTGAAGACCCTCACCGGCAAGACCATCACCCTGGAGGTGGAGCCCAGTGACACCATCGAAAATGTGAAGGCCAAGATCCAGGATAAGGAAGGCATCCCCCCCGACCAGCAGAGGCTCATCTTTGCAGGCAAGCAGCTGGAAGATGGCCGCACTCTTTCTGATTACAACATCCAGAAAGAGTCGACCCTGCACCTGGTCCTGCGTCTGAGGGGTGGCTGTTAATTCTTCAGTCTTGCATTCGCAGTGCCCAGTGATGGCAATACTCTGCACTATAGCCGTTTGCCCCAACTTAAGTTTAGAAATTAAAAGTTTCAGTAATAGCTGAACCTGTTCAAAATGTTAATAAAGGTTTTGTTGCATGATAGCATACTTGGTGTCTTGTCATGAAATTCTGTAGTGATGTCTGGGTCCTCTTAAAACTGGTGAAAATGATGTCGAGGGAGGGATTTAATTTTGAGATTGGTAAGGTGCCCAGAGTTAAGTCTGGTATACACTTGGATGTGCTGAGTGGTAAGAGTTTTCTTTGCTGTAAGTCATTACGAGTTAGAATCCTGGATTAATGGCAGACTTTCTCAAGCTGGAATTTAAAGTCTATTGGATATGCAGGCTTTTTAAGACGGTCTTTCTCTGTAGTCCAGGCTTGTGTACAGTGGCACAATCACAGTTCCCTTTATCGTTCCTGGGCTCAAGTAATTGCAGGCATCTTTACACATTGAAGGAAAGCAAATGTGCCTGCTAGATCCAAACTAATCAAAGATTGCTGGAGAAATAAAGTTTTGGTTGAGGCTGCTTAAATAGTGATAACTGCTTTCAGTTCTGCAGTTACTGGGTGACTATCAGCTGTGTCTTTATTGCTTTCTAGTGTATTAACACCAAAGTGTTAACCTGGGTAGTAATATGGGACCATAATCCTGTCTCTGCTGTACATGAAGAAGCAACTAATCACTGAGTATGAAAGACAACTGGCTGAGAAGATTGCTTGAAGGTACTTAATGTTTAAAATGGTATCCTAATCTAAGACAACTTCCTAATCTTGGTGAGTTAGCAGCAAATTAAAGTTGGTTCTTTATGACTCTTGGTTCTTAATGACTAACAGCTTAACGTTATTGTGAAAAAGATTGCAGCAACAAATGAGATTTTACCTGTATTTGGTAAAAATGCTTATCCTTTTGTAAGTCTGGCAACATAAGCAGTTCTTAGACTTCTGTGCCAATGGACACAAGGCAATAATGCAGGCACAGTGCTAATAGAAAACATTTGAAGGAGTAAGGGTATACTAAAGTTTTCAGTCTTTTTCCCCTTCACTATCTTCTGTAATAAGTAAATGATTCTCATCTTGGCAGAAAATTGGGAGTGGTGTGGGGACCCTTTTTTTTAAGGTTTATAATAGAGAAATGTTTTCTGGCACTAAAACTGGTGTAAGTACATACTTAGGGTAAGGAGTTTAAATCACTGGTCCGTTAATCTCTAGTTAGTGGTTTGGCATGCAGGAACCACCCATGGGTATAGTAAGACAAATGCAGGAATAGCATGTCTAGAAATACACCTTTGATATTCATAGTGTACCTGAGGATGGTTTCACACATAATTTTAGGTAATCTGTCTTAGTCACTCTGATGTTGCAGTTCTTTTCCTACAGTTTCTGGCTCATTAACTCCTATAGCCCTTGTTATACTCATGTTGGGTGTGTTAGGCCACAGGAAACTCGCTTCTGCCCTTTCACCTTCCCTAATTTGAGACGTAGTCTCTTTCACCCAAGCTGGAGTACAGTGGTGTAATCTCAGCTCACTGCAACCTCCACCTCCCAGGTTCAAGCAATTCTCCTGCCTCAGCCTCCCTAGTAGCTGGGGTTGCAGGTGTGTACCACCACGCCCAGCAATTTTTTTTTTTTTTTTTTTTTAGTAGAGACTTTCACCATGTTGGCCAGGCTGGGCTTGAACTCCTGACCTCAGGTGATCCACCTGCCTCAGCCTCCCAAAGTGCTGAGATAGGTATGAGCCAAGGCACCTGGCCAAAGAAAGGCTCTTTTTGTTTTTCTTTTTTTTGAGACGGAGTTTCGCTCTTGTTACCCAGGCTGGAGTGCAATGGCGTGATCTCGGCTCACTGCAACCTCCGCCTCCTGGGTTCAAGCAATTCTCCTGCCTCAGCCTCCCGAGTAGCTGGGACTACAGGCCTGCGCCACCACGCCCAGCTAATTTTTTTGTATTTTTAGTAGAGACAGGGTTTCACCGTGTTGACCAGTATGGTCTTGATTTCTTGACCTCATGATCCACCCGCCTCGGCCTCCCAAAGTGCTGGGATTATAGGCGTGAGCCACCACGCCTGGCCAGAAAGGCTCTTTAAATACGTGTTGGAGGCCTGGTCTATGGCCTGATGCCAATCCAAAATAGTTTTTGTCAGCTCTCAAGTAAATAAAAATGAGAACAGCTCAGTGTATTTTACATAAAACTAAATATATTCAATTTAAAAGATAGGTCCTCTGTAAAAATGTGGTCTAATGGTTTAGTGTGGCTCGATACAAGACGAGTCAAATCTGGCTCAACTACTTGCTTGTAATGTTGGGCAACTAATTTATCCTGTCAGTACCTGAAATTCCTCACCTATAAAAATTGGGTTAATTACACCTATCTCAGAGTAGTTGTGATTACATGTGAAGTACTTAAAACAATGTAAAAACTTGGCCAGGTAAGGTGGCTCATGCCTGTAGGCCCAACTACTTGGGAAACAAGCAGAATGGCTTGAGCCCAGGAGTTCAAGGCTGCAATGAGTTACGGGTAATCCCACTGCACTGCACTCCAGCCTGGGCAACAGAGTGAAACCCTGTCTCTAAAAAATCAAAAACCGCACACACTTAGTAGTGCTTACTGTGCTATTTTTTTGTAATAAAATTACCAATCACCAATCAAAAGAGATGATAGGCTGGGTGTGGTGGCTCACACCTGTGCAATCTCAGCACTTTAAGAGGCTGAGGTGGGAGGATCACTTGAACCTAGTAGTTTAAGATCAGCCTGGGCAACATAGAACTCATTTCTACAAAAAATAAAAAAATGACGTGGTAGGATCACTTAAGCCTGGGAGGTTAAGGCTGCAATGGGTTGTTGATCTTGCCACTGCACTCCAGCCTGGGTGACGGGAGTGAGACCCTGTCTCAAAAAAAAAAAAAAAGGCAATAAGTAATAAGGATAGGCAATAAGTAATAAGTAAAATGAATGAATGAAGGCGATAGGAACTGTCATAGGAAAAAAATATGCCTAATCACAAAGTAGCGTGGGCCACTGTTAACAATGGTTGCTTCAGGAGAATAGAGGAGTACTTGTAAAGAGGGGCATATTTCAGCTCCTCTCTAGATATTCTTAAATCTGCCACCCACATAGCATCAGCATTGTTCACAAGTACCCCCGTGTTTAAGAGCCAGCAATGTAACTCAGCCCTGAAGTCAGACTGTTTCTAAATTGGATAGAGCAAACATTTTGCACAAGTCTCTAGTTCAATCTCTATCACTCCCATAGGGCCTCTAGAAACTTTATCTCATGTGACTTCCTGGACCTTGACACACTTCATTTTAGCTATACTTTATTCATTCCTCAAATAATCTGAGGGGGCAAGCCATGACTCCATTTTAATCAGGCTGAGCTAACTCTAAATGGAAGCTTTAGATACATGTTGAGTTCTGAGATAGGATCTTGTGCATAGTGCAGCAATAATTACTTACTTCTATGAGTAGTTTCCTTAGTGCAACAAGAAAGTAGGTTTTGAGGTTTTTTTCCTTTTTTTATACTATTTTTTTTTTCAGACAGAGTTTTGCTCTTGTTGCCCAGGCTGGAGTTCGATGGCACAATCTTGGCTCACCACAACCTCCCCCTCCTAGGTTCAAATGATTCTCCTGCCTCAGCCTCCCAAGTAGCTGGGATTACAGGCATATGCCACCACACCCAGCTAATTTTGTATTTTTGGTAGAGACAGGGTTTCTCCATGTTGGTCAGGCTGGTCTTGAACTCCCGTTCTCAGGTGATCCACCCTCCTCGGCTTCCCAAAGTGCTGGGATCACAGGCGTGAGCCACCACACCCGGCTGGAATTTTTAAAAAATTATCTTATTGGAGCCGGGCTTGGTGACTCACGCCTGTAAATCTCAGCACTCTGGGAGGCCAAGGCACGTGGATCACCTAATGTAGGGAGTTCAAGACCAGCCTGGCCAACATAGTGAAACCCCGTCTCTACTAAAAATATAAAATTAGCCGGGCATGGAGGCGATTGCCTATAATCCTAACTATTAAGGAGGCTGTGGCAGGAGAATCTGAACCCAGGAGGTGGAGGTTGCGGTGAGCCAAAATTGCACTACTGCCCTCCAGCCTAGGTGACAGACGGTATCTAAAAAAAAAAAAATATATATATATATATATATATATATATATATATATATCTGATTGGTTGTTTTCTTTTTTTTGAGACAGCGTCTCACTCTGTTGCCCAGGCTGGAGTGCAGTGGTGCCATCTTGGCTCACTGTAACCTCTTTTTTTTGAGACAGAGTCTCTTGTCACTCACACTGAAGTGCAGTGGCATGATCTCATCTCAATGTAACCTCTGCTTCCCAGGTTCAAGTTATCCTCGTGCCTCAGCCTCCTGAGTATCTGGGATTACAGGCATGCACTATCATGCCCAGCTAATTTTTTTTTTTTTTTTTTTTTTTGAAATGGAGTCTCACTCTGAGCCCAGGCTGGAGTGCTATGGCACGATCTCAGCTCACTGCAACCTCCACCTCCCAGGTTCAAGTGATTCTCTTGCCCCAACTTCCCGAGTAGCTGGAATTACAGGCACACACAACCATGCCCAGCTGTATATGTTTTCATATATTTATTCACTCAATAAATATTAGGTGTTTACTGTGCTGCTTTTTAAAAAAAATAGTATTTTAGAGACATGGTCTCACTCTGTGGCCCCTCCTGGAGTGCCCTGGCACAATCATAGCTCACTACAGCCTTAAAACTCCTGGGCTCAAGCGATCCTCACACCTTAGCCTCCCAAGTAGCTAGGGCTACAGGCACCTGCCACTTCGCCAGGCTAATTTAAAAACTTCTTTTTCTTTTTCTTTTTTTTTTAACAAGGGGTTTCACCATGATGGCCAGGCTGGTCTTGAACTCCTGACTTCAGGTGATCCACCCACCTCAGCCTCCCAAAGTGTTAGGATTACAGGCGTGAGCCACCGCGTCCAGCCAAAACTTTTTTTTTCTTTTAAAGAGATGAGGTCTCACCGGGCACTGTGGCTCAAGCCTGGGATCGCTGGAGCCCAGGAGTCAAGACTAGCCTGGGCGACATAGCGAGACTTCCTCTCTACAAAAAATGCAAACATTAGCGGGGCATGGTGGCGCAGGCCTGTGGTCCCAGCTACTCGTGAGGCTGAGGTGGGAGGATCACTTGAGCCTGGGAGATCGAGACTACAGTGAGCGGTGATTGCGCGACTGTACTCCAGCCTGGGGGACAGAGCCAGACCTTGTCTCAAAAAAACAAAAAAACAAAACACCGGCCAGTGTGTGAGGAGCGCGCGATTTTTAAGATGTAGGAGAGGGAATTGCGCTTCACAGTCACCACCAGGTGTCGCGACAACGGGTGCTGGGGCGTCCCGCTACTGAGGCGCGGCGGCCTGCCTGGGAAACTGGCGGCAGAGCCCTCTCTTCCTAGCCTACTGCCGGAAAACGCTGGATTTGGGGAACTGGAGCTTTGGAGGAGAGAGCGAAAGACCCTTCTTCCTTCTCCCGTCGGAAATACCCCTCTATAGGGAAGCGTGCCCCTGCCTACCAGAAAGGATGAGCAATGATCGCGCCACTGCACTCAAGCTTCTGGGTGATAGAGCAGACCCTGTCTCCAAAACACAAACAAACAAAGGTAATAGAGGGGCCGGGCGCGGTGGGTCACGCCTGTAATCCCAGCACTTTGGGAGGTCGAGGCAGGTGGATCATCTGAGGTCAGGAGTTCGAGACCAGCCTGGCAACACGGTGAGACCCGGTCTCCACTAAAAACAGGCGTGGTGGCAGGCACCTGTAATCCCAGCTACTCGGGAGCCTGAGGCAAGAGAATCACTTGAACCTGGGAGGCAGGGATTGCAGGGAGGCGAGATTGCATTATTGCACTCCAGCCTGGGCAACAGGAATTAAATTCTGTAGCAAAAAAAAAAAAAAAAAAAAAAAAAAAGTAATAGGAACACTGCTGGTAATTGCTGTGTGAGGACACTGTAATGCCGCATTTATACCTGTCTTTCTTAACTTCTATGCCAATGTAAACATGCATATGTGTATAGATATCTCCACATAGAGAGTTACTCTCACCTTGTTCACAGCTGCACAGTAACTCACACTAGATATACCATTTTCTCCTTTAAATAATGTTATTGCTAACTGTGAAGGTAAGACAGCTCAGTGTAGGAAATTTGGGAAATATAGAAAAAGAAAGCACTCATTATCCCCATGATCCAAGTATATTCAGTTTGGCATGTTTCCTCTTTTCCCAGTATTAATTTTTTACGAATACAATCCAGTTGTAAGGACTCAACCAGCAGATACATAGAGAGTGAGTAAAAACATTAAGTCCTTTTTCAGCGTCCCTTCCCAGCTGTCCTCTTCCCACACATCTTTTTCTGTGCCACTTGCTAGAAGTTTGGTGTATTTACCACCAGATTGTTTTCAGTATGTCACATATGTTTGTGTTATATAAAAACATACTTTAAAAATTATATATAAATGGAATTATACAGTATATACCCATCATTCTTGGAGATATTTCCATGCTAGTACATGTAGATGTGCCTTATTCTTTTCAAACGGCTGCAAAATATTTCATGGTACATGAAATACACCATATTTTACCTATCTCCTTACTGATGGTATTTAGATTGTTTCTCATTTTTTACTATTAAAACAATACTGCAATTAATATCCTTGTAAATGTCTCTTGTCACAAATGTGCAAGTATTTCTTCAGGGTGTACTAAAAGTAGAATTGCTGTATTAAAGATAATGGCATTTAAAAATTGGAGATTATGGCCGGGCGCGGTGGCTCACGCCTGTAATCCCAGCACTTTGGGAGGCCAAGGCGGGTGGATCACGAGGTCAAGAGATCGAGACCATCCTGGTCAACATGGTGAAACCCCGTCTCTACTAATACAAAAAATTAGCTGGGCATGGTGGCACGTGCCTGTAATCCCAGCTACCCAGGAGGCTGAGGCAGGAGAACTGCCTGAACCCAGGAGGTGGAGGTTGCGGTGAGCCGAGATCGCGCCATTGCACTCCAGCCTGGGTAACAAGAGCGAAACTCCGTCTCAAAAAAAAAAAAAAAAAAAATTGGAGATTATTACAAAACTACCGTTCAAAAGACTGTACAACATACAATGGAATATTATTCAGCCTTAAAAGAAAGAAAATTCATTTAGCAGAACAGAAACTGAAAAATAAAAAGGAACTTCTGCTGGGCATGGTGACTCATGTCTGTAGTCCTAGCATTTTGGGAGGCTAAGGCGGGCATTCAAGACCAGCCTGGCCAACATGAAGAAATCCTGTCTCTACTAAAAATACAAAAATTAGCTGGGTGTGGCATATGCCTGTAACTCCAAGCTACTCCAGAGGCTGAGGCAGGAGAATCACTTGAAACAGAGAGGCGGAGATTGCAGTCAGCCGAGATTGGGCCACTGCACTCTAGCTTGGGCGACAGAGTGAGACTCCCTCTCAAAAGAAAAAGACCAGCCTGGCCAACATGGTGAAACCCCATCTCTACTAAAAATACAAAAATTAGCTGGGTGTCATAGCAGGCGCCTGTAATCCCAGCTACTCAGGAGGCTGAGGGAAGAGAATCACTTGAACCTGGGAGGCAGAGGTTGCAGTGAGCTGAAATTGCATCACTTTACTCCAGCCTGGGCAACAAGAATGAAACTTCGTCTCAAAAAAGAAAAAAAAAAAAGGAACTTCTGACACATATTACCACATGGATGAATCTTAAAGCCATTACACTAAACGAAACAAGACAGACACAAAAGGACAAATACCATGTGATTCCACTATATGAGGTAGCTAGAATAGTCAAATTCATAAAGACAGAAAGTAGAATGGTAGAAGCAAGGGTCTGTGAAAGGAGAAAATGGGGAGTTAGTGTTTACTGGGGACAGAGTTTCAGTTTTGCAAGATGAAAACAGTTCTGGAGATGGATGGTGGTGATGGTCACACACAATGAATGTTAATTAATGCTACCAAACTGTACACTTAAAAATGGTTTAAATGGGCCGGGCATGGTGGCTTACGCCTGTAATCCCAGCACTTTGGGAAGTTGAGGCGGGTGGATCACCTGAAATCGGGAGTTTGAGACCAGCCTGACCAACATGGAGAAACCCCATTTCTACTAAAAATACAAAATTAGCCAGGCGTGGTGGCACATGCCTGTAATCCCAGCTACTCGGGAGGCTGAGGCAGGAGAATCGCTTGAACTCAGGAAGGAGAATCGCTTGAACCTGGGAGGTGGAGTTTGCCGAGATCACGCCATTGCACTCCAGCCTGGGCAATAAGAGTGAAACTCCATTTCAAAAAAAAAAAAAAAAGTTGGGATCAACTATAAATAACAAAAAATATACAATTTAAACCATTTTTTTTTTAATGGTCAGGAGATTGAGACCATCCTGGTCAACATGGTGAAACCCCATCTCTACTAAAAACGCAAAAATTAGCTGGGCATGGTGGCATGTGCCTTTCATCCTGGCTACTTGGGAGGCTGAGGCAGGAGAACTGCTTGAACCTGGGAGGCAGAGGTTGCAGTGAGCCGAGATCACGCCATTGCACTCCAGCCCAGCGACAGAGCAAGACCTCACCTTAAAAAAGAAAAAGTTTTTTTTTAAAAAAAGCTCCCATCTCTCTGAAAATAAAAAAATTAGCCAGGCGTGATGGCACACACCCGTGGTCCCAGCTATTTGGGAAGCTGCGGTGGAAGTATCACTTGAACCCAGGGGGTTGAGGCTGCAGTGAGTTGTGATCTCGCCACTACTCTCCAGCCCGGGCAACAGAGCAAGATCCTGTCTCAGTCATCATCATCTGACAATCTTTTTATTTATGGCTTCTGGGCCAAAGAAATAAATGAAGGTGTAAGGCTTCTTGACAACTATTAATGACACACATTAAAAAAAAAAAAAAATACTGGCCGGGCATGGTGGCTCACGTCTGTAATCCCAGCACTTTGGGAGGCCGAGGCTGGCAGATCACCTTAGGTCAGAAGTTTGAGACCAGCCTGACCAACATGGAGAAACCCCGTCTCTACTAAAAATACATAATTAGCTGGGTGTGGTGGTGCATGCCCATAATCCCAGCTACTTGGGAGGCTGAGGCAGGAGAATGGCTTGATCCCAGGAGGCGGAGGTTGCTGTGAGCCAAGATTCTGCCATTGCACTCCAGCCTGGGCAACAAGAGTGAAACTCTGTCTCAAAGACAAAAACAAAAACTATACATAACACACATTTGAAATCTATAGTCTACAGTGCGTTGCCTGGAGTTAGCATGTTGGGTTCTGGCTCTGTCTCTTGCTTCAACTGTTTGGATGGAACAGACCAGGGGGCTCCCTGATTCCAGCCTCTGACTGCCTCCCGTCTCCTCTCCACTTGCAGCCTCTGAGACCATCTACTTGGCCACCTCCTGCTTCTGGGCCCAGCCAACACCGTTTTTGTGGTTATCTCCTTCCTGTCCCCAAGCATGAGTTCCCAGATGTGTCGGAATGATTCCACCCAGGTGGGGGCAGCCACTAATGGCCCGGTCAACATGCATCTCTCTGGGCTTCTACTTTCACTGTGATGACGTGGCTCTGGAAGGTGAACTGGCCATGCGTCTCTGGACAATGCAAAGCCAGTATGGCAGCCGCGCTCTTTTGCAAGACTTGCAGATGAGATGAGTGGGATGAAACCCTGGATGCCGTGGGGGCAGCCTTGTCCCTGGAGAGAAGCCTGAACCAGCCTCTGCTGAGTCTTCACGCCCCGGGTTCTGCCAGCACAGACGTCATCTCTGGGACTTCCTAGAGAGGCCCTTCCTAGATAAGGGAGTGAAACTGGTCAAGAGGGTGGATGACCACCTGACCAACCTCTGGGGGCTGGATGAGTGTCTTTTCAAAAGTCTTGCCACCCTCAAGTAGAACTGGGAGCCTAGGGAGCCCAGTGACCTCTAGAGGGTCCTCTCAAAGGATCAAGGCTTCTGCCTGCCTGAGCCTTGCCCTCCAGCCACTAGGCAGCTTTTAAACCACCCTGGAGCCCTCTCCCAAGCCTGGACCAAATTTGCAGGGACAAAAGGGGTCAGAGGTTGGGGTGGAGAAATCAAATTAATGACTTTGTTAGGGTAAGGAGGTTCCAGGAAGAGGAAACCTGCCATCCCACAACCCCTAGACCATAATAGCATGCATTTCCTCCAGGGATTGACAAACCAGTGACAGAGAGCCTCCGGAGCCACTGAAATCTACTGATTAATGCCTGTCTAACTCCAGTGTCAATGGTAGCTTTGACAAATGCCTTTTATATCACATGACTATACTTTGCCAAATATACTGAACACTATTATAATTGTTTCCTAATACCCCACGTGATACCCCCATGCTTCTTCATAAGTTTATAACACATTTAAAAATAGCATAACTCCAGGCGCAGTGACTCACGCCTGCAATCTCAGCACTTTGGGAGGCTGAGGTGGGTGGATTGCCTGAGATCAGGAGTTGGAGACCAGCCTGGCCAACATAGTGAAACCCAGCCTCTACTAAAAATACAAAAAATTAGCTGGGCATGGTGGCAGGCACCGGGCGTGGTGGTACATGCCCATAATCCCAGCTACTCGGGAGGCTAAGGCAGGAGAATCACTTGAATCCAGGAGGCAGAGGTTGCAGTGAGCCGAGATTGTGCCATTGCACTCCAGCCTGGGCAACAAGAGCGAAACTCCATCTCAAAACAAAAAAAAAAAAACACAAAAAAACCACCAAAAAAAACAAAAACAAAACAACAATAACAACAAAAAACACTGAGGACACATGAAGATGCTACAGCCAATAAGTATATTGCTTTAGGAATTCATCTCCACATTTCAAAGGGAAAAGTAGAGTCCGTTGTTGATGAAACTGATAAATTTTATCTTCTTTTTATTAATGTTTTGGCGCATGCCTGTAGTCCCAGGTACTCAGGAGGCTGAGGCAGGGGAATTGCTTGAATCTGGGAGGCAGAGGTTGCAGTGAGCTGAGACAGCACCACTGCATTCCAGCCTGGTGACAGAGCAAGACTCAGTCTCAAAAACAAAACAAAACAAAACAAAAAAATGGGTTATCATATAATGCTTTCTATTTTTTATCTTCTTAAACTGAATTTTTCTACTTACATGGTTTTGTGTTAGTAAATATGTATCTTCATTTGAATAGCTGCATAGCTTTCTGTTGTATATATCATAATTTATTTAACACATACTAATGGGGCATTTGTAAACAACTCTGTGATCTAAATGCATCTCTTCGTGTGTGTGTGAGTGTGTGTGTGTGTGTGTGTGTGTGTGTGTTTAGAGACAGCTCGCACTCTGCTGCCCAGGCCGTGTGCATTGGTGCAATCATAGGTAACTGTAACCTCAAATTCCAGGGTCGAGTGATCTTCCCACCTCAGCCTCCTGAGTAGCTGGGACCACAGGCACGTGCCACCATGCCTGGTTAATTTATTTTGATTTTAATTTTTTTTGTAGGGCTGGGGTGTCACCATATTGCCCAGGCTGGTCTCAAACTCATTGCCTCAAGTGATCCTCCTACCTCAGCCTCCTAAAGCATTGGGATTAGAGGCATGAGTCACTGTGCCCAGTCTCTTCACATATTTTGTAAATAAAAAACTAGGAAGAAGTATTTACAACACATATAAAAGACTAATTTCTCAAAAAAAATTTTTTTTGAGACGGAGTTTTGCTGTTGCCCAGGCTGGAGCGCAGTGTGGTGCAATCTCAGCTCAATACAACCACTGTCTACTGGGTTCAAGCGATTCTCCTGCCTTAGCCTCCTGAGTACCTGGGACTACAGGCATGTGCCACCATGCCCAGCTAATTTTTTGTATTTTTAGTAGAGACAGGGTTTCACCATGTTGGCCAGGGCTGGTCTCAAACTCCTGACTTCAAGTGATCTGCCCACCTCGGCTCCCAAAGTGCTGGGATTACAAGTGAGAGCCACTGCGCCTGGCCTAATTTCTTTCTTTTTTTTTCTTTTCTTTTGAGACAGGATCTCACTTTGTCACCCAGACTGGAGTGCAGTGATATATCACAGCTCACTGCAGTCTCCATGTCCCAGGCACAAGTGATCTACCTCAGCTTCCCAAGTCTCTGGGAACAAAGGGGACACATCACACCAGTGAATTTTTTTTTCTTTTTTTTCTTTTTTTTTGAGACAGAGTTTCACTTTTGTTGCCCAGGCTGGAGTGCAGTAGCTCGATCTCGGCTCACCAAAACCTCTGCCTCCTGGGTTCAAGTGATTCTCCTGCCTCAGCCTCCCGAGCAGCTAGGACTACAGGCATGCACCACCACTCCTGGCTAATTTTGTATTTTTAGTAGATATGGGCTTTCTCCATGTTGGTCAGGCTGGTTTCCAACCCCCGACCTCAGGTGATCCACCCACCTCGGCCTCCCAAAGTGCTGGGATTACAGGCGTGAGCTACTGCACCGGGCCTGGCATTTCAAAAATATTTCAGATTGACAAAGATAAAACAAGACTATTAATACTTTGTTTCCAAGAGTGCAGAGAAATTCATCCTCATGTGTTGTTGGTCAGTGTAAACTGGTACAACTTCTTTGGAAGGCAGTTGGGTAAGTAGCTATGAAAATCTCATATGCAGCTGGGTGCAGTGGCTCATGCCTGTTATCCCAGCACTTTGGGAGACCAGGGTGGGCAGATCACCTGAGGTCAGGAGTTCAAGACCAGCCTAACTAACGTAGTGAAACACCCCGTCTTTACTAAAAATACAAAAAAATTAGCTGGGCATGGTAGCAGGCGCCTGTAATCTCAGCTTCAGGAGACTGAGGTAGGGCGAATTGCTTAAACCCAGGAGGCAGAGGTTTCAGTGAGCCCAGATTGTGCCACTGCACTCCAGTCTGGGTAACAGAGTGAGACTCTATCTCAAAAAAAAAAAAAGAAAATCTCGAGTGCACATACCCTTTGAGCCAGCAATTCCACATCTAGGAGTTTTACAGATACTCTCACAGATGTGAAAAAAGAAGTATGAGCACAGATGTTCCCTGCAGTATCAGTATCATTAATAACAGAAGTATGCTCAAGGCTGGGTGTGGTGGCTCTTTTCTGTAATCGCAGCACTTTGGGAGGCCGAGACAGGAGGATCACTTGAGGTCAGGAGTTCAAGAGTAGTCTGACTAACATGGTGAAAGAAAAGAAAGAAAAGAAAAGAGAAGAAAGGATGGAAGGAAGGGAAAGAAGGAAGGAAGGAAGGGAAAGAAGGAAGGAAGGAAAGAAAGAAAAAGAAAAAGAAAGAAAGAAAGGTGAGTGTTAGCAGCAGCAAGGCCGCCAGCATCTTTGCTCGCTGAAGCCTGCTGTAGGGATAGTATGAACTAGCTGTGGCGGGAGGGGCTGAGTAAACTCTAGGACCTGGTGGCTCTGCTGGACACAGCAGGGGGAGCCAGCAGCCCAGGCTTCCCAAAAATTAGCCTTGAGGAATAAAGGTAATGCTCCCAATTTTCAGAACTGGTCTGCTGGCTCTGAGTCAGATTGGAAAATACCGACTGCTGCATCTAGCAAAGGGGATGTTTCAGCACCGTTTTGGGAAAAAGGGCCTGTAGGGCTTATCTGACGAGGGCCTTACTGCCATCTCCCCATCATGCCAAGCAGCCTTTCTGTAGACCCCGGGCTCCCACCCCCACTGTCAGATTAGCTGCCAGCCTCCAACACTACTGTTTTCCTTTCCTGAGAAGCAGCCCTGGCCAGGTGCGGTGGCTCACGCCTGTAATAATAGCACTTTGGGAGGCTGAGGCGGGTAGATCTCAAAGTCAGGCATTCGAGACCAGCCTGGTCAACGTGGTGAAACTCCCTCTATACTGAAAATTAAAAAAATTAGCCAGGCGTGATGGCAGGCGCCTATAATCCCAACTACTTGGGAGGCTGAGGCAGGAGAATCACTTGAACCTTGGGAGCGGAGGTTGCAGTGAGCCGAGATCGTGCCACTGCACTCTAGCCCGGGTGACAGTGTGAGACTGTCTCAAAAAAAAAAAAAAAAAAAGCAGCAGCCCCTGTGAAAGCTGTTTTTCTGAGCATCAGGCCTGAGCATAACCTGCTTTAGAAGCTGAAGTGGCCTGCTCTTGTTTTACTGACAACACTTTAATACAGAAATTCTCACGGCCTTTTAGGTTTACATATGCTTCGCCCTCCCCTCTGGGCTTTTCCTGGAAGTAGGTTGGCAAGGTTTACTGGAACAGTATGGCTCCTACCCCCACACCAGCCAAAACCTTGAGAAGGGAGAAGGTGCTGTGCCACTCAAGGACGTGGCCAGGGGAGCTTAGAAAAACAGGGACTTCCAGACACAAGGCGGGAGAGACAAAGAAGTGGGTGCTAGAAGAGTCTGCAGGTGCGTAGGTGGCAGCCTGTCTGCTGCTCTGGGCCTTGGCCATCGTCCATGCTGCTGATGCTCCTGCTGTCTCTTCTCCTTTCATAAAGCCATAAAAACTCAGGTTAGGGCTGCTCAAAAGCTTCCCGCAATGTGTTGATTTACTCTAAGTGCCTACTCCTCTGCAGACTGACTTCATGCACTTAAAGTAATTCACTTGTTTCATTTTCAGCTCTGTTCCTCTCCACTTGCATTTCAGGCCAGAGCAGCACAGTGGGGCCCCAAGCTCTGTCCTGCAAACCATTAATAAAATTCTAAGTCCCCTCCATAACCATCTGAATGGCATCCTCTTCTTGGCCAAGGACATTCCAAAGTAAATCTGAAAATCTAGTTCAGGCCATGATAGAAGAGCAGATCCCACAAGCATCATTATACCCTCCTCCCTTTTGGAATTCAGGAAAAGCCAAACAGCATTAACATCAACACAGATCTTAAGTCTGACAAGAAACATTTACAACCTATTTTCTCTGAAGCTTGCTACCTAGAAGCTTCATCTGCCTGATAAAACCTTGGTCTCTACAACCCCTTATCATAACCCAGACAATCCTTTCTACTGATAATAACTCTTTCTTTCTTTTTTCTTTTTTTTTTTTGAGACAGAGTCTTGCTGTGTCACCCAGGCTGGAGTGCAGTGGCACGATCTCGGCTCACTGCAACCTCCACCTTCTGGGTTCAAGTGATTCTCCTGCCTCAGTCTCCTGAGTAGGTGGGATTATGGGCATGTGCCACCATGCCCGGCTAATTTTTTTTTCTTTTTGAGACAGAGTTTTGCTCTTGTTGCCCAGGCTGGAGTGCAATGGCACGATTTCGGCTCACTACAACCTCCGCCTCCTGGGTTCAAGCAGTTCTCCTGCCTCAGCCTCCAGAGCAGCTGGGATTACAGGCATGCACCACCATGCACAGTTAATTTTGTATTTTCAGTAGAGATAGGGTTTCTTCATGTTGGTCAGGCTGGTCTTGAACTCGAGACCTCAGGTGATCCACCCACCTTGGCCTCCCAAAGTGCTGGGATTACGGGCATGAGCCAGCCAACTGTTTCAACCAATTGCCAATCAGAAAAAATTTAAAATGTGCATCTGACCTGGACACGCTCCTCCCAACCACTTCAAGTTGTCCTGCCCTTCCATATGGAACCAATGTAAGTCCTACATGTATTTGACTGATGTCTCATGTCTCCCTAGAATGTATAAACTAGGCTGTGCCCCGACAACCTTGGGCACATGTTCTCAGGATCTACTGAGGGCTGTGTCATGGGCCATTGATCACTCATATTTGATTCAGATTAAATCTCTTCAAATACTTTTTTTGTCAACAGTCCTCTGGGCTCAGGTGAGCAGGGCCTGAGACAGATCTCCTAACATGGAAATTTATAATAAAATAAGGGGCCCGTGCCTAAAGACATACCACAAAGTAAATATAACACCGTGCAGGCTCTCTCAGGTGACCCTGAATTACAGAATGTGGGTTTGAGGGGGAGGGAGAGACGTATACTTCCTGTGGGTCATGGCTTGGGTGCAGCCAGAAACAGGCAAATATCACCCCTTCTCTTCTGGAAAGGGGGGGCCTGACAGCTTTGAGTGGGCAGCCAGTTCCCTGTTAGAGTCCAGGTCTAAAATGCCTGCTGGGTAAATAAGCACGTTCTCAACCTATCCCTAAAAGCCTGATATTTGTAGGAATAAAATTGATCTTTCTTACCCAGGGCAATGTGCTTCCCTGACAAATATGCTCATACATGGAGTGGAGACAGAGAAGTAAACAGATGCTGGGAATATGGTGTGACATGGTGTGACACTGTGCCAGGCCAGAGCCAAGCAAGGTGCTGCACTGGCTTACTGCCCCCTTAACAGCAGGAAAAGGTGTGGAAAAGCTCTTGGGGTGATGGGAAGAGATGTGCTGTTTTGAAATGCAAAGATAAAACGGAGCCACGGGGGTTCTGCACCATCACTTTGGAACAAACGGTAGCTGCCTCCACAGCTGCAATGACTCAGATCTCTGTTCTGGGCATACTTGCAGTCAAATCAGGGCTGCCCAGACATCCTGTGTTTGTGAGATGCTGAGAAAAACAGATGGGGTCTAACTGGCTTCCAGCAGTTGCCTACTCATCCACCCTCTTCCAAACACCCAGGCTGGGGAATGACATTTTGGGGATGAGTCCTCCTAATGCTGCTTCTTTCTGGAGAGCAATGTGTGAAAATTGACCCAGGGAGATGTCTCATGGGGTGAGGCATGATTGACTGTCTTTTTTCAGAGCCTCCCTAGGGCTTATCTACCCCAATGCCCTGAGATCACTGGGGCCTGCCTGGCCAAACAGACTATACCTATCAAGAGAAATGAATTTCCAGGCCACAATAACAAGCATGACCACTTTCAAAAGAAAAAACTGGCTGGGCGTAGTGGCTCACGCCTGTAATCCTAACACTTTGGGAGGCTGAGGCAGGAGAATTGCCTAAACTCAGTTTGAGACCAGCATGGGTAACATGATAAAACCCTGTTTCTACTAAAATACAAAAAACATTAGCTGGGCGTGGCAGCATCTGCCTGTAATCCCAGTTTACTTGGGAGGCTGAGGAAGGAGAATTGCTTGCACCCAGGAGGCGGAGGTTGCAGTGAACTGAGATTGTGCCACTGTATGCCAGCCTCGGCGACAGAGCGAGACTCCGTCTCAGAAAAAAAAAATAAAAAAAAGAAAGAAAAAACTATAAACTGAAATTCTTCAGAATAAGAATTTTAAATTAGCCTAATAAACACATTAAAAAATGTAAGGAAGATATTAGAACTATGAAACAAAGGAACACAAAAACACCAAAAAGAACCAACAAGAAATAAATACTAAGTTGAAAATATAACAGTTGTACTAAAGAACACAAATAATTGAATGAACTGCAGAATAGGCAGAAATTCCCCAAAAGGAAGAAGAAAAAAATGAAAGAACACGAAATAGAATAGCTAAGAGATATGGAGGCTAAAAGTAGAAATGGTAACATTCAGAAGACAGAAGTCCTGGAAGGAGAGAGAAAAATGGAGAGGAGGAAATATTTTTAAAGTAATGAAGAAAAAATTCACAGAATTAAAAAAAAGATGGAGTGTGAACACGAGATCTGTATACAGATTATTCCTCATTAAAAATAATTTTGGTGGCTGGGCTCGGTGGCTCACGCCTGTAATCCCAGCACTTTGGGAGGCCGAGGTGGGCGGATCACGAGGTCAAGAGATTGAGACCATTCTGGCCAACATGGTGAAACCCCATCTCTACTAAAAACACAAAGATTAGCTGGACATGGTGGTGCGCGCCTGTAGTCCCAGCTACTCAGGAGTCTGAGGCAGGAGAATTGCTTGAACCCGGGAGGCGGAGGTTGCAGTGAGCCGAGATCGCGCCACTGCACTCCAGCCTAGCACCTGGCGACAGAGCAAGACTCTGTCTCAAAAAAAAAAAATATATATATATATAATAATAATAATTTTGGCCAAGCATGGTAGCTCACGCCTGTAATCCCAGCACTTTGGGAGGCCCAAGGCCAGAGGATCTCTTGAGCCCAGGAGTTAGAGACCAGCCTGGGTGGGCAAAACCCTGTCTCTCCAAAAATAAAAAAAAAAGTAAAAAAATTAGCCAGGTGTGGTGGCACATATCTGTAGTTGGGAGGGTTGCTTGAGCCTGGGAGATAGAGGCTGCCCTTGAGCCTGGGTAACAGAGCAAGACCCTGTCTAAAAAAAAAAATTGAAAGTTGGAATATGTCAATGAGGAGAGAGAAGGAAAAATTTACAGCTAGAAACATTTTGGGGAAATTTAAGGATATCGGAGACAAAAAGAACATTCTAAAAATTTCCAGAGAGACAGAGCTGATCACAGATAAAGGAACAAGAGGCTTATCTGCTTGTTTATTTTTATCTTTTCGAGACAGATTCTTGCTCTGTTGCCCAGGCTGAGGCTGAAGTGCAGTGGTGCCATCTGGGCTCACTGCAACCTTTGTCTCCTGAGCTCAAGTGATTCTCCTGCCTCAGCCTCCTGAGTAACTGGGATTACCGGCATGCGCTATCATGCTCGGCTAATTTTTGTATTTTTAGTAGAGATGGGGTTTCACCATGTTTGCCAGGCTGGTCTGGAACTCCTGACCACCTCCGCCTCCCAAAGTGCTGGGATTACAGGTGTGAGCCACTGTGTCTGCTGAAGAGGCCTAATTATTAACATTAGATTTTTCAACACCAATACCAGTTGGAAGAAGACAATAGAGTAGATTTTTCAAAGTAACGATGAGAAAGCTCTTAGAACCTAGAATTTCTTTTTGAGACAGAGTCTTGCTCTGTTGCCCAGGCTGGAGTACAGTGGTGTGATCATAACTTACTGCAGCCACAATCTCCCACACTCAAGTGATCCCCATCTCAGCCTTCCGAGTAGCTAGGACTAGGGGCGCATACCACCATGCCCAGCTAAGTTTGTTGATTTTTAGTGGAAACCAGGTCTCGCTATATTGCCCAGGTAGGTCTTGAAGTCCTGAGCTCAAGCAATCATCCTGCCTTGACCTCCCAATGTGCTGGAATTATAGGTGTAAGCCACTGTACCTGGGCTTTGACCTTTAAAATGAGGAACCTCCCCACTGCCCATGGATCCCATATCTCCTTCCACTTAGTTGCCACCTCTCTACTTCCCTCTATAATGAAGCATCTACAAAGGGTGACACACACTGTCTCCACCACGTCCCCTTCCTTTTTTTTTTAGATTACCTTTTTTTTTGAGACAGTTTTGCTTTTGTCACCCATGCTGAAGTGCAGTGGTGGCGATCCCAGCTTACTGCAACCTCCGACTTGTGGGTTCAAGCGATTCTCCTGCCTCAGCCTCCCGAGCAGCTGGGTTTACAGGCACCCACCACCACGCCCACCTGCCCGGCCTCCCAAAGTGCTGAGATTACAGGTGTGAGCCATCGTGCTCGGCCTAGATTGCCTTTTTCCCCTACAGTCCTGAAAGTCATCACATATGGATTGTCTTTCAAAAAGAAATAAAATAGGCTGGGAGTGGTGGCTCACGCCTGGAATCCCAACACTTTGGGATGCAGAGGAGGGCGGATCACCTGAGGTCAGGAGTTCGAGACCAGCCTGGCTAACATGGTGAAACCTCGTCTCTACTAAAAATACAAAAATTAGCTGAGGCCGGGCGTGGTAGCTCAAGCCTGTAATCCAAACACTGTGGAGGCCAAGGAGGGCGGATCACCTGAGGTCGGGAGTTCATGACCAGCCTGACCAATACGGTGAAACCCTGTCTTAAAAAAAAAAAAAAAAAAAAAAAATTAGCTGGGCATGGTGGTGTGTGCCTGTAATTCCAGCTACTTGGGAGGCTGAGGCAGGAGATTATCTTGAACCCGGGAGGCAGAGGTTGCAGTGAGCCAAGATCATGCCACTGAACTCCAGCCTGGGCGACACAGCCGGACTTCACCTCAAAAATAAAAATAAAAATAAAAATTAGCCAGGTGTGGTGGCGCTGCGCCTGTGGTCCCAGCTATCCCGAGGCTGAGGCAGGAGAATCGCTTGAGCCCGGGAGATCGAGGCTGCAGTGAGCCGTGAAGGCGCCTCTGCACTCGAGCCTGGGCGACAGAGCAAGACCCTGCCTGGAAAGAAAGCGTCTCTAGGGCCTGGCTCCCGGCTCCAGCGCGCGTTCCCGGGTCGGCCCGCGCCCTCCAAGCGGGAGGGAGATACTGTGGTCTCGCGGTCCGCCAGCATCCTCCGGTTCCTTTGGAGGGGAGGGGAGGGGAGGGGAGGGGAGGGGAGGGAGGGGAGGGGAGAGAAGGGGAGGGAGGGGAGGGGAGCCCACAGGCCCTGACACCCTCACGGTCCAGCTCTGTGACTTGGGGAGGGGAGTGTCGCATAAAGAGCGAGAAGCCGGCGTTCAGAAGTTTCCTCAGCCCCGCCCCCCACTCGGGATCCGCCCAAGCGACTGTGGACGCGGGTTCCGGGCCTGTCCCAGGAGGGCGTGGCCGGGAGGGGGATGGCGGGATTCGTGGGGAGGCGTGAGGGGAAAGAGCCGGAACGTGCGCTGGGGGACGCGGCCGAGGCGCTGTGGGAGGGGCCCAGGATTCTGGGGAGTTAGGGGGGACGCGCCTGAAGCTCGGTATCGAGAGGTACAGAGATCGCGGTGGAGGTTGTAGATGAACCGCGGTGAACCCGACTACCCGAGGGACGGGGTGGGGGGCGCAGCTGAGGCGGGGTCGGAGGGTGAGGGGTGGGAGGCGCGGCTGAAGTGGGGTGAGAGGAAAGTAGCGGGGTGAGGGGTAGGGGAAGCGGAGGCGAGGGTAGGAGGGAGGTGGGGGTTAGAGGTAGGGGGTGAGGGGGAGGCTGGGTGGGAGGCAGATGGGGACATGGGGTAGTGAGGTGAGGGGTAGTGGGGTGATGGGCAGAGGAGGCGGAGTCAGGGTGGGAGGCAGGTGGGGGTGAGGGGTAGGGGTGAGGGGTAGAGGAGGCAGAGGCGGGGTGGAAGGCAGGTAGGGGTGAGGAGTAGGGGGTGAGGGGTAGGGGGTGAGGGGTGGGGGTGAGGGGTAGAGGAGGCAGAGGCGGGGTGGAAGGCAGGTAGGGGTGAGGAGTAGGGGGTGAGGGGTAGGGGGTGAGGGGTGGGGGTGAGGGGTGGGGGTGAGGGGTAGAGGAGGCAGAGGCGGGGTGGAAGGCAGGTAGGGGTGAGGAGTAGGGGGTGAGGGGTAGGGGGTGAGGGGTGGGGGTAAGGGGTAGAGGAGGCAGAGGCGGGGTGGGAAGCAAGTCGAGGTGAGGGGTAAGGGGTGAGAGGTAGAGGAGGCGGAGGCAGGGCGAGAGGCTGGTGCACCGGTGTGAGGGGTGGAGTTGGAGGTTGGAGGGGTCGGGGTTGGGGAGGAGGAGGCGCTGTGGGAGGCAGGTGGAAACATGAGGGGTGGGAGAGGCGGAGGCGGAGGCAGTTGGGAATGCATCCCTTGCCTACTGAAATTGTGGAAATTTCCCGGAGGGGTAGGAGCTTGGGGCTGGGCTTCCAGATTTGGCCCAGGAACTGGCTGTGGCCATTCTGGGTCCTGGGAGAGGGAGAACGTCTGGGCCTGGCTGATCTGTGACCGCTGGGGCTCCCTGGGGCGGTGTGGGAAGGGGCGGCGCTTTGCTTGGGAGCGGAAATTCTCCCAGGCCAGGCCGGCTGTGCCCAGCCAGCTGGTATTTGGTCCCCTTACCCTACAGGAGGCGTCTGGTCCCCTTTGGTCACCTCTGGCCCTGTTTGAGGACCAGCTAGCATTTTTTTCTCTCCGTGGTCTCAGTCTTCCTTGCTCCAGGAAGCCTGTGCTGCCTGTTAAACTAGCTTATTCCTGTTTATTTTCTGCCAACTCAGACACAGTCTGCTCAGGGAAGCTTCATCTGTCTAGTTAGACACAGCCCTAGGCATGGCTAGGGGCCAAGTTTCGGAATTGGTATAAAGAGAAGCAAAGGCTGCAGGTCCGGGCCCTGGCTTGTCTACACCACTCCACCACACATCCCCAGCACCCTCAAATGTCCCATCTGTTTTCCTTCTAAGGCCAGGGCAGTTTCCACCTTCCAGACCCTGAAATCATCTCTCCCACCTTTTTTTTGAATTTATATTATGCACAGACTTTAGGCATCTCTTGCACGTTTGAGTTGGATTTTTTTTTACACCAAAAGAGATGTCAAATTTATTTTTTAAAGCCAGTGGTAAAAATTTCAAATAGGCCAGGCACGATGGCTCACCCCTGTAATTCCAGCACTTTGGGAGGCTGAGGCAGGCGGATCATCTAAGGTTGGTGTCTGGTGGAGGACCTTTGGGCACCCCCCCCAACCACATGGAAAGTGCCTAACTTCCGGATGATGAAAGCCCCTCCTCCCTCGCAAGGAGGGTTCCTTATCTCACCGCCTTGGCTCGGCCCGATTCCAGCAGCCTTCTGGATGACGAAAGCTCCTCCTCCCTCGCAAGGAGGGTCCCTTATCTCCCTCTGTCTACCGCCTTGGCTCGGCCCGATTCCAGCAGCCTTCCGGCCGGGCAACCAACTGAACCAATCACCATCCACCCCATCAGCTCTCCAGTAACTTCCAGCCCGACAAGCTCCCCGCCCGGCAGACATCCCCCCCACCCCCCCCACCCCGACAGCCAATCTGACTCATTGCCACCTGCCAAATCAGCTCTCCCACTCCCCCAATCCTTCTACCCCTATAAAAACCGCCAAAGAAAGCCGGTGCGAGACTGCTGACTCTTCCCCCGTTACGAGTCCAGTCCGCCCGGAAACTCTCCAATAAAGCCTGAACTACTCTTTCATCTGGTCTAATTCGGTCGCGCCTTGGGGTCCAAGTTATGAGGGTCCGGGCAGGTCAGACAAGTGGTGCCGAAACCCGGGAGGGGTTGGCCAGTCCGTTGCCTGGCCCTCGTGGCCCGGCTGCGGCCCCACCCCCAACCTCAGTCTGCCTGCCTCACCACCGCAGAACTCCGGATAAGGTAAGGCTTTTACCTACCTTATTATCCCTCCTCCTCTTTAGTGGCCACGGTGATTAGCCTCCCGGTGCCAAACCTTCCGGACTCCTCGCCCTAGACTCGGCCGAGCCGAGGCAGTCCTCCGGCTTCTGGAGCCTCCGTACGAAGGTAACAGACAGACGGGGACGCCTTTCTGACTGTTAACTTCACCAGTCCGTAAGGTCTGCAATGAGAAGGGACGCCTTCTCCTTGCTTTCTCCCTATCCGGCACCGGTAGGTTCGTCACCCGGTCATGGGGAACACGGAGTCTAAAGTGGACCCAAACACCCCTTTAGGGTGTTTACTCCAAAATTTTTCTAGACTGGGATATTCGCAAACCCTGCGCAAGAAAACGCTCATATTCTTGTCCCAGGTTGCTTGGCCCCAATACAAACTTAATAACCAGTCACATTGGCCCCTGACTGGCACTTTCAATTTCAACATACTTCAGGATCTCAATAATTTCTGCCACTGCACTGGCAAAGACAATGAAATTCCCTATGTTCAGGCTTTCTGGGATCTCCGTACCTGTCCTGATCTTTGCTCCTCCTGCTCCACCCATCAAATTCTTCTAGCTCGCACCCCTCATAAACCCTCCTCCACTGCCTCTCCCCCTCCTTATCCCTCGTCAGAAAATCTGCCAATACACAAATAAATGGAAAAAGACAAGAGAGAAAAGAAAGCTAGAAGAGAAAAAAAAAAAAGAAAAGAGAGGAAAGAAAGGAAAAAGAAGGGAAAGAAAAGAGAGGAAAGAAAGGAAAGAGAAGGGAAAAAAAGAAAGAGAAAAAAAGGAAAAAAAGGGAAAGAAAAGAGAGGAAAGAAAGGAAAGAGAAAAAAAGAAAAGAGAGGAAAGAAAGGAAAGAGAAGGGAAAGAAAAGAGAGAGAGAAGAAAAGAAAGAGAAGGGAAAGAAAAGAGAGAGGAAAGAAAGGAAAGAGAAGGGAAAGAAAAGAGAGAGGAAAGAAAGGAAAGAGAAGGGAAAGAAAAGAGAGAGAAAAAAAGAGAGAAAAAAAGAAGAGGAGAGAGAAGAGCCACCTTCAGCCGCTCGCTCCTCCCCCACCCCCTCCGCGCCTTTCGCTCCGGAGGCCACGCCTCCCCTGACCTCTCCAGCAACAGCCTATACCCCCACCCTCTCCACGCCATTCGCTCCGGAGGCCACGCCTCCCCTGACCTCTCCGGCGACAGCCTATGCCCCCACCCTCTCCGCGCCTTTCGCTCCGGAGGCCACGCCTCCCCTGACCTCTCCGGCAGCAGCCCATGCCCCCACCGTCTCCGCGCCTTTCGCTCCAGAGGCCACGCCTCCCCTGACCTCTCCGACGGCAGCCCATGCCCCCACCCTCTCCACGCCTTCTGCTTCGGAGGCCCCACCTCCTCTTGCCTCCCCAGTAGCCACCCATACCCGCTCTCATCAACCCACAATCCTAGCCCCTCTTCAAGAAGTAGCAGGCACAGAAGGCTTAGTTCAGGTCCATGTCCCTTTCTCACTCCAAGATCTGTCACAGATTGAGCGGCAACTTGACTCGTTCCCAGTGGTGAGGTCTGATTTTAGCAGCGCCTGCCCACCTCCTTGTCTCCACCTGCTGGCTGGTGGTGGGAGCACCTTTAGGGGAACTCCAGCGATGAGGGTCCTGGGTCACGAGGCTGGGGGAAGGTCCTGGGAGGTGGAAAAGTCCCCTAACTGCTGGGTGCATGGGTGAGTGGGACTGCGTTCCCAGGGGCATCTGCTGGGCCGGGCCTATCCTTGGGGCTGTCCACATCAGCACTCTCCCCTGCCCATAACTGGGTCAACTCAGGCCCTGTTATGGGCCACACAGCTGCTGGAAGGCATGTGGTCGTGGAAAAGGGGAGTGGATAGATGTCAGTGTAGTTGGGGAAGAATGCCCCATCCATGGCAACTCCCATCGGAGGCAAGGCCCCACCACCCAAGGGCTGCCTCTGATTGTCTCCCCACCCCCACCTGAGACCTCAGTGGCTAGATGGGGGAGGGGCGGGGCGAGATTCAAGCAGGGTGTGTCCAGATGGTCAGTCTCTGGTGGCCAGCCTGTCCTGACAGCAGAGAGTTAAGCTCCCACTCTCCACCCGTGCCGGCTGGCCAGGTGGGCTAAGGGTGACCGAGAGACCAGAACCTGCTTGCTCGAGCTCAGTGCTCAGAGCTGGGGAGGGAGGTTCCGCGGCTTCTCCGCTGTCAGCGCCCGCAGCCCCTCCCGGCTTCACTTCCTCCCGCAGCCCCTGCAACCGAGAAGCTCCGGGATCCCAGCAGCTGCCACGCCCTGGCCTCAGCCTGTGGGGTAAGTCGGTGGGCAATGCTGGGGACATCGGAGGGGGCCGGGTCCCCAAGCCTGACAGTGAATGATGGGGCCGAGAAGGCTGAGTGGGCTCCTGGCTTCTCCAGCCTGGAACCAGTGTCTGTATGGGGCTCCGGCTCCCTCTCCCTGGACCTCCACACCTCTTCCTCTGCTGCCAGGGTGGGTGCGGGTCCCAGGAGGTGGGGTAGGGGCTGGACAGACAGCTGTTGCTGCTGGGGCTTGGGAGTCTTGGGCTGGAGGAATGGGCCAGGGTTTGGTTGAGGACACAGACGGGCTAAATGGTATGAGATGGAAAGGACGTCCTCTTGCCTCAGTGTGGGCAGAAAGGGTGGTGGGTCACAACTGCAAATTGAGGCAGCTGTGCAGCTCCCCACTTTCCATGTTTCCATGGAAAAATGCCCCACCCGGGTACCCAGGGCTGTGGGAGCCCGAAGGGCTGGGTGGGAGTGGGCCCAGACTCGGCCTGGCCCATCCTCTCCACTTGCCTCTGCTGGCGCTGCTCCTCTCTGTTCTCTGGCCCCCATCCCCTTCTCCACGCTTCTGTCTCCTTACCATTCTCTGACTTGTTTTCTTTCTTTCTGATCCTGCTTGCTGGGGCCACAGAGGCTTCCCAACCCAAACTGGGGCCCCACCCTCGCTAAGTGATGGAGGCTGTGGTTTCAGTTTTCCTGTGAGGGTAAGATTGTGCTGTTTGCTGAGCTTTCTAGACCGGCCTGGGGCCCAAGCCAGGGTGGTGGAGAGATCCTGGGCCACAGGCTAGGGTCTCCCTTCCCTCGGAAGCACCAAGAGGCCCCGAGGCACAGAGAGGTGGCATTCGATGCCATCAGAGCTGAGTCAGACTGAAAATATAGACAGACCCTGAAAGGCTTTGAGAACTGAAGAAGAATGTCATGGTAGATGCATGGCTTCAGATCTGGCTCTGCCAACAACTGGTGACGTTGGGAAAGCCACTTCTCCTTTCTAAGCCTTAGTAGTCTTGGCAGCAAAATGCAGGGTTTGATAGACACGTGCTTTTCCCACTGGTTTCTCCTTAGAGCTCCCCTTCTGCAGCGAGGGGTTGAGCGACGGGCCCCATCCCAGCCATCGCCCTTTTATTTGGTGGAATATTGGCCGCCAGGCAAGATGTTATGTAAAGAAAGGGTTATGCTGTTAATGCAAATGGGAACAGGGGTTGTGACCCCTCAGATACCAGGGAGTCCCAGAGGAAAAGTCATGGACAGTCATGGCTCTTCCTGGGGGACAGTATCAAAGGGGTGGCCCTGTTGGGACCCTGTTCCTCACGCCACAGGCCTCCCTCCCTCTCCTCACCCCTGCTCCTCATCCCTCCTGCCTGACCTCCCCTGTGCTGGGGCTGGGCTCCCGCGTAGTGGGTGGATCTACTTGCACTTGGCATTGTTTGCCATTAGAAATAATGGCAAAAACTGCAATTCCTTTTTTTTTTTTTGAGACGGAGTCTTGCTCTGTCACCCAGGCTGGAGTGCAGTAGAGTGATCTTGGCTCACTGCAACTTTTGCCTCCCATGTTCAAGCAATTCTCCTGCCTCCGCCTCCCCAGTAGCTGGGATTACAGGTGCATGCCACCATGCCTGGCTACTTTTTGCATTTTTTTTTTTTTTAGTAGAGATGGGGTTTCACCATGTTGGCCAGGCTAGTCTCAAACTCCTGACCTCAGGTGATCCACCCACCTCGGTCTCCCAAAGTGTTGGGATTACAGGCATGAGCCATCCCGCCAGGCCCACAATTACTTTTGCACTAACCTAATACCTCCTTCTACAGGCTCCAGTCAGGCCAACACTGACCCGCAGCTGGGAGGAAGGCAGGATCCTTGATACCTCTGTCTCCATAGAGGTCCCGGCTAGACAAGCAGCCTCCTCCCCCTAGAATGTCCTCACCCTCCAGCCCTCCAGCTTTCAGGCTGGAGACTTTAGACAGAGGTCAAGAAGATGGCTCTGAGACAGACAAAGAAAAGCTGGACTTTGGGAGGGGGCCGCCTCCCATGGAGTCACAGTTCCAGAGCGAGGACCGGAACGTCTCCCCTCAGATTAAAGTGAACCTCAGCTACCGAAAGGGAACAGGTGCCAGGTGAGGCAGCAAAGGGGGGCAGGGCAAAGAGGGCCCCCTGGCCAGCTCCAGCTGAGCACCTGGAGTGAGACCCATTGGCCAGCCCAGCACCAGTGCCCCTTCCCACAGTCTGTGGCATCCTCAGTCTGGCTCTGATGGCTTTTGGGACCGACAGGCTGACCTCTGCTCTGCTCTCTGGCATTGCTGTTTCCAGAGGCTTCTTCTGTCCTCTGAAGTCATGTTCTTTGTGAGGATACATTCTTGAGCCCTAAGTACTCAACTGACCCTCAAATCCTCCTGTTCATGCCGACTCCCACCCCTGTCATGGTCCCTGTCGGGGAAGGCAGCAGGATCCACACTCCATCAGTGAGAGTCAAGGACATCTGGAGGTGTCCCAGGCTCTCCTTAGTTCTGCAAGGCTGTGCCTGTCACGCAGGGGGCGTGGACTGTGGGATTGAGGATGATGGGCTTCTGCTTGGAGTCTTCTGCACTTTGATGTTCCTGTGGTCTCTTCACCAATTCAGACTGCGTGAGCCCCACATTCCTGAGAGTCCCGCTTTCAGTCCTGCTGCATCTGCAACCCCCTCCCTCCCTGCCCAGGGGCCTGCCCAGTGAGGCTGGAGAATCCTCATGGGCCAGGCTAGACTCTGCCAGAGAAGACCCTTCTTCCCTTCTCGTGCCTGAGGTGCAGCCACCAGCTTTGGCCTCCCAGGCTAGAGCCGCTGTCCTGTTTGTGCTGGAGGATTGTGGTCAGATTCAGCAGTAGGTTAGGGGAGGATGTGTGACGAGCTTCTGGGAGCTGTGGAGCCTGCCCGTCGCAGGCAGGACAGGCCCTTGATGCCTTCCGTGCCTCAATCTGTGCCCTCATTGGGCTTCCCCACCCCAGGACCATGATGCCACCCTGGTGACAGAAAGTTCTTTGTTCAAATGGCAACTTCTGCCAGCTGGACTGCCCATAGGGCTCCTGTCAGTTACAGACAGAGCCCTCATAGTCTTGTGTGACTTTCTGGTGCTGACGAGGGAGGGCTGGCTGTAATTACAGTCATAGCCATTGGCTTAAAAAGTCAACCCTTGAAGGCTGGGTGCGGTGGCTCACACCTGTAATCCCAGCACTTTGGGAGGCCGAAGCGGGCGGATCACCTGAGGTCAGGAGTTCAAGACCAGCCTGACCAACATGGAGAAACCTCGTCTCTACTAAAAAATACAAAATTAACCAGGCGTGGTAGTGCATGCCTGTAATCCCAGCTACTTGGGAGGCTGGGGCAGGAGAATCGTTTGAACACAGGAGGTGGAGGTTGTGGTGAGCCCAGATTGAGCCATTGCACTCCAGTCTGGGCAACAAGAGCGAAAACTCTGTCTCAAAAAAAAAAAAAAAGTCAACCCTTGGAATCCCCACCTGAGTCAAGGAGGCAGAGGTTGCAGACTGTGTCCCTGTACTCCAGCCTGGGTGTCAGTGAGACTCTGTCTCCAAAAAAAAAAAAAACCTGACTGATCCCAACAATCACTTTGTGCATCTGTCACCAAACTTGACTTGGCTACCCATTCCACAGGAGACATTAAGTTGGGACCTGAGGTCTACAAAGTATCAAATAGCACCCCTTGTTCTTCGTCCCCTCATATCTGCTGGTCTTGTTGCCAGAAGTCCCAGCAAGCTGACCCCTTTGAATGATAACACAGCTCAGGAGGGAATGACTCATGCCCTTCCCCCTTCCAGTCACCAGACACTGCTAGATTCTGATAAGCTACCAGACTCTTTGTGGGGTCTGTGGGAGAGATTTCCCATAAATGTGCCTTCTCAGTGGTGTCTGATATGTTTCAGTGTTGGGCCCAGCGTTGGGCCCCAGTAATGCTCTGACTGTTTCTGGGAAATTTCCTACTGCCCAGCCTAGAATCTCTCTGGGCGTTCAGAGTCTAAAGTTAAACAGCTCTGCTAAGATTCCCAGTTTGGTGCTGTGTGACTTCAGCAAGTTACATGACCTCCTTGTTTATCTAATGGACAAATGAGTGGCGCCCGACCGGCCCGGCTGAAGTGAAGACGAAAGGTGCAGAATATTCTGTAGTTAATAGATGGCTTCAGAGAGGAGAAGGGAGCTTTTCTCCATTCTTTCTTGGAGGCTAGTGATGCATACAGCCACTGTGAGTCTGCAGGGACCTCCCACAGCCCTGTCCAGTCCCAGGCCCAAGCTCAAGAGCCACCATAAGTTGTGTGTGCTGAAGCAGACCCTGTGGGATATAGAGGCTGTTGAGAGATGGGACATCAAGGCACCTGGCACATGACAAGCATGTGATGCTGAACAGTGTCTGTGATGATGCGTCATGGGATGGAGCAGCTTAATGCCTGGACAGGCCCCTTTTCCTCCTCATGGGGCTCTGAGCACTTGGGGTCCCCTTGGTTGGTTCTGGGAGGGTAGAGGCCCTCAGAAGGGCTCCCATTGTGCTCCTGGGCCTGAGGGGTGTGCAGTGTGTACAGGACTCCCTGAAAGGGCTCCCTGGAATGAAGGGCTTTTGGGGGCCTGTGGTCCTTCTCCAGCAAGAGTCACAAACCACATCTTCCACAGTCAGCCAGATGCAAACCGATTTGATCGAGACCGGCTCTTCAGTGCGGTCTCCCGGGGTGTCCCCGAGGATCTGGCTGGACTTCCAGAGTACCTGCGCAAGACCAGCAAGTACCTCACCGACTCGGACTACACAGGTAGGCCCTGCCCTGTGGATCCAAGGCCCAGACATCCTGTGAGCTGATAGTTAGGTGGGCTGTGTGGGCTTCGTCCCTGGTCAGGAGCCAAGGAGTGAGTGTTCTCAGCAGCCCTCCTGCCGGCATGATTGCCAGGGGCCCTGTGGACAGAGCTAACCCGGCATGGCCTCCTGTTGGTCTCGGCTGTGCCTCCTGCTTCCACCCACCCTTCAGGGCTCCTCTGCCACCCCTAGCCCATTGCAGTGGTTGAATGGAAACCCAAAGCAATCTTTTTCTTTTTTTTTTTTTTTGAGACGGAGTTTCGCTCTAGTTACCCAGGCTGGAGTGCAATGGCGCGATCTCGGCTCACCGCAACCTCCACCTCCTGGGTTCAAGCAATTCTCCTGCCTCAGCCTCCTGAGTAGCTGGTATTACAGGCACGCGCCACCATGCCTAGCTAATTTTTTGTATTTTTAGTAGAGACGGGGTTTCACCATGTTGACCAGGATGGTCTCGATCTCTTGACCTCGTGATCCACCCGCCTCAGCCTCCCAAAGTGCTGGGATTACAGGCGTGAGCCACCGCGCCCGGCCAGCAATCTTTTTCTTTAATAACAGTGTTATTGAGATATAATATATAACGCACATATGATACACTTAACCCATCTCAGAGCACTCTTTGCCCAAAATCTAAATATCTGTATTGTTTGGGCTGATTAGAAAAGTAACATGAGGACTCCAGAAGATTCTAACAGTAAGAAAACAAAGAGAGCCAAGGGTAGACACAGTCTCTCATCCTGGGCCCCTATTAACGGTTTGAGAATGCATCTGCTCAGACTTTCTTTCTTTCTTCTTTTTTATTTTTGGAGAGAGGGGGTTTTGCCATGTTGCCCAGGCTGGCCTCAAACTCCTGGGCTCTGGTGATCCACCCGCCTGGGTCCCCCAAAGTGCTGGGATTACAGGTGTGAGCCATGGTGCGGGGCCTGTTCAGTCTTTCTCAAAGCATCAGTATATATTTACATAAATGGGGTCTTGACATATACACTAATTTGTAATGTGCTCTTCCTCCACTTAATACATCTTGTAGCACTTCCCATTTCAGTACATGTCTAACTCAATCACTTTGACAATTGCAGAGTGAGTTTTCCATTGTGTTGTTTATCATGATTTAGTTAACCAATTCCTTATCGATGGCCATTTAGGTTGTTTGTCGTTTTTGGCTTCAACTAGCTGACTGCCAGGCCCTCTGTATGCGAAGTACTTGTTTATATTATTCTCATTTTTTTTTTTTTTGAGACAGAGTCTTGCTGGAGTGCAGTGGCATGATCTCGGCTCACTGCAACCTCTGTCTCCTGGGTTCAAGCGATTCTCTTGCCTCAGCCTCCTGAGTAGCTGGGATTACAGATGCCCACCACCGCGCCTGGCTAATTTTTGTATTTTTGGTAAAGATGAGGTTTCACCACGTTGGCCAGGCTGGTCTCGAATTCCTGACCTCATGATCCATTTGCCTTGGCCTCCCAAAGTGCTGTGATTACAGGCGTGAGTCACCACGCCTGGCCTTATATTATTCCCTTTGAACCTTACCATAACCCTGGAACATTCCCATTTTACAGTAAGAAAAATTGAGGTTAAGAGAGGCCACGTGACTTGCCAGAGGAGACAGAGACATTAAGTGGTGGAGTTATGTACAAATACTGCTCTGAATATTCTTGTGTAGACAGCATTTCACAAATGATGATGACTTATGTCTTAGAAACTTAGTTTCTAGGGAAAAAATTGTAGTCATACTTGTTGGTATTTCCTTTTTTTTTTTTTTGAGATGGAGTTTCACTCTTGTTGCCCAGGCTGGAGTGCAATGGTGCCATCTCGGCTCACCGCAACCTCCGCCTCCTGGGTTCAAGCGATTCTCCTGCCTCAGCCTCCCGAGTAGCTCGGATTACAGTCATGTGCCATCACATCTGGCTAATTTTGTATTTTTTGTAGAGACAGGGTTTCTCCATGTTGGTCAGGCTGGTCTTGAACTCCCAACCTCAGGTAATCTGCCCGCCTTGGCCTCCCAAAGTGCTGGGATTACAGACATGAGCCACCGTGCCCAGCCCAGTATTTCCTATCTGTTACTTGGAGCCTTAATATCTTATAACATGGTTGTGCTCCACCAGTTGTGTGTAGCATCTCTTTTAATCCTCCCAAAGGGTACTTTGAGCTGGGTTTGCTATACCGAACTATCGGGCAGCCCAGCCGCTCCAGGTCTCAGCACCACTGTGCCCCTGCCCCTCCCTTCTTCCCACAGAGGGCTCCACAGGGAAGACATGCCTGATGAAGGCTGTGCTGAATCTTAAGGATGGGGTCAACGCCTGCATCCTGCCGCTACTGCAGATCGACCAGCACTCCGGCAATCCTCAGCCCCTGGTAAGTGCCCAGTGTAAGGATGACTATTACCGAGGCCACAGCGCTCTGCACATCGCCATTGAGAAGAGGAGTCTGCAGTGTGTGAAGCTCCTGGTGGAGAATGGGGCCGACGTGCACGCCCGGGCCTGCGGCCGCTTCTTCCAGAAAGGCCAGGGCACTTGTTTTTATTTCGGTGAGTGAGCCTTTCTTAGATAAATTGAGGCAAAGAGAGGGTAAAGCTTTGTTCAAGGTCACACAGTTAGCGTATGACAGAGCTGGCAGTTAAACCTAGGTCTGTCCGACCCCGACGCCCTGCTTCTGACCACTAGGCTGCCTGCAAAAGCAGTTTATCTTTTGCCCAGGCCAGCCTCAAACTCCTGGGCTCTAACAATTCTCCTGCTTAGCCTCTTGAGCTGGGGCTACAAGTGTGTGCCATTGCATCCAGCATTAATTTGTCATAAGAGATGTTTCATCATTGGCCAGAGGATGGCATGCACCCAAACCCAGACCCAGGGAAGGCAGTAGTGGGCTGCTAGCACTGGCGTGTGACTTGACCAGGCAGAGCCTGAATAAAGAGACAGCATGCCTGGGCTCTGGCAAAGGAGACAGCAAAAGTCAGGGGCAATGGGGACCTTGGGTGGCTGGTCCCTGTTCTGCTCCCTTGAGTGGTGAAGAAGCCTGACCTGCTTCAAAGAGCATGAGGAGTAGGCAGGTGGAAACCAGGAGGCCTGGGGCCCAAGCTGCTCTCTCGGCCTGCAGGTGAGCTACCCCTCTCTTTGGCCGCCTGCACCAAGCAGTGGGATGTGGTGAGCTACCTCTTGGAGAACCCGCACCAGCCCGCCAGCCTGCAGGCCACTGACTCTCAGGGCAACACGGTGCTGCATGCCCTGGTGATGATCTCGGACAACTCAGCTGAGAACATCGCACTGGTGACCAGCATGTATGATGGACTCCTCCAAGCTGGGGCCCGCCTCTGCCCCACCGTGCAGCTTGAGGACATCCCCAACCTGCAGGGTCTCACGCCTCTGAAGCTGGCTGCCAAGGAGGGCAAGATCGAGGTGAGTGGCCGTCCTCTTCCCATCTCCCCTGTCCAGGAGGCAGTAGGTCTCACCCCAAGCTTTCTGCAGAAAGAACCTGGGGGTGATGAAGAGCAGAGGTTTCTCTGCTTTTCAATGGAACACTCTTGTTAGTAAGAAAATGTTCAGTATGTACCTCTAATATATGTGTGTTTATTCATAATTTGTATATGAACTTCTGAATTAATATTTTACATTATAAAACATTGGGAATTTTAAAAAGTCATTTGGGTTTCTTTATTAAGGGACAGTCTTTTTATATCTGTTGCTTATTTTGCTATTAGATTTGGTCTTCTATTTCTGCATATTTATTGATAACTTTATAATGAATTTAGTATTTTGTCTACTATGACACTTGTAAAATTTCTCCTAGTTCATAATTTGTTTTTTGAATTTTATAATTTTTTGCCATACAGAATTTAAAAATTGTTATAATCTGCAAGAGTAATTATCTTTTCCTTTAAAGTTCCTTGGTTTTGCTGTTGTCTAATTCCTGCTACAAGATTATATATATAATATAAATTATATGTACATAATATGTGTTATGACCATTGTGCATTGTAATATATAATTATATATAGTATATATAATCTTCATACACATTATTTTCTTACAAACGTTTGCAGTTGTATTTTCAATGCCTAGCTGGAAGTTATTCTGGTAGGAGGAGTTCACGTAACGGCCCCTACTTTGTTCCAAATAGCTTACCAATAGCTTACCAGGGCTGGCCTCATGGATGTACAGTGGAGATTTTTGAAAGGTTAAGGAAACGATAAACATAAATAGAAGGTTTTTTTGGTTTTTTTTTTTTGAGATGGAGTCTCGCCCTGTCG
The DNA here is from genome assembly GCF_030222135.1 of Aotus nancymaae. Taxonomy (NCBI): domain Eukaryota; kingdom Metazoa; phylum Chordata; class Mammalia; order Primates; family Aotidae; genus Aotus; species Aotus nancymaae. Next base: position 10,084,976 of record NW_026988430.1, on the reverse strand, counting down.
CCCAGGCTGGAGTGCAATGGGGCGCTCTCGGCTCACAGCAACCTCTGCCTCCCGGGTTCAAGCGATTCTCCTGCCTTAGCCTCTCAGGTAGCTGGGATTACAGGTGTGCACCACCACGCCTGGCTAATTTTTGTATTTTTAAGTAGAGACGGGGTTTCACCATGTTGGCCAGGCTGGTCTCAAACTCCTGACCTCAGGTGATCTGCCCGCCTTGGCTTTCCAAAGTGCTGGGATTATAGGTGTGAGCCACCGCACCCGGCCACAAATAGAAGTTTTAACCCTTTTTCAGTATCCTCCCAGGTATCTTGGAGTGCTTCCTGAGGTGTGTGAACCTCACTTTGTTGTCTAGAGGCACTGCTGTGTCATGACCTATGACAGCAGTCCCCTGCTCTGTTCCTCCTTTCCCATTCCTCATGTGTGAAACCAGATTCCTTTCTAACCTGTTCTGATTGGGGACCCCTCTCTGGTCTGTTGAAGATTCTGGACTCTGACCACAAAAGTGCACACACAGATACAGCTGGTAGACTCTGATCTCAGGGGTCTCAATGACCCCAGGGCTAAGGATCTCTCTGTCATTTGAGGAGTTCAGGGAAGAGGGCCACAGGATTGGGGATGGGAAGGAAGAGCCAGGCTGGCTGGCAGGCTGGGGCATATGTGACTGGGCGTGTGTGTAAGAGTTTGGACACACAAGGACCTGCATGTACAGGGGCATGTGCACGTGTCAGCTGCAGCTCTGCAGATCGTGGGCAGCTGCAGGGTCCTGGGTGTTTGCCAGCCTTGGCCCAGGATCAGTGCCGGGAGAGGACTGTGAAGGCGAGCTCACGTGACCACCCTGCAGATTTTCAGCCACATCCTGCAGCGGGAGTTCTCGGGACCAAGCCAGCCCCTTTCCCGAAAGTTCACGGAGTGGTGCTATGGGCCTGTCCGGGTGTCTCTGTATGACCTGGCTTCTGTGGACAGCTGGGAAGAGAACTCGGTGCTGGAGATCATCGCCTTTCATTGCAAGAGCCCGGTGAGCATGGGTGCACGTAGAGGACCCAGCAGAGCTCCCAGCAAGGTCCACAGATTGGGGCTGCCTGCTGGACCATATCTGCCCCATTCCTGTGCCAGTGGGGGTGTGGCTGCATGTCCCAGCAGGCATGACCCTGACCATGGCCACTGGGCCCACACTCAATCCACACCCCAGTCCCATCCAGCACGGGGATCATGCCAAGGCCTTGTGGCAGCCATCCAGGTCCCCTCTGTTAACCAGCATCTCCTTTGGAGGACAAGGACCCTCGGTCACACTGTTGTTGGGAGGGTTGGGTGAGGTCCTTCAGGGCTCTTGGGGTGTGGAAGCCTGCTCCCTGTCCTCTCTTCTCCATTTTCCGGGCCCCTGCTCTGATCCTGACATGGAGTGGGCAGCCTATCTGCACTGCTGAATGTACCCCTGGCTCTCCCCTCCCCACCCAGCACCGACACCGAATGGTGGTTTTGGAGCCCCTGAACAAACTGCTGCAGGAGAAATGGGATCTGCTCATCCCCAGGTTCTTCTTAAACTTCCTGTGTAATCTGATCTACATGTTAATCTTCACCACCGTTGCCTACCATCAGCCTGCCCTGAAGAAGGCAAGGGCGGGGCCGGGGGGGCACATCTTGGGGGAGACCTGCTTGAAACAACCCTGGGGGAAGATGGGACAGGGATGGTGCTGAGGCATGGGCTGCTGGAGTGACATGCTCGAGCTTTTGGGAGCCAGCATCCCGGTACTAACGCCGATACAGTAAAGATTTGCTGAGTGCTCACTGTATGTGAAAAAGGATTCCAGGTGATGGACATGTGTTGACTAATTAATGTTCCCAACACCCCTGAGATGATGAACTATTATCACCCCAGTTTATAGTAGAGGGAGAGGAGGCACAGAGAGGTTAAGTAACTTGCCCAGGGTCACACAGGCTGGAAGTGGTGTGCAGAGAGAAACTGAATCCAGGCAGTCTGGCCTCAGACCCAACACTCAAATGCTACACAATGTGCCTCTCAGGATCCAGGGTCTTTCCCTGGAGCCCATGTTTCCCTGCCATTCTGAGGGACCTTTCCACAGCTCAGGCTCAGAGTGGGCCCTCAGCTTCAGCTCTCAAAGCTGAACTGTTTGAGAGAGGACCCAAGGTCCTGAGTCTCATCTGAGTGTGTCTTCAGCAGGCTGACCCCCACCTGAAAGCAGAGGTTGGAAACTCCATGCTGCTGGCGGGCCACATCCTTATCCTGCTAGGGGGGCTCTACATCCTCGTGGCCCAGGTGAGTGCCCCTCCCCTTCTCCCACCAAGAAGCAAACCTAGAATTCTGCTTCAGGGGGCTTAGAGCAAATTACCTGCATCCCCTCACCTATAAAACCCAGTCCCACCCAGAGCAACCAGCCTCACCGCAGCTGAGGGCCAGAGGTTCTGGCCTTGCCTTCTGAGGCCCCAAGACCCCTCTGCTGTGCTCTTGGGGTTCCTTTGGGTAGCAGATGGCTTCTCTGATTCCTTAGCAGTACAAGCTCTGCTCCCCCAGGAATGGAGCTGGAAGCCCCTGCCCCCAGCCAGGACCCTGGGCTGAGACGTTCCCCTCTTGGGGAGCACAGAGACCAGGGGTGGGTGGGGCTCAGGCTAATTTCCCAAGAAAGGACTCTTCAGTGGGAAATGCTGTAAGCCTGCAGGACACAGGCTGGACACCAAGACATTGGGACCTCCTCAGAGTGGGCAGAACATGGGCACCAAAGCCAGGTTGGCTGGGGTATGGGTGGTCCCTGTGAGGCCAGGGAGAAGGGAAGGGAAAGGCACTCTCCCCCTTCTTCCACGTGGTATGCAGGCTCTTCATCTGCACCCCTTGGCCTTGCCTAGGTGGCTGCTCTTTCTGGAAAGACAGTCCCAAGCTATCTCAGCTATCAGAAGTATTTATGAGTCCCCCAAATCCAAAGCTGCTGACTTAGCCCTAGCCCGGGGGGGCAGGCTCCCGCTCAGTCAGGCCAGCAGGGAGCGTGTGGGAGAGCAGGTTTCACAGCCCTCTGTCCTTCCTTCCTCTGCAGCTGTGGTACTTCTGGCGGCGCCACCTGTTTGTCTGGATCTCGTTCATAGACAGCTACTTTGAAATCCTCTTGTACGTGGGTCTCACTCCTCCTCCCCTCAACTGTCTCTGAGGTCTGGAAGGGGCAGGTGTGGCAGAAGGCAGCAGGTTGGCTTTAGAGGCAGGGACATGGGGCCCAGGAAGTCGGGACCTGTGTACAGGCCAGACCCAGGAGTCTGCAGTGCTGTCCAGCCTGGGGCCCTTTGTGCTGCCATCATTGTAGATGGGGATAGTGACATTTACCAGGCATCACCACACACCTGTTTCACTTAGTCCTTGAAAACACTCTATGAGTCAGCCATCATTATTATTGTGCCCATTTGACAGTGGGAGGGAACTGAGGCCCACAGAGGTCAAATGTCTTGCCTAAGATGGAGGTCAGGGCCTTGGTCAGCACAGGCCAGTGGGGGCTCAGGGAGCCAAGTACCAGCAAGCCCACCTGGATCCTGCTCCCATACAGCCTGCTCCAGGCGCTGCTCACAGTCCTGTCCCAGGTGCTGTGTTTCCTGGCCATCGAGTGGTACCTGCCCCTGCTTGTGTCTGCGCTGGTGCTGGGCTGGCTGAACCTGCTTTACTATACACGTGGCTTCCAGCACACAGGCATCTACAGTGTCATGATCCAGAAGGTGAGAGAAGGGGGTGGCCCGGTGGGACTCTTTTGGCTTCATCAGGCCAGAGCTTTCCTCCACAGCTAACCTAGGCAGAGGAGAGCATGTGTACATCTGCCTGCGCTCCAGCACCCAGACACTTGCTGGATGGAAGCTTAAGGACAGGCACGCACATGCCTCTCTCAGGGCTCTGCATGCACACGTAAACACATGCACATATATGTGTTTGCAGGTGTCTACATGCAAGGAGCAGAGAATATATGCATAAGCTCATCTGAGTGTCTGTGTCCTGGGATGTGTGGGCATGTAACTGCATTCATCTATGTATTCAGTGCAAGTTTAGGGAATGCCTACTGTGGGCTGGGCCCTGTTCTAGGTGATGGGAATATAGCAGAGAACAAATATGTCCTTGCTTCCCTGAAGCTGAAGTTCTAGTGGGAGGAAATGAAAACCTTAAGAAAACAACTAAACAACTGAGAACATTCCACACTGCTAATTCTTTTTTTTTTTTTTTTTTTGACACAGAGTTCACTCTTGTTGCCCAGGCTGGAGTGCAATGGTGCGATCTCGGCTCATTGCAACCTCCGTCTCCCAGGTTCAAGCGATTCTCTGTCTCAGGCTCCCAAGTAGCTGGGATTACAGGCATGCGCCACCATGCCCAGCTAATTTTTGTATTTTTAGTAGAGACGGGTTTCACTGTGTTGGTCAAGTTGGTCTCGAACTCCTGACCTCAGGTGATCTGCCCACCTCAGCCTCCCATAGTGATGGGATTACAGGCATGAGACACCACATCCGGCTTAAATTTTGTGAAGGAAATGCACAGGACAACGTGATGGAGAATGGCTGGGACCAAGTACCCTTTAGATGGGATGGTCTGAGAAGCCTTTCTAAAGAGGGGATATGGCCAGGTGCAGTGGCTCAGGCCTACAATCCCAGCACTTCAGGAGGCTGAGGCGGGCGGATCACAAGGTCAGCAGTTCGAGACCAGCCTAACAATGAGAAACCACGTCTCTACTAAAAATACAAAAATTAGCCAGGCATGGTGGTGTGTGCCTGTAATCCCAGCTACTCAGGAGGCTGAGGCAGAAGAATCACTTGAACCTCGGAGGCAGAGGTTGTAGTGAGCCGAGATCGTGTCATTGTACTCCAGTCTGGGCGACAGAGTGAGACATCATCTCAAAAAGTAAATAAATAAATAAAAATGGATAAATAAATAAAGAGGGGATGTTTAAGTTGAGACCTGAAAAAATGATTGAGCCACTGTAGGGTAGAGGAGGAAATATTCTCAACAGAGGGCACAGCAATGGCTGTCGTGAGCCAGAAGCAGCTTGGGGTGCTTGGGATAAGGCGAGGAGGCTGGGTGGATGGGGAGATGGCAGGAGGGTGGAGGTAAGGAGGTTGGGAGGAAGGGAAGGGCCAAGTCTCTGTCCACGGGGAGGGGTTTGGAGTCCCCAGAGCCTTTTTTTTTTTTAAATTGTAGTAAAATACACTTAACCACTTAACACAGAACTTAACTTTTTTTTTTTTTTTTTTTTTGAGACGGAGTCTTACTCTTATTGCCCAGGCTGCTGGAGTGCAATGGCACCATCGCGGCTCACTGCATCCTCCCCTTCCTGGGTTCAAGTGATTCTCCTGCCTCAGCCTCCTGAGTAGCTAGGATTACAGACGCCCACCACCACGTCTGGCTAATTTTTGTATTTTTATTTATTTATTTATTTATTTTTGAGACAGAGTCTCGCTCTGTTGCCCAGGCTGGAGTGCAGTGGTGCGATCTCGGCTCATTGCAACCTCCGTCTCCCAGGTTCAAGCGATTCTCCTGTCTCAGCCTCCTGAGCAGCTGGGATTACAGGCATGTGCCACCACATCCAGATAATTTTTATGTTTTTAGTAGAGACAGGGTTTTACCATCTTGGCCAGGCTGGTCTTGAACTCCTGACCTCAGGTGATCTGCCCGCCTTGGCCTCTCAAAGTGCTGGGATTACAGGCCTGAGCCACTGCGCCTGGATAATAATTTTTGTATTTTTAGTAGAGACAGAGTTTCACTATGTTGGCCAGGCTGGTCTCAAACTCCTGGCCTCAGGTGATCAGCCTGCCTTGGCCTCCCAAAGTACTGGGATTACAGGTGTAAGCCACTGTGCCTGGCCCATTTTAACCATTTTTTAAAAGTATGCAGCTAAGTGTCATTAAGTACATTCACACTGTTGTATAACCATCACCACCATCCATCTCTAGAACTTTCTTGTCATCTCAAACTGAAACTCAATGCCCATTAAACAACTCCCCATTCTCTCCTTCCCCTAGTCCCTGGAAATCACCATTCTACTTTCTGTTTCTATGAATTTGATGACCCTAGCTACATCATATAAGTGAAATCATACAGTATTTGTCCTTTTATATCTGGCTTATTTCACTCAGTAAAATGTCCTCAAGGATCAGCCATGTTGTAGCATGTGTCAGAAATCCCTTCCTTTTTTTTTTTTTTTTTTGGAGGGGTGGAGTCTGGCTCTGTCACCCAGGCTGGAGTGTGGTGGCACAATCTTAGCTCACTGCAACCTCCCTCTCCAGGGTTCAAGTGATTCTCCTGCCTCAGCCTCCTGAGTAGCTGGGACTACAGGCGTCTGCCACCAAGCTCAGCTAATTTTTTTTTTTTTTGTATTTTTAGTAGAGACGGTATTTCACCGTGTTAGCCAGGATGGTTTTGAGCTCCTGACCTCGTGATCTGCCCGCCTTGGCCTCCCAAAGTGCTGGGATTACAGATGTGAGCCACTAGAGCCAGTGTCCCGGCTTTTTTTTTTTTTTTTAATTGCATTTTAGGTTTTGGGGTACATGTGAAGAATATGCAAGATTGTTGCATAGGTACACACATGGCAGTGTGATTTGCTGCCTTCCTCCCCATCACCTATATCTGCCATTTCTCCCCATGCTATCTCTCCCCAACTCCCCACCCCCTGCTGTCCCTCCCCTATGTTTTTTTTTTTTTTTTTTTTTTTAGATGGAGTCTCACTCTGTCGCCCAGCCTGGAGTGCAGTGGTGATCTCAGGTCATTGCAACCTCTGCCTCTCAGGTTCAAGCGATTCTTCTGCCTCAACCTCCTCAGTAGCTGGGACTACAGGCATGTGTCACCACGCCTGGCTAATTTTTTGTATTTTTAGTAGAGATGGGGTTTTGCCATGTTGGCCAGGCTGGCCTTGAACTCCTGACCTCAGGTAATCCACCTCCCTCAACCTCCCAAAGTGCTGGGATTATAGGCTGAGGCACTGTACCCACACAGTTCCTTCCTTTTTAAGGCTGAATAGTATCCCACATTTTGTGAGTCCATTCATCTGTCGATTCAGTCACCTGTTGCTTCCATTGGGAATAACGCTATTATGAACAAGGGTGTACAAGTACCCGTTAGAGTCCCTGTTTTCAATTCTTTGGGGTATATACATACATAGAACTGAAATTGCTGGGTCATATGGTAGTTTCTATATTTAAGTTTTTGACCCTGGAAGGTTTTTTTTTTGAGCTGGGTCTCATTCCATCACCCAGGCTAGAGTGTGATGAAACGATCATAGCTCATTGTAGCCTTGGCATCCTGGGTGCAAGCAATCCTCTTGCTTCAGCCTCCCAAGTAGCTGGCACTGTAGGCTTGTGCCACCATGCCCAGCTACCAGAGAGTTTGAAGTAGGAAAACAATGTGATCTGAGATATATTTTTAAAAGACTCCTCTGCTCAGTGTGTCTCTACAGGGCCCACAGATGCACACTATGTGTGTGTATGTGCAGTGTACATGGGAACCAGGCTGCAGTGGATGAGGCAGGGGTCTGGGGTCATGCCTGGTGGCCCAGCTACCCACCCTGGCCCCTGGGCACATGTGTTTCAGGTCATCCTGCGGGACCTGCTCCGCTTCCTTCTGGTCTACTTAGTCTTCCTTTTTGGCTTCGCTGTAGGTAAAGGCTCCCTCTGGTCCCCTCCCCATTCCCTGCATCCCTTGTCCACCCTGTATACCCTCAAGGCTGCCTGCAGGTCTCCTGGGCTGAGGACCCCTCTCTATCCATCCCATAGCCCTGGTAAGCCTGAGCCAGGAGGCTTGGCGCCCCGAAGCTCCTACAAGCTCCAATGCCACAGAGTCAGCGCAGCCTGTGGAGGGACAGAAGGACAAGGAGAACACGTCCCCGTATGGGAACATCCTGGAAGCCTCCTTGGAGCTCTTCAAATTCACCATCGGCATGGGCGAGCTGACCTTCGAGGAGCAGCTGCACTTCCGTGGCATGGTGCTGCTGCTGCTGCTGGCTTATGTGCTGCTCACCTACATCCTGCTGCTCAACATGCTCATTGCCCTCATGAACGAGACCGTCAACAGCGTCGCCACAGACAGCTGGAGCATCTGGAAACTGCAGGTGCCACCAGGGAGGCTCCCTGCCCCCACCCCACCCCACACTCAGGTGGTGGGGAGCGCTCGGGACCCTGTGGAGCTGGGCCTTCCCTAGCCTGAGGCTGCCAGGTTGGGCAGCTCTACCTTGTCAGAGTCTTCCTCCTCCTTTTTTTTTTTTCCTTGAGACAAGGTCTTGCTCTGTCACCCAGGCTGGAATGCAGTGGCGTGATCACAGCTCAGTGCAGCCTCGGCCTCCTGAGCTCCAGCGATCCTTCTTCCTTAGCTTCCTGAGTAGCTGGTATTACAGGCACATGCCACCACACCCGGCTAATATTTTTATTTTTTGTAGAGAAGGGGACCTCACTATGTTGCCCAGGCTGGTCTTGAACGCCCAGCCTCAGGTGATCCTCCCACCTCAGCCTCCTGAAGTGCTGGGATTACTCCCTCCTCCTTTAAGAAGCTCATAGATGTACTCAGGACAGGCTGGGCATTATGGCTCCCACCTGTAATCCTAGCACTTTGGGAGGCCGAGGCAGGCGGATTGCCTGGGCTCAGGAGTTTGAGACCAGCCTGTGCCACACAGTGAAACCCCGTCTCTACTAAAATACAAAAAATTAGCCAGGCGTGGCAGCATGCACCTTTAGTCCCAGCTACTTGGGAGGCTGAGGCAGGCGAATTGCTTGAACCTGGGAGGCAGAGGTTGCAGTGAGCCCAGATCATGCCAGTGCACTCCAGCTTGGGCAAGAGTGAGACTCTGTCTCAAAAAAAAAAAAAAAAAAAGATGTACTCAAGATGTACTCAGGACAGTCCCCCACACATGGTAGGTGCTCAGTGTGCCACCAGCTACTATTACATCATTATTGACCAGTGTTCCTTTTTTTTTTTTTTTTTTCTGAGATGGAGTTTCACTCTTGTTGCCCAGGCTGGAGTGCAATGGAGCAATCTTGGCTCACTGCAACCTCTGCCTCCTGGGTTGAAGCGATTGTCCCGCCTCAGTCTCCCAAATAGCTGGGATGACAGACATGTGCCACCCCACCCCACAATTGTTTTGGATTTAGTAGAGACAAGGTTTCACCAGGTGGGTCAGGCTGGTCTTGAACTCCTTACCTCAGGTGATCCACCCGCCTCGGCCTCCTAAAGTGCTGGCGTTATAGGTGTGAGTCACTGCGCCCCACCCTGCTGTCAATTCATTGTTGATCTTGGGGAAGCCCCTTATCTCCTCTGAGCCTTGATGCCCTCCTCTGCAAAGTTCTGTGCCCCACCTGAGTCACTGGCATGCCTCTGGGAAGGCACATGTGTGGGGTGAGCAAATGAAATTCTGTTCCTGGTGGTGTGGCAATCTGGAGTCTGGAACGATGTCAGAGCAAGTAGCTGTCAAGTACTTGTGACGTCCTGACTTCCCATCAGCTGTCTGAGGCCCTTTGTCCTCAGTCTACAAATGGGGGAACTGAGATGCAGAGAGGCTGAGGGCCCAATGCCACGAATCCGCATGTTTAGTTGACTTCGGGTTATACTGTGAAGTGCTGTGGGGCACCTTCCTGCTCCCTTTGCCCTGTGTGCCTCTGCCTCCACGCAGGGTCCCAGGCCGTTCTGTCTGATACATCCTTTGTCCCCAGAAAGCCATCTCTGTCCTGGAAATGGAGAACGGCTACTGGTGGTACAGGAAGAAGCAGCAGCGGGCAGGCGTGATGCTGACTGTCGGCACTAAGGCAGATGGCAGCCCCGATGAGCGCTGGTGCTTCAGGTGAGTGAGGGGCGGGAGGGTCTCTGGGGGCAATCCCTGGGGTCCCCCTGCAGTGCAGGGCACAGCTGCCAGAAGCCAGGTCTGGTGGGAAGGGCAGGCCCAAAGAGCACCAGGGTGAGGTCAGGGTCTGGGTCTTACAAGCCATGGCTGCCACTGTCTGTGGCTTTGCCTGCCTGGCCATCTACCTGTCTCAGTGGTTTAAACTGAAGGTTCCCTCCTGGTGATCTCAGACTCCTCCTTTTGCCTGAAATGTGGTACAGTAAGGAGACCAAGAAGTCAGAGGGACCCTTGGGTTGCCAGCACTCTAGCCTTGCCCTGGCTGCTCTGTCTTCTCAGCCCCAATTCTGCCAGCCTGCTCTCGGAGCTACAACCCCCGTTCCATGGAGAACATGCCCTTCCGTGTCCAGGAAAGGCTAGGACACTGGGAGAGGGAAGCTAGTGACAAACACACAGCTGAAAACAGACACTGCTGTGAGGCAGCAGATGAGCCGAGAGACGGTCTTAGGCATGTGGAGCAGCCGTGAAAGGCCCTAGAACCTGGTAGCACAGATACACCTGATCTGAATTCCTCTTCTCTGGTTGCTCTGGGCAACTTAGGCTGCTGTCAACAGTCAGAAGGGGTGGATGCTGATTTCTGCAAGTGGGCATCTGCCTCACAGGACAGGGCTCCAAGGGGGTGGCCCAGAACCCTGCAGAGAGAAAGCCTGTCCTCCTCAGGGTCTCTGTGTCCACCAGAGCAGGTCCTTCTCCGGGGTGGGGGTGGGTGGTCCAAGCAGGCAAACCTCGGCTGCTCTGTTGCCCTCAGGGTGGAGGAGGTGAACTGGGCTTCATGGGAGCAGACGCTGCCTACGCTGTGTGAGGACCCGTCAGGGGCAGACGTCCCTCGTGAGTAGTGTGGTGACTGGAGCCTCTGCCCTGGGTGTGTGTGTCTCTGCTGCTTGGCCACAAAGCCTTGGAGAGTCCGGGCGGGGCGCCCAGAGATCTCCTGTTGGTCACTTTGCAGCTCTCCGCATGACAGCTCCTCTTACAGGGACTGCCTCCTTAAAACGGTGTTGCTCTCCTATCCTTTCCACCCCCATCCTGCTTTCAGGCAGGAACCAGGGAAAACCTCTGAGGCTGTTAGCGCTTCCACCAGCCCAGCCTCCAGCTGCTCTCTCTCCGATGCCAGTCAGTTGCACCCTTTGCCCATTCAATTGGTTATTGAGGGTCTACCCCCAGCCAGGCCTGGGCTGAGCCTGGGGACCCAGCAGGGGAATAAGTTAGGAAGGGCTGTGTCACAGCCCAGCCCACAATACAGGCAGCATCTCCCTGGGCCCTCAGAGGCACTGCCCTGCACAGGCCCCCAGCCCCTTCACACCCCAAGTCCCCCACCTCTGATAAACCACTTCCCATGCCTCCCTCACTTCCCATGGCCAGTGTCCTTTACATTCTAGTGTAGCGATGGCCCCTCCCGTCCCCACTCTGCTGCCTCCACCAAGACCAGTTCCTTCCTCTCACCCTCAGAGGCCTGTTCTGAGGATTAGCTTTCTCCACTGCATATCCTTTCTTTCTAGAACCTTCAATAGCTCCCACCTTCCACTGGTTCACCTCGTCTTTCTCCTTCTCTTCCCTGACAAATTTCATCTGCTCGTGCCTGTCGCCTCCCACAACAGCCTCCTGAGTCGCCCATGGCCCCTGTTGTAGGCAGGCTCCTCTGGCCTCTTCTGCCCCAAAGCCTGCCGGTTTCCCAGGCTCCTGGGCCGTGACCATGGCCTCTCATACTGATAAGTTTCCCTTCACCCTCTCTTTGCATCTCCCTCCCTTTACTACAATGCCAGGAGAGTCACCTTGTCCCTCCCTCAACTTGCCCCAAGCACTCCACACCCCATTGCCTGCTGGGGCCTCCAATGACATTCCCAACAGGTGCAGCCTTGGGGCTGCCCCAGCAGGTCACATGTATGTCACCCCACCCCCTCCTCACCCAGGTGGGAGGTCTTGAGAGTTTCGGCCTATCCTGCCCCCCCCCATACCAGCTTTCCCACCTGGAGCTGAGTGTCCTTGACCTCTCAGGCGGCCACTCATCCCTCTGCCCTGCCTCTCACTTTTGCTTCTGCACCACTGCAGGGCAGCCCAGCCTGTACCCTTATTCCACTCCAGTCCTGCTAATGGGAACAAAAACTACACACAGCCTCCCACTGCCTGGAAGGCCATACTCCGGAGAGTGGAGCTCAGGGCCCGAAGCTGTTGTCTAACCCACTCCCCACACCCCCATCCATGCGCCTGCAGTGCTCCTTGTTCTTTGCTTTCCTTAGTTCTTCGGATTCATCTGTCAGAAGTGCTCTTCCTCCCCTCTGGGTGTCCAAATCCACCACCTCCCCTGTGGGATGGGTCCCCTCTTCTCTGAGCTCCTCCAACATGTCTCAGGTGTTCTGGTCTCTGACACACAAGCCTGTCACCTCCAGGCGCTTTAAACTCCTAGGGGTGGCAGGGGGCGGGGTGGGGGGAAGACCCTGACAAGGCAGGGGATTGGGAAATGCTTGTGGAATGAGGGAAGCAGGGAGAGGGATTGCTGGCCTCCAGGATCGCTGAGGCTGTCCCTACGGCATGACATGTTTTCGTGACTGTGGCCCCTTCTGTTTCCCTGGTGCCTGCTTCCTGGGGACACACTCAACGGTTAAGCCACAGTGCTTGCCATCTGTTTACAGGAACTCTCAAGAACCCTGTCCTGGCTTCCCCACCCAAGGATGAGGATGATGCCGCTGAGGAAGATCATGTGTCCCTCCAGCTCCTCCAGTCCAGCTGATGGCCAGATGCAGCAGGAGCCTGAGGACAGAGCAGGGGGTCTTTCTAGCCACATCTGCTGGCTCTGAGATTCCAGTGAATTCTGGTGGCAAATATATTTTTTCCCAAACTAACTCTTCTGGAAACATTATTTGAGCAGAGTTGCTGGGACGCTTAAAGCTGGTTATGTCCAGATGTCTCTGTGTGCATAGGTCGGTGTATGGGACTAGGTTGCTCCTGCCCGTGCCTGGGCACAGATACCCTCAGCTGCTGTGTCCCCACCCTTACCGGACAATCCTCTACCTGGTTACAGGCAGCTGGCTGAGGTGCTGTGCTCATTGTTGTGGCAGATATATGGTGGTGGACATGGGCAAACACAGCCACCTCTCCTTTCTCCACCACGACACCCTTTGCTTTCCACAACCACCCTGCTTTCAGGCAGGCACCTGGGAAGACCCATTAAAGCCACCTCTCTTGCTTTCTCTTCCTACTGGGCTTCTTGCTCATCTTCCACCCCTCCCAAGCCATTCTCTGCAGGGCAGCCAGAGGGGCCTTCCTAAGACACAAGACAAACATGTCATCTTTGTGCTCTGAAGGCTTGAGAGGCTCCCCAGTACCACAGAATGCCCTAGCTGGTATCCCAAGACCCTCAAGGTTTTGCCCAAGCATTTCCGGACACCTCCTCCCCTCCACCTGTTGCCCCACCCTCTTTAGCACTCTCCCCAAATTCATGCAAGCCAAGAGACCTCGTGCTTGATCCCTTGACCTGGCTCTTGCTGGAAGCTCCCCACCTACATTAAAACCCTACACTTATTTCTGAGGTCAGTTCTAAAGGTCTTAAAAGATTGCCTTCCCAGTTTTTTGCAGTCAAAATGAATTTCTCTCCCGTGGTATAACCGTGTGTGTGCAAAAGGTGTTTGCATGGATTATTTTCCAAGGAGAGCTGAGCATGTTCATAGGCTGAAAGGAAAGCCTCAGTAGAGAGAGTTTTCCATGGAAGGTGAGACAGGGACATAGGTGAAAGAGGCCCCAGGGAACGAGAGAAGAAATGAGGTGGGCAGAGCTTTACCCTCGAGGCGAGGAGAGGATGGACTTGGATCCAGATCAGACGTCCGCTCGTTTCCTAAATGTCGTGCTAAAGAGTGATAAGGGTGGTCAGTGCGCGGGGGTTTGAGAGACCCCGTGGATACCGTAAAATAGCTGTGGAGAGAGTATTTGGCGACCCTCAATAGATTCAGGAGGAGCCACTAGGATGAATGCTTGCCGTGTGCCAAGGCTCTATAGGGTTTCACCTGTGTTATCTCCACCTGTGTTATCTCACGTGATCTTCTGGGGCGCGGGTGTGTCGGTTTTCCAGACTACCAATCGGAAGCTGACAGAGGATGAGTGATTGGCCTAAGACCACCCAGCTAGGGCGTGGAGGAGGCGGGGCCCAAAAACCGCGCTCCAGCCATCGCGCAGGCGCCCTGGAACGCGCCGCGCTTCTTGAGACCCAGAATTCCCGGGGCTGTGGAAGAGACCATAGGCTAAACAGGAGGGGGAGCCCTGGGTAGCGCGGCGGTCTGTATCGTTACTAGGGGGAAAGTTCCCGTAAGTCTTTGTCAGCGTCCCCCTCCTTTTGTGAGGAATGGGATATTCCGACTCCTTAAGGGCTTGGTTTGCAGAAGGAGCGACCCTTTCGCTCCATTTGTCATGTAGGTAGGCTCTCTAGGTATCTGGGAATAGTAGCTAAGGGCAAGAGCAAATAAAGAGCTCGAGCTTTTATGGTTTCTGGGGAGATGTTCCCGGAAAGCGGAGGGCAGCTGTTGAGATGGCGTGGCTCCCTGGCTCTGACGCCCACGTGGCCTTCGCGGCGGGCGCTGCGGCCAGGTATTGGGCAGCCTGGCAGGGCAGCGCGGGGTCGACTCTGGCTGCCGTGGCTGAGGCTCATGGATCACGCTTGTGGTAGGGCCACAGTTGCAAGAGCCTGAAGTCTGCGACCCGGTTCTTGGGCCCGCCATGGACAGTGTGCAAACCCGAGAGAACAGGGTAAGTTGGGGTTGGCTTCCCGTTAGGGGTACTCCTAAGGTGCTGTACGACGGTAAGATTGAAATGCTATTACTGGAAGACTTACTCGACTGTCGTGATGATACTTGTAATAGGAAGTGCCGTCAGAAGCGATAACTGACGAAGTTTAACGCCTATCTGACCGCAGTCGCTCAAATCTCCACAATTTAGTTTACCATAACTGCCAGAGCCTGCCCTGAATTCCTGTCCTTACTCCCTGTTTCAGATTGCATACCCATTGCAGAGTGCTGAAAACGGGATAGCCAGGAGGTAAGAGGCCCTCTGAGGTCAGGTTTAATATGTAAAGTAGTTTTGTCATCTTGGATGCACGGAAATTGGAGTTTTGACAGTTTTCTACGTTTAGGTGTAAGTGTATATGTTTTTTATAACATGTGTCAAGGCATTGCATGTGTGGAACTTAAATAGAAACTGGAGATGGCGGCTTCAGCCACAGCCCTAACCTAGAACTGCATTTAAAGCGAAGTTACACGCAGAAACAAACTCCTTCGTTAAGAAATGTCTCCAGAGGCTCTTGTAAGGCAGTGTTAGCTTAAGTTTCAGGTAGGGTCTAGATCTCCGGTTGGAGCAGTACTGGAGAGTTGGGAGATGCTTGACTGCTCTGATGAAATCACTAATAGGAAGTGCCGTCAGAAGCGGTAACTGACGAAAGCTACTCTTGTCTGATTGCAGTCAAGTCTAAACCTCTTGCTGGTTCCCAGGAGTAAACTTGTCTGAATGGTGACCTAATTGCTATCTATATTCACCTAGGTTGCAAATTCGTGAAGGATTCATCAGCATGTTTGGCAGCTCAGTATTGGAGCCAGAAGCCTTCCATGAGGTAAGCCTTGGTCTGCTGGGAGGCTAGTGGTTGATAATGCCTAGCTGTCAGGTCGAATATTGGCAGTTGGATTTGGTTAACTTAATACCTTGTGACAGTGTAGCCTATCCCAGAGATACTGATTTTGGTTTCTGGTGGCATTGGAGCCAGGGTGGAAGAGCTAGAAAGAGGAGTTGCTCTTTTTACCTGTTGGCTGTTTAGTCTTGAGCAAATTGCCTGTCTGCTAAGATGTAGTTTTCCTCATAAGTGAAAAGGAAAAGTAATCTTAGGTTTGTGACGTTTAAAGTGATGCAAGTAAAATATAGATTACAACTCACCTGTGGCTGGGCGCGGTGGCCTGTAATCCCAGCACTTTGAAATCTGGGAATAGTAGCTAAGGGCAAGAGCAAATAAAGAGCTTGAGCTTTTATGGTTTCTGGGGAGATGATCCCAGAAAGCCTGGCTAGAGGGTGGAGGGCAGCTGTTGAGATGGCGTGGCTCCCCGGCTCTGGTGCCCACGTGGCCTTTGCGGCGGGCACTGTGGCCCGGTGTTAGGCAGCCTGGCAGGGTAGTGGGGGGCCGAATTCAGCTGAGGCAGAGGCAAGTGGATCACCTGAGGTCAGGAGTTCAAGACCACCTTGGCCAACATGGTGAAAACCCGTCTCTACCAAAAATTAGCCAGGCGTGGTGGTGTGCACCTGTAATCCCAGCTACTTGGGAGGCTGAGCTAGGAGAATTGCTTGAACCTGGGAGGCAGAGGTTGCAGTGAGTTGAGATCCTGCCACTGTACTCCAGCCTGGGCAACAGTGAGACCCCATCTCAAAAAAAAAAAAAATTTGCAGCGCCCCGCCCCCCGACAGGCTAATTAAGATTTGTAGTTCTCAATAATTTGCAAAAAATTACCTCTAATACGGTCTTAAGGGGCTTTTGTTAGGATGGGCCTTAATTTGTAAAGTCATTAATGCTATCATCAGAACTGCCTTTCCTGCTCTGCATCTGCAATCTCTAAGGTGTGTGTGCTTTCTCCATTCCCCCAGGTTTTGAGAATGGAGTGCAATTTTAGGGCTGGTGGCAGCATCTCAGCCCAAGAGGAGGTAAGCCTTGAGCTAGCCAATGGCCCCCTCCACCCCACAGTGGAATAAACAAACAGCTGATCTTGTTAAAACTCACTTGAAGAAAAAGATATCAAATGATGAAATCACCCAAAATAGCTGGAATTACCGGCAGATTGTGTAGTGGTGAACCTACGGTTTTCTGAAGATATCGCTTACCCTGTGAATAACTGTTAGTTGGTGCAGAAAGTGAGACTGAAATGTAGTTTCTTTGCAGGTTATATTCCCAGATGATGTCAGTCCCAAGGACCAGTAGCTGCCATCAATTTGGATTCTGAAAACCTTAACGGGCTTCAACACTGGATGTAGAAACATGCTTGCCTTGCGTATCAGAGGACATGCTCAGCAGATCCAAGAGATATATTTGGCAAATTTTTCTAGACAAGGCACATTGGGTATCATTACATTCTTGAGTATTTTGGGTTTTGAGACAGTCTTGCTGTGTTGCCCAGGCTGGAGTGTGGTGGCAAAATCACAGCTCATTGCAGCCTCAATCACCCAGGCCTAAGCAAGCCTCCCGCCTCACAGCTGGGACTCCAGCTCACAGCAAAACACCTGGCTAATTAAAAACAATTTTTTTGTTGAGACGGATTCGCTATGCTGCCCAGGCCGGTCTCAAGCTCCTGGGCTCAGGTGGTCCTGCCTCAGCCTCCAAAGGCACAGGCCAAGTTCTAGCTTTGTCCCTTGCCATCCTGCCCAACAGGAGGTTCTTTTCCTTTTTTTAATGAATGGACTTTCCTAAGTAGGTTATGTTGGGGGGGGCCAAGTCCTTTAAGCTGGAAATTGTAAATTCCTCCTGAAATGTTTTCATGCAGTTACCATGAACTAATACTACAATAAAGGATGGTCTTTTGTATCGATTCTTAAAAATGTGTATTTGAAGAAAAAGTAAATTTCGCCTACTATTGTCAGATATTAGCAGTCCAGATATTAGGGCTCTAGCTTGTAAACTTCCCTGTGGTCACCCTAAGCTCTTAACCCCCTATTATACAGCTTTAGACCGAAGGCAACAATTCAAAGCATTTACGGCCTCCACGATTTTGGCTCCTGCTACTCTGGTCTCTGTCCCTCGGTGTAGCTTTCTCCCAGCCCCTGCAGCATTGCACCATTCCTAACCACAACCTTAACAGCATGCAGGGCCCCATAGTCTAGGCCCCATCTGGACAGGTCTTCCTGTGTTGGAATCTTGCCTACCAAGGCCTGTCAGAGGGTGCCCCATACTGTTTGCCCACAAGGTTGAAGAGTGATTGCTCCCAATCTCCCTGGACTGAACTACCTGGATCTAGGGGTTGCCTGTTCACTAGGAGAACATTTGGGTAAGGGGAGGTAAGATGAGAACCTTTGCTGAATGAGGATCCTTTGGGAGCCATCCTGGATCTGCCAAGGGATTGGTCTTCATAGTCCTAGGTTTTTAAGGTTTTAAAGCCTACCTTCTGCAGTAGGTTTTCTGGAATGTGTTAGTGAGTTACAGGAAAGGGTCTTTACAGCCTAAGTCAGTGAAATCATACTGGTAAGTGACGAGGAAGCCAGGCTTGTCACTTGGCCTCCGTGCTATGGGCACCAGAGCCCACACAAAAGTTGGTAGTTTTTCACCTGTAGGGAAGGTGGATATGGGATTTCTGAGCAGGACTAGATGCCGGTATGCATGGGCACCACATGGCATCATAGGCTGTTGTGTCAAAGGGCATAGCAATATCTGGTCCTGTGGCTGGATGCCTAGACTCAAGGTGGGTCTCAGAAATGGAGACTAAGGCTCCATTAGTAGATAGACCATGTTCTGTCCACCCCTAGCATAGATGGAACTGGGGTCTCTGACAACCAACCCCTTCCCCAGGTTCTAGAGTTACAGGAGTTTTGCTAGATTCCCACCTCCCTTGAGTGGGGACACGGTCATCTGGTTGGAGCGTCTTTCCCCCGAATGAAAAATGTAATGCACGTAGGGGCCCTGCTGTATTCCTTCTCTGGGGGAAGCTCTTGGTGTTCACATTGGCTCAGGCTTCCAGTACCTCCAGCAATATGCCCATTTCCACAAGTCTTTGGGGAAGGCCATGGGCTGAGCTCAGAAGGGTCTCTGGGGCCTGGAATGACTGAAGAGCCAAATGGCAGGTAATGGGATTTGTGGGGGCAGATGGAGAGGACCAATGGGAAGTATCACAAGTCCTCTTCCCCAGATGCTATGGTCTGCCTCTGTAGGTGGGCTGCCCAGGCCAGTTTTTGGCAATAGCCTTAGCCCACCTGATAGAAGCGTCTACCCCGCCTGCCTTGGCCATTCTACCCCACGAGGACTCCCTGGTGAGGCCCCTCACTTCCGTGTCACGTCTGAGCTGCAGCTACAGTCTCCTTGCCCTCAAGGTCTTTGGCAGGTGCCACAGGGCCCCCTCCAGGGTCCTCCTGGCCTACTGTCCCTTCCCAGACCTCCTCCCCACTGCCTGGGCCCTCACCCAGCTCCAGGATCGTGGGCAGGTGGCCCTGCTTTGGGGATCGCTTGCGTAGGCTGAGCAGGAAGGGCTGGGGCAAGGAGAAGATGTCCACGTTGTTGCCCAGGTCAATCCACGTGACGTTGGGGAACTTGCTGGGATCCTTAAGGATGTCAGTGAGGTCGCGCAGCACGGCCCGGGTCAGCTGGTTGCCGTTGAGTGCCAGTGTGGTGAGGCGGGGCAGGGTGCTGAGTGCAGGCAGCAGCTGCAGGACCATGTCATCCGTGAGGCCTGTGAAGCCCAGCTCCACACTGTCCACCTGCTCCCCACAGCGCTGCAGGTAGCTGGTCACCCGCTCCAGGTCTCGGGAGGTCAGTGGGATGCCTGACAGGTCCACTGTGTTGTCTGGGGGGTTCCCCGCCAGGACAGCCTTGAGACTGAAGGGAAAAGGGAAAAACAAGCCTCAGGCACATGGGCAGGCCTTTCCCCCAGAAGCTGCAGTGCCCGCTGCTATGGAGCCAGCCTCTGCTCTGACACTAGGGACCACTTTTCTTTTTTTGTTTTGAGACGGAGTCTCACTTTGTTGCCCAGGCTGGAGTGCAGTGGCACGATCTCAGCTCACTGCGACCTCCGCCTCCCGGGTTCAAGCGATTCTCCTGCCTCAGCCTCCCAAATAGCCGGGAGTACAGGCATGGGCCACTATGCCTGGCTAATTTTTCTATTTTTAGTAGATATGGGGTTTCACCATGTTGGTCAGGCTGGTCTTTAACTCCTGACCTTGTGATCGCCTGCCTCGGCCTCCCAAAGTGCTGGGATTACAGGTGTGAGCCATTGCGCCCCACCCAGGGACCACTTTTAACAAAAAACTTGCAGGTTGGATGCCATATGCAGAGGTGGGTGCAACCAGGGACTTCAGTCCCCTGACACTGCTGCACATCTCAGCTGTCAGGGCCCAGCTGGCCACAGCCTGAGGTCTGTGGCTGCCCTTATTTACTGGAAAAGTTGAGTTAAAAGTACCATCAGGCTGCTATATGACGTAAGTTCATAAGTGCAAAATAGTGCCTTGTATAGGTGAGTGATGAATAAACAACATTGGCTGTTATATTAATCACTTGGGCTCAGCTTCCCACTTCTACCACACTGGCTGGCAGCTCAGCCCCCATGAATGGCACAAAGGCTCTCTGAGGCCCCTCTATCAAGACCATCTTCCTCGCCACAGAAGTGTTCCCTAGGAGGATAGGAGGACCCTGTAGGACAGCAGGCAGGGCAGGGCTCAGGGCCTCTGAGCCTGGTGGCAGCTGCTGACTCCTGGAGGCTGAGTGCCTTGCTCCTTGCTTTCCCTGCTTGCTCTTGGGACAGAACCAAAGCAGTTCAAGCTGATGGCAAGTGTGCCCTTCCCGCACACCCTCTGCCCCCTGCCCCTGCACCCCTGCAGTCTATTTGGTGGCTCCAAGGCCCAGGTGCAGTGGTGAGATGTTCATTTTCTGCATTCTTTTTTTGTTTTTTTTGGAGAGAGTCTCTGTTGCCCAGGCTGGAGTACAGTGGTGCAATCTCGGCTCACTGCAACCTCCACCTCCTGGGTTCAAGTGATTCTCCTGCCTCAGCCTCCTGAGCAGCTGGGATTACAGGTGTCTGCCACCACTACATGGCTAATTTTTGTATTTTAAGTAGAGACAGGGTTTCACCATGTTGGCCAGGATGGTCTGGAACTCCTGACCTCAGGTAATCCACCCACCTTGGCCTCCCAAAGTGCTGGGATTACAGGTGTGAGCTACTACGCTGGCCATTTCCTGCATTTCTTTATTTTTTTGAGGCAGAGTCTTGCTCTGTTGCCCAGGCTGGAGTGCAGTGGCATGATCTCAGCTCACTGCAACCTTCACCTCCCGGGTTCAAGCAATTCTCCTGCTTCAGCTTCCTGAGTAGCTAGGACTACAGGTGCATGCCACCACACCCGGCTAATGTTTTGTGTTTTTAGTAGAGATGGGGTTTCAACGTGTTAGCCAGGATGGTCTTGATCTCCTGCCCTCGAGATCTGCCTGCCTCGGCCTCTCAAAGTGCTGGGATTATGGGTGTGGTATATACCTTGAAGATTGGTAGGGGTTGAGAGGCATGTAGGACACAGAACCTGTGGGCTGTGATGACACCATAGAAAGCAAGTAGAAGGGAGCCTTGAAGGCTTCCTGGAGGAGGAAGCGCGCCTGCCTCTTTGCAAATGACCATTGTGGTGGAGTGGTGTGCCCTCACAAAGACTGGCAAGGCCTTGGTGCTGCTGCTAGCTCATCCCTGCAGGTCCCCGCAGACTAGGGAGGGAAGGGCTGGCCCCCTCCCTCATGGAGAACAAAGAGCTCTGGTGCCTCCTTCTATTCTGGACACCCCACCCCTACAACCAGGAGATGGATCCTGGAGAGGAGCATTGCCAGGTGGACGAAGAGTGTAAGGCTCTCATGGTGCTGGCCATGGGAGGGGCTCCACCTGGGTAGAGGGGACATATATGGAATAGAGCAGGACAGGGGGCCCTTGGAACCTGGAATCCCATGAAGAGACTGAGCTCATTCTTTAGCATTGGAAAGCTGGAAGTTTGAGCTCTGCTGGAACCTAACGGCCTCTCCTGGTTCCCCACACACATGCATGCTCAGTGCATTCTTCATTCAGAAGCCATGTGATGAGGTCTCATTCCCCTCGGGTGCAATCTCATGGCACCTGAGTGAAATCCAAGCATGGGCCTCTGATTTGCCCTCCCACCTCCTGGTCTCACCTCTCCTGCCCTCCCGCCCCCACCACACTGGCCTTCCTGCTGGTTCGCAGACACACCAGGCCATTTCCAGCCTCGGGGCCTTTGTACCCTCTGCTGGAACTCTCACCAAACTCTTCTGATGGCCCGTGCTTGCTTTTTCTCCATGTGTCAGCTCACACATCACCTTCTCCTAGTAGCCACACCCCAGCTACTATATCACCCACTCTCACACAGTCTTGTGTGTGGTCTGTCTCCCCTGCTAGAGGAGGAACAGGGATTTAGTCCATCCTGTTCACCACTGTGACCCTAGTGTCTAGGATACTGCCTGGCACCCAGGAGGAGCTTAACAAATGTTTGTTAAAAGAACAAATGGGCTGGGCATGGTGGCTCACGCCTGTAATCCCAGCACTTTGGGAGGCCAAGGCAGGCGGACCACCTGAGGTAGGGCATTCAAGACCAGCCTGGCCAACATAGTGAAACCCCGTCTCTACTAAAAATAAAAAAATTAGCCAGGCATGGTGGCGCGTGCCCGTAATCCCAGCTACTCGGGAGGCTGAAACCTCTTGCTGCTGTGTGGACCAGGGACATGGCTGAGGTCTGGGTCCCCCTGGGACATCCAAGATAACTGGGGAGGTCAGTAGGGAGTGCCCCACTTCTTTTTTTTTTTTAAGACGGAGTCTCATTCTGTTGCCCAGGCTGGAGTGCAGTGGCGCGATCTCAGCTCACTGCAACCTCCAACTCCCTGGTTCAGAGGATTTTCCTGTCTCAGCCTCCTGAATAGCTGGGATTACAGGCATGAGCCACCACATCTGGCTAATTTTTGTATTTTTACAGGGTTTTGCCATGTTGGCCAGGCTGGTCTCAAACTCCTGACCTCAAGTGATCTACCTGCCTCAGCCTTCCAAAGTGCTGGGATTACAGGCAGGAGCCACTGTGCTTGGCCGGGAGTGCCCACTTTTAGTACACCAGGAATTAGAAATTTCTCACATTTTCCTCCTGTCCACCCCATCTCAGTGGGCCCGTGCTCCCCAGCTCCCACCCACCAGACCAGGGTCCCCCTCTAACTGTTTCCCCATCCTCTTTCCATCTTACCTCCTTCAGGCGGCTTCTATGACCACCCCTTCTGGCCCCCGCCCAGATCTACATTCCTGGGAGGGGTGCCCTGTATCACACACTCAGCCTGGCGTAGACCCGCCCAGGGACTGTAACTCACCAGGCCTGTGGCTTCCTTTTCACCAGCCCCCGGTGCCGTCTCCACTGCGAGTGGGGGCTGAGGTGGTATGTCAGCTGCCGGCACAGCTTCTCCATGGCGCCCAGCGCATCGCCTTCCTGCAGAGGCAACCGTGGGCGGTGGGGCCCTGAGTGGCTGAGTGTACCGGTCCCAGCCCCCAGGCTTCCTGTCTCCTGAGTGAGAGCCCAGCAGCCCCAGGCTGAGCTCGGGGAGGCCCTGCTCTGCTGGCCCAGGGTGCATGCCCTAGGCAGACAGCAGGGGCTGCAAACAGGTCTGCAGGATGGTTTTAGTTTTCGTGAATTAGTTGCTAGCACTGAAAAACAGATTTACATGAGTCTGGATTCCAGGAGATTGGACAACAGTTGACTGGAGCCAAGTGCCTGCTGACCCCCTGGCCAGGCCTCACCATGATCCCCGCCACTCCCCAATGCCCAGGGCCGCTCTGTCCATTCTCCTGCTCAGCAGATTTATTGAGCACTTTCTTGGAGCCAGGCACTTGTTCTAGAAAGCTAGGATACAGTCATGAACAGATGTCCATGTCCTTGTATTTCACATAGTAAAGAGGAAAGTGAGTTTTACCTGTGTCCCCCTCAAAAGTGGGAACAAATGAATGAGGAAGCCAAGTCTTTCCCAGCCCAGTTCATTCATACGCGTTCCTGCCTGGCATTTGAGTTTGAAACCCTGGGTGTCATGGGCTGAATTGTATCCCTCTGACAACTACATGGTGATGTCCTAACCCCTAGTACCTTGGAATGTATTTGGAGACACGGTCTTTAAAGAGGTGACCGACGTAAAATGGGATCAGAGGAGTAGGCCCTAATCCTATGTGCCCCATTGCCACAAGGGGGCAGCCGCGTGCAGGGCGAAGAAGACTCTGTCCTAAGACGAAGG
The DNA here is from genome assembly GCF_030222135.1 of Aotus nancymaae. NCBI lineage: Eukaryota > Metazoa > Chordata > Mammalia > Primates > Aotidae > Aotus > Aotus nancymaae. The sequence goes on along the minus strand of NW_026988430.1, from coordinate 10,061,180 downwards.
AATGGCGACACAGACATGCCGAGGAATGACCACTTGAGGACACGGGAGGAGGAGGCACCGAGAGACCTAGGAGAGAGCCTTGGGAGGAAACCCAGCAGCCAGCCTTGGACTTCCGGCCTCCAGAGCTGCTTAGACCACCAGTCTGTGACTTTTTGTGATAGCAGACGCTAGGTTAAACAATGCAGCAGAAAGATGCTAGAGACTCCAACTATATCCCAAGGGAAGTCAGTCCACAAGTCACCAGAGCCAAGCTCGTGCTGGACAGGGTGAGGGCATGAGTTCCACCAGGCAGAGGGGCCCAGAGTGTGCTCCTGCCAGGGGCCAGTGCTGAGGGCCAACAGCCAGCAAGCACTGCGCTCAGATGCAAACCACAGGTGGCCAGTGGCTCGGTGTGGGGAGGTCCGGGGCGTTAACCACCCACAGTGCTCAGCATGGTGCCCGGCACAGAGTGGGTGCTCAGCAGGCCACTCTGTCATTAGGATTCCCATGCCCCTCTGCCTGCGGACAAGCAGCGTATTGAGTAGATAAGAGCAAAGACTTGGGGCCAAACTGCGGGGATTCAAGTCCTGGCTTTGTCATCTTCTGTGTGGCCTTGGACAACTGCTTGACCTCTCTGTGCCTCCAAGCCATATCTGTAAAGGGATTACATGGACCTCACAAGAGTTTCTGTGAGGTTTAAACGAGTCACCGCTAGTATAGTGCTTTGAATAGAGCCCAACCTATAGCCAGCTCTCCAGGCACACTCTCTAAGTGAATGCTGTGAGAGTGGCACCAGCACAGGGAACTCTGGCAGGGCAAGGAGGGAAGATTACTTCTGCCCAGGCTCATATTTAAGCTCAGCTCTATTTTTATTTTTATTTATTTTATTTTTTTTATTTTTAAGATGGGGTTTCACCACGATGGCCAGGCTGGTCTTGAACTCCTGACCTCAGGTGATCCACTCACCTCGGCCTCCCAAAGTGCTAGGATTACAGGCGTGAGCCACCGTGCCCGGCCAGCTCTGTTTTTATTTTATTTTATTTTTGAGATGGAGTCTTGCTCTGTCACCCAGGCTGGAGTGCAATGGCACGATCTCAGCTCACTGCAACCTCCGCCTCCCGGGTTTGAGCAATTCTCCTGCCTCAGCCTCCTGAATAGCTAGGATTACAGGCACCCACCATCACACCCAGCTAATTTTTGTATTTTTAGTAGGGACGGGGTTTCACCATGTTGGTCAGGCTGGTCTTGAACTCCTGACCTCAAGTGATCCACCAAGCCCGGGCTGAGCTCAGCTTTTAAGAGCAGATAGGTTAGTGATTTTGGATGGAGAAAGAAAACGAGACGCATCCTTGAGTGAGGATGTCTGTGCCAGGGCTTGGGGATGTGGCGGCCGTGGGGTGTGTTACTGACATGAGGGCAAGTGAAGGCCTGGGGCCTGATCACATCTGGTCTCTCCATGGTTCAAGCCACTGTCACCCCTGCACACCAGACATCATGCAAGGTTATGAAATTCCCACAGCACCCCAGGGCAGTAGATACTTTTGTTAGCCTCATTATGCAGAGGGGAAAACTGAGGCCCAGAGGGCTGGGGATGGGCCTGGGGCTGATGGAAAGTCAAGAGAAGGAGACTTGGAGGAAGGAAGACGAGAGACAGAGGAGGTGGGAAGATGGGGGTTGAATGTCCAAAGGAGAGAGGCATCCGTGGAGGGACCCAGGAGACCAAGGAGGGCCCCAGACTGAACAGAGTGGATTTAGAGGACCCCTGGGCTACAGTTCACAGCCCATCACCACCCCTGCCCCCCCAGCTTCCTGGTGCCTGGCTGTCTGATGAATGACCTTGTACCACCTGCCTCTTGCACCTGTGTTACACCTGTCACTCCTGTGTGTCACTCTTGTGTGTTGCAGATGTGGGAGCTCATACCTTCTGGTTCCCAGACTTGCCTTCTTGCTGAGCCTGGACACACGGTTGTGTGGTAGGAAGCAAGGCGGGTGAAGCAGGAGGAGTTGGGTCATGGGGGCTACAGGGGAGCCGTTGAAGGGGGCGGTCTCTCTGACTGGGAGATGGAGACAGGGGTGGACAGGAGGTGGAGAGGGTGATTCAGGGCCAGGCCAGTGGAAGGGGTTGAGGGAACAGAGGCCATGCAGCTGACCAATACGCTGGATGGAGAAGGTGTGGGCAGGGCGGGTGAGGAGGGTCTAGGCTTTGGGCTTGGGACCTGAGTAGAAGACAAGGCGCTCAAGACGAGAAGCAGGTGAGAAAGCGGGAGGGGGTGACCTGCTCACATGGGGCCATGGTAAGTTTGAGGGGCTCACAAGACCTCCAGCTGTGGACGCCACTGACTTATGGGGTTGGGTCTTAAGGCAGGTCCAGGCTGGACACATTCATCAGTATCCGATTAAACCCCTGGCCAGGTAATGAGCCGAGCAGGAGGGAGAGAGAATACTGGACACACAGTGGTCAGAGAAGACTCTGTCAGAGCAGCAGGATGAGCGGAGTGGGGACACCAAGGAGAAGAGTGGCTGATGGGGTTAGACCCCTGCAGAGGCCACTGGGTCTCCAACAAGGAGGCCATGACCAGCACAGGTTCAGGGAGAGGGGCCATGGTGGGAGCTGACCTTGGAAACCAAAGGGAGAATAGGGGCCAGGTGTGGTAGCTCACCTCTGTAATCCCAGCACTTTGGGAGGCCGACGTGGGCAGATTAACTGAGGTCAGGAGTTCGAGAGCAGCCTGACCAACATAGCAAAACCCCATCTCTACGAAAATACAAAAATTAGCCAACGTGGTGGCGCCTGCCTGTGAGCCCAATTACTCTGGAGGCTGAGGCAGGAAACTAACTTGAACCCAGGAGGCGGAGGTTGCAGTGAGCTGAGATCACCCCTGTGCACTCCAGCCTGGGTGATAGAGTGAGACTCTGTCTCAAATAAATAAATAGAACAAAAGGAGAATAGGAGGTGACACTGGAGTTGGCCCATCTAGAGTTGCGCTTCTTCACCTTGGAATCTTGCACACTGGAATCCCAGGGCAGCTTTAAAGTACACTGATGGATCACACACTGGGGTCTGTTGTGGGGCGACTAGGGGAGGGACAGCAGGGGTAAGGAGGTTGGGAAGGGATAACATGGGGAGAAATGCCAGATATAGGTGATAGGAGGATGGAGGCAGCAAACCACATTGCCATGCATGTACCTATGCAAAAATCCTGCATGATCTGCACATGTACCCCAGAACCTAAAGTACAATGAAATATATATGTTTTTTAAAAAGGTACACTGGTAGGCCAGGTGCTGTGGCTCACTCCTATAATCCCAGTACTTTGGGAGGCTGAGGCAGGAGGATCACTTGAGTCCAGGAGTTCAAGACTACCCTAGGCAATACAGTGAGACCTGCTCTTTATGAAAAAAAAAAAAAAAAAGAAAAGAAAAAAAAAAGCCCAGCATGGTGGTATGTGCCTGTAGTCCCAGCTACTCAGGAGGCTAAGGTAGGGGGCTCTTGAACCCCGAAGGTCAAGGCTGCAGTGAGCTGTGATAACACCTCTGCACTCCAGCCTGGATAACAAAGTGAGACCTTGTCTCAAAAAACAAAACAAAACCAAACAAGAAAAAAAAATCCACTGATGCCTAGGCCACTCCAGTGATGGGTGGGTGGCTCAGGCACGGGGACTTTTTATTTTGTTTTTGAGATGGAGTTTCGCTCTTGTTGCCCAGGCTGGAGTGCAATGGTTTGATCTCAGCTCACCGAAACCTCCGCCTCCCGGGTTCAAGCAATTCTCCTGCCTCAGCCTCCTGAGTAGCCGGGATTACAGGCATGCACCACCACGCCCAGCTAATTTGATATTTTTAGTAGAGACAGGGTTTCTCCATGTTGGTCAGGCTGGTCTCAAACTTCTGACCTCAGGTGATCCACCTACCTTGGCCTCGCAAAGTGCTGGGATTACAGTGAGCCACTGTGCCTGGCCTTTTTTTTTTTTTTGAGACAGAGTCAGCCTGGAATGCAATGGCACCATCTCGGCTCACTGCAACCTCCACCTCCTGGGTCCAAACGATTCTCCTGCCTCAGCCTCCCGAATAGCTGAGATTACAGGTGGGTGCTACCATGACCAACTAATTTTTTGCATTTTTAGTAGAGACGGGGTTTCACCACGTTGGCTAGGCTGGTCTTGAACTCCTGACCTCGTGATCTGCCCTCCTCGGCCTCCCAAAGCTTTGGGATTACAGGCGTGAGCCACCACTTCCGGCCAGGCATGGGGATTTTTTTTTTTTAATTCCCAGGTGATTCCCGCTGGGTGCAGCCGAGGTGGAGAAGCACTGATTCAGACAAAGACAGTGGGTGGGATCAGGCGGTCTGCCCAGCATCGCTTCTGGAACCACCCCAGGACAGAACGTTGCCAGTCTCCAAAGCTTAGAACTGAGCTCCTCAGCTGCAGCTCCTCCTTCAATCACTTCCCAGGGTTTCCAAAATCTGGGGCCAAAATCCCCCTCCACCCTCAGCCTGGGCAGCCAAACCTTAAAAGAAGAGAACAGACAAAGGAGTGTCACTGCACGGCCATTGCCACAAGGGGGCAGCCGCGTGCAGGGCGAGGCTCAGGATGGACGTGGCTCTGCCGCTACTGGGGAGAACTGAGGGAGCCCCGGTCTGCTCACTGGCCAGACAGGAACAGTAGCTATGGACACCTCATAGAGTTGCCTTGAGACCACAGTGAGCTGGTGTTCTCTCAGAAGTGAGAGTTCCCGTCTAAACTAACAACGGCTAACACGTATTGAGCAGCTGCAGAGAGCTTTGAACGAAAGGAGATTGGAAGCCCTCAGAAGCAAAGTTTTTCTGCCCTTCTGCTGCCCTCCTGTCTCCGGCCCTTCTTTTCCCCCAGAGAGAGACAGAGAAACCAGAATTCTTCTTCCCCAAGGCAGGTCACAGAAACTACAACCCCTCTCCTCAAAAGCAAGCCATAAAACTAGACAGGTCACTCTCCTGTCTATCTTGAAGACCATTCCAGAGCGGGAGGAAGGAACACTGCACAGAGAGGCCAAGAAGAATCTGAGCAGATGGCCTTCCTGGGTACCCTCGGCCCATCACCATTAGATCACATCCTTTGTCCAGTCACATTTCTACAAGCTGTGCACTCTTTACCAAACCTGAGTATAAAAACAGACAGCTAGCTGGGCACGGTGGCTCATTCCTGTAATCTCAGGACTTCAGGAGGCCAAGGCGGGTGGATCACTTGAGGTCAGGAATTTGAGACCAGCCTGGCCAACATGATGAAACCCCGTCTCTACTGAAAATACAAAGAATTAGCTGGGTGTGGTGGCGGGCACCTGTAATCCTAGCTACTTGGGAGGCTGAGGCAGGAGAATTGCTTGAACTTGGGAGGCGGAGGTTGCAGTGAGTCAAGATTGTACCATTGCACTCCCCAGCCTGGGCGACAGAGCGAGACTCTGTCAAAACAAAACAAAACAAAACAAAAACAATTTTCCCTGGGTTTGGGGGTCTTCATTTCTTTCTTTTTCTTTTCTTTTCTTTCTTTCTTTTTTTTTTTTTTGAGACGGAGTTTTGCTCTTGTTACCCAGGCTGGGTTCAGGCAATTCTCCTGCCTCAGCCTCCTGAGTAGCTGGGATTACAGGCAGACGCCACCATGCCCAGCTAATTTTTTGTATTTTTAGTAGAGACGGGGTTTCACCATGTTGACCAGGATGGTCTCGATCTCTTGACCTCGTGATCCACCCGCCTCGGCCTCCCAAAGTGCTGGGATTATAGGCATGAGCCACCGCGCCCGGCCTTCTTTTTTTTTTTTGAGATGGACTCTCGCCCTGTTACCAGGCTGGAGTGCAGTGGCACAATCTAGGCTCACCGCAACCTCTGCCTCCTGGGTTCAAGTGATTCTCCTGCCTCAGCCTTCTGAGTAGCTGGCATTACAGGCATGCGTCACCATGTTCAGCTAATTTTTGTATTTTTAGTAGAGACGGGGTTTCACCATGTCTCTACTAACATTGGCCAGGATGGTCTCGATCTCTTGACCTCATGATCCGCCTGCGTTGGCCTCCCAAAGTGCTGGGATTACAGGCATGAGCCACTTCACCTGGCCCTCTTTCTTATTTTTAAAGAGATGGGGGTCTCACTAAATTTCCTTTGCTGGTATTGAATTCCTGGCCTTATGTAATCCTCCTGCATCAGCCTCCAAAGTAGCTGGGACTAAGGGTCTTCATTTCTTTCTTTCTTTTTTTTCCTTCTTTTATTTTTATTTTTAAATTTTAATTTCAATTTTAATTTATTTTTATTTTTATTTTTTGAGACGGAGTCTCACTCTGCCATTGCCCAGGCTGGAATGCAGTGGCATGATCTCGGCTCTGCAATCTCTGCCTCCCACGTTCAAGAAATTCTCCAGCTTCAGCCTCTTGAGTAGCTGGGATTACAGGCACGTGCCACCAAACCCAGCTAATTTTTGCATTTTTTTTAGTAGAGACGGGGTCTCACCATTTTGGTCTGTTTGGTCTCAAACTCCTTACCTAGTGATCTGCCCGCCTCAGCCTCCCAAAGTGCTGGGATTACAGGCGTGAGCCACCATGCCCGGCTCAATTTTTATTTTTAAGACGGAGTTTCGCTCTTGTTGCCCAGGCTGGAGTGCAATGGCACGATCTTGGCTCACTGCAAACTTCGCCTCCCAGGTTCGAGTGATTCTCCTGCCTCAGCCTCCCGAGTAGGTGGGATTACAGATATGCGCCACCACGCCTGGCTTATTTTATATTTTTAGTAGAGACGTGGTTTCTCCATGTTGGTCAGGCTGGTCTCGAACTCCCGACCTAAGGTGATCCGCCTGCCTTGGACTCCCAAAGTGCTGGGATTATAGGCGTGAGCCACCGCGCCTGGCTTGTGTGTGTGTGTGTGTGAGACAGAGAGTCTTGCTCTGTGCCCAGGCTGGAGTGCAGTGGCGAGATCTGGGCTCACTGCAACCTCCGCGTCCAGAGTTCAAGCGATTCTCCTGGCTCAGCCTCCCGAATAGCTAAGATTGCAGGCATGTGCCACCACATCCAGCTAATCTTTGTATTTTTTAAAAATATATATATTTTTATAGCCCTGCACGCCCAAGCTCTGACTCACAAGTGACTCGCCAGAGCTCTGGCGCCACAGGGCTAATCTTTGTATTTTAAGTAGAGATAGGGTTTCACCATGTTGGCCAGGTTGGTCTTGAACTCCTGACCTCAGGTGACCCACCGACCTCAGCCTCCCAAAGTGCTAGGCATGAGCCACTGTGCTTCACCTAAGGGTCTTCATTTCTGAAAGCTCCCATGTCGTGTAAAACTTTGATTAAATAAATTTGTTATGCTTTTTTTCCTGTTACCCTGTCTCTGGTTATAGGATTGTCAGCCATGACCCTTATGATGAGTGAGGAAAGGTACCACACCTTCTGCCATACAAAGTCTTTTTTTTTTTCCCTAAGACGGAGCCTTGCTCTGTCACCCAGGCTGGAGTGCAGTGGTACAGTCTCAGCTCAATGCAACCTCCACCTCCCAGATTCAAGTGATTCTCTTGCTTCGGCCTCCTAAGTAGCTGGGACTACAGGCACGTGCCACCATGCTCGGCTACATTTTTTTGTGTTTTTAGTAAAACGGGGTTTCACCATGTTGGTCAGGCTGGTCTTGAACTCCTGACCTCAAGTGGTCCACCCATTTTGGCCTCCCAAAGTGCCCTACAAAGTCTTTATAGTCCCATACCTCCCTACAACCCTATGAGACAGGTATTACTAATACCCCCACTTTACAAATGAGGGAACTGGGACGAAAAGAACTGAAATAGATGGGCAAGCCTGCCCAGCTCATAAGATGGAATCAGGATCTAAAGTCAGCCCACTCTACGGCTCATGCTCCTACCACCATCTGCTGCCCTCCTTGTGAGAAATTCTGTCTTTGGCTTAGGTCAGTTCAAAGTGTTTCTATCATTTACAACCAGAAAAGCCTTCAGCAAGACTGTCTCATTTTTTCTCAACTCTTCCGCTTTTCAAGATCTCCTCCAAGGCTCCCTCCTGCAGAGAAAAGGACTAGGCAGGACTGGGCCAGAAGTGGGGGAGTAAGAAGGTGGGGAAGAGGGGAGGGAGAGGAGGAGGCAGATGAGGAGGAAGAGGGAAAGGAGGAGGAAGAGGAAGGAGGAAGGGGAGGAGGAGTGAGAGGAGGAGGAGAAAAGGAATTAGGAGGAGGAGAAAACAGAGGAGGGAGGAGGAGGAGGAAAGGGAGGAGGAGGAAGGAGGGGAGGAGGGAGGGGAAAGGAGAAAGGAGGAGGAGGAAGGGGAGGAAGAGGATGAGGAAAGGGAGTAGGAGAAAGAGGGGGAGGAGGAGGAGAGGGAGGAGGAGGAGGAAGGGGAGGAGGAGGAAGGGGAGGAAGAAAGTGGAGGAAGGAGGAGGAAGGAGGAGAGGAGAAGGAGGAAGGGGGAGGGGAGGAAGATGAGGAGGAGGAGCAAGAGGAGAAGGAGGAGGAGGAGCAAGAGGAGAAGGAGGAGGTGGAGTAGGAGGAACTGTCTTTCCTGAGTGGTTTCAATGTTGAGAAACAGCTGCCTCCAAGGTGCAGAGCAGACGAGTGCCCTGATGAAACCCTGGCCCAGAGCTCTGTGACAACAGGCACCATATGTCACATAGGTCCTGTGCAACCAGACTCTGCCGTGGGCTGGTCCAGAAGTGGGCGCTGACAGAGTGCAGCCAATTAGCCCTTTCCCTGGAAGCTGGACTTGACACTGAGACACACATACCCTAACTCCCAGGGGCTGGAACCCTGAGAAGTTACCTGGGAGCCAGAGCCAGCCACATTCCCTACCATGCGGCATGGGGAAGAGCAGTCTGTGCAGAGGGAATGGAGAGGGAGGCAGCGTGGAGCAGGGAGGAGGGATGGAGGGCCTCTGCACCGTGCTTATCTGTAGTTCTAGCGCCTTGGTCTAACTTGGCTGCCTGTGGCCCCACAAGACCCCTGAGTATCTGCAGGACACACATTCTTTCTCGCTGGAGCCAGCCCACCTGTGCAGCACAATCCCGTGCAGAAGGCTCGGTGGCTGTGTGCAGAAATCAACTCACTGCAGCCCTCCCCCCATCCCTGAAGAAGGCAGGAGTGGGATGTGGCACAGTCAAGGTGACTATGAGTGCAGGCTGGGGCAGCAGCCTCTCCAGACCTTCCCAGAGAGGCTGCCCAGGTCCTGGGGCAGAACGTGTTTGAGGGGCTTCTCATTAACCTGTCAGGAAAGATGACATGTGGACCTGCAGGCTGACCTGGGAGGGGTCCCAGCACTGGACCCTGCTTTGTCTCTCAGCCATCAGGCAGTGACACCACCTGCCATCTTCACTCCCCAGGCACCTCTGTAACTGCTCCAGGACCTGACAAACACAGCTCTCCACTGCCCTCCATTCACCTGAGGTCAGGAGTTGGAGACCAGACTGGCCCACATGGTGAAACCCATCTTTCCTAAAAATACAAAGAATTAGGCGGGTGTGGTGGTGGGCGCCTGTAATCCCAGCTACTTGGGAAGCTGAGGCAGGAGAACGGCTTAAACCGGGGAGGTGGAGGTTGCAGTGAGCTGAGATGGCACCATTGCACTCCAGCAACACTCTGTCTCAAAAAAAAAGAAAGAAAGAAAAAGAAAAGAAAAAAGCAAAGGCATTATGGCTTCTATATGATCACCTGTTGTGGGATAGGCCAGCTGCCATGGTTTGAGGACACTCAAGCAGTCCCATGGACAGGCTACGGGGCGAGTGTGCTGCCTTGCCTGGAAGTGGACCTGCCAACTTCTGTTAAGCCTTCTGATACTTGCAGCCCCGACCCATGTCTTGAGAGACCCAAAGCTGAATTACCTAGCTCAGCTGCCCCTGCAATCCTGACTACAGAGAGTATAACAATAAGCGTCTGTTGTTTTAAGCCACTAAGTTCTGGTAATTTGATATACGGCAATGGATAATACAGCGTGGTTCCAGGCCACGTGTTCTCACCCTGCCTCTGGCAGTATGGCTTGCCCTCCTGTGAAACGGCTTCCGAGCGCGGCTGTCTTTGGATGTCTCAACATCCCTTCTTGACTTCCTTTATCCTGTCCTCAACCCTTTACCAAACTCTTTTCAAACTTCACAAGGGAGTATGTCGCCTGCTTCCTGCCTGGTGCAGGATGGAATTGTGAACAAGACAGACACCCTTCCCTTCAGAGTTTATATTCTAGTGGGAAAAACAGACAATAAATTAGCCAACAAATAAATAAGCAAGGTAATTTCAGAGACCAGTAAGTAAAATGGAGAAATGAATGGAAAAATAAATGGGGCTCAAGACAGGCTGATCAGGAGCCTACCTTAGGCAGGCTTGTCAACAAAGGCCCCTTAGAGGCTGGAGGCTCAGTCTGAACTCAGCAGAAGGAAGCTCAGACAGAGGAGCTGGAGCGGTCAGAGGGAGCAGTGAAGTCCCTAAGGTAGGAGAGGGTGTGGAGGTGTCAGGAGCAGAGAGGTGTCACACGCTAGAGCAGAGCCCGCAGGGCAGCAAGTGGGACAGGGGAACTCAGAAATTCAGGCAAAGCCAGATGAGGAGTCTGGGTTTTATTTAAACGACAGCACAGCCCCTCACTGAAGGATTTTCAATCTCTAGACCCATAACGTGGGCTGATAGGAACTTCTCAGATGCAAATTGCTCTGAGCAGGACGTCTTGGTCAGCCCTGAGCCAGTTCAGAGAGCTGGGATGGAATGGAGAGGGGCTGCTCCTCTGACCAGCTTGGGGACCTCCCACCCTGCCTCATCCAGAGAGCCTCACTTGCCACATGGGCATGAAAGGGGCCCTCCAGGTCTCTGCGCTTCAGCAGGACTGACCCACTCTGGCTGGCCCTGGCTCTGTTTTGAGGAAAACAAAGTCCAGGTAATTAAGTGGTTTGAGAAGGGTTACACAATACAACGGACTGAAAGTTTGTATTTCCCAAAATTCATGTGTTGAAACCCGATCTCCCGGTGATGGTATTCGCAGGTGGGGTCTTTGTGAGGTGATGGGTGGGGGTGGAGCTCTCACAATGGGATTAGTGCTCCTTTGCCCCTTTCCTGCCGTGTGAGGACACAAGAAGGTAACCGTCTGCATCCCAGAAAAAGGTCCTCGCCAGTCACCAACCAGGCTGGCACCCAGATCTCAGACTTCCCGCCTTCACAAGTGTGTGAGATAAATTTCTACTGTTTATAAGCCTCCCAGTCTATGATAATTTGTTACAGTCACCTGGATGGACCATGACAACCCAGGTATGCACTGCCCCCACCCCGCCCCTACCCAGATGGAAAGGGAAGATCAGAGGGAAGGCGTTCCCGCTCCTCCTGGCCTTGCCTGGCCCTGTCTCACAGGGTCTGACCATGGCCTTTACCCACTCCCTGGCCTGCCTCTCTCTCTTTTTTTTTTGTTACTGGAGCCTGCCTCTCTCTCTCTGAGTGGGTGGGTCCTTCTCCCCACACAGACCTTCGTGAGGCAACCTGTGAGGGGGCAGGTGGGGAAGGGTGGGATCTCAGCTGCTCCCACCAGGCCCCTCCTCTGCCCGCCGTGGGCACTGATGACTCAGGGAACGCCGGCCTGTCCCGCCCAGCTCTGGGTTACTGCATGGGCCCAAATCACACCTGTGGTTCTCCGAGGTGTAACCTTGCTCAGATCACTCGATTACCTGAATTTTGTTTTCCTCGACTCAAAGGTGTGCATAAATATAGCCCTATTTCTTTTTTGTTTTTTTGAGAGCCCCATCAACTTTCACCCTCTCATCTGTGAGCGACTCGATTCCTGCTCTAGGAAAGGCAGGGTCTGGCACCCGCAAGGCCTCCTCGCAGGCCTGACTCCCATCCCTTCCCCTGTCCCCAGGCAGAACCAGGTGGAACTGAATGAGAAGTGTCGGAGGCGTCGGCCCCAGCCAGCTCCCCGTAGCTCCTGGCACCAGTCAGGCCTCGAGGCTCCCTCATCACCAGCTTTCCTTCCCCTCCCATTGGGCCCGACATCCCTGCCTTCTGCAGTGCTGCGATCTGGCCCTGGCCAGCTCCCAGCCCTCCGTGGTTGAGCCCCACCTCAGAGCCTTTGCACCAAGTAGTCCCAGAGTCAGAGAGAAGGCCCTCAACAAAGCCGCAGACGGAGCTCAGCCCCAGGAAACGCCTTTCCAGAGCAAGGCTCCAGCTCACTGCAGGACCACAGTGAAATCCGCGCCCCGGCTGGGCGAGGGTCGGGCTTGGGAACCATCTTAGTCTTGGCCCAGATCCTACATCAAAAGGAAGAGCTTCCCTCCTGCACCCCTTGGTCCTGCTCTGTTTTCCTGATTGCCAGGGGAGAAGCACTTCTTTTGGAAGCCACTGGAAATTGAGGGATGAGAAAGAAAAAACCAAAGCAACAGAGAAGCACTCAAGTGTGGAAATGGCCCTGCCTGGCCCTCCCCTTCCCGCCAGGTCCAGCTGCATAGCCCTGGGCAAGCCTAGACCTGAGCTGCAGGAACAGGGCAGAACCTCTGGTCCAGGATGGACCGAGCTGCAGATCTGGAGCCTGGAGAGCCATGGAGCTTTCCCTTCTGAGCTCCAGGGCAAGGCAGGAAAAGGACATGAGTGAAGGGGAGGATGTCAAAGAACACTCAGCCTCAGAGGTGAAGACATCTGGGAGTAGTGGGGACTGAGGTAAAGTGGACGTCCCCTTGCAGGGCCACGGCCAGCCTTCTATGACACCTTTGTGCAAATGGGTTTACCTCCAGGGGACACAGGCTTGCACCAGGGCTCACGACTTGGTGGGTAGAGAGAGGGCTGGATTTGAGCTTTCCCCTGCCTCCCCCTACCCCGCCACCTCTCTGTATGCATGTTTTTGTACAAGGTACAACATGTACAACTGTATGTGGTGGCCTTGGCCCATATAACGGGGATGGCTGCTTAGCTGCAGCCCTGCAGAAATGAGGGCTTCAAGTTGCTGGAACTTCAGTTTTTCAAGGGCAGCTGAATAGAGATCATGTGAAAAACTCTGGTTTTTAAGTGTTGGCAATGAATTCACCCCCCTGGGCCAAACAAAACCAATCTGTGCTGGTGGCACCAAGGGAGAGCACCTCAGGCTCTTGGTGCCTGAAGGATTGACTTATCCTCCTTGGGCCTGGGCAGTGTCTGCCAGTCCTCCTTGGGCACAGAGCTGCTCTGCCCAGAAAGGCACCCACAGCACACCCCGGGACCTGGCTGGCTTGGACCACAGCCGCCTTACCGGCTTGGGACAGTGGATGTAGCGTGCCAGGCTGATGATGAGGTCGTGTGTGATGGGGTCCACCAGGTTCCGGAAGCTGGCGTAGCGATACAGAACGTCATCCAGCGAGGTCGACTCCATGCCCAGGTCCTGCAAGAGCAAAGGATGCCCAGAGGTCAGGGCTGGCTGTCCCACCCAGCTCACCCAGAATCCCCAGAAGTAGGCACAGATCCCTGGAGTGACTGCCTTGCAGAGCCCCGGCGGGAGCATCTGCAGAACTTCCCTCGGGCCGGGGCAGGCCTTGCCTGTTTGTCTTGACTTCCGAGCTGAGGAAGAGGGTGGACTGGCCTCTGCAGGCTCCGCAGTTTCTGCAGGTCCTCGCTTGTGGCCCTCTCCTAGCACAGCCCCTGACCTTTGTCTCTCTGGTTTTCCAGAGGAAGAAGCCAAGGTAGCCCACTGCAGTGTGAGCAGCTGCTTCTCCATCATGGCAAAATTTGGAATTGGCAAAACTGCCTTGTTTTTTTAATTTCATTATTTTTTAAGACAGGGTTTCACCATGTTGGCCAGGCCGGTCTTGAACTCTTGACCTCAGGTGATCCACCTGCCTCGGCCTCCCAAAGTGCTGAGATTACAGGTGTGAGCCACCGCGCCCGGCCCAAAACTGCCTTATGATGGGATGGTTTATTGATATTCATTTGTGTTTTCTTCCTGCTTCTGATGTTTTTACTGCTCCTTCTGTAGCTGATGCAGCCCCAGTGTTTTTCTGCCTTGGGGGTTTCTGAGTGGTGGGATTCTAAGGAGAGCCTGCCAGGCACCCAGAGGGAAACCCTACCAGGACTCCCTGAGAATGTTACTGAGTGGAGTTCTCCCTCTCCGATGGGAGGCAAGTGCCAGCAAGTGCGGCAGGGCCACAGCAGAAACCGCTGGAGCGGAGCTTCCTTGGGTCTGAGGGCGGGATCAGGTTTGGAGGCTCAGAAAACACCACCCTAGAATATGGCAGCTTGGCACCTGAGGAGGCAGCCGATGCAGGAAAGTCTCTCTGAGTGCTGTTCTCCCCTGAAGCAGGCCCTGAAGAATCCTGTGACCTTCCTCTAAAGTAGGTCATGAGACCCCTGAGCTTAAAATGGAATGATCCGCTTTGGAGAAGGAAGGAAACGTGATGCACCTGCGCTGGGGTGGGGACTGTGCTTCATGGCACTCCATGTGAAAGGGGTGGGTACAGCTGCTCCGTTTCCTCAAGGGAACCCCCTCCAATTTCTGCCATCCTTGGGTATGATCTGCATTGCGGTCCCTGCCCCCAGTTTGGTGCCTTGAACAGACCAGGCAATAATGACATTCCCATCTGGGGACTGTCCTCACACCATCCTGGGGAACAAGAGGCATCCCTGGGTAGGGGGGCAAAGCAGGCCCACCCACTGCGGGCTGTCCTCACTCTGGGGACTCCCACAGCTGCCTCAGCACAGTCCAGAGGAGAAAGGCTCCCAGCCCAGATGGCTAGGGTCTAGCACCCTGGGGACGGGACATCTGGGCAGGGAATGTGTGGGTGACCAGCTGAGTTTCCTCCTTGTCATTTTGTTTGTAGTCTAAACTTTTAAAATAACTTCCCCACGTGATTCTTAGAAATCCCTGGAAGGCAAGCAGGCTGGACATCATCATACACTGTCTACAGATGGAGACACCAAGGCCCACGCCTTCTGTGCTGTTGGAATTTCAGGAAGGATGGGGGCGGGGCGCGGCCTCAGCCTTGGGCCTGTTCTGCAGATCACGCTGCTCTTATCGGCCAAGGGATGGCGAGAGGGTGGGTGAGCTGGGCAGATGGAGGGCAGGGAAGGGCTCTGTGGTCTGGCAGCTGACATTGCTACAAGCAAATAAAGAGTCTTTGCCGGGGGCTCTGGAGGGCCTGAGTGTCATGCCCGGGGGTGGGAGGAGCTTCCTGGGGGGAGCCCCTTGGAGCCCACCTGCCAGCTGGGTCCTACCTGCAGTGGTGAGGGGGCACTCTGCCCCCACCCTCATTATAGCTTCATTCACGCTTCAATGAGGACACAAGAGACCAGTTGGAGGACTATGTTTTCCACGTGGCAGGAATTAACCTTGGAGGCAGACTGCCAGGACCTGTGCCAGGTTTGCTGGGAACCAGGACCTGGGGGCTCAAGGCCTGGCATGGATGCAGTCATGGGAGGCTTCTGAAGCACTGGCTGGTGCAGGTTCTAAAGCTGCACCCCCTCGTAGAAGCAGGTGCAATACTCGCCTTTGACCTCTGGCCCTGCCCTGGCTTTTTCAATCCCTCAGCCAGGGCTGTGTCCTGAAGCAAGCAACCTGATATTGCTGAGCCTCAGTTTCATCATCTGAGAAATGAGGACAGTGACCCCAGCATCACAAGGAGGTAAGGGAAACAAGACCAAGCAATACATGCAAAGTCTCTGGCAGGGAAGAGAGGAAGCCGCAGTGCCCTTTCTACTTCATTTCTGACCCCTCTTCCCTGGAAGGCCTGTCCTCCCCTTCTGCAGGGGTTCTCAGGCTCCTGGACCACAGACCCATTTGAGAGTGTGTCAAAAGCCATGAGCTCTCTCCCTAGAAAAATGCGGGAATCAGGCGCTGGGCGGAGATCTGGGCACACAGAGTCCAGGCTGGCCTCGTGGTCAGGAGGGTGTGTTGGAACTGTGTGGACACGAGAGACCCCAGGACACAAACTATCACCCACTAATGTGAAAAATCACAGCCCCGCCCTCCATGGGCGCAAGGAGGCTGGGGACACAGAAAAGCTGAAAGTCAAAGGGCTTGTGTTCTGTGGTCTCAGAGGGCCTGAGTGGTTAAACGGGCTGCGGCCCAGTGCCCAGCTTGCCAGCCAGACCCTGTCTATAGCTTGAGACTCCGCTTCCTGGGGACAGGGAGCTGGGGAAGGAGGGCAGATCAGGTGGAAACAGAAGGGTGGTTATTCCCATCGTCAGAGGCTGGACTGGAGGCCACGTGGGGGAGGCCAGAGGCACAGAGTTATTTTTCTTTTACAGTCTGTCGAGCAGGCTGGGCTGCACCTCTGTGGTTGGTGACTTAATGCCAGCCTCTGTCCCTCCTCTGTTTCGCTCCTGGGCACCTTCTCCTCTGTGAGCACCCCTGGCACCTAGTGGTCTCCCCGTTGTGGCTGTCCCTGCTGTCTGTCGGTGAATGACCCTGGGAAATAGCACTGGGTTTTAGGCCCTGACCAGCCCCAACTCACTGTAAGTCTGTGGCAAGAGACTTCCCTCTTAGGATCCATTTCCCCATCTGTGAAATGGGCATATGAACTGCACTAGTGATTGTTAAAGTGTGTTCCAAGATCTTGGGGCTGAGGGTCGGGGACTGGGGTGGACAAGAGGGAGGTGAGAGGAGCCAGCAGGGCTGCGGGCTGCAACTCTTACAGAGCAGCTCCTGGTAACAAATAAACAAACAGACAAACAAATCCAGTTCTCGTCCAAAGAAAAGCTTGAAAGCTCTGGACTAGATGACTGCCTGGGTTTCTTGCATTCCTACCAGCCCTGCCCCATCTTCCTGGACCCTTACATCTCCAAGTCAGTCTAGGCTGTCCCTCGAAGGAGCAAGAAAATCCCAGATGCCAACCCAGGAGGCTGGGCAGGTCTGTGAAGATGCCAAATGTCCTCTCTGGAGCCCACTCTCCCGCTATTTCCCGTGCCGTCCCCCTGGGCGCCCAGCTGCTGACTGTGGCTCCGCCTCTGGAGTGCTGTCTGGGTTCCTGAGGTTGTTGTTGGGAGGGGAAAAGGAGTGTAGACGCAGGATGGGGAGGGAAGAAGGAGGGTCTCCCAGAAAGGCAGCTCAGGGTCACTGTGAGTCACGCCAACGCTGGCCCACCCTGTGAATTCCAGCTGGGTGGGGCTCCCCAAGGTCCCAGGGCTACAACAGGGAGAGCCAGAGAGAGGCTGGCCAAAGGCCAAGGCACACATTATTGCTTTATTGCTTTATTTAGACCCCACCTAGGTCCACAGGATGCTTGTGCTAACTGAGGGCACTTCATAGTCCTGAGGACCTTGGGCCACCTCCTGCCTCCTTGATGTCCACTCCATGCCCCCTCCCCAAGCCAGGTTATTGGGGAAGATGGTGTCGCCAGCTGCCGGGACTACCCGAGGGGCTGGGTGTGAGGGAGAAGAGTTCACCAGATCCTCAGGTGTCTCAGGAGGCTGCAGCCTGGGCCACAGCCCTGGGAACAGGCTCCTCTCTGACTCTGCACCCATGGCCTGCCCTCGCTCTCAGGAAGACACAGAATGGGAGAAGGCACCGGGGGCCTGCTGCATGTGCCAGGGAAGCGGAAAGTCAGATCCGGGTGTGGTCCCTGCAGCCCCTCCTGTGCACTGCACTAGTCTTGGAGGGGCTGGTTCATCCTAAAACGCACGAGGCATTGAGGACGATCCCATTTTCCTCATGATAGGTCTAACGGTGCCACCTCTAGGAACTGTGCCTGTGGACAGTTCCTCATCAGGACGTCTGGGAACACCAGCAGGTGCGTCTGAGTCACTGCTGGTGGGGAGTGACACTCGGAGAGTGTGGCTGAGTCATTCTCGGCTCCCTACTGAGCTGCTGGACCCAGCACACAGCAGCACGCGGCATCTCAAAGAAACGGGCCCTCCATGACTGGAGCTTGGATAACCAGGGGAGAGATGGTTATTGCAATGGGGAGAGATGATGGGCTTGGGAATAGAGGTGTGTGTTTCCAAAAAGTGAGTAGAGATTCACACAGGGCGGTTAGAATGCCATTTCTCAACATGTGGTCTGTAGACTTTGGTGAAGCACCCTTAAGATCATTTTAGGGGTGCTGTGGGGACCTCTTTTCCAATGACATCTATGTGATGCCAGATTTTCTTCATAGATGTCAATCAAAACAATCTGTCACAAGACCCAATGCAAAAGCAGGTCTGATAACTCAGCTGTCTTCCAGAAAGTGAGACATTAAAGAGAGTCACAAAAATGGGGAGCAACGCCACTCTCCTCACTTGGTTTTTCTTTTCCTTTGGAAAATATGGTTATTTTCATAAAAATTTATTTCTTCACTTGTGAAATTATTATTTATCTTATTTTGAGACAGTGTCTCGCTCTGTCGCCCAGGCTGGATTGCAGTGCTGCGATCATAGCTTACTGCAAACTTGAACTCCTGGGCTCAAGCAATCCACCTGCTTCAGCCTCCGGAGTAGCTGGGACTCCAGGCATGAGACACTACAAGCAGCTGCTGTTACTGTTTTAGATGTGAAAATGACCCTATGAATGGTAACAGCTGGCATTTTGCATTTGGATTTGCACACGTGTGCACCGAGTGTGCGTGCTCACTGCCACTCACCCGATGATGCCTCCCCACAGCTGGACTCGGACCTTTGCTCTGTGCAGTAGGAAACTCACCCAGTGCATGTTCCTCGCAGGAGGAACACACAGATGCTTTCTCTTCTTTGCTCTGGCCTGCCTGAGATTTCCCTCATGTTGATGACACACCTGAAGACAACCTGGCTCAACAGAAACTCCCTGCAAAATATCGCAGCAGACTTGGCTACCCTCTGATTTTCAGTCCTGTAAATGAGAATGAGGCTATCTGATTTTGGTTTCTTTAGCTGCTTTTTCAGCCTCAGCACTTGCAGGGCTGTCCTTGCCACTAAACCCCACTGTGCCTCCTGGACAGCCCCAGCACACTGTCCTCTTCCTAGGAATATCAGTTCAGCACACAGGAGGCCTCTGAAGCAACTGATGTCTCTGCAGCAACTCCTCTGAGTCACCAAAGGGGCATCCCATTCATGACATCGCTCCAACTCCTAAAATCCCTTCCCTGTGTCTTTCTTGCTACTCCAGCCATCCCTCACTTTCTCATTTTCACCCTGAAAACCCAGCCCAAATCTTTCTAATTCAAATAAACTTAACTTCTCTGGCTAATCCAGTTCTCAGATCCAGAAAGTCTTGTGAAATCCCGGAAAATAACAAGGGTTGGCAAGGATGTGGAGAAATGGAACCTTGGTGCACTACTGGTAAGAACGCAAAATGGTGCAGCCACCATGGAAAATGGTATGGCAGTTCCATAAAAAGATTAAACACAGAATTGCCATATGACCCAGCAATTCCACTCTTGGGAATATATACCCCAAAGAACTGAAAGAAGGCATTCAGAGAGCAGCTATGTTTCCAGCAGCGTCTTTCATAGTAGCCAAAAGGTAGAAACGATCCCTCATCCATCAACAGATGAATGGGTACATGAAGTGTGGTCTAGCCATGCAATAGAATATTATTCAGCCTTAAAAAGGAGGGAGATTCCAAAACATGCTACATCATGATGAACCTTGAGGACACAAGGAGAAATAAGTGAAATAAGCCAGACACAAAAGGACAAATATTGTCTGATTTCACTCATACGAGGTACGTAGACCAGTTAATTCATAGGGACAGAAAGTAGAATTGTGGGTACCAGGGGCTGGGGGGAGGGGAAGGAGGAGTTGCTGTTTAATGAGGACATGGTGTCAATTTTGCAAGATGAGTTCCGGAGATCAGTTGCACAACAGTGTGAATGTACTTAACACTCCTGAGCTGTATGCTTAAAAATGGTTGAGATAGGCCGGGCGCGGTGGCTCACGCCTGTAATCCCAGCACTTTGGGAGGCTAAGGCGGGTGGATCACGAGGTCAAGAGATCGAGACCATCCTGGTCAACATGGTGAAACCCCGTCTCTACTAATACAAAAAATTAGCTGGGCATGGTGGCGCGTGCCTGTAATCCCAGCTACTCAGGAGGCTGAGGCAGGAGAATTGCCTGAACCCAGGAGGCGCAGGTTGTGGTGAGCCGAGATCGCGCCATTGCACTCCAGCCTGGGTAACAAGAGCGGAACTCTGTCTCAAAAAAAAAAAAAAAAAAAAGGTTGAGATAGTAAATTTTATTATGTATATTTTACCACAACCTTTTTTTTTTTGAGATGGAGTTTCTCTCTGTCGCCAGGCTGGAGTGCAATGGCGTGATCTCGGCTCACTGCAAGCTCTGCCTCCCGAGTTCAAGCGATTCCCCTGCCTCAGGCTCCCGAGTAGCTGGGACTACAGGCATGCACCACCATGCCCGACTAATTTTTTGTATTTTAATAGGATTTCACCATGTTGGCCAGATGGTCTCAATCTCCTGATCTCATGATCTGCCTGCCTCGACTTCCCAAAGTGCTGGGATTATAGGCATGAGCCACCGTGCCCGGCCCTTTACCACAAATTTTAAAAAGGGCAGGGCACGGTGGCTCCTGCCTGTAATCCCAGCACTTTGGGAGGCTGAAGCAGGAGGACAGCTTGAGCTAGGGAGGTTGAGGCTGAAGTTGAGGCTGAAGCTATGATGGTGCCACTGCACTCTAACCTGGGTGACAGAGCCAGACCCCCAGGCAGGCAAACAGACACCTTCTTAGGATACGAGGGAGCAGGGGAGGGTGCACGTGGGTCTGGGCATTCTTTTTCTGCCCTGACACTTGGTTATTAAAAATGTTTCCCGGGCTGGGCGCGGTGGCTCACACCTGTAATCCCAGCACTTTGGGAGGCCGAGGCAGGTGGATCACGAGGTCAAGAGATAGAGACCATCCTGGTCAACATGGTGAAACCCCGTCTGTACTAAAAATACGAAAAATTAGCTGGGCATGGTGGTGCGTGCATGTAATCCCAGCTACTCAGGAGGCTGAGGCAGGAGAATTGCCTGAACCCAGGAGGCAGAGGTTGCGGTGAGCCGAGATCGCGCCATTGCACTCCAGCCTGGGTAACAAGAGCGAAACTCCGTCTCAAAAAAAAAAAAAAAAAAGTTTGCCACCGTGTGTCTAGTGATGGATCTGTTTTCTTTAGATTTACTTTCAGGTATTGTTCTGCAAACAGACATTTTTCCAGGCTGTCTCTTCTTCAGGAAAACCAGTGCTGGCTCTGTGCCTTCTGTGTTGATCTTAATGGGCATTCTGTGTATGATACACTTCCACCCAGGGTTTCCAGTTTGCCTTCCACATCACTGATTTCACATTCATCATCACAACTCTCACTGCCCCCAAGAAGGACCGCCAGTCAGCTAGCATTTCATTTCCTTGCAATTCTTATTTTGCTTGTTAATCGTCCCTTTCATCGCATCCTGTTGGTTTTCTTTTCTCTCAGCTTGGCCTCTTTGGGCGGCCTTTCATTCTTTTCTCACGAAGTTCATTTCTTCTGGATGCTGCTGTAGATCATTTTCAGAGGTTGGGGCTCAGGTTCCAGGGTATCTGTCCTATGCTCAGGCGTCCCTCCTCCCCAGCTTGCTCACTCTTGAAGAGGCTGAGATCTAGTGACACCCGTGTCTGTTAGCGCATCCTTGTCCCCATGACAGCCTCCTTGGGTGGGGGCTGAGTCCACCTCTCAGGGTTCTGGCTTGCAGAGGAGTCTGGCCCCAGGATGAGTCTCAGGCACTGTGCTTATATGACCCTGACCTTGAGAAGGGACAGCTTCACCCACTTCATGGCCTGAATCTCTGACACAACAGTGAAGTCCACGGAAATCTATAACAATGTCTGTATGTTTAGGACACTTTCTGGTCTTGGGTAAGTCCCCTGGCCGCACTGGACTTCTCAGATGCTCTCTCTTCCTGCCTTGGGAGTTGCTGTCTCTGAATGGATGCAGACAGAGGCAAGGGAGAGGATGAGGGGAGAGGGGAGTGAAAGAGCCCTCCTTCTACCTCCAAATTGTCACTTGCATGGTACAGGACCAGTTGCTTGGCTTTATGATTGGCACAGTCTTCAGACTAAGGGAGAGACTGGCTTCCTCCCTTCCTTCCGGAGGTCTCAGATTCCTGGGGGAAGCCCGGATGGTGTCGTTCTTGGCCCTGCTCCATGTGTCTAGCAGTGAGGAGGCTCCTCTCAGACTGCCCACCTGTCTTTGTTTCCAGTGTGCTGAGTGTTTGTCTTTTTTTGGTGTGTCGTCTTAGGTGTCTTAGGGGAAAGCTAGGAGAAGCTACAGAGGAGGCTGCCAGCCACGCTCTATTTTAAACCTCAACTCCCCCCTTCCCTCTTAAATTCATTTTAAACCCCATTCCCAGAAGGAAGGCCCCACGGGAAATTAGCTTTCATTTGTCTCTCTCCTCCAGGCATGACTCCACACTTTCTGCAACAACAGAGCCGGGGAAGGGAGAATGCAGCAGGCGCTGAATATTAACCAGCAAAGGTAGATGGCTTCAATATTGAAACCACCAGGGCCCGCATGTGCAAAGCTACTTAATGAGGGTGTAATCAAACACAGTCCACCAGAAGGAAATTAATTAGAGTCCAGAGGGCAAGCAGGAAGCAGAACCAGGCTGCTCCCCCTCCTCGCTCTAGCACATCAGTGGCGGCCACTGCTAAGGAAGGGTCAAGCCTGGGGGATGCCAGGCCTCAGCTGGGTGCCAGGGCTTCTGTCCTCTTCCCAGTGACATTCCTGCTTGCCTCTGGGGGACACTCAGGGGAGGGAAGGGAAATGTCAGGTGCCGTTAGGGAAATGCAGCCTGAGGAAGCCCCCAGAGAGACAAGCTGGGACATCCCAGAGTTAAGGAGCTGGGCACAGAGAAGACTTGCTTCTCTAGGAAGACAATGGCCTCAAAGAAGACGGACAGAGTCGTAAACAACATGTATTCTCTCATAGTTTTGGAGACCAGAAATCTGAAATCAGGGTATCCGCAGAGCTACACTCCCTCTAGGGATTCCAGGGGAGATTTCATCTTTTCCCCATGTGCCACAGGGAAGGAGGCGATGTCGGGCAGCGACCTATGCACCGAATGAGAGAAACCGATACAGGATGCAGTGGGATGAATGGTGGCCCCTAAAAGACAGGCCTATGCGCTTGTGCCCAGAAACTGTGAATGTAACCTCATCTGGGAAAAGGGCCTTCACAGGCATGATTACCTTAAGGACTTGAGATGAGATGACCCTGGTTTTCCAGGTGGGCCCTGAATCCGAAACAGGTGTTCTTACAAGAGACACAGAGAAGACAGCAGTGTGAAGGTGGAGGCAGAGACGGGAGCGACGTGGCCACAACCACCGGAAGCTGGAAGGGGAAACAGTGAAATCTCCCTGGAATCTGTGGATGGAACGTGGCCCTGCCGACCCTGATCTCAGACTTCTGGTCTCCAAACCGTGACAGAATACACTTCTGTGGTCCCAAGTCACTCGCCAGTGGTCATTTGTTGCAGCAGCCCCAGGAAATGGATGCACCAGATTGGATCAAGAGGGGGGTGGTATTTTTCCTGGGGGCATACCAGGCAAAAGGGAGGAGAGATCAAGGCCGGTGGCCGGGACCCCTCCCTTCTTCCACTGCTGCGGACCTCAGCCAAGAGCACAGCTGTGGGCAACCAAGGACGTTACTGCCAGAAATCAACTTGCTGTCTCCGCCAGCCTGGAGCTCTGTGGGTACATGTACCCCGGACACGCTCTCCTTTGCCGTCTGCTCCCAGGGCAGGGCTGTGCTAGTCAGAAATGCTTCCTACGGGACCCCCGAGGTGGTTCTCAGCTCAACACGGGAAAGAACCTGCACAAACAGGTGATGAAGGAAATGCCAACAGCGACCACGACGAGGATGAGGCTGGGAGACACTCCAGTAAGAGAAATAAGCTGCGCACGAGAGGACAAATACTTCACGAGGACACTTACATGAGGGACCAAGGGTATCTAATCATTCAGAGTACTCAGATTCACAGACAGAAGGTAGAATGCTGGTTGCTGGGACTGGGGAAGGGGGAATTCGTGTTGGATGGGTAGGGAGTTTCAGTTTGGGGAAGATGAAAGAGTTGTGGAGATGGAGGATGTGATGACTGCACAGCAATGTGAATGTGCTTAATGCCACTGAACCATGTAAGTAAAATGATTAAAATGGCACATTTTATGATTGTATATTTTATCATAATAAAAAAATAGTGGTGAGCTCACCGTCATTGGAAGGATACAAGCAGAGGAGAAATACTCATCGGCCGGCACCGCTGAGGCAGGATTTCTGGACCACAAGGGAGGTGGCCACTAAGGGTTGCCCTCCAGCCCCCTGTGACTCTTCGCATCAGCATGGCCCAGGATACAGGATCCTGGCATCCAAGGAGGTGCCACTAAGTGGCTACAAGAGGTGGAGCTTGGTGAGAGGAACCAGGAAGGAACGCAGAAAAAAAAAAAAGAAGCAACAAAAAGAACCTACACAGTTATGAAGCTGTGTAGACGGCGGAAGAGGAGGAGGAGTTTGGTGATGGAGTTTGAAGACCGGGGCTGAGACTCCCTCCTGGAGGGGCACGGCACGTGGGGTGCAAAAGCAGAAGCAGCACCTGTGGGCCTGACTGCTCCAGAGAGGGGCATCACTCCTCAGTGCAGCAACAAGACGCCTTTAGCCCCAAAGTGCCACAGCTACACAGGACAGTGCTGGCGGAAAGCGAGTCTTAATACGCCGAGGCATATGGAAGTTTGGTGTTTCACACATTTGTCATGTTCAAGAGAATTAGGCACATCAGAGTATCTAAGAGATTGGCCTTCCAATCCCCATTTAAAATGGGCAATTGAGTAGTTGATTTTAAGCTTATGATTTTAAGCAGAACACCGGAAGAGGATTCGACCAAGTTTGTAACAGTTTTGAAATGTTTCAGAGAATAGTCATCATATTTATCAGCTTAACATATTAAATTTTAAGAACTGTTTAGGAACCTGAGAAAGTCCTGCTTCTTAGGATGAGTATTTATAGACCTAAGAACCCTGGTTAGGTTCCACTTATAAAATCACATCAAGATATTTAAAGAAATTTAATTACTTAAGTTATAAACCCCCTACCCTTGAACACGGTTATTTAAATGGACTAGATTCGTGAGTGGAATAATGAAATTGGCATGTTAAACTTAAATGCTTAAGGAAACATCCGGTTTAAAATTTTCCACTTCAATATATATTGAATATTAATGGAGAAAATTCAAGTAGTTGTAAGTACTTTGTGTGTGTGTGCCCCAAGAATACCAAGGACAGATCATGCAGATGAGGTGGACGCCCTGCAGAGTCGGGGGTGGGGAACATCAGCACGGCTGGAGAGGGAGGACTATGCAGTTAATGTCCAGAGGCACACTGCTCAGGCTTGGAAGACGCCAGAGCAAAGCAGACTACCAAAAGTAATAACAGCAGCCACTACATCCCCTCCCGCTGACAAAACCACTAGACAGCGTGGGAACCCTGTTTGTTTGAAAGTGAGGCCTCCTCACCCTCCTGCTGATGTCTAAGGTGGGCATGGCCTGGCTCCTGGTCCCAGTCTTGGGGGTTGCCTCTTGAGGGCACCCTGGCTTGGTGCCCGCCACTCCCACAGGCCTGTGAGTTTGGTACTCAAGCAGGTGGCCACTAGTACCCAGCTGACTTAAGTCAGCTAGATGCTGCCAGGGAGGGCTCTGCTCTGCAGAGCTCCAAGCCAAGAAGCTGCTGGTGTGTGTGGGGGTCACTGGCTCCCACTCCCACTCTACCAGACTTGCCCAGGCTGTCTGAGGGATGAGAGGTAAAGACTGGGGTTCTCTGGTCCCACCTCAGGGCCCAGGGGCAGCTCATGACTCTCCCACCCGTCCAAGGCCACATGGCCCCTGCAGGTTTTTGAAGCCAGGCACCCCGGCAGGCCGGCCCTCCTCAATGGTGACAAGTGTTGCCACCAAGTCTGCCTTGCCTAGCAGGAGTCAGCAATGTTTGGCAGCTTTGCTCAGCGAGGGGCTTCATGACTGCGTGTTGTTTGTGTTTTAACTTTGAAGTCTTAAGAAATGACACCCTCTGTGTGAAACAGGCCTCTGGAAACAGATGCCCAGTCGTTGCCAAGCGTAACTTAATTAAAATCCAAGAAACGGCTTTAGCAACAAATAAATATCAAAAGGATGCTTTCTGTTTAGAAAACTCTAAAGTGAGCGGGGAGGCGTATCAAGCCACACGGAGGGTTTCGTCTGCTCCTCCATGGTCGCGGCTCTGCCCACACGTGGCTGAGGGTGGGGGACAAAGACCTGGGTTAGACCCTAAGTCACTGTGTGGCCCCGGGCAAGCCACCCTCCTACACCACAGCTTCCCCACCTGCAAATGAGAAGGCTGCACCGTTCATTCTTCCAAAGAGGGGGTGGGAGAGAGCAGCAGGAGAGGAACTTGGACCAAATAGGTTTGGAACACAAAGAATTCAACAAATAACCATTTTCCTTTTCCTGCTGGACATTTCAGCTACTGTTTTATGACTCCAAAAGGGTGGTGGCATTTGCAGTATTTCCCAGATTTATTTCCCAAGTCCCTCCCCTGCTTCCCCGGGACCTCTTGTGGGACTGGGATTCTGCAGTAAGTCTGGGACCAGATGGTCTCTGAGGTCCGCAGGCCCCGACATTCTATGAATTCTCAGCACTCTGTCATCCATCCCAGCACCCTCCTAATCTCTCTGCTTGGAAAATCATCTGAATCGGTTGTTTATACCTTCTGGCGAATGCATTTAAGTCCATTTGTCCCTCTCTATATAGTAAATTTTGTCCAAGTGAAATGAAACGTTTTGTTCATCCTCAAAGGATTTGCAGGTAAAATAGCAAAGAGGTGGAGGAATGACTTAGAGGATCCTTCTGGCTTCCTAAAAACCTGAGTTCCAAGCAAGAGAGCCTTCACGGGAACAGCCCATTTCTCAGGATGAAGAGCTGGGGGCTGGAAGGTTGTCTCATACAGTGAGCCAGTGGCAGGGTTGGGGGGCTCCAGAGTCCCTAGAAATCTGACTCTGCCTCTACGAACCCTTGGAAATTAAGCATTAGCCAGGGTTCTCCTGAGAAACAGAACCGATAAGATGTGTGTGTGTGGAGAGAGGAAGGAATTGGCTCACATGATTGTGGGGCTGGCAAGTCTGAAATCTGTAGGGCAGGCTGGGAGGTTGGGGACCCAGGGAGGAGCTGGCAGAGTCTGGAGGCAGACTTCCTTCTTCCTCGGGGACCTCTCTTTTCTCTTGGAGCCTTCAACGGATTGAATGAGGCTCACCCATATTATGGAAAGTAATCAGCTTTGATCTATTTATGCTTTTGAGATGGAGTCTCTCTGTCACCCAGGCTGGAGTGCGGTGGTGTGATCCTAGCTCACTGCAGCCTGGAACTTCTGTACTCCTGTAGTCCCAGCTATTCGGGAAGCTGATCCTCCTGCCTCAGCCTCCTGAACAACTGAGACTACAGGTGTGTGCTGCCACACCTGGCTAATTTTAAAAAATCTTTTGTAGAAATAGGCTGAGTGCAGTGGTTCATGATTGTAATCCCAGCACTTTGGGAGGCTGAGGAGGGCGGGTCACCTGAGGTCGGGAGTTTGACACCGGCCTGGTCAACATAGTGAAACCCCTTCTCTACTAAAAATACAAAAATCATCTGGGCATGGTGGTGCATGCCTGTAATCCCAGCTACTTGGGAGGCTGAGGCAGGAGAATCACTTGAATTCAGGAGGTGGAGGTTGCAGTGAGCCGAGATCGTGCCACGGTACTCCAGCTTGGGTGACGGAGTGAGACTCTGTCCCCAAAAAAAAAAACAATGAAAAAAATTTTTTTTATAGAAATGGAGTCTCGCTTTGTTTGCCCAGGCTGGTCTTGAACTCCTGGCCTCAAGCGATCCTCCCACTGTGGCCTCCCAAAGGGCTGAGATTACAGGTGTGAGCCACTGCATCTGGCTTTATTTGGCTTTTGTTTTTACTCAAAGTCTACTGATTTCACATTTTATTTTTTTAGATGCAGTCTAGGTCTCGCTCAGGCTGGAGTGCAGTGGTTCGATCTTGGCTCACTGCAACCTCTGCCTCTCCAAGTTCAAGTGATTCTCCTACCTCAGCCTTCAGAGTAGCTGAGATTACAGGTGCCCATCACACGCCTGGCTAATTTTTGTATTTTCAGTAGAGACAGCGGTTTCACCATGTTGGCTAGGCTGGTCTTGAACTCCTGAGCTCAAGTGGTCCACCTACCTGGGTCTCCCAAAGTGCTGGGATTACAGGCATAAGCCACCACACCCAGCCTCAGATGTTAATCACATCTGAAAAATAACTTCACAACAGCATCCAGACTAGTATTCGACCAAAAATTGGGTACCACAGCCTAGCTAGGCTGACATATAAAGTTACCATCACAAGCTAAGGGTCTCTACCACTTTAAATCTCTAGGTCAGAGGCAAGGCCAAAGCCAAGACCAGACCTCCAAGAATCTGGACTCAGACCTCCTGCTGCCCTCCCTGTGGGTGAGCGGAGATGAGTCATGCTGGATGAGGCATCCAGCTCCAATCCAGCTAGCTCTCAACTTCAAGCAGGAAGGGGAGAGCGGGCGGGATAGAGGAGGAGGGCTGCAGGATCCACAGCTGTGGCCAGGGGTGAGGCTCTGCCTGTGCTCTTCCACCTCTCCATGCTTGGCCACTTTCCCCAAGACCTTTCCAAAATGTGCTCTGTGCAGTGGGGAGGGCAGGAGCCGGCCCAGGAAGGGAGCCACAGATGCCCTTCCAGGGGCCTTCCTTCCTAGCAAGAGCCAGGAGGAACACCAAGGGGCTGCCCAGACCCCTCAGCTAGGCAAAATCGTTCCCATCTTAGGGCGCTGGTCCTCAGGGTCTGATTCTCCTTCCAGGTGGAAAATCAGCAAGCCTTCCAGGCTGCAGAGGAGGGGATGGGATGGGGTGGTATCTTCAGAGCTGGGAGGGGCCTATTCCTGGTTTTTCAGTGGTCACTGAGTTTGTTCACAGCTTCGAGGAAGACTGAGAGGGAAGGGGTTGGAGCTGGGGGTGGGAGTGGAGGTGGGTGAGGCAAGACGGCCAACAGCATGGGCCGGCCAAAGGCCCTGAGCTTCTTGCCAGCCTCCTAGGCCTCTCTCTCTACCCAGTGACCCTGATCTCATCTGAGGGTCTCCTTGGTGGACTCCCTCCCTCAAAGCACAGCTGCATACCTGCTCTCAGGTCCCCAACCAGCTGCCCACACTCCACCTCTTGCCCATTTTCTTTTTCTCTTTCTTGTTTTTTTTGAGACCGACTCACTCTGTTGCCCAGGCTGTGCAGTGGAGTGCAGTGGCATCATCTCAGCTCACTGAAACCTCCACCTCCCAGGTTAAAGCGGTTCTCCAGCCTCAGCCTCCCAAATAGCTGGGATTACAGGCACATGCCACCAACCCCAGCTAATTTTTGTATTTTTAGTAGAGATGGGGTTTCACCATATTGGCCAGGCTGATCTTGAACTCCTGACTGCAGATGATCTGCCTGCCTCCCAAAGTGCTGGGATTACAGGAGTGAGCCACCATGCCCGGCCTCCCATTTTCTAAAACAGTCTAATTCCAGCCCAAAGTCCCTCCTCGCACTGTGTCCCTATTACCCTCAGAGAGCCCTTTTCTGGGTCTGGCTCATGGACTGGCCTCTCCCTGAAACATGTGACACCAAAACCATTTCTATTTGCCTTGCCCTGCTGGACCCTTTCTGGAGAGATGGGAATTCTTGGAACAGGTAACTTACTCTCTTTCGTGTCTGAGTTTCCATGTCCCAAACCAACCCCTCTGAGTTCCTGCTGGTTTGTCTTGGGCCGACAGCCTGGACAGTCTGGAAACCCCACCAGTGAGAACCCTGCCTGAGACTGTTTTTATTCTGAAACTCTACAATTCTAGAAGGCTGTGGAAAACATAAGTCTGCAGCTGAGAATCATAAAAAGTTCAGAGGACCGGCACGTCCTAGGAAAAACTAAATCGACAGGAAGGACTAAGCTTGGAGAAGTGGAAGCTACTTACCGGGGTGGGGAGCACCCAGATCTCATTCCCCCAGAACTGCTAGAGGCGAGGATATAAAGAGTCTGGGAAACTCGAGGGGAATCCTGGACCCCTGGGATACTGCAGGGTCCGGGGTTCACGGGAGCCCAGCAAGGACACCCTGACGCCCCTGCTGGTGCCCTCGATGTCCCTGACTGGGTGAGTCCAGATCCACTCAGGTTGTCTTAGATTCTGTCTGATGCTCTTTGAGAGGCAGGGGTGTTGAGCTGGAACTTTCTCTTTTTCTTTTTTTTTAAGACAGAGCCTCGCTCTGTTGTCCAGGCTGGAGTGCTGTGGTGCAATCTTGGTCACTGCAACCTCTGCCTCCTGGTTTCAAGTGATTCTCCTGCCTCAGCCTCCTGAGTAGCTGGGATGACAGGTGTGGGCCACCATACTCAGCTAATTTTTGTATTTTTAGTAAAGACTGGGTTTCACCATGTTGGCCAGGATGGTTTTGAACTCTTGACCGCAGGTGATCCGCCAGCCTCGGACTCCCAAAGTGCTGGGGTAACAGGCGTGAACCACCATGCCCGGCCTGAGCTGGAACTTTCTAGAAGATGCCCAATTGCTTCAGCTCCTTGATTCAAGAGAAAGAGGGCAAGTACCTGGCTGAAAGGCAGAAGCCAAGTTCCGGCAGGTATTTCACAGTTCGTTGCCTCAGGTGATTTGAGAAGGCTGTGCCTGAGAAGAGTCACGGGAGAAGGCCTAAGGCTGCTGCTTTTTTTTTTTTTCAAATAGGAAAATGTTTTTAATTGGAGCGTTTTAGAAATGAGATGATGCAATGTCTTCTATAGTTCCTCATTTGAACTGAAAAGTGATAGGTAACCTTTAGGGCGTTTGCCTCCAGTCACTCTGCTGACTCCTTGATGTGATAATTCTGTAAGATACAACCACTCACGATGACGAGAATGTGCGTGACTCTGGAGGGAAAGGGACTACCTCTGTCTCTGTTTGTGCCTCGGGTGGGTTCTACAATAGATGTACCACCGGCCCTGCCTCTTCACCCGGTAACAGTCCTTGCAGCGCTTCTTAAGGACACCCTTGGTTTTGAACCCCAGCGCAGGCAGCAGGTGAGGCAGGAGGCCGGGTGAGAGAAATGACCGCACTTCTGCCCCCGGTTCCACAGCCACGGGGGCCGCACCTTGAAGGGATCCCACCAGAAACGTGGAGAGGGCTGGAGGCTTCAGTGTGTGACGACTGAGATACAGCAGAGGGTTCACCATTTTCCTTATTAAAAGAGTTGCCATGTCGTGGCGAATCTGAGAAGACAGCGCCGGTACCTCGAAGGCCTAAGTCTTCTTAAAGGGCTCAGCTGATAAAGACTCTAAACTTCTGTGCACCCTCACCAAGGCTGCCAAGTACAGCTGTGCAGGGCATGCACTGTGCAAGGGTGTACGAACTCACTGAGCCTTGACTCTGGCTGCAACTAACCAGACAGGCCCCTTCTTCCACTTCTCATAAAGGCACTCTATGGGCTAGAAGCCACATTCCACCTCAGGGAAGGAAACCGAGGTGCTAGGTGTCCCTGAGTGACCTGACTCACCAAATGGCCGCTACATCCTCAAGTTCCTGGTTTTCCTGGGCTGCCAGCAGCAGGGCTGTAGCCAAGATCTAACGTGGAGGCAGCGTGCGCATGAAGCTTGCCCCTTGCCAGGAACACCTCTTCGGGTCACGGTCCTGCTCTCTGCTTCCGCCAACACCAGGTCATCATCGTCATAGCCACGCTGTCTCAACATCTTACTCTAAGAAATAACTACTGAAAAAGTGTCACATGGAGCAGGGGTCCCGAACCCCCAGGCCACACACCAGTACCAGTCTGTGACCCGTGAGGAAGCAGGCTGCACAGCGGGAGGTGAACCGTGGGCCAGCGTCCCGCCCCAGCTCGCCTCCTGTCAGAGCAGTGGCAGCATCAGGTTCTCACAGGAGCACAAACCCTATCGTAAACTGCACACGTGAGAGATCTGGGTTGCACGCTCCTTATGAGAATCTAATACCTGGTGATTTCTCACTGTCTCCCATCACTCCCAGACGGGACCATCTAGTTGCAGGAAAACAAGCTCAGCGCCCCCACTGATTCTACATTATGGTGAGTTGTCTAATTATTTCATTATATTACAAGGTAATAATAATAAAGTCCAAAATAAGTGTAATGTACTTGAATCATCTCGAAACCATCCCCCACCCCTGGCCATGTGAAGGGGCAGCACAGGTCCTCTGTGCCCCAGAACCCCTCTTCCACCCTGCCTGTGACGAGAGAACCCAGGCCACCTGTCCCAACCTGAGGAAGCTCAGAAAATACCAAGTTTTTCACTGGGACAGACTCAGGCCTCACTTCCAATACTTCTCCAGGGACCATTGGGTGGGACCGGGACTTGGGAATCGGGGACCTGGTCCCAGTCCTGTGTGACCCTGCACAGGCCACTCCCTGTCTATGGGCTGTGTGCGTCTCTGCCGAACATCTCATCTCTGACTGCAGCAGGCCTTCTCACCAAAGGAGCCGTGGACCCCTCCTGCTGCCATTTCCTCCAGGGAGGGAGGAGGCAGAGGCAGATCCAGGCCCCTGGGCCCTCTAAGGACATTAGAGCCTCAGCGCTGCCTGTCCTCTGATGTCAGCGAGCCAGGACCATTGCCAGGAGAGAGCCAGTGAGACCACAATGTACAAGGTGGCTAGGTAGCCTGTTACAAGACCACAGGACTGCACCGGGTACCAGCACCTACCTGTGCCAGGTGGGACAAGAGCCCCTCCCAGCTCCTCCTCTACGGCCCCTGCTCTCTCCTGCCCACTCACAGGAAGTGTGATAGTCAACTTTATGTGTTTATACATGTAAATCTCCTCTTGGTTCTGTTTCTCTGGAGAACCTTGACTAATACAGGAAGTAACATCCCCACGGGAAGACATTAGGAGCCTTAAGTAGGAAATTATGAGCCAATCTTGGGAGTATCTCACTGTCATGCTGAGTCCACTGTAGGCCCTTCCATAGGAATGCAGAGCTTGAAGCTTCCCACACCTGGGCCCTAGCAGGTTCAGTGCAGAAGAACTCGCTGGCTACCCCCTGCCCTCCCCCACAATGGCCTGGCAGGTGTCTGTGGGTGAGCGAGATGGCCCTGGCATTCATCAGAGTGGGGGAGACATGTCTCCTCCCCGAGCCCTGTCTGTGCGTGTCCTCATCCTGCATCTGAGCTATGGGGCCTCCAGGCAGTCGGGGGCGGAGGGGGAGCCCCTCCAGGCTGACCATTTACCAGGAAGAAATCAGAAAAAGAGGTTTTGTTTCCAGACGCCCAGCCTACCACTGAGCCCTCCCTCCCCAGGAGCACCTGCAGCTCCTGTTCCCCTGACCCCCCACCATCAACAACACAGCCCTTTCCATAGTCTGCACCCACAGAGGACTCCCCGGTCCCCATAGGAAAGGGGTGTTGGGAGAGCTGCCAGGTGCATGATGTGTGCTGGGAGGTCCCGGTCCAGGGCAGGAATTCTGACTCTTATGCCAGGTGTGGGGCAGGCTCTCTTGGGCCCTTACCTGCCCCCGGCACCGAGGGAGAGAAACCCACTCCACTCCTGCCTCCTTCTGCTGGGGAAGGCCTAAACCAGGAGGTTCAGGAAGCCGTGAATGCACAGACAGAAACTAAGGGCAGTGGGGTGGGGGTGGGGGGCGTCACAGACTTCCCGGGCTGCAAGTGCTGGCTCCCTGTGGTGCTGGGTGTCCCTCAGTGGGCGAGGGGTGTCCTGCAAGCCTGGGTACCTGTATCTGTGGGTGGAGGCTCCATGTGGACAGGAGCTGTGGGGTGGGAAGGTGGCCGGAGGGGGCACTACAGGGGGTCCCAAGATAGCTGGGGGTTTCCCATAGGTCCCTGGCATGCTGTGGGAAAGACCTGGGCTGAGAGCCGTGGGAGGGCCTATTGGGCAGGAGAGGGACAGGCTTGAGGACCAGGGCCGCCAGGAGGAGCTGGCAGAGCAGGTGAGGCCAAGCCCACCTAGGAAGTGGGGGAGACTGAGCTCCCCGCAGCTCCTGAGCCTAGCGCCTGTGTCCACCTGTGAGCCCCGCTGAGGAAAGGAGTTTGCCCAGCAGCCAGTGTGCGCCGTGCCCTGTACCTGCGTAGGCCCCCACGGCCAGAGGCAATGGTATACCTGGAATCTGACTATGGCCAGCCCTGTAGTCACTCAGCAGTCCTCTATGGCATCGGCGGCTGCTCTGAGCCCTTCCAGAAATGAGCACTTTGGCCGGCCCTGCTTTCCCTACTTGTCCCAATTGGTGCCAGCTCTGCTTGGTGCCCAGGGAGGTCTGCTGAGTGAAAGAACCAAGTACTAGCATAGTCAGGTGCCAGGCAAGGTTCTTGCCCTCTCAAGGCAAAAGCCCCGAAGCTCCACTGGGGCTGGCAGGTCTGGGTCTCTGGGAACACGAGAGAGGCCGGAGTGGGCACAGGCTCCATCCAGATGAACATGGAGAGCAGACCCTCAGAGAAGGAAGGCAGAGTGGGAAGTGGAGGGAGGGGAGAGAGACCAGACGTGTGAGGGGCCAGGGCAGCCCCCACAGTGGGTGGAAAGGTGGCGAGGGAGCCAGGCACTGAGTCACATGGGCAGTGGTCCCAGCAGAACCTGCCCAAGGTCGGAAACAGGCCCCAGCCTTGTTCCCCTCCCCACCGCTCTGAGATGAATGGCTCACAGCGCACAGGGCAGCTCAGGCCTCTGTCAGCGCTGGGCTTTGCTCACATGTGAAAATCTATGGGTTCTTGGTTCTGGCCTCTGCCCCTGGTACCATGTGACATGGCCTTTTACCCTCCATCAGCTATGACTGCGGTCAGCATGAACAGACTGGTGCGGTCAGCCCCAGCACCTGGCGGGAGGTATCTGTGTCCCCTCTCTGTCCTGGGACTGCTGCATCCCAGCTCTTGCACCAGCTGAGGCCAAGGGAGGTGACCTTAGGGCTGGAATGTGAACCTGGTTCAGGGCCTGGAAAAAATAACTGACCACATATAGGAACGAATGGGTATTTCTGAAACCACAGGCACGTGGTGGAATCTCAGCAGTGGTAGGGAACCTCAGGGGTCATTTCACCTACCACTCCTTCATTCTGGAGATGGGGAAACTGAGGCCAGAGACGGGAAAGTGCTGGACAAGTTAGGGTTTCTGCTGGGGCCAGAACTGAGGGCTCTGGGCTCCCAGAGAAGCCCGCCTCCCTTCTGTGCCAGACTGCACACCTGTACTGGTGCTGGCTTCTGGGGTCTTTGCCATCCCTCCCGGAGGGAGGGGAACAGCTGCTACCATGGTTGTCTCCTGGTGGGTTGCCTGTTGCATCCCCAGTGCCTAGAATGATGCCTGGAGGCACCGGAACTTGATTGTTGAAGAAATGAATTAATGCATACTGTCTTTTTTTCTGTTCTGCTCATCTAATTTTCTCATTTTTCTATAATTGTATAATTGTATATTGCTTTTATAATATTTTAAAAACCACCATTTTTACTTTAAGCAATAACCTACCAGCTCCACAAAACCACCTAATGAGCAAAATCAACATGAGAAAATGCTTTATGTACTAGAAAGCCATGTGCAGATGGGAGAGGTGCCCCTAATGCCTGCCCTCCTGCCCAAGGCCCGGCTGGCACCCAGACTATCAAATCGAGCGGGGTGCCCTTCTCAACTGCCACCAACCACTTCCAGTTCTCATGGCCCCACTGCCCCACCTTCCCGCTGGTAGAGGCTGCAGAGGGGAGCTGACCAAGATCCGGCAGAGGAACAAGAGTCTGCTTCTCACCCAGGGAAGGGAGAAACACACAGCAGGAAGAGACAATGAAAGAAACAGAGACACAAAGAAAAGCCGCAGGGAGTGTGAGGCAGAGAGACAGAAAGACACGCGGACACCCAGGGCCGAGCAGAGGCGAGGGGCAGCTCTGGAGGTGGCCCCCGGCGTATGCGCGTATATGCGCTTACACACACACACACACACACACACACACACACGGGCACTCCCCACTCTCAGCTGGGCTTCCGTGTCTCTCCTGGTTAAGATAAACTTAGAAACATCAAAATGCCACATCTCTTTGAGCAGCAGCCGTCGGCAGAGCTCCATATGGCTGCAGCAGCCAGGAGTCTGAGCTAATAAAAGTTAAAAAAAAAAAAAAAGCTGGGAAATGCTCCTGGAGAGCCACGTGGGCACTGCTCAGGGCCGGGTGGGGGTAGGGAGGAGAGCAGGCAGGCCCGCCCCTGCGTGGCATGCCAAGGTCTCTGTTCTCATTTAGAACACCCAGCCCTTTTAGTATTGGTGAGTCCAAGATACAGCAGCCGAATCTGCTGTTTTAGACGCCGAGGCCCTCTCCTACCTCCATTCCAGTTTCTTTTAATGGAAGAGGATATGACAGTCAGTGCTGAACGTGTGCATCCCCTCCTCTCCACTCCCAAATATATATGTTGAAATCCTAACCCCCAAGGTGATGGCATTGTGAGGTGGGGCCTATGGGAAGTGATTAGGTCATGAGGCTGAAGCCCTCACAAATGGGATTAGTGCCCACATAAAAGAGGCCGCAGAGAGACCCTTTATTTCTCACACCATGTGAGAATGCAGCAAGAGGGTACGTACCATCACCAGAAAGCAGCCTCACCAGACAGTGAATCTACCAGCACCTTGGTCTTGGACTTTCCAGACTCCAGACAGTGATAAATTAACATCTGCTGTTTATAAGCCGCCTAGTTTATGGTATTTTGTTATAGCAGCCTGAAAGGACTAAGACAGTCAGCAAGAACAGAGCCAGGAGGAGCCAGAGCATGCAGTGCGTGTGTGCGCGGGTGCACATGCCTGGTATTCTCACAGGGCACCGGCAGCACTGCTCTTGGTGGGGAAGGGGAGCCCACCAAGATGGCTGGCTGTGGATCCCCACTCTCGGGGGAGACTCTCCAATGATGACCCCACCCCCTCTGCATCCTGATGGGAGAGCTGGAGAAGACCCTGGTTACTGCATGACCCTTCTTCAAGGAGCATCTCCCCTGCAGGAAGGAAATACGGATGCGGGCAGGAGTCATAGCATCCAGCCCACAGGTTACAGGGGGGTGCGGGAATACCACGGCCCATGCTCAGAGGAGAAACACACTAGAAGTCTGAGCCAAACCCCCCTGTCTCCTGAGAGAGAACGCCAGGGACAGAGGCCGGGGGAAGTGTGTGCCTGATGGGAAGTTTCAATCCATTCTGTAAGGATTTCCTGAAAACAGACTGGGTGCCAGTTTTTATGGCCTCTGCCCCAGAAAAGCACACATGGCAATGAAATGACAGTGGGGGAGGGGAGGGTGCACCCACCCTGATGGTCCATGGATGGACACCAGGCTACTTTAGAACTTCTGAAGACAGCAAAGCAGTTTCTGGTAATCTCTGAGAAGTGGCATTTGTTCCAGAAAAAAGGACCCCCCAACCCTCTCCCACTGCCTCATCAGACCCTAAAGTCAGAGTAACTGGCCCAGTTACAGCCCCTGCAGTCATGCCTAGGCACTACAGAGGCTGCTATTTCCCTAGCAAGTGGCCCTGGCAGCCTTGGAAACCAGTGAAGCAGGCTCTGACACAGGAATCCCTCTGCATCTTTATCACTGGAAAAGCCTCGATCCAGCCCAGGCGGAGAGCAGCGGATTTTAAAAAGGAAGGGTTCTCTTTGTGGAGGAAATGAACATGATTCAGCACAAGAGCTGATCAGGAATGTGGAGGCCAGGCTCTCCCATCAGGCTCCGCTCCCCTCCCGACACCTCGGCAGAGGCCCCAGACTGCACCTGCCGGATGGGATCCCGTGCTGCCACGGAGCCTGGGCACCATGCCACTCCTCTCTCCAAGAACACCACCGCCTGGCAGGCTGCCAGGAACAGCCAAGCCCTGTGGACATCACTCCCAGAAATCCAACCACACGGAAAGCAAACGTGCTACATCTCACAACAGTACTAACGAGCCTGGTAAATCAGCCCACAGTTGCACAGCCGTAGCTGGGGAATCCAAGTGCTTTCTGAGGACACACTGGTGACAGCAGCAGACACACACGCGTACGCACATCTTCACGGCACACAGACTCACTAAGGTATGCCACGAGCCTGTGGGTTTTCAATATCATACGGTGGACAACAGTGGTGGTGGTGAGTCTCCGCCCTCAGGACGCACTTGACCTTATCTGACAAACAAAAGGAACATCAGGGAAAAACTCTGCATGGAGAGAATGCCTCCCAGTGTGGTGGGAACTAAGAGGCATATGGATCTCTGAGCTTCGGCTGCCATGCTCAGGAAGGTGGCCCTGGAAAGGTAAGGTGCATTCAGTGGAAACAAGGAAAGCATTCCAGGCGGAGGAAGAGCAGGTCCAGCACAGGGCCCCCTGCTCGCTGCCTGGTAGCCTTCCAACCTGCTCGCCTACAGAGGTGTTCTTAGATGGGAGTGGGAGGAAAAAGGTGACCTTCAGAGGTCATTATGCTCATCTTTCTGCCTGCAGGTAGTCGGATCTGCTCAGTCTCCACATCTGCAGGGAATCTCCGGTGCTTGTCCATTATTCAGCTCCTCCTGAGGAGGAGTCAAACTTTTAGGTCCCAGCTCTGTGGCCCAGGCTGGAGTGCAGTGGCTCGATCTTGGCTCACTGCAACCTCTGCTTCCCAAGCTCAAGCCATCCTCCTACCTCAGCCTCCCCAGTAGCCGGGACTACAGGTGCACACCACCACACCTGGCTGATTTTCAGGGTTTTGCCGTGTTGCTCAGGCTGGTCTTGAACTCGTGAGCCCAAGTAATCCACCAGCTTCAGTCCCCTAAAGTGCTGAGATTACACGATGCCTGGCCTCAGTGGTTCTTGCTG
Organism: Aotus nancymaae; assembly: GCF_030222135.1. NCBI lineage: Eukaryota > Metazoa > Chordata > Mammalia > Primates > Aotidae > Aotus > Aotus nancymaae. The sequence continues at coordinate 10,022,534 of NW_026988430.1, read as the reverse complement.
GCATTAGCTGATGTGGCTCTTGTTCCCAGGTGCAGAGTGAAGCCAGCTCCACCACCCCAGACAGAGAGGGAACCAGGAATCCAGGCCCTAGCCACACCATTGGGGGGGCCCAGACAAGCGAACAGAGGAACAGCCCTCGTTAAGGGGCGTGTGCCATACTTTGCTCACCCCTTGACCAGGTAAACCATCCCCATCAGCCCCTCCTCATGGGAAAACTGGGGTGCTGGTGAACATGAAGACAGGGGCCACCTCAGCTGGGTGGATCTCCGGGAAACAGACCCCTTTTTCTGCTGCTCCATGACGCAGGCCGACAGCTCAGTCTAAAATTTTGAGGGCTCAGGGAAACTGCTGGGCTGAAGAGATGACAGCTCACCTCCCAGGTGGCCTAGCACTTGACGTCTCTCAATGATGGAATCTTACTTCTTCTCCAGAGCTCCTTAAAGACAGCAGGCCTGAGCTCAAGACTTGGGGAAGGACATCTGGGGAAAAGCTGGCTTCTTTTATCTCCATGAGCACTTGCTCCAGATGCTTCTAAATGTGCAGTGAGTTTTTGATCCAGCCTGAACCCTGCCCAGGTAGATAGAATCCAAAAAATTTCTGGGCCAGGCCTGAGAAAGAATACCACAACCCTGCCCCTAGTCTGGCCAGACCCAGAGTAAGGCAGATTCTCCCGTTTCTTATCACAGTCACCATGAGAACGTGTCTTGAATGGCAGCACCAACACCATTTCACACACTTTGTAGCATTTGCTCTGCTCAGTAGCCCAGATCCCTCTTTGGGAAACAAAGAAACAACTCAGAGAGGTTATCTGCTGGGCCCAAGGCCACAGCTGAGGGAGGACCGGAAGGTGAGCTGCCTCCGTGATCCTTGGCCCTGGACTCTTCTCAGATTACCCTTATCTTAAAGAGAAGGGAATTACTTTCTGTTCCTTCAAGGCAGCTGCCTGGCATCCTGCCTGGACCCCTGGCCACAGTTCAGGGTCATTTGTGCTGAAAGAGGCCTCTTGATACCTCTCTAGCAAGTGACAAGCTGGAAAGATGCCCTCCAAACCTTAGATGCTGAAGAGGGGCATTCAGAAGAAGTGGCACCAGCAGCCACAGTCCTTCGGCTCACCGTGAACTGCCACACATGCTCCTGGGTCAGGTCCCTGTTTCCAGATCCCCAGCCTGGAGCAAGTCACAGCAAGAGGAAGGGTGGTATCAGACTGGAGCAGAGATTCTGAACTTGGAGTCTGTGTTTCAGGGGCTTTGTGAACCCTCCGAAACTGCCTGTGAGATCGCGTGAGTCCAGGTGGTAAAGACAAATGAGTCAGTGCATTTGTCTGGAAGACTGTGTGTAGCTCTTTCAGAGCCTCAAAAAGATCAAGGACTCAAAGAGGCTGAGAGCACAGGAACGAAGGCTCCCGAGTCCCCTCCGGCCATGTGGCTCTGGGCATACACAAATCTGGCAGCCAAACCCACACTGTCAAACACAGGAGAACACGCTGTGCGAATGGGCTGAGGGCTACTGTCCTCACTGCTGCCCCTCTCTGGTTCTGTGCCTGCTCATTAACACCCACTCCGGGGACCTGCATGACATTCCTACAGAACTCAGCACCCCACGCTCTGCAGACCCGTCTTTACTGCCTTGGCTGTCTTGCTGAGGAAGAGGTTCTCGCCGGTCTGACCCCAGTGAGGCCTGTGTGAGCTCATAGCTCTCGCTGGCTGCTCATTCCCTTTCTGAACATCACCACCTCCAGACTAGAGGAGGAAACTGGAATGGAAAGGAAAATGCAATTTGGGAGAAAGAGCCACTTCAGTGCACAGCACAAATCCAGCTGGACATTCCTCCAAATGGCCTCAGGGTCCTAGAAAGCCACCTCTCTGTCATAGGCATGTGAACACCCCTGTGCTCCACTCCCACGATGCTCAAGGCCCATGACTACTTCCTGGAGGGGCCCTGCTCCATCCATTCCAGGCCACACAGGGCAGCTCCAGGCCCATCGCCCTCACGTCCCCAGCCAGTGGTCAAGGAAGCCCAACACGAGCCCACAGCCTGAGGACCTGCTGCTTTCACAGAAAAGGGGGAAGTTTGATAAGCCCCCTCCCATCCCTCATCAGCCCTCCTGGTCCTCCAGCTGAGGAGGGTACCAGGACACCAATACCCACGTGCAGATGCCTGAGGAAATGCTGCTTGTTTTAAGGACCCCCTATGGGGCTGCAGGGGCTTATCTACTTCCCTGCAAGGCAGGAAGAAGCTCAGTGTCCCCAGGATGTGGACAGCCTTTCAGGGACTGCCAAAGTATTTGCCCACTTTGGGTCCAGTCTCCTCCCGTGGGCCTCCAAGCGGCCTTCCATCATGAGAGCTTCACTCTGGTCTTTCACCCTCCAAGAAGTGCTTGCCAGCTCTGCTGTATTCCCCAAAGTACCCATTCCAGGGCCGGGGAAACGGCATGTGATCAGGAAAACCTTCTATTATAAGGTGTGCAAATGGGATACCATGGTCTGGAAAACCCATTATTCTGTTTAAAAGTGAGTTACTATAAAGGCCATACG